>NC_053128.1:22633788-23294213 GCF_010015445.1 Perca fluviatilis | reverse complement strand
CATTTTCCTCCCTCAGCTTGGTTTGTTTTCCCTGCATTGACATTTTTCAAAATGATGAGTTTTTTTTATTCATTTTTTTAATTTTTATTCTGAGCTCTTCCAACACTGAAAGCCTTTTTTTCTGTCAATGCAGCCAACATTTCATTAATATTGAATTTTATATATATACATAGTTTGAAGACAAATGAGCTGTCATGACAAAATGTGATTTGTTTTTTTTAATGGCTGCCGAAATCATTACTTAACCATTTGCAGTTTCTTTCTTTGTTATTTACAAACTCATAGGGCCCAATTCTCCATAGCAAACAGTTGAGAAGCCAGATTGTTCAACCAGCGTGTCTGTAGGCAGGTTGTTGGTGTTATGGAGTAGCCTACCTTTTTTGTTTGTGTGCGTAGGTGGGTTATAATGAGGGGAGAGAGAGACATGGCTGTCCTGGTTTCTCTCATTGTCAACCAGCTACTCACCCCACATTCCCTCTCTTCTTTGTTTTCTTTCCCCCTTCCATATATTCTTCTCGGTCTGTTTTTATGAACACTAAACACAGAGTCACCGCTTGCTTTCCCTTCCTACTCTGTGCTGTGACACATAGTTTCTGGGCAGTGTTTGTGGAATGGCAGATCTGTGTTGGAGTCAGGGGACCGGCTGGTGCCGAAACACAAACCAACTGACCGAGTGCAGGACTGCAGCTTCAAACAGACAAGTTTTGATTGGACCATGCAAAGACAGGAGGACATAGAGCCAGATTGTGTTGTTGGGATGCTGTCCTGCAGCAGCAGTGGTAGTTGTTTGCCACATATGGACAGAGCCTTAGGTTGATGAAGTCTGTCCAGCCAGCAGTTGGGTCCAGACGTTGAGATACTTCTTCCATTAGAGCAGTGTTTCTCAACGGGGGCGGTACCGCCCCCCAGGGGGCATTCAGAAGATGACGGGGGGCGCTGGAAGCAATATTTTAGGAAGGGGTGCGTTGAGGTGCCTTTGGGGGGCGTTTGTTTGAAAGCTAGTTTAAACCAAAGATTCACAATGACAATACATTTTTACACTTTAAACTACATACAAAAAACAGTGGTCTGCAACATTAAAACCTGCCAGTTCACGGCACTGCGACTGGACGAGACGGTGGATCATAACTCTTCTTCTCTTCTGTGCTTCGGTCAGCTTAGTTTGGCGCAGCTCCGTGCTGCCTTCAAGGAAACGGGACGTCAGAGCATCGTCTTAAATGAGCTCTGTACTACGTGAAGCTACGTTCAGATTTTCAAATCTGGTGCGACGTCCTGTTGTGTTCTTTAACCCCCAATGTTGCAAAGTAGACTATATTTCACAGTAAGAGTTTTTCGTCAGATTTTGTATAGAACCCAACGTTTCCTACTGTACCTGAAGGCAGCTTCATTTCATGGAGAAAGAGAGAAAGAAAAGAGCGAGAGATATCGACTGTGCTTTGTTGTTTGACAAACATTTAGCTGTTCCCCAAACTCCTGGGCAGTTCAGAGCTTGTGTTTGGTGTCTTCAAACTTTCTTGTGGAAGCGATAGTGGCAGTGATGTCACTGTTTACTTTACAGGATTCTCACACCTCCTCAAAACTCAGCACGATGTGGGGTTGCGTTTCTCCTAATGTTTTTTTCTGCTATTTACTTGCAAGACAGGCGATAGCAAACCTATACTCTTCTAAGCATCAACAAAGGGCTCTCACTAACTTTCAAAGGTTGTAAACTTATTTCCATTTGGAATTAAATCCTTCTGCTTTTACCCCTTGATAAGTGTCAGCTTGTTTTCCATTGGAACAATTCGATTATAGATTTAGATTTGAATGAAAAATAGATTTGAATATTAAATTGCTAGCTGTTTCTGATTGGCTACTGTTAGTGTTTGTTTACCTAATTAAAGTTTGAATGTTACATATCTAGTCGTTCTGATTGGCTGCTGTAATTTAAGTTGAATTTCAAATGGTTGCATTTTTTTAAACACCTGTAAATATAATTTCTATATTCACATGGGTTTTTGACACCTGGGAAACTAATAAATATGTTGATTGTCATTCAATGATATGATTTTTTGATTATTTGTGATAACAATAGTAACAACAATAATAGCCCTAATATTAGGGCGTAATCATTCATATTTAGGGCAACTAGTCACATCTACATCTTATTTGATGGGGGGCGTTAGGGACCTGGATTATGGATAGGGGGGCGCTGGCCCAAAAAAGGTTGAGAACCACTGCATTAGAGCCTCCTGACTTGTGTATAACCATGTCTTTCAAACTTGACATCCCCAGTTTGCAATGCAGGGTTTTTGCCAAAGCTTGAGGGCTACAAATGTGTAACAGAAGACATTATATTATACAACCAGGCTTTGGCCAGTGTAAACATTTTCAAACCGGTTTGATATTAAGCAAAACACCAGGCCGGACAGGTATACCGAATCTTACCACTAGGTGTCACGCTAGACTCAGCCGCTCTCAAGTGAGACTGATCAGATCCCATGAGAGTGTAGTGAGTACATTTGGTGGCGTCAATGAACCTCTGCAGTTTTTTTTACAGTCTATGGTGTTCACGTCTTTTTTTAGCTCACCTCTTTTGTCGTCTTGAATGTTATTATTATACATCCATGCTGGAAATCCAAAATGTTTCCATATTTGCGGCGCAGTTTTAGTTGTCTTTGAGACTGCCCTATATTGTCTCCTCACCCCAAAAAACACAAACATTCTACTAAACAAACACAACATTGTCATAGTGACAAATGCCGGTTCAATCGGTTTGCATACAGTCAAACTAGTTTAGTCTGGTACATGTGATCGGTGAAACCAGAAATCGACCCAACTAGTACAGCTAGTAAACTGATCTTCATGTATGAAACCTCTCACCAGATTGCCATGATGTTCGCTGTGAATAGAAGTATCTTTATGTTTTTGGTGACCCTTTTGTCCTTTCTTTTACTACCATCACCAGGATATTTTTTAGTTTTTTAGTTGTACATAAGAAACATCAAAAGCTGAAGGGCAGATTGCCATGGAATTTTCTGAGTACAATCACGCTCCTCAGAGGTTGAACACTTTACTTTTCGGATGTTCTGCTTGCTGATAGAATGGCTCTAGAGTGCGTGTTAGTGTGTTTGCAGCCTCTGGGGGCCGCAAGTGGAGCTTTATTAGACTCGTAGCCCTTGAAACATCTATATGCAAACCCTGCTCCCTCTGTGTGATATAATGTAAATGTTTTGACTGTTAACATTTTTTTTATTAGGCTGTTTTACTGGAGCCATGGATTTAGCTTGGGCTTAACCCGCTTTTTACGTTGGTCCCAGTGTGTGTTTGTCTGTGGTATTTCTTTGTTTTTAAACCACTAAAATAAGTCCTGTTGACACTGAAGTCATTTGACTTTAAAAATAAATGCTTGGGCCATCATACTTTGTGGAAGTCCAAGTTTCTGACTAACACAGGCTCATAAGACGAAGGGTTCCAGGAATGGTTTAATGACTAAAGAAAGACCTGTGACTAAGTTTCCACATGGACACACATATCCACAGAGATAGCCAACCAGCCACAGTAAACAACATAATGTGATTAGCTTAATAATAAGACACTGGTGGTGGTGGCACTGTGGTACATTCATATACAACGGATTACAATAATAAAGTGTTGGTTTAACATGTGGCAGCATTCAATCACTTTCCAGACATTGATTGTTTTTGTAATAAAACCTCAGTCTTCAATTGAACAATATGAATATTTTTACATGTTTTGAAAGACTAAAACATTAATTAGAGAAACTTTTTTTGTTGAAACATATGGCTGCAAAATCTGATTAAAATCTAGAGTTAAGGCAGACTTGAAGCATTTGTTTTCTTAATCCCTGGGTGGTTAAACTTTCTCTGCAAGCAATTCTCTAAAAACAACTTTCCCCTTTATTCCACATTAACCACACACGCCAAGAGGAATCATATTTGAAACAACATTTTGAAATTCCCCAAATATGTGCATGTGAGAGAGAGAGAGAGAGTTTGAGTAGTAATTGAGACACACAGGTTCAGGATGTAAGAAATGGCTGTGTGCTAATATTTAGAACGCTTTCTGAAGAGATATGACAAGACGTTAACAAATGCATCGTTTTTTTTGTTCCAGATGATGAGAAACGTCTGGTGGAGGAAGTTTTCAACAACGCAGTGGACTGTCTTTCAGACGAAGACAAGAAACTCCCTCAGGTGAGGAGGACTGAACTCTCACTCTGTTTCCCCACAACTTGTGTACCAGCGCTGCCACCTTGTAAAAGCCCTCAGCTTGACCTTTAGACTCATTTTCTGCTAAGAGAAGACAGTTATACTGCCTTAATGTAAATAGCTGCACATATAATGTCAACATGGGCTCCAACACTGTGCTCCTTTTATTCTACCCTGCTGAGTCACATTACAAAAACCAGCCGTGTTGAGGTAACAGTTGTTAGTGGGTAGACCGCTACGGCAAGAGCAACGGCAGAGCCAACCAAACATTACACTTTTCCACTATGAGTGTTATATGCTTTTTTTTTTCATTCTCTTTCATTGCTGCTGATGGGTGTGATCCTATGAGCCAACTGGTGAATTTACACTAAACCTTTTGATAAACAAATGCAACACTAATCAGCCTATCAACGGTCTCTGCATTCTTAAGGTGGAGCATGTGCTGCCGTTGTTGAAGAGGGGGATAGGAATCCATCATGGAGGCCTGCTGCCCATCCTGAAAGAGACCATAGAGATCCTTTTCTCTGAAGGCCTGATCAAGGTACGCCTGTCTCTGCATCAAGAAACTCATCAAAACACATTTAAACAAATATATGATTCATCCCTCAGCAGAGTTAATGCAATTACTTGATTTTTAAAGATCAAGGAATGTTTACCTTACTTTATCACTTGTAGTTTTATTATGCTTGAATTTACACATTGTGTACCTAAATAATAAAAAAAACTCTTTAGTAAGTTTTAATGTTGAGAATTTATACAAAACTCCAAAAATAAAGTGCTGTGGAGCAGTGTTTTGTAGAGTTTGGATTAAAAGCCTTTATTAGTTATATGGCTTGTAAGTCCTCAGAGGCTTGTAACTATGCGTAAGGGTCTGAAGTTCTTTAAGACGTCGGAAGCTTTTGTATAAGTACAAAGTTGACCCATTGAGTACACGGTTATCTTTTTGGACTTTAGAAATCGCCTTTCCTGATGTTTTATGAAGAACAAAACGCATTCAACATGTTTATTAGATACACAAAGTCTTCTGGTAAGAAACACTGAATGCAAACATACATTTGTTTGTTTACAAGAAAACTCCACAGGACACCTTTTTTAAGATGGATTAATGAAGTGATCATAATGCTGGCTTTCTCATTTCAGGCCCTGTTTGCTACAGAGACATTTGCCATGGGCATCAACATGCCGGCTCGCACTGTGCTCTTCACCAGCGCACGCAAATTTGATGGCAAGAATCACCGCTTTGTAAGAGCACACACAACGCACACAGTTAATGTCACATAGGTCAATAGAGTTATAGAGTTATCTTGTCAAGAGAAATTCTTCAGTTTTCTGATTTTTTTTTTTACCCCTCATCCTACGTTGCATGCAACATCCTAACAAGTAAGTTATGCTGTGGAGCTGTAATTTCCATAGATGTGGTTTTGGCACACGTGAGCAGGAAGATGAGCCCAAAAAGTGTAGTTTATGTAAACTAGGCCTCCATCCTTGGAAAAGTTTCTCTGCCTTTTGAGGGGAGCTGCAAGGCTAATCTCCCTCTTACTGTGGTCTTCAATGAGTAGCCACTAGAATAGTAAGACTTCATAAACTGTGCGATCTCTTTACAACAACTGCTCTGGCCTGTGTGGAGTTGTTACACAGTGTGTTACTCTGAGGCCTTTATAAGGTCTTCAAGTCCTGCAGCTTGCACTGCCACATAAACAGCCACGTATTGTTTATATGAGCTGGGGGCTGTGTGTGTGTGTGGAGCTGCCGTCTCTTAGAAGCACCCTTCATCCTCACTTCATACACATGGATTTCCAGCTCACATACACAAAGGCTTGAAGAGAATGTGAGAGAGAAGGAAACTGCTCTCCAAGAGGTTCATCAGGAACATCTGGTGCCTCTGATGTTGCCAAAGCTCCACGCAGGCACTCACACATTCAATTACACATGATTCTCATTCCTGAAACGCACTGTTTCAAATCAAGAGCTGATCCCATGACATCAGATCATTTCGACACAAAAATAATCTTATCAGTCTTTTTTTCTTTTCTTTTTTTTTTTTGCATTTTTATTGCTCAAGGACCAGTAGATATGTGGAGTTTAATCAGAACAATTTGTGATGCACAGATAGTCCCCGGAGGTTTATGGAAAACTGGTTCGGGCTCTTCCTCACGATCACCTAGTTTTTTATGTTACTATTGCAGATACTTGGCTAGGTACTACACAATATACATACACAAATAGACATAATATTACAAGTACAAAGAAGCATTAATTAACTAATGTTGCTTTTCTTAATGTCTTGTGTGTTTTCATGTGGTCTAGATTACATCAGGTGAGTACATCCAGATGTCCGGGCGAGCCGGTAGGAGAGGAATGGATGACAGGGGAATTGTTATCTTCATGGTGGACGAGAAGATGAGTCCAGCTGTGGGCAAACAGCTACTGAAGGTGCAGTGAATATGGCTGCTACCTACGCTGCTTTTTTTTTTACATACAAGCTGAGGTTATTTTTCTGAATGCAATTGCTAGTCATTAATCACATCTTTGCAAGCCTCTTCAGTGTTGTCTACACATTCTTCTGTAACAAGAATAGTCCAACTATCCCATCAATGAAACACATTACCCTGCTGTCTCTCTTTGTGTGAACAGTTGAATGGAAATTGCATGAAGTGACTCTTAAGTTGTTCTCTTTATGGATCATCAGGCCATTTGGTGCTCCCTCAAAAAGTCTAATACACACAGTCACAGGGAAGCCAGAGTCTCTCAGTCTTGTCTTTGATTTGACACATTTATAGCTGCCATAAATATGTAGCTGCATAGCCTTTGAAAGAGGTTGAGTTAATGGAGAACTGTTTGTTGGCTCTGTCACAGTGCTTAAACCCCAGGGTGTCTTTGAGAAGCTCTTGTTCATATCTGGGTTTCTGGAGGTTGTGATTATAAACTCTCTCGGTGTTTAATTTGGGGAAAGTGACTTCAGTTTTCATTTATTTAGACCTTATACCTTCTTGGTCAAATTATCAAAATGCATAATTTACCACAGCTGTATGTTATTATAATGAAAGCATTTATTTTTTGAATGTTTATTTTTAATGCGGTCTGTTTTTTGTTTTTTTTATTGTGCTGTGCAGGGCTCGGCCGACCCTTTGAACAGTGCTTTCCACCTGACCTACAACATGGTGCTCAACCTGCTGCGTGTGGAGGAGATCAACCCAGAGTACATGCTGGAGAAGTCTTTCTACCAGTTCCAACACTACAGGGCTTTGCCTGGTGTTGTGGAGAGTAAGCATTTTTCATATTTACTACGGCACACTCCCGGCTGGATGAGTAAATAACCTGTAGAGAAACTCCAGATTCTGCTAAAACGGTGATATCTGTATACTTGATTAGCACATACTTCAGATTTCTCTGATTTGTGCAGAGGCAAAAAGCTGTCAAAGGTTAATCTTACTTGACAGCTTCACAGAAGCTGTATATCATTTTTATTTTATTTTTGTCTTATTTAGAAATGGCAAACAGTTTAGTTTGATGAGGTGTGCTAAAGACTTAAACAAACACCGTTTTGACTGTTGTCTGTGACTTCATGTTGACACCGATACCACAACTATGACATCGTTCATTAATAAGTGTCTAGTATTAATTATTTTCGATGTCAAGAGATCAATGTGCAGAAAGACATCAAGAAATGTATTTTACCGAAAGATTCTAAAATATAATTCCCTCTCCTAGTGGCCTTCTTCTACTTTGAACTTTAATCCTATTGCTGATTTTTATTTTTTTTTCTGTGCAGAAATTAAGAATTATGAGGAGCAGTACCACAGCATTGAGATTCCCAATGAAGAGGGCGTGGTCACTTACTTTAAAATCAGACAGCAGCTGGCCAAACTGGGTAAAGAGATACAAGAGTTCACCCACAAACCCAAATACTGCTTGCCCTTCTTGCAGCCTGGACGACTTGTCAAGGTAGGGTAGAGCTTCACACACTCGCAGTTTGATGACAGGACAATAATTATTAATTTCAACATGTTATTGAATTTCTTTTTTTATCATACAGGTAAAAAATGAAGATGCTGACTTTGGCTGGGGAGTTGTTGTAAACTTTTGCAAGAAGTCCAACGTGAAGGTATGTTGGTGTCATAGTGTCACATGTAGGCCTGTCGCGATAGTCAATAAATCGAGTTATCGCATGATAAGAAAAAATGAGCTCGATAATTTTTCCGGCCGCGATAATTTCCGTTTGCATGCTTGTTTATTTTCCTCGTTTCTCCCTCTCTCTCTCTACCAAAGAGACTGGAGGACCACTCTCGGTTCCTTAGCGTAACGAGAAGTGAACCCTCTTGTCAGGCGCATGGTCTTTGTGTGGGCGGTAGGCTACTCCGCCCACACAAGAGTTGGAGCAGGGTTTCCTGCAGCACTTTGCAGTTAAGGCGCCGTCAAAAAAAGAAAGTATATGAGCGATATCCACCGTGTTACTCGGCGTCCCGTTTTCTCCGTTTCATTCCAAACCACACAGCTGACAACCTGCAGGTGGAGACTGTGGAGACGGGCTCGGACATACACGCCGCTGTGGACTCTTCAGTCTCGCAAGCGGTTTCAGGAAAGTGGCTCCATGTGTCCGACAATGCACCGAACATTAACGGTACAAGCCTACAGCTGTCCGCGGACACGGAGTGTGGAAAGTGTGTGTGTGTGTTGTGTCGGCCCCTACCGAAGCTCCGACCTGCAGAGGAGTAGAAGCCGCACCTTCGCCAAAATGAAGGCTGAAAAACAGAACTATTTTGGTACATTTAGCTCGCCGTGGCAGCTAGCCATACATTTAGATTTTATTTTTTATTATATATTATTTAAATGTAATATTTAGTGTTAAATAATTGTAAAATGTAGTACAGAGTCTCTAGTCTGAGAACTTACGTGTCACAAACGGCAATTCCACAACTGTAGCCTACATCAGCGTGAAAGACGACATACCAAAGGAGATCAAAGACATATTGTGGATATTTAAAATGTCTTCCAGTTCCAGTGTTAAATATTCTTTAGAAATAAAAGTGTATTGATCTTTGAAAAGGTGTACCTGTAGTAGTAGTAGTAGAGTGTGTAGTAGTAGTAGTAGTAGTAGTAGTAGTTGTATTAGTATTAGGCCTATTATTTGGACATTATCATTATATTAGATGCAAATGGTCTCTCGATGACAATATTATCGTTTATCGCAATAATTTCTGGGACAATTTATCGTCCAGCAAAATTTGTTATCGTGACAGGCCTAGTCACATGTATGTGAGTCAATTTACATGTGGCTGTGACTAATGTGCATTTTCCCATTTAGACCAGTACAGACTCTGAGCCGCTCTATGTGGTGGAGGTTTTGGTCCACTGTAGTAAGGACAGTCTAAAAGATGCTGCGACTGAGGCTGCTAAACCTGCTGCTCCAGGGGAGACTGGAGAAATGCAGGTAGGTGCAACAAGCACACAAAACACACACTTGCACATTACATACACAAATATGACTCCATATCTCTGTAGTCAGGGTGAGTATAACTCTAACCTTTTTTTTGTTTTTGTCCAGGTGGTCCCAGTGATGCTCCATCTCCTGACTTCCATCAGCTCTGTTCGCCTTTACATCCCCAAAGACCTGAGGCCCTTTGACAACAGACAGCTCATGCTCAAGTCTATACTGGTACAAAATGCAGCCATGTTGAAACAAAGATAATGAAACTGGTAGAACTCAACTGAAATGATTATGTAAATTGTTGCTCTTTCTTTTCCTTGCCTCCAAACATTTTGTCTGCAGGAGGTGCAGAAACGTTTCCCAGATGGCGTTCCTCTGCTCGACCCCATAGATGACATGGGCATCAAAGACCCTGCACTGAAGAAAGTTATTCAGAAAGTGGAGGCCTTTGAGCACCGCATGTACTCCCACCCCATGCACAGTGACCCCAACTTGGAATCTGTGTATTCCCTCTGTGAGAAGAAAGCTCTGGTGAGAAACAGTTTGTCTTTCAGTTTGTGGAATTCTAAGCCATAGAAAACCCTGCTAAATGTCAAACCTTACTGAAACCACATAACGACAGTTAGGTACAGTACACACAGTTGTTTTTTTGTTTTTTTTACTATTGAAATATTAACTACTTTTTATCTTTTTTATCTACAGTACGTTGGCTACCTTTTGTTAGATCACAATTTGTGACCTTCCATTGTCTTTTCCTGCCAGACACGTCGGCTTTGGCCATATATACTCATAGAGACAAACACAGGAAGAAAGCAAGGACATTAGTCCTACTCGGCCTCACCCTCAGTTATAGGTCAGAAAACAGAAAACCTCTTTGTCAGATCACATGAGCGAGGGGAAAAAACATTCTTTCAAAAAAAACTCATACCTGCAATTAAAGAGAAACAAAAAGTGTACAGGGTCTCTTGCATAAATGTTCTCTGCACCTGTATAACCTAATGAGCAAAGTAACTAAATGCTATGTGCAAGCCATTTTGGACTCAACAGTTCACTCTAGCAGTGCAAGCTTAAGACAGCCCTGCTATGCATGTGTCTCGACACAATTCTCTACTTATCAGATGTATTCATAAAAATGAAGTCAAACGTAAGCTCCAAAACATAAAAATACAAATGCATTCAGGTTTAACTTGTTAAAAGTAGCTGCATGTCACATATATAGCAAAAAGAGTATACGTTTACAGCCATGCTTGTGGCTTTAAAGTTATACTTAGGTACAGCTGTGCTTTGAGCTAGATGCTAATGCTAGCATTGCAACAAGCTCACAATAACAATGCTAACATGCAGATGTTTAGCAGCAGGTGAAATGTTAACCATGTTCACCATCTTAAATTCGTGTTGGCATACTAACATTTGACAATTGGCACTAAGCACAAAGTACAATGTGCATGTTTTTGTCTGTACAAGATTTTGTGGTTATTCATTAAGTATTTGTGCAGATAATTAAGTTGTGGACCAACCAACAGGCAGACCATCCATTGAGTCATGCTGCTAGCTTTGCAAAAAACTCGTAAAGTAAATGGAGCAAAGAAAATGCGTATCTTCATGGAAAGGTCCAGAGAAAAAATAAGTAAAACAGTTGCTACACTTTCTGTTAGAACACAGAACATTCCCTTTTTCAGGAAAGCATATGAATTCAACTTTAGAACACACAGCCTTATAATAATATATTGGCAACACTTTAGGAATTTTAGGAAAAAATAGGGATTATTATCCAGAGGTGTTAACATGTACCTTTTTTCAAAATAAAATTCTAAACCTAATCCACATATGTAGATATTATGATGTCCTGTTCCATAATTTAGCACAACAACATGCACATTATTTCATCTGTGTGCTCTACTTAACAGAAAGATCAAGTCAGACTGTTCAGTTTATGTTGGTGAAGTTCAAAAGGCTACAGTGGAATAGATGCAAAACACCCAGATTGGCTTTGTGTGTGGGGGGGCAAACCAGACCATGTTTGACAATCTGCATAAACATTTACATCCCTCTGTAGCCTTGTGTGTGTTATTAAATGATAGGGCATACAGTGCAGTTTAAACTGGATTACCTTATGTTGGATTGGCAGAGTCTCTGCAGCTAATCCTCGATCTCATTTGTGCAGCTGACCTCTGCTTTGGCCTTCACAGTACTAATTTGATTTTGACATGACTAAAGCTAGAACAGTATTCCCTTTTTATGCTTGTTTTTTTTGTGGTGTTCGATGCTTTTTCAGCATTCGCTACGGGGAGCACAAGCACCAGAAAGTCTGAACTTTCCACCTTGTATGATTTTTTTTTTTTTTTTCACTATCTCACTTACAGCCACCAGTTAATAGAATCTAGGCTATAATTCCTCCGAATTCTTTGAGTAATAATAAACCATGCTGGTGAAATGTCTTTGTGCATGTGTTGGCTTCTTTGGCTCTGAGGTGTGTTGTAATCTTGAGGGGTAAAGGTTAAAGTGGATAATGGTCATCATTGAGGACCGATAATCTGTTTGCAGATAACTAAAATGTTTCCACTCCTTCACTATGATAGATCTAGTGTTTTAAATGACCTCATGCACAAAACAGCTGGTAGTATCACAGTGCTTTTAATAATTCCACAGTGTTTTCTGGAAACCCTGGGTGAGCTTCTCCAACTTTACATTAGATAAAGGTTTAACAATACATATGTGTGTGTGTTTTTGTGCTTCAGATCGCCGCAGACGTACGGACAGCCAAGCGAGAGCTGAAGAAAGCTCGGACCGTCCTGCAGATGGACAAGCTGAAGTGCAGGAAGAGAGTTCTGCGACGCCTCGGCTTCGCCAGTCCATCTGATGTCATCGAGATGAAAGGACGGGTGGCCTGTGAAATTAGCAGGTAGGGAAGGACGGAGCACACACCCAGCACACAATTTGCATTTCGTTTTGTTTACTGATAAAAGTGTGGTTTCTGAAATAATGGGCAAGTCTTTTTAAGCCTGTTGACTCAGCAATCGTTTTAGCCTACAGCCAAATTCTGCAGCTGTGTTTTATGACACAGGCTTTGGGGGGAAAAAAAATAACTTCAATAACGTCAATCAATTAGGGCTGCACAATATATTGGGTTTTTTAAATCGTCATCGCAAATCAACTGGCGCAATATACACATTGTGAAAGACAGATTTTTTTTTTTGTGTGTTAGTTGAAAGAAAATATCAGTAGAAAACTGCACTTTATATTGTAACTCGTTCTGTTTTTAGTGGTGCCATTTATATTTAATTCAATGTTCAATTTGTTCAATAAAAGAATGTTGGAAATAATTTCCTTTCATTAGTTTTAAATTTAACAGCTAATCTGTTGTATTTTAGCAGAATACTGAAAGCATCAGAACTGAGGACACTTAAATATCTGTTTATTTATCGCAAGTAATATAGTTATCGCGATATTCAACAACGTTATCGCATATAGCATATTTCCCCTCATATCGTGCAGTCCTAATCCACATACAGCTTCTTTCTGAATGTGAAACTGCTACCTGGATAAGCTAATTAACATAACACGAGGATGTGATAATAATGGAGATTTAGGAAAGTAAATTTGATTTCATGGAACACAGGTTTGTGGCTTATACTTCTTACCCCAAAGTCTCAATTTGTTGTTTGAGCAACTGAAAACGGCACAGGACAGTTTTCCCCCACATAACAACTTGTACAGGATCTGCTGGGCCGATTTCTTCGTAGAATCTCATAACAAGTTAAATCCTTTCCATACATTACGATGTTATACGCAGGTTTATAAGTGGGGTTTCACTGCAGTAATGATGGCTTTTCTACTGCTCTCACTTATCCTCACTTACTCCCACACCCACGGCACATTTGAGATGTATCCGCTCATTTTGATAAAGTAATGAAATATCATCTGATAACTGTTCCAGTGCTGACGAGCTCCTGCTGACGGAGATGGTGTTCAACGGTCTCTTCAACGATCTGACGGCCGAACAAGCCACCGCCCTGCTGTCCTGCTTTGTCTTCCAGGAGAATGTACGAACAAACGCACACAAACGCATATCAATCCTCTAATTGTCCATACAGACACACATTCAGCCCGAGATAAACAGCTGATTCCCAATCCCACACATTCAAGCTCCAGTCGCATTCTTGGCCTCTTCCCCTGCACGGCAACCAAAACAGAAACCTGAGGTTGATGTGTGTTTGTCTTTCCTAATGACGCCCGTTCTCTCAGTGAGGCAACCCAGTGTCAG
Source organism: Perca fluviatilis (assembly GCF_010015445.1). Taxonomy (NCBI): domain Eukaryota; kingdom Metazoa; phylum Chordata; class Actinopteri; order Perciformes; family Percidae; genus Perca; species Perca fluviatilis. The sequence continues at coordinate 23,280,310 of NC_053128.1, read as the reverse complement.
ACGGTTTAACAAACCTTTTCTTTGGCTCTACATCAGCACAGTCCTCAGAGCAACAGAACCAATTTCTGTCTAAAGAGGGGTCTGTCCGAGTGAATGACGACAAGCAGCAGTCATGTTTGTTCTCCACTTAAGACAGATAAATGTAGACTGTGTTTTTATTTAGGCAATGCGCACATTAAAGTGAATTGTTTTGTCACCAAAGACAAGCAGGATCAAACATTTTAATCCTCATTACTCCTCATTTTAATGTTAAATGTGAAAAGAATATATCTAGGCAAAGGGAGAGTTTTGCCTGAAGGAGAGTAGATCAGTTTCTTCTACCTATAGTCTGTTTGAATGGCAACATATTTTGCCTGGAGTTTGAAATACAAATTACAAAACAAATGTTTGAAGTTTGCTATCACAATATTAATAATGCCGTTTTGCCCTCCAGGCCAGTGAGATGCCAAAACTGACTGAACAACTAGCCGCTCCTTTGAGACAAATGCAGGTGAGAATACAGAAAACAATCTGAATCAAACCATTTGTTTCTAATTGCTGAAACTGAATTTGGTGGAAACGTGAAATGCTGTTTGTTTTTTTGTTCAGGAGTGTGCAAAGCGCATAGCCAAGGTTTCTGCAGACGCCAAGCTGGAGGTGGACGAGGAGACTTATCTAAACCAGTTCAAGCCTCACCTGATGGATGTGGTGTACGCGTGGGCTAACGGCGCCACATTTGCCCAAATCTGCAAGATGACTGACGTCTTTGAAGGTGTGTCATCATATTAATCTCCAACAGACATGGCAGGGACTTAAAATACAGGTGTTGAGGTACTTGTACTTACTTTTGTTGTACTTTTATACTTTACTACATTACTTTGACAGCTATAGTTACTTTTCGGATTTAGATTTAACTTAAAATAAATAAACTAATATATTGCATATTGTTAAAGATGAAAACAACTTTTTTTGGCTTGTGATCAATGCCAGGAAAGCAGTGTCTAGTTAGGATTATTTTATGTTTAAGATGTCTGAGTTGTTTGCAGTTCAAACAAAGGCAGTTCACCCATAATGCATTGCTTTTATGCATTTGGTGCAAGAAAGTCCATCCACGGTTAGGTGGCAGTAATGTACAACTGGCAAAACTCTGGTTGCTGACCACCACAGTAGAAGAAGAATGAATTGAATAAAAACCTTTCAGCTTTTTAGCAGACCTCATTGATAGCTTGATTTTTTTTTTTTTTTTTACTGAAACATGTAGGCTAATATAATGTCAGCTAATATTTACTTAGATTGATGTACTTATGTGATTACTTTATTCCCAACATTATGTGTAAATGCATGGCAGAAAGGAGACGAGTCTCTATATCAGACCCTCCGATTTGTCTTGTGATTCTTGGAAGGACCCGGCCGTGGTTTGGAGCCACTGAACTGAAATACTAATAAAGAAGTTAAAACTAGCTCCACCTCAACCAGCTACAACAGCAACATACTACTTACAATTCTATGCATCAGTAATAATCTGTTATAATATCAGTCACAGGGGGATTTTTTTCTGCATTAGGAGTTTTTTTTTCTTTAATACTTTTTAAGTATATTTTCCTGAAAATACTTCTGTACTTTTACTGAAGTGAAGGATCTGAATACCGATTTCACTATCACATATCCAGCTGGCTGTCTGAGGCTCACTGATTGATTTATTACACGTGGTTTGATTTGAACCCAGTTCCAAATCCATCAGCCTCCTCACAGTTTCTGTCTGACTCCCAACAATGACCTCAGCTATAAAACATTACCTCAGCTATAAAAGATGACATGTCATCATAATGAAGAAAGTAATGTTGAGTTGAGAAACTGGAGGGAGTATTGTGTGCTTGAGGGTGTCGGCCAAGGAGGGAGATAGAATTGATGATGCTTGTAAATTAACACATTATTTTACAGGTCTGTAATGTCAGGTTTCTTTGTATTTTTGTCAAAGGAAATTTGGAATTCCCTAGTATATATTAATTGATTCATCGTTGATTTATTTAATTTATTATTGGAAACGTAACTGTTAAGTTGTACGTTTGCCTGTTGACACATTGACTAAAGGACTCGCTAGGCACCAATCAGTTACTTGGAATTAATTAATTGGAAGTATACAAAATAAACACGGTCTCCTCATAATTGGTACCAAACTACATACAGACATTATTAGGGAATGATGATGAAATTACGGGCCTGTAAGGAGTCAAACTACATTCCTCCAAGTTGCTCTTATTCTGCTATCAGTCTTGAGTATGAATAATGCTGGATTACGGCTAACATTTTTAAACAACAGATTCACAAACCCACTAAACACTGTATTTGTGTCTGTCTGGCACAGGGAGCATCATCCGCTGCATGCGTCGTCTGGAAGAAGTTCTGAGACAAATGTGTTCTGCAGCCAAGGCCATAGGCAACACTGAACTGGAGAACAAGTTTGCTGAAGGTAAGAAACATCAGGGTTATTACAACTGAAACCATTAATTAACAGATCATTTGTTAAAGCTGCTTTTCTTTTATCATTTGCTGGTTTTCTTAGTCTTTTATAACACTGAGCTGAATATTTTTGGGCTTTTTCTGTTGGTGAACCGAGACATATAAAGACAGCACCTCGTGGCTCCTGCACACCTGGGATGGTGTGATGACATTTTTTTTTTGTCATTTTCTGACCTTTTTTATAGTGGAAATTATTTACTCAAAGAAAACTGGCAGATGAATCAGATTAATTCTTGACTTGATAGGTGAAACGCTACTGAAACCAGTGTCTGCTTGAAATTAAGTTATAAATGATGCATTTAAATGCTTAATTTAATCCTAATTTCTGTGTCTTTGCAGGAATAACAAAGATAAAGAGAGACATTGTATTTGCTGCCAGTCTCTACCTATAATGACATTACAGCTTTCCAACACGATGGGCAGCACTGAAGGGTAAATGCTGTTTTTGACTTTAACCCCCGATGGATCTCTTTGTTTTTTTGTTTTTTTTAAGTCTCATATTTGTCAAACTGGGGTCAAATATTGTGCTTTTATTTCCAAAATGTTAGTTAAATTGGCTTTTAATGCATTTGTCCTTCAGATCACTTTTCTGAACAGTTTTGTTTCTTCACAAAAATTAGCATAAACTGTTATTAATGTTCTGGTGAGAATTGCATTCTATAAATGACTGAGGATGTAAACGGAAGTGTTTCTCATTAAGTAAATGCGTCTGCTTGGACAGAATACATTGAACATTCATGCTTTTATTATTTTTGCTTACATGAGCAAAGTGGTTTATAATACATTATATTGATATATCTGGCTTAGAAAGTAAACATGACATAATGCATTAAACACTTGTTTCATTTCTGTGCATGTTAAAAAGTAAAATGGCTTTATTTTTCCTTTTTTTTGTTTTCTTATGAGACATTTGTAAATAGTAACATTTTTTTTTCAGTAAAAGTCTGTATGGTGATTTGTTTTTGTACATACAGATTATACAAAAAAAATTACATTGTTGTCTGTTCACTTGATGTTTGTTACTTCTTAGATACACAGGGAGCTGTGATAGCAGCAGTAAAAGTCCAGCAAAGGCAACGCGGGACGTAAACTGACCGTCTACTCTTCAACTTTCTAACCAAACGTGTTACAGATCAAGCTTCCTTCTTGACTATATGAGGTTAGACGGTTGGAGAGTGCGACGGCAGTGGCCTGGCGTCTGCAGCTCCAGATGTGAAGCTGTGTTGCCCTCTGGTCTAGGATCAGCTTTAGTCTCCAGCACATTCTAGCCTTGAGAAGCAAACATTCTTTTTATAATTAGCCCTTTACATAACACTTGACCTAAGGCAGCAAAGTGATGAGACTCAGCGTCTCTCTGGGTGCTGGAGCCAACCTAAAACGGATTCTAAATCAGATCCTCGAGCAGACTGACTCCAGGTCAGGAAAAGAACAAAGCAAGGTTACATTCACGTGATTCCAACCCTCCTCTCTCTTAGCAGTGGTCAGACCCTTTTAGTGGGTGCGTGCAATTTAGTCTTCCCACCAGCTCAGTAGATAGATAGATACATGCTAATGGTTCCCGTCTTTACAAATCTCTAGCCCCTGAACTACATCTGTCTCGGTCACTTAAGCATATCTACAAGGCTTGGACAGGTAGTCGCCACTCCTTCCAGATGGAGAATAGGCGGACAGGACAGCCTAAAATTATAAAGTCTTGAAATCTGAACAGGCCTGAGGTGTAGCTTCCAAAGGTTTCTTCTGGGATGCAGAAGTCATCCATTGGCTTACTTGAAGTAAGAATAAACTGTAAATCCATGCAGGGTATGGATGAGAATTTGCGAGAGATAAAGGCTGGAGAGCTGGGATCCTGGGTGTGCGTTTAGACAGAGCAGAAAGGTGTCGTGCTCCACCTCTCAGCTTAGTTGGGACTCTCACAGTGGTTTCCATTTGTTGGGGTCTCCTGCAGGGTTGTGTGTGGGATGTTGGCTTCTTGATGGGCATCTACTCGTGGCTTGAAAAAGTCAGACACGCAGAAAACCTACAAGATATGGGTAAAAAAAGAAAAAAGGGGCATAGATGAGTGTGAGGCTTAATTGTTTGCACCTGTGCTTTTGTTTAAAACGTTCAAGGGTGATCAGTAACTTAAAAGGAATAGTTTCAACATTTTGGGAAGAGATGAAAAGATTGATACCATTCATGTCAGTATGATGAATGTGAAACCTCCAGGAGACAGTTAGCTTAGCATAAAGACTGGAAATGGCTAGCCTGGCTCTCTTAATGTCATAATATGCCATAAAACAATTTTGTAATATAGTAGGCCTGTCATAGAAATATTCACAATAAAGTGTCATAGAAAATGTCATAGTATAGTATGCTATATAAAAATGTAATATAGTATGTCATTTAAAAAAAAGTCATAGTATAATGTCCAAAATGTCATAAAATAGATAGTAAAGTCATAGTATAGTATGTCATAAAAAAGTCAGTGTAGTAAACTTTACAGGTGATGAATTAGTGGTATGGACACTAAATAGCCACAGCCTCGCGTAGCAGTCGCACCTAATGACAGCTGATCTGTTGATGAACCTCTGCCGCAAGCAGATGTTTAAGGGTGTTTCTGCATCCGTTCATAGCTACCTGTGGAAACGAGGGTTGTGCCTCAAAGGCCCTGAAAACCATTTTTTGTAACTGGCTTGTTATTACGAGCGCTGAGGTCTTATATGTACACACAATTGTCTGGCAAAGTTCGAACAGTTCTGCTTATTGCACATGAGAGATTGAAGTATGTTTGGTCTCTCAATGCCTCACTATTGCCTCCTGTAGACTTTTACACGCACAGAGCCATAGTAGCGGTTTCCCCCTGCTCGCAAGCCTCATGCTAAGCATCTCCTGGTTGTCGTTTCATATTTAACAGACTGAAAATGCCCCAATAATAATAATTTTAAAAAGCTATTCCTTTAATGTCACATTAAGACGCGTCTCTTACCACTAGGATAGCCATGAGCGCACCCTGCAGCAGTCCAGTCAGCACATCGCTCCAGTGATGTTTATAATCGGACACCCTGGACAATCCCGTGTACACTGAGGCAGCAATCAGGAAAAACTGGAGTGTGGGTCTCAGCAGCCTCGCCCATTCAGCCTGGAGTCGAGCCTGCAGGTAGAGCTGAGAGAAACAGAGGGGACACGGGTTAATGGATGCGTTCCTGTAGGAGTGGAAGGAAAATGAGCCTGTGGAAATTTGCAGATGACTCTGCGTATTTCCACTACAACACTAGAGAGAAATCTTTTGTGCAGGAAACTTAATTAAAATGTTCAGGAATTAAACAATTTTTTTGTTAGCTATCAGCTGTACTATTTAAAAAGGTGAGAAAATCTCCATCATGCCATATTTAATTTTGTCAAACTGACCTGGGAATAATAAATGTCACTCATAGAAGCAATCAGTACAACACCGACTGTTTATCCTCCCAATCTAATTGATGATTTAATATCACACCACCTCTGGAGCATGACTCATCATGCTCCATGTAGCAATCTTTGGTCAGGTCAACGTCATGTTCCATTATGACAAACCTTTAAAACAACTGTATTCAAAACCGGCCATCCCTGTTCTGTTGTTTTGATCGAGGACAAACAAGCTTAACCGCTTCATCGTGTTTAACTGTGGGAGAAAAGAAAAGCTCTCCCAGGGTTTGTAGGTGAATGTAAAGGTCAACTGCCGTTTCTCAAACTTGAACTTCCATTCCATTCCATGAAGAGGGAGCTTTATGTCGGTGGCAGGACTCCGTCTCTGTGTCTATTTATAGCTGCTGGTGTTGTATGAATCAGCAGCCTATAAAGTATCAGGGCTGGGCAGTAAAATTAGCTACAGAGGGCACTCAAAGATGCATTTCTCTGAGCAGAACAACATCATTACAAAAGACAAAAATCTTGAAGCACTGCAATAGTTTAGTATTTTAGGAAATACGCTTATTCCCCTTGTTGAGAATTAGATGAGAAGACCACTCTGGTATCAATCTTCAATTTTTAACAAAAAAAATGTCATCCCAAAATGTCAAACAACCCCTTTAAACTGGATTAATCAATATCCACATCACATTTAGCTCAAAAGCTTAATATGCCAATTAACATAACCTTTTTTGTTTATATATACATATTTATAGTTTACAATAATTTGTTCAAAAACATGCATCAATGTCCTGTTCTGTAACCTGCCTTTGAACAGAATGCTCCAGTAAATACTGACTGATATCATTGGAGATCAAAATGTAATTGTTTTAGGTACTTACAGCCAGGAACAGCATGCAGTACATGGAAAAAGAGGAGTGGCCAGAGTAGAAGGATAACCTACAACAGAAAGACAAAAGCATGGCTCAACACTTGGCTATGTGCTTAAATAATCTGTGGCATACAAAAAAATGGATAGACTAAGACATCTTATTGTATTAATCAATTCACCACTGACAGACAAATCCATACGTCATCCTGGCACACCCTTATCTGGGTTTAGACACAGGGTGTGATAGCAGCTTGGGGCAACTTATTGTAATCGTTTTGCTCGCTTTTTGTCACACAATCTTTGAGTACCTACAGTAGGCCTCTTCTGCCCTAGGGAAGGTAAACTAAGCCAAGGGAAGAATCGTATTACAGTAGTATGATCTGGAGCAGGCTGCCCCGCCCCCTCTCTCTCTCTCTCTCTCTCTCTCTCTTTTTTTTTTTTTTTTTTTTTTTTTTTTTTTTTTTTTTTTTTTTTTTTTTTTTTTTTTTTTCTCTCTCTCTCTCTCTCTCTCTCTCTCTCTCTCTCCTGCTTATTATCTCTATTAGTGACAAGCAGGCCATGGAAATATAATGTGTCCTGGCATTAATCTTAAAAGCCCTGGATGTCTGCCTGAATTACTGGATCCTTCTTTTGGCCTGCTGATAAATGTTTGCCTCACTGTCGCAGAGCGGCGATGGGGCTCCAGGAAATATCAGTGATGGTGCACCACACCCTGGTAAACGCACAGTAGAGAACCCAGAGGATAGAGGGATGGGTGGGCACATTTCCACTCCAGCTCAAGAAACGATCTGTTTGAGAGAGAGGCAGGCAACAACATACACTCCAACCTATAGGGCAGAATAACCTACTTCACTTTAAAGTTAAACCTTGTGTTGTCTTCTTTTCTTCTACACATTTTCAGCGCTTATTTCTACATCCCATATTTTCTGATATAAAGCAAAAATTGAAAACGGGTCAATGTGACCCAAAGTCAACACAAGGGTTAATTACAACTGAATAGATTAGAAAGTTACTCACAGCCCATAATAAACCCCTTAACATTGATACAATCGGCACAGCTGATGTCACTATTTAGGCCTCGGCTTCTATAATTACTGCTGCTCCCGGTGCTCGTGCCTTCATCAGAATGAGAAGTGGATATCCTCTCCTCCCACTATGCTTCCTTCTGCTCTGAGCTGATAAGGGATGCAGACCCTACATCAAAACAAGCTTCACATTCCTGTGATATTACTCAATCCTTCTGGTCTCATGTGCCACAAATGTCCTTCATCACAAATGGTTTAAAATTCATCACGCTAAAGACACATCATCCATGTGCAGATATTGACTTACTAAATAAATTTTCAGGGACACACTTAACCTTTGCTCTTTGCACTTACACCATGGGAATGTTACAAAACAATGGAGAGAACAGAGGTTTAGAGCTTTTTCTTTCTGACAGATTTTGGTAATCTGTTGAACAAGAACCCAGAGGGTACAAATTCAAATCAGCTAATTTCACAACATCTAAAATCGTGAACCAATTCCTTCATTCATTCACTCCTTGGCTGCAACTAACTACTGTTACCTCTGCCAAGGAGGTTATGTTTTCGGCTCAGTTTGTACATCACCAAATTATGACAAAGAAAAGCATAGTGTCCTCATCAACATGTATCCATTTCCAAATGCAATAAGGGACAAAAGTTCTGAGGTCAAGCAATACATACCTGCCCTCATTGACCATCTTCGCGTCTCCAGTGCAGGTGAAGTCTTCAATATAAGCTCCTGATGAGCAGTTGATGAGTTTCCAATCAGGTTTGCACACATCCAGGAAGTGTGGCCTGAGCCGGCCGATGGAGTACTTGGCTATGTCGGTCAGAGACTGGCTCATCGCGGCACCGAACAAGAAGGTACCGATGGCTTTGTAAACACAGGAAATGTAGCTGCCGAAAGGGGACTTGGATTTGATGCGCTTTAGATAAACTGAAAGGCACTCGCCAAAGATAATCTGTAAGGAGGGAGGGGAAGGAGGAAATGATACAGAGTTAGGGTTGTACAGAAATCCCAAAAATCCAAATGAAAATTAAAAATGCAACTGAATGAAATCAACATCAGAGCCTGCAATATTCCCTAATCTCATCATCACTGAGCCTAAAATAATGAGGGTTGTGCTAATTACACAAATTGTGTGTTGTAGTGTTAAAAGGAATAGTTTGACCTGTCGGGATATACACATTCTTGCTGTTTTGCCACGAGTTTGATGAGAAGATTGATACTGTTCTCATGTCTGTACGCTAAATAGCTACTGGAAAACGTTAAAACTATCTTTAAAGTTTAGAGTACACCGTCCGTAACAATATAGAGGCATGCTTATCCGACAAACCGATAATAGTACATAATGTTGGAAATATCATGGTCATGGGATGATGTCCACTTAAAATAATAAACATTTTGTTTGGTCTTAGAGTTTAAATTATTATATTCATTATTATGTTTTTTTAGTAGTAAAATATTTGAGCTTGTACATTAACAATGCTGCCAACATTACAGCTCCACTGGGCTGACGTTGGTCTAACAAGTAGAGAACAAACAAGAACAAAACCAGAAAAGCTGTATTGCCACCGTTCTGCTATCTGTAGCTTTAAAATATTATATATACATATATATATACACAACTCCTGGTCACTAATTAGAGAGGTCTGTTTAAAAAAAAAAAATGCTTTACCTTATCTTACTAAAATATGTCAGAATGAAATGGAGGTAGGCTTGCTTTTATTCTTTTTGAAGATTAAACCGGCAGTGTGGAAAGTTTTTGGTAAAAGGATATTTACACTGTTCATATACTGAACTGAGTCTCTCTTGTAGCCTCTTTAAGTGCTGTCACATTATTCACTTCCATCAGCATCAACTGACCGAGGTTACCACGGTGCTGCTTTTGAAGAGTTTCACATCTGTCATATTTGCTGTCTTTCTGCATGGCTGGTGCGTGGAGGTCACCTTTCTGTTTCATCTCCAAATGTTACAAAGTGTGGAAAACCTTTTCTACAACATGCAGTTAGCAAATGAACGTTTGGTTAATGGTAGTGGTGACTAATGCAAGCAATTAAAAACACACATACATTATTACACTGAACAAAATTATGATATAATTATGGGCTGGTGTGGTTACACGTGGCCAGTTGGATGTACTGTCAAATTCTCTGAAACGCCTTTGGAGGTGATTTATGGTAGAGAAATGAACATTCAATTCATGGGCAACAGCTCTGGTGGACATTCCTGCAGTCAGCATGCCAATTGCACGCTCCCTCAAAACTTGCGACATCTGGGTCATTGTGCTGTGTGATAAAACTGCACATTTTTAGAGTGACCTTTTATTGTGGCCAGCCTAAGGCACACCTGTGCAATAATCATGCTGTCTGATCAGCATCTTAATATGCCACGCCTGTGAGGTGGATGGATTTTCTCGGCAAAGGAGAAGTGCTCACGAACAATATTTGAGAGAAATAGGCCTTTTGTGTACATAGAAAAAGTCTTAAGATCTTTGAGTCAGACTGATCTCATTAAGTGGCGTATGTATGACACGCCAATTCGTATGCCATTTTGACGTGTTATCAAGACTCATAATCGCTTTTTAGCATGTTTATCAACGCCGTTTGGCCTCCATTGACCTACATTGCGTGTGAATTATCGCTGTAGCGAGTAGTATGAAAGGATGGAAGTCGGATGGGTAAAATACAGGACTTTCACCCAGGAGAGCCGAGATCGTGTGGCGTTTATCAACCGTTTTATTATTTTTTATTTTTTTAAACCTTCCCCACTGTTCTTTTCCTAAACCCAACCATTTATTGTTTTCCTGAGCGCGTGACGTTGGTCACCGTCTTGTTTTTGTCACACGACGCCACGTGGTGTGTATGTTTACATCCGCTGTATACAGCGTAGACATACACGTGGATAGCTCAAACGTGTAAATGCGTACAGATAACACGCCATTTCACGCAAAGTCATGATGCCATGTTGCTTTGAGTTCAGCTCATGAAAAATGGGGGCAAAAACCAAAGTGTTGCGTTCATAATTTTGTTCAGTGTACATAATGTATTTGGCAGCAACCACGAATGAAGAGAAAAGACAAACATTAAAAGTGTCAAAGTGGATAAGGGAAAGCAGTACATAAAAGACATAATTTCAGAAGGACAAACAGAACCCGTAGCAGAAAACAAAACAGATGCACTTACAGTGAATATTGTGACGGGAATCATAACACCTCCTAACAACTCATAGGAAATGGTGTCTTCTTTAAGGGGGTACTTAATTGAATCATCATTACAGAAAAAGCCCCGGCGGAAAGGCGTGTGTTTCACATTGAGTATTAGAGATGGCAGTCCAGCTAGCAGGAAGGCAATGAGAGAAAAAAAATACAGGTTACAAGAACATGTCACTGGGCCTTGGACCCCTACCCATGATGCAACACTGTGCCCGTGCAAAGCAGAAGACAGCAGCCACGTGAGACAGTCACACGAAAACGTTGCATCCTCTGAAGGCGGTGGCGTCCTCGCCAACTTTCAGGAACATCAGTGTGCAAATATTAGTGGTTAAAAAGTGTTGGCACGGCAACAAGACAGTTTAACGCTGACAAGGAATGGATGTTAAAAGAAAAGCCAAACATAAGAGCACAAAAGTTACATTTCTGAGAAGGTTACTGAGCCCCACAGCGAGCGAGGAGAAACAGTGTTCTCACAGACGCCCGTACGTGACTGAAAACAATCGTATGTTACACACTTTCTCACCGCTTCCTCTCTGACAAACTGACGCTTAATGCTCTTCCTAAAACAGATTCTCACATCCTCAAATATTCTCCCACACCTTTCTCTGGCAGACAGTGAAACAATTTGACAAAAAGTACTACAGATTGTGGTTGTGGTTTTTTCATGATACATAAAAGACAGAAGAGATAATTCACTGATATGTCAAAGCAGTAGCAGAAGGCAGACACACACTAGCAGAACTTTCTGCGTCTGTCTTTTTCCAAAAACAATCCCTCTCTTCCAGAAGAGCATTCCAGCTATTTTAAGAAACACAGGGACACAGCAAGCAGCCTGCACGGCTGTTGCACTAGTTAACAACAGCGATTTAAAGTTCACCCAATAGATTAACATTAAAAACTCAATGATTAAATTAAAAGCAAAACCAAAATGCCTGGCCTTACTTCATTCATTATTGCATTATATATATATATATATATATATATATTTTTTTTAATATGAATAGGACACTGCTTATTCATTATAGCCATGTCTAAATGAATCTGTGCTTTAGGTCTTTTGTATGAGACTAAGTTTGTGTGTTTGGGGGGTTGGATTGTTTCATTGAAAATATATTACATTTATCTATAGGATGATTCAAGTCACCCTAAATGGTCTAAACATTTTTTTTTAGCATTAAGCTTTATAAATCCTGCTGTAGCAGCTGAGATGTTGTCAAAAGAAATAACCTCTAAGACAGTTTCTTTTGTGGATGCAACACTATTTAACATTTACTCAGGCTGATTTTATTTTGTACTAATTGTTTTAAGTGGACATCCTCCTTTGCCTTTGGCTTTTGATAAACAACTTGCAGAGCTGATGTTTGAGAACACCTCCAATGATGTCACAAGCCTCACGCTGACATAAGAAACAGTAGCAGAACTGAATAAAACATGCTGTGCATATCCTGTTTCAATACCAGGTAGCTGTGCTACTGAGTATTTGTCTGTATTATCAAAGAGTAAGCTAGCCATTCTGAATACATCCTACATTAGGCTCTGGAAATGTGTTGTTTCTTTTAATGTACTAGTCTATCAGTCCCAACAGACCTTTCTCACAGCAGACATTTTGACTTGCCATTGCAGGAAAGGCTCAAGTATAATCGATAATAATAATAATAATAATAATAATTGCTGCTTTCCATGTACAGGAGGTGTGCCAGTAAACTAGTTTGCATCACACCAGAGCCGAGCCCGTGGCACACCTGGAATGCATTCAAGTTATTGCTTACACCTGCGGTTGACAATTCAACATGTTTGCCATGGGACAGGTCATTGAGTAAGTCCTACTTACGCAGCTAATGGGCAGGGTGAAGCCTACAGTGTAGAGCACTGTGGAGGAGATTGTGCCGTGATGGAAAGGGTACTTGATGCTTTCGTCGTTACAGAAAAAGCCCCTCTGGTAGGGGCGGATCTTACCCAGGTTAAAGGCTGCCAGAGGCAGACCACCTAAAGACGGAGAGATCAGGAGGAGTTACCACTGGAAGAGGTAAAGAAAAATGCATGGCAGGGAGAGTGAAGGCGCCCAGACAAAGTGTCGAGGTCTTAGATAGAAATTCATTTCTAAAGTTCTAATGGTGCTCTTTAGTGTCATAACAAACTGCAGAAGTGCATATAATGTGCCAAATCAAATATGTGGGACAGAAATGAGAGACCCCAACCTTTCTAGCAGTCCAGTTAAAGGATAAGGCTTTCTTTATTCTATGTTTTCCTATTGTCATCAAATGTAATAAAAAGACCAAAACCATCAATGTGTTAGTCTGTCTCTCAAGACCACTGAAGACGTACATTTTTAAAAACAGATCACAAATATATACTTTCATTTTGAATGACTTCCTTAAACTGCTGGGAATGTAGTGTTTAGCAAACATTACTCACAGGAGTAAGTAATGTATATGTATTTGGCACTATTTTCAGCCATGAATTTGGCGCTGTAGTGAGTATTTACAGTACAATGACACGACGTGTAGGTGGCATCAACTCACCAATGTTTATTGTCATGAAGGAGCATGCAACAATGTGACTCACTTATGTGTTTTTTAATAGCTTTTGGACAACAATGGCACATAAAAATAAGCTAGATCCGGCTACATAGACAATACATGTTAATATGACCAATTCATTGTTTGTTTTGGTCTTTTTGTGGGAGTTGTTTACAATAAGAAAAATAGTGCCAGTCATATCCTTTGAGCCTAAAATGTGCATTACTGCACTCAGTCAGATACTCTGAAGCATTATGCATTACACAGTAAAAAAACACTGTGACGTCATTACACCAAAAAATTATGTTATCTTTGGGCAGTTTTTCAGCAGGGAGGATTGAGAAGTTTGTTTTGTTGAAGCACCGGCTCACATTGGTTTGAAAGGAGCTGTAGACATAAGCTAAGCACTCCCTATAGATAAATACCATAAAGATCACAAATCTGTTCATAGGTTTTGACAGTGAATGATGAATGAAATGCTGCGGTCGTTTCTCCGGTTGTTTGACCTGTTTGGCCCATTGTATCGTGGGGAAAGACAGTTGTTTGTCTATTCAAGTGTGGGGGGGAAATGAGCTGTAATGCATATTAACAAACCACATCCACAGAATACGAACAAACACATGAAGATACACAGACATCCTATAAACTACTTTTTAATTCTGTCTGGTATATTTGTCCTGTCTGACATTTGCAGGTGTTGACACCGTCAGCTGTGCCATCCTAAGTTGACTGGCTACAACAGCTGGAAATGCCAGAAAGTCGGGACAGAAACACACACGGGCAAACAGCAGGACCCCCAAATCCCTTTATAACTGCAGACGGCAGCCGTGTTACACTTTAACTTGTTCTCATAAACTGTGCAACTAAAATACTTCCCAAGACAAACACACTGGCAGAGTAAAAAATGTGAATATTTTAACATGAATACACAAAGCCTCAGAAATTGTGTTAAACCCCAAATTCAATCAGTGTACGCTAACAAGGACAAACACACCCTCTCCCTGCATTGTAGAAAACAAATACAAATGATCTCCGTACTATGAACATATGAACCTTACTACATGTATGTGCATGTTTAGTCTCATACAGCCATGCATGACTGTTGGAAACAGCCTCAGTCTGGAAACAGATTATTGTAGATGCTTGGTTATAATAATAATAATAATAATAATAATAATAATAATAATGACCAAGTTTGCTTCAGCATCAGTCATCCTAACAACGCAGTGAGTTTGTCATATTGCTTCTCAATACACAAGGAACTTACAAAGTTGTGCAAAATAAAATAAGTGTGTAGTATTGGAAGATTAGCAATATTTTAAAGTCCAGCTCCACTCACAAAACTAACAACTGGAAATTTCAATGAGGAAGAATTTAGAAATAGCTCATTGAACTTTAACATGGAACAACCAAATCAGACACATTATTGCTCAGTTATTTTAAGATATGTTGTGGACTGTGCAAGGGAGCTATAACTTTATGAGTCATGGTAAGTATGACCTATCAATCATTCATAATCAGATTTTATGTATGTGTCTACACTGCAAAACTGAAACTGTACAGCCCTGAGCACTTATACAATGGTTCATATATTCAGATATAAAGACTTTAAGACTGGCTGAAGTAATCAGATATTATACCTTTGAAACAGTGGTTTTAGACATAAATTAATTACTGGTAAAATATACTATAGTCCACAAATACTTTAATCTGAATACATTTTCAGGCCCGATAGGAGTATAGATGCAGTCCCATGTAATGATTTTAGACCTTCTGAGGTAGGTGAGTGGGTTTAAAACATACAGGTAGCCTGTAAGGTAAAGTAGCAATGCCATTTATAACATTGTTTCTCAGCAATACATTTAATTATTGTTAGACAATTAATATAATTGGTTTAAATTAGTAAAACTCAGTTCATAGACAGGCATCTATGTAGACTTAAGATGTGACAGTGACTAACTTTCAACTATGGAAAACTATATTATAGGGAAAGGGCTTCAATATCATTACTATTATATTGATGACAGGAATTATAATAGTGCATTATCACATATTGTTGCACTCAAGATAATAACGTCATTATTAACCAATAGATGTCTGTGAGTATCTTAAAGAACTGAAAAGACTTTGGAGTGCTACTAATTTGCATACAAAGGAAACTGAAGAACATGTCATTCTTAAGTGAATTGTAGGGGGAAATACTACATATTTAGAAAAAAAACTATACAAGAACACATATTGTCTGATTAGTGATACAATAATAGAAGTTAAAATAAAAATAACTTAGTAAAGGACACTCGCGTGCTGCCGTACATTCACCACTCCCTTCACTTGATGAGAAGTCGTTAAATATCCCAACAGTAGGATTATATCAGAGCACAAATCGGCTTACATTAGTAGCAGCAGCAACAACAGCAACAACAACAACAACAACAACAACAACAAACAGTCAGTATAAAATCATTGAAATACATACCTAGAACCAGACAGGCTATGTCGAGCAGGACAAAGGGGATTCCTCTCATCTCGAACATGTTTGCTCTTGTCAGTCTCTGTCTCGACTCCCTGGTTCGTGGTGCGTCCTCTTCTGTAATAAACTCCAGGGGGATGCCCCTCCTTGGGACGTCGCTGCTGCTGCTGCAGTAGTTTCTGCTGCTGCGATCGAGTAGGAGATCACAAAATGCTAGCAAATTGGAGTAAAAACACAATAAAACGTCGACGCCCTTGTAGGAAACCAACAGACCGCCCAGTCCGCAGGACAGCACATATCAAGAGGATGTGTTGTTGTGGTTGTTGTTGGTGGGGGGGGGCTGTGAACTGCAGCAGAGCCGATCGCTCCACACGTCTGTCATGATGGCTTTAAAGCGGTTTAAATAATCAAACAATCACGCTCACAGAGGGTCGGTCATTTGGACGAACACCTGCCCAAAGTCGATGTGTGTGACCACCCGTAGCGCACGATCTGTTTGACTGACCCCGAAAAGCTCTCTAGGGCGAACACACGGGGGCGACCGCAGCTGCTTTCAAATGCGAGCGGAAATATCGGAAATACGAGTCTCATTTGTGAGCTAATTACTCCGTTAGTGATTCGTGACTTAAAATACATTTAAAAACGACCTTTTTGATCTGTTGACATTTTGTGAAATTGCTCTTCACTTTCTTGTCGAGAGAGACGAGTAATACCACTCGTATGTGTCCGTTAAATCGAAAAAGAAAACGAATTAGAGGCTAACAATACAGGTGCAGTCGGTTAACGTCAGCTGATCTTCGCACAAAGACTGGAAACGGGGAAACAGCTGTCTGTTAGTAACACAATCAACGTACCAGCACATGTTATGCTCACAAATTAACACGTTACATCTAGTTTATTTATATAACGTTACATTTACACAATTATCTGTGATGGTTAGATTTACCATGGCATGTAGCTACACTTCATGAACAAAGAGGAAGGTACCTCAGCAGTCAAAAAAACAAATGAAAAGCACCTCAGCAGTCATCACAACTGACATTGTTATCAGCTCGCTGTCCCCATCTAGTGCTTTGGAGGTTAAGATACACTAATAAAATACTAAATTATTTCTGGAAAATGTGATGAACACCGATAAATAATAGCTCAAAACCTTCTGTCATTTTTTTAAATATGTATTTCCATCACAAACACTCAGTTGCCAGTTAATTAGGTACACTATGCAGTATAATGCACAGTCCTGCAATAAATAGTACCTTCATGAATGTTATAATTGTGTGAATGGTGATTCAGCAGGCCTCTTCAGGCTTCTTCCACTTCTAAATGCTACTCCTGCTACATACTTTCACCTACAGACGTAATTCAAACTTGAAAATATTCACAAAACGTTCAGCTATTAGTAAATGATTCAGTTTTTTGATATCTTTTAAAGTGTTTGTGTTATCACTGTTTAAGTTTAGTGTTTCTTTAGGCTTTTACTGCATTTTTAAGGGGTGCTCAATGTGGGTGATGTCACAGCTACAGTGCAGTCAGAGGAGAGAGAACATTGTCTGAAAACTTCCTCTTTAACTTGCTCTCACGGCCACAATTGTTACTTCTCATAGACCATTTATAGGACTTGTACATTTGGTACAAGTCCCAGTAGGATCAAAGTACAGAGTGTTTTTGTTACTTTTTTATGACTTTTTTCAACATACTATACTATGACTTTTTTCGACATGCTATACTATGACTTTTTTATCACTTTTTTTGACATGCTATACTATGACCATTTTTGACATGCTATATATACTATGACTTTTTGACATACTATACTTTCACTTTTTTGACATACTATACTATGACTTTTTTGTCACTTTTTTGACATGCTATACTATGACCATTTTTGACATGCTATATATACTATGACTTTTTTGACATACTATACTTTGACTTTTTTGACATACTATACTATGACTTTTTTGTCACTTTTTTTGACATACTATACTTTCACTTTTTTGACATACTATACTATGACTTTTTTGTCACTTTTTTGACATGCTATACTATGACCATTTTTGACATGCTATATATACTATGACTTTTTTGACATACTATACTTTGACTTTTTTGACATACTATACAATGACTTTTTTGTCACTTTTTTTGACATGCTATACTTTGACTTTTTTCAACAAACTATACTATGACTTTTTTATCACTTTTTCGTCATAATATACTATGACTTTTTTATCACTTTTTTTTGGATATACTATACTATGGCTTTTTTATCACTTTTTTGACATACTAAACTATGCCTTTCTTGTCACTTTTTTTCAAAATGCTATACTATGACTTTTTTATCACTTTTTTCGACTAAGGGCAGTAGCTCAGTCCGTAGGGATTTTGGTGGAAGCATGGAGTGTTGACTGGTAGCTGGCCAAGTGCCACTTCAGTGTGTAATGTTTAAAGAAACTGGAATTTCCCCACTGTGGATCAATACAAATTGTAAATTGCAATGACTTACTTACAATACTATAATTTTTTTCAACATACTATGCTATGACTTTTTTATCACTTTTTTCCGACATGCCATACCATGACTTTTTTGACATAATATACTGTGCCTTTTTTATCACTTTTTTTCAACATGCTATACTGTGGCTTTTTTGTCACTTTTTTCAACATCCTATAATATGACTTTTATCAAAATACTATACTATGACTTTATATCACGTTTTTCCCGATATCGTTTTTCCCGATTCTTATCACTTTTTTTGACATACTATACTATGACCTTTTTTTCAACATACTATACTATCACTTTTTTTCAACATGCTATTCTATGAGTTTTTTATCACTTTTTTCAACAAACTATACTATGACTTTTTTTTATCACTTTTTCGTCATACTATACTGACTAGTATATATACTATATTACTTTTTTTAGCCCTTTTTTCGACATACTATACTATTCCTTTTTGTCACTTTTTCAACATCCTATATTATTTTTACTAAACATACTAAACTATGACTTTATTCGACATACTATACAAGGACTTTTTCGACATTCTAAACTATGACTTTTTTCGACTGACTTTTTCCAACAAACTATACTATGACTTTTCATCACTTTTACGTCATACTATACTATCACTTTTTTATCACTTTTTCATCATACTATACTATGCCTTTATGTCACTTTTTTCAACATCCTATACTATGACTTTTTTTGTCATACTATACTGACTTTTTCATAACTTTTTTCGACATACTATACTATCACTTCTTATCACTTCGACTTACTATACTATGACTTTTTTCGACATACTATACTATGCCTTTTTTGGCACTTTTTTTCAACATGCGATACTACGACGATTTTTGACATGCTATACTATGACTTTTTTCGACAAACTATATGACTCTTTTTATCACTTTTTCAACATAATATACTATCACTTTTTTTCCGATATACAATACTTTGACCGTTTTATCACTTTTTTCGACATACTATATACGCCTTTTTTGTCACTTTTTTCGACAAACTAAACTATGACTTTTTTGACACGCTATACTGTGACTTTTTTCAACAAACTATACTTTGACTGTTTGATCACTTTTTTGACATTGTATAGTATGACTTTTTTATCACTTTTTTGGAATACTATACTATGATTTTGTCAAAGTACTATAAAATGACTTTTTATGTCTTTTTTGACATTCTATACCATGACTTTTTAGACATACTATACTGTCTTTTTCATGACTCTTTTCGTAATATGACTTTTTGTCACTTTGTTTTTTAAATACAATGACTTTTATGACTTTTTTGATATACTATACTATGACATTTTTATGACATACCATACTCTGACTATTTAATGGCTTTTTTGACATATAATATGGCAGTTTTTGAAATACTGTAGTCAGTGGTACAGTGGCTCAGCAGTTAGCACTGCTGATATTAGCACCAGCAAGTAGTCACTGCAGACTCTGACCCTTGGCTTGATTCCCAGTCCGGCCTGGGCCAATTCTCAAGCATGCAGGAAATGCATTTTGTAGTGTTAAGGTTTTGATCCAACTGTACAGCCAACTTTATGGTGGAGGCTGCAGTCTGTTGTGCTGATTGAACTGTATTGATCAGACTCAGACTGTTGAAGCCTCAAATAAGTTCAGATAACCTTTTAAATATTTTTTTTGCACAGAAGGAGGACAGTGAATTTAATCCCCCCATCACTTACATCGAAAGTGCATTAGAAAGAATCCCTTGATGGACCAGAATGAACAAGAGGAAAAATTACAGCACACATCTGACTTTTGTTTAAACTAACAGGAAAGTTAGTAATGAAGCAGAGTCAGCACATGCCCACATTGTACAGAGAGGTTTTATTAAAATAAAAAAAGTAATTGAAGGCACTTGTGTGAATGGACCACTTTTGTTCCCTTAAAGAGTCTGATAAAGAACCTACAGTATATATTTTGTCTTCCTGCATGTCTTTTGTTCTCCATGACTGCCTTTGCTCTGTTTGTCTTGATTGACAGGTGAAGACATTGAGATTAAAAGTGTCATTATGAAATAAAACAGCCGTCGGGAAAAATGTAATATAAAATCAGAGTTTTATCATAAAAATAAGCATAATAATTTAATATAATAATGAGCTGAGCTTTAACACATTGAATAGTGTCACAATTTCAAGGTTATAGAAGTAAAAATATAATATCTTTGTCTTATATTAAACCTTAAAGCTGGAAAACATTTGATAATAGACGGCATAAGAAAACCCATCCAAATAAAACATACTCAATGCAGAAATAGGTTTTATTCAACTCATTTACATGAAGTGAAAAAATAACTTGAAATGTACATTTCAATTATATTTAATGTTTTCATAAGGAATGTTTCAATAGCAAACAATTGTTTCAACTCAAAAAGCGCCTCTTTTCACATCTATGGTCATCCACCAAAAGTACAGCTCGCTTTAATTGAAGTGCTGGAGCAAGATTTATGGGAGACAAATATATAATATATATTAAAACAAATATAAAGGAACGATCGAGACAGTTATATCTCTAAACCTAACATCGCCAGTTTCTGTGACTGCTCAGTAATACATGTAATGTAATTTGATTGACAAAAACAAAAATATTAGGATCAATAAGTGTCATTCTGACTTGTTAAGCCATCGTCAATGTCAGGGCAGTCTACATTATGTTTTATCTTTTACATTTTTATTTTAAATAAACATTATATTATAATATAAAATATATGTATTTATATTTATTATTTAACATGTTGGGCATAAATAGCCTACATACATCTTATATTTAGGATGCTTATTGAGAAAAACGGTAATTTTACTGACAAAAACCTTCAATGTTTTTCCATTCATTATAGAGGTGAATGGACCCACACAGAATACTGTCCAGGCAATAACAGATCGGAAATAATAATACTTATACATGGTGGCATTTAAGAATTAATAACAAACATAAATAAAGGAATTAATAATTTATTTAAAAAACAAGGCCATTCCAGGCTTTAAAAGAGTCCTTCATTGTTTATGCACCAACATGTTGTCCACTTTCAGTCCACTAGGTGGCTCTGTTTCCCTACATATAAAACCTGTACGTTCAATTCTTCACTGGCCATCTTGAAAAGACCGTGTTCAGGTTTTAATGGCAGAAGGCACAAAGTTCAGAAGCACTTCGTAGCTCAAACATAGGTGCTGTATTTTCCTTCTAAAAGACTTTCCTGCAGTTACAGAGGAAATTACAAATGGATATTAAATTACAGATGGTTTCAGACAGTCTGTTGAATAATGTCCAACTCCAGTTGTGTCGATGAGTTCCTCGAGCCAGTTTGAATTCATCCTAATTTTTTGTTGTCCTTTTCAGAGCAACACATTGCTCAGGGTTGTGCTCAGAGTCCTTGAAAAGTAAAAAAACTGGGGCGCCTGGATAGCTCACTTGGTTGAGCATATGCCCCATGTACAAACGCTCAGTCCTTGCCACAGCAACTGCGGGTTCAATTCTAACCTGCAGCCCTTTTCTGAATGTCATTCCCCCTCTCTCTCCCCTTTTCACATCTTCAATTGTCCAATAAAATGCACTAAAAAATTATCTTTAAAGAAAAGTAAAAAGTCTTCACATTTTTCATTAAAGGAGTAGTTCGCCTCTTTGGAAATATACCTATTTGTTTTCTTTCTGAGAAGATGAGAAGATTGATACCAATCTTACATTTGAGAGGGATATCTATTCTCTTCTCTAACTCTCTGCAAGAAAACAAATTAGCATACCGTCCAAAATGTTGAACTATTCCTTTAAAGTTGTCTTATCTGCGGTATTTCAAGTGATTACAGTCTTTGCAGTTATTATAATTCAACCACCTTTAAGTCTTCATGTCTTCTTGGGGTTTGAGTTTTGCAGTTGTTTCTGTTTGCGGAGGTGAGCTTCGATTTCGTGCCTGAAGAACAGCATCCCCAGCTGGCCATGCGAGGCCTCATTCATGGCCTTAGACTGCATGCACATGCGGTACTGGTCTGGAGGGAGCTCATCAGCGCAGTGTTTCTCGTGCCACAGGTGGAACAAGCCTCGTGACGGTGCTCGGACCACGAGGAGGTTGCTATGGAGGTACTTCCTGTACAGGTGGACATCTTCCCCGCCCCAGCCCTTGATGTCAATGTCAAAACCTCCTAGAGGTAAGAGAGCAGAAGGGGAATGCAGTAAAACTTTATTATACCCTCATAGGATGTGCTGTTGTGTAAAATGGAGATTTTAAACCTTTTTGATATGCAAACATTTCTAAGTAATTTATGTCTTCAGCACTTTGTTTACTTCCTCTTAAAGGAACGCTGATTATGAATCCTGATGAGGGTTTACAGTGTGTGATCATAATCAGTTTAGCACTCAGCCTTGTTTGTTGTTTCATAAAGGGGCGGTGCGGACATTGTAGACTGATGCTGCAAAACAGTTCTCAACCAGACATGTTTAAACCTGCATCTTTGGAAGTACTCGTGTCTGCTTTTGCTCATCCTTTGTGTCTCTCTGCAGTTTTATTTTGATTATTCTGTCTGTCTCCCTTTTTACACTCATGCTCCAGGTTTAAAAAGAGATGAGGCAGGAATTTGAACCCAACAGATGAAGTGTTCATTTGTGTATGAACATTAAACTGCACAACCTAATTATGAATAATGAATAGTTTGACATTTTAGGGAAACACATTTTCCCTTTCTTGTCAGGAGTTAGATGAGAATACTGATTTGTCTGTATGGTAAATATGAAGCTGCAGCTTTTACATACATAAATACATATGCTTGCACATACTGTAACTCTTTGCAAGAAAGTGAATAATCGACTAAAATGTCGACTATCCTTTAAATCACATTATTGTCCTACTTGGAGCTTGTTTAAATAATTATTGCACAGTTAAGTTAGATCATTTGCATGCTTGTGCGTGTGTGTGGGTGTGTGTGTGTGTGTTTGGGCCAACAATAAACCACTCTGAATTTAATTGTAGTCTCTAATTGATCATGAGATTGGTCACTCTGGAGGAAAACTAAATTGATTTAAATCTGTTATGAGAACCAATATTCCTCAACTAATATAGATACAGAGGGCAAGGGAGCTGTGAGATATGCGATTATATGCTGCTGCTGCTGCTGCTCAGAGCTATTTCATGCAGAGGAATGTAATAAAATCTAAGAAATGTAATGTTGAACCATTTGTGTTCTGAAGTTATTCATACCCATTAAGCCATGACACCATTAACATAGCATATAGCCATCTAGGAAGCCCATTTTTACCCTCCGTTATGTAACGCCTCTGCAAAGATAATCAACCCCCAAGTGCAACTATTTATGAATTCCTGCCTTACTAAGATATTTTGATGGGCATGACCGCATACATTTACCTATGTTGATGAAGTCGGACCTGTATTGGCAGGTCATGCCGAAACCGAAATCCCTCCAGAACCCTGTGTCTTTCTTGATCACCTGCAGAGAAAAGAAGTGCAAGTCTTAGAGAGCTTATGGACAGAAATATATCAGCTCAACACACTTGGGAGGCACATCAACAGTAGGATGCTTCTGTGAGTTTGTAACAGCTGGAGAGAGGAAATGTTTCTAAAACTCTCAGCGATGTAGCACAGAACTTAATATGATATTTTCCACAGGTGGCTTGCACATTGTTAGACTTGATTGGTGTGTGTTACCAGCTGTTGCTCCACAGGTGGGACATGTTCAGGACTTCCATAGATCAGAGTTGGGTTGTACTGACTGAATAACACCGGGTAGAACACCTTTTTACCTGAGAGGGAGTGAAACGGCACTGTCAGACAACGAGGCAGTGGTGTATTTTTGTGTTTGTAGGGTAAGACATATTTTTTCCTTGACCATCTTTAATCACATTAGAGACATCTATAATGCATTCTAACAAGTCAGAATAACAAGAACAAGAAATCATTTTAAAGATATCTATAATGACATAACCATAAGTCTTCATGCTGTTGTATCATTTATTAACTTTACAGATACCCACAATGCATTTATGACAGATATCTGTAATTAGATTTTAACTAGTCAAAATTTAAATCTGAGATCTTTTTAATTACGTCTAAGTAAGAACAAATTATTGAGTTGTATGGAGAATCGAATTAGAGATGTCTACAATTAAATTTTTCCTAAAATGAAATGTGAATTCAAGATATCTAAATTTAAACTATGACCAGGCAAAACTCACACTGAAGATATCTTAAATTTAGTTCTGAATAGTCATAATTTAAATCTGATCTCAAACTAAGATATTACTAGTCAAAATGCAATTGTAGATATCTGAAACTGAAAGTAGGACCAGTCAAAACTACAATGAAGATATCTTGAATTTAAGTTATTACTAGTCAAAAATCCCTTCAAGATATCTACAAAGGAGTTATGGATATCCTTAAAAAGGTATCTGTGCATGTCCAGGTTAACTCAGTTGGTAGAGCAGGCGCACATATATAGAGGTGTATGCCTCGATGCAGAAGGTCAAGGGTTTGAGGCCGACCTGTGACAATTTCCTGCATGTCTTTCCCCTCTCTCTTCCCCTTTCATGTCTAGCGGTCCTATCCATTAAAGGTGTAAATACCCCCCCAAAAAAAAGTATTTGTGAAAAGTTACATTTCACATATCATAATTAAAACTATCTTCAAACACATGCACTGCAATGTAATTGGCAGATATCTTTAATGTTAATTCTGTCAATCTTTAATGTTAAAATTGTAAACGTCTCACCGGGCTGCGTGTTGAGTCGGCAGGTGTTGAGGAAGTCAACGGTGAAGTAGATGTCCACGTCGCAGAAGAAAAGCAGCACATTGCCTCCCTTCCAGGCTCGGGCCCCGACGTCTAGACCCCGTCCCCGAGAAAACTCCTCGTCCAGCTGCAGCAGAGTGTAGTTCTTAAAATGTACTTCCCTGCAGAGATGCAGTGAGCAAAAGAGAGTGGTTAGACAGAGAAACAGAAGTCACTTTTCTTACAGAACACACACAGAATGAAAATATCAATACATTAAAATACATTTTATTTAAATTGATATGTCATTTCAAATGTTTTTGCATTTAAAAACAAATCTCATGTACCCCCTGCAGTACTCCAAAATACCCCTAGGGGTATTGGCACCACCATTTGAGAAACAATGTCATTAGACACATTTTCCCCATTTATTTTCCTGATTGTCAATGTCTTAGTTTATATGAGTGTTATTAGTAACTTCATTCCTGTTCCTTTTATATCATGCCTCTCCATTTAATTATTTAATTATATTTGAATTGATTTTATTTTGTTGTTTGTGTTTCCGTTTTCCCTTTTTTGTTTTTGTTGAGAGAGAGAGAGAGAGAGAGAGAGAGAGAGAGAGAATGAATCTTTTTTTTTAATAAAATGAATTAAAACAGAAGATGGTTAAGAGAAAAACAGAGAAAAAAGTAGAAGTAAGTTGTGGCTTGATGATTTATTCGCTGGTTGAAATGCTTCAAAAACTGAAATTATAATGCAATATTCAGCAGGTAATCTTGCAGGTCTGATGTGAACACGGAGTCTCCAAGCCTGTTGTGCTCCTCAGCTATGGAATCTTGTTGTGTCCAATCTGCAGCCAGTTGTTTAATTAATTTGTCAGTTTGCTTGGGAATATGCACCACTTAAGTACAATTTAAACTGAAATGACCTGGCTCCTGCATTCTTATCAAATCTTGACTCTCTGTCTTGTGCCAAAATCCCATTTAAATGTCTTTATTATTTCAACTGTGGCTCATATGCTGCCTATTCCTCAATACATTTGTGTTTAGTCAAAAACTAGCACAGCACACATGGGGGCCACGTAGTTTTGCAAAAGGGGAGTACTGGGCAAAAATATAATGAAGCTGCCACATGCACTGGATCTAATGAGGAAAAGGCCACAGATTGTGAGAAACCTGAAAGTCAACAAAGTCTCCTCCATCACTGGCCTGAAGTTTTCTGAGGATGTGGTGAGAGTAAAGAGAAACAGCTGGATCAAGATGAACACAGCTGTGGCTTTTTTCCCTTAACCATAACAGTTCACACTGCTAGTGACTAATCCATTACTCATGCATGCACATAAACAGACACGCCATTAGATCGACCTCAGCTTGAAGACACTGAGGAAAAATTGGATCACACGTCTCGTGTCTGAGGCAGAACAAACAGGATCTGATGTCCTCCTTCATTCATGTGATGTTGGGTGACAACACAGAGAGAGTGAAGGTAGACATACACATCTTTGTTAGAGGAAACCAGGATGACCAAAGGAAACATGGTCTGTTAGTTTTTGCCAGAGGCAGCTTGAATCATGCTTCCCGCTTTTCCATTTGACAGCTGAGTGTAGATGTCTGTGTGAATAGTGTGGATCAACATATTTATTCATGTATATTACTGTGTCAAAACCTTTGTCTCACTCCTATCCTTTTATATCTCTTTTATCTTATTAAATAAGACCTTTTAATTCTGGTCAGAGCAGAGACACATAAACATGAAGCCACTTATGAGCATCTTGTTTGTCTAAATTACAACTAGGTACAATATCAGGAACAATAACAAGATGTTCTTGTGTACCTGTCCATTGGTGTTTATGTGCTGTAAATCAACATGTCTACAGTATATTCTCTACGCCTGTCTACAGTTTATGAATTCAAACAGAGTCGATCTGTTTTAGAGTCCCAGGAGAGGCTGACCCACCCGCTGGCACAAAACTGTCCACAGATGGCAGAGACAGAGCACAATAGCTCTGTTTGTCTCAAACAATGCCGACGAAATAGCAACTACATTCACATGTTGATTCAGACTCAACTTTAACGGTGCAGGGAGCTCATTTGTCAGAGATGAAGAGAAAACTTTCAAGAGTAGCGTCTCAGTGACTGAAATAAATTGCTTATTTCTTGCAAATTAACACAAAAGTGATGGAATCGAGATTTTATGTTTTTAAGCAAAACATTATGTCCTCCTTTGTTTTAAAGGAATCGTTTGACATTTTGGAGAATATTCAGCTTTCTTTACAAGAGTTACTGACAAGATCGATACCACTCTGTATGCTGAATATGAATCTACAGCCATCAGCTTAGCATAAAGACAGCAAGGCTGGCTCTGTCCAGCATCCTTATTTCAGCCTAAAATAGTCAATTTGTTTACTGTGGTGTGGTGTGGTGGCTGGTACCTACAAGGGGCTACATTGTTGAAATTGTGTCAGAGTGAGAAGCCTGTTAAGAGCTGTCATGTTGTTTTTCAGCAGCAGTCCTGATCCTGTTAGTTCTGCTCATGACAGGAAAAGGAAACCAGATTTTCTTTCACTGTGAGTGTGCAACCATTTGCATGTTTTTGCCATTATAGCTTCAGGACTGACAGCAGACACAGTGTTTAGTGTTTGTGAAAATATTTTCAGTCTCAACATGTTTCTGAGATACCAGTGAAGCATTCTTGCTATTTGCCCATGTTAGTAACATTGCTCCACCGGTGGCAATGTTGGTGAGTCTGTCGGCCCACCGCCACAACATTCTTGTTCCCCAGAAGATAACTTCTAATGACTTTTTCTCTAGCGTCCACAAACGATCAATGTTTTCATTTATCTAGTAAAATATCTCAACATCTACTGGATGGATTGGAACAAACGTTTGAACAAACATTCATGGTCCCCAGAAGATGAATCCTAATGAGTTTGTTGATCTCCTGACGTTTCCTCTAGTGCCATCATGAGGTTTAGTTGGCTTTAGAGTGCGGATAGGGCCGCATTTTTCTGTCCGAGCCCGCGTCCGACAAAGCAGTAACCGAACCCGACACAAGCCCGACAGGCATTAAGATATTTATGTCCGAGCCCAACCCGAGCACGACACAGTTAAGATCTCACCCAAACTTCATTTCTAAATATCTTTTCAAACCCGGCACGGCCCGTCGGGTCCCGTCGCGTACCGTCGGGCTCGGGTCGGGTATCCATCCTCTAGTTGGCTTGTGGTTTTGAGTGAAATGTCTCAACAACTGTTGGATGGATTTGGTGCAGACATTCATGTTTCCATCAGGATGAACTATTCTTACTTTGTTGAGCTTTCATTTTTTTCTCTAATGACATCTTCTGTGTCCAATATTTTGCTTTATGACCAAATACAAAACCAATGACATTCCCATTAGCCTCAGCTGTACATTGGGTTTTATACCTGGACATTTGAATTTCACGCCCTCTAGTAGCACCACTACATTTTTTTTAATCAGTTTTATTTGGCAAAATACTGCGTAGTAGTAAAACACTTTCAAGTTTGTGCAAATGAAGTCAAGTCTCTAGCCTCATACATTCATTTCAACTAAATAAGCTAAACTGTTTTCACTTCCTTAACATCTCTCTGTGCTCTGATGCAGCAATGCCAACTCTCTTCTACCTGCGAATTTCTAATGACTATACATTTTACACAACTAATTTCCCCTGTTTATCTGTCACCTGTCTGCTGTTTACCGAGCAGGGAGGCTGTGTATCCTTTCTGGGCTATTGTGCAGAAGAAGAAAAAAAAGCTAGTGCTTTACAGTGAGCTCGGGAATCAGCAGTCTGTGCATGTAATGGAGAGGTATAAGTGCAAGCTATAAAAAATTTAGAATTCTTGTGATCACTCTAGGCTCAGCCCCCAGGCAAGACAGCTACACGAGTTATCAGCAGTGAGTAATTGGCCAAATTGGGTACTGGCGATTTGTAAAGACTCGCTTTCAAAAAATATATTGGACAGCTTTCAAAACTCCTCCATGATTTGTTAATCATTTCATACAATCCTAATCTCTCATTCACCTTCTGCTGGACATTATCTTCTCGCTTCCTCAGAGCTGTCTGAGGCTCTTCAGAGAGTTGTCGACCCGTCTGTGAACTGAATGAAATGCTACCATAACATGAAAGGCTTATTGGAGAGGTTGACACAAGTTGAGGTAAAGGTTGGAACTGAATGAGTGACAGAATCATCTCAGCCTTCGTTTCTTTGTCTGTTCAAATTTCCGATCCTTCTCTTTCATCTTAACGTACTTTGATATCCTTGTTCATGCTCTTCTTCCATTCTCAGAAAAACTGACTTTTTTCCAACTTTCTCTCCCATCTTATCTGTACACCTCTCCTCTAACTTACTGTCTCACTGTTTCCCCCTCAGCCATCGTCTCTCCCCTGCATCTAAAACACAGTACTTATTCATATTGAATGGTATCTCTTTAAAACAGATCGCTTAATCTTCTCCTTCCGTTACATACAACCTCCCTCCCTCTTTTCTCTATCTCTTCAGCTTTATCTCACATTCTCGATAATAATTCTTGAGCATGTAAGGCTCAGGAACTTACATGCTGGTTAGAGCCTGAGTTTAGGCTTTGAAGTATGGATGTGTAAGCAATATACTGAAAAGTTCAGCAGCTGATCCCATCTATTTTAAACGATATCCCCAGTGTCTGGCAGAATGCTTGAAAACTGATGCTCAGATTTTTCTAGTGCGTTGATATTCTATCTCCTACATTCTGTTTTTTTTGTGGCTTTTGTTAGTAGTAGACCTGGTTTGGCCTTTGATATATACACCAAAATAATTAGCATCTGCAAAAAAACGCATTCTTTTACGCTCATTTAATCACTGAAGAGAGGTTGATTGGGGTTAGAAAGCTGGCTGAGATCCTGGACAATTTAGATCTTGTTAGAAATTAGCTTCAAGTAGTTCACTTTAGCTGGTGATTGTATAAATGCTCTTTTGAAAGAAATTCAGCAGGGACACTGTGCTACTAAAAAGCAGGGAGTGTGACTGCATGTGATTTAAAAAAGAAAAGAAAAAGGACAAATAGCTAGAGGTTGTTTGGGAGCAGACGCAGTTTCTAGAGGTGAATTTAATTTGTAGGAAGGGCAGTGTAGAATCAGATCAGCCACTAATGATGCCATCACTGCTGGGAACAGATATTGACGTGTGTGTGTGTGTGTGTGTGTGTGTGTGTGTGTGTGTGTGTGTGTGTGTGTGTGTGTGTGTGTGTGTGTGTGTGTGTGTGTGTGTGTGTGTGTGTGTGTGTGTGTGTGTGTTTACACAGTATCTTGGTGTGAAATAATTTGACTTTTAGACATTCAAAGTGAGGACATTTGGCCAATCTTAAACTCCTCTTTTAGGGGTTTGGACTTGGTTTATATGGTCAAAATTGGAATTAGGATTATTTTAGGTTAAACTGAATAGCATTTGTTAGTATTTGCATGCATGTGTGCGCTATTGCCTAGACAATTAGTGTAACAGATGGGTTAGTCGATAAAAGCCAGTAGTGCTAATTGATTCATTTATCATTTATATATAAGTAAAATTACCCCCAATTGGTTCTATACAACTTCACAAATGCAAAGATTGGTTTGTGCTTAAATCCTAATGACTTTTGTAATCCCCTGCCTTATCCGCTACCATCAGGTCCACATTTTTTTGTTTTTTATTGGATATGGATGTATTGCCATGACATTGGGTACAGATATTTATGCTCATTTGGCGGACTTTGGTGATCCCCTGACTTCCTCTAGCGCAGTCATCAGATTAAAATTTCAAAATGTCCAATACTTTGATTTATGTCAATATAGCTGTTAGCATGCTGTTGTTAGCATTAGCTCAAAGCACTGCTGAGCCTAGGAGCCAGTTTATGCTTCAAAAGAATCAGTTTGTTTCCAACCACGTCAGACACTTTAAAGACAAAACAATAATCTATTCATCAAAAAATAAATAACTCAGTAAAGACAAAAATCCTCAGTTGCAGTTCGATTGCACACATCGTTGTCTGTGTGCTATTATGCAGTTTATGATCCTATCTGTGCGTATACTGTATTGTGTGTCATTTCATTTCAGGCACAGTCTGAATGCCAGATAAAAGAAAAGTACAGCACAGTGCTGATTACAGACACTGATTCACACCCAGATAAGCTGCTGCATAACTGGTGAATGCATTGTTCGGTGGTAAGAAGCATAAAAAAAGCATAAAAAAGTTCAAGGCAGAACCGCTGCTAGGACAGTGTACTTTATCCCACACTGACTGTACCTCCACTTACTTTTGCTCCGACTGTTTTTCCTTATTCTGAGCCCTTTTCTCTCACATACTTCGCAATCACTCCTTTTAGAATTCTTCCAAACTAAAAATCAATTACATGCTTGTATGTTTCTGTTTGTCTTTCCTTCTTTTCTGAATTTTGCCTTCTTCTTCACTTCAAAAGGTATTTAACGCTGCCTTTTTCATCTTCACAGTTCCCCCCCTCAGCGACAACAGCTGGTCAGAGACACAGAGGGACAAAGACACGCTGTGTGATACTAGAGCTAGTCCGACTGTATCAAGGCCGCAGAAAAGCCTTGAGAGATGGGAAATCGACAAGCGTCACCATAGCAACCCCCTTGGGGAATATGAGGCTCAGTCCACAGTGGATCTGACTTCTGAGCAGCCAGCAGCGATCGTCTCCAGAGGTGTGGGTGTCGAGGGGTCCATGTGAGAGCTTGAGTGAGTCAGGGATGATCACAGGCACGCTGTAATTTATCTGTGTTGGCTGGAGGCTCTCAGCTCCTCAGCGTGGGTGGCACACTGGTCTATTATTCATCAGACAGATGACTAGCTGTGGCAGGACGCCGAGCCAGCAGGTGTGTGTGTGTATGTGTGTGTCATGAGAGAGAGAGAGAGAGAGAGAGAGAGAGAGACAGATCAGAAATGGAAGAAGAAGAGAGGTTTCTGCTGTATGTGTGGAAATATACGTGTCTGTGGCAGGGTTAATTTCACTACATAAATTGCCATCCATATTGTGCATTTGGCCTCTAATCCAAAGATCTGATCTTGGCTGGGCTTCCAACTCACCTGGATGTGTTCTCCAGAGTGCTGCGGACTTCGCTCATCTGCTCTTTCCCAAAATACACCACCGTCAGATGGACCCGGCCGTCCTGACGCACACAGACTTCCCTGTAACGCACACACACACACACACACACACACACACACACACACACACACACACACACACACACACACACACACACACACACACACACAGGAAAGGACATTATGGATGAAAGCGTTCTACAACTGAGGAGGAAGGAAGAGCACTGTAATCAAATGAGGGTTTTAAAAAAAGGTTTCCTTCATTCAAGTGCTGAAATGATTAGTCTAAAATTTAGATAATTGATTGATAAATCGCTTAAATCACACAACAAAAAAAGACATTTCCAGGTAACAGCTTTTCAAACATGATGATTTACTGCTTCTCTCTACATTACTGGAAATTTGATCTCTTAGGGTTAGTTTGACAAAACATGCATTTAAAAAGACGTCACCTTTGGATCTGGGAGATTGTATTGTTCTTGTTTCACATTTCTAGACTAAATAATGAATGAATTCATTCATTAGAAAAATTTACAGACAATTGAATTTCTTATGAAAAAAATTGTCATTCCTGGCTATAATCCTGGATCATTCTGACACTACGTTAAAGCAGGGAGAGATTGAACTCGAGTAAAAGAGAGACCAGGTGGGAGATGCCTGCAGGCACTTTGATGGAGAAATGTCAAATATATCAAGCACATGCTGAAGATAATTCACCTCCTCTCCCACTGGGGACACATACACACATTTGTGAGATTCTCCCCAGAAGCACATTGGGAAAAATGTCTCATAACACATAACTAGAGGAACACAAAATGCTTACAAATGACTAGGAGGATACTGAGTAGACATGAAAAATACAGTTTTTACTGTCATTATAGATTCTGTTTTGTTAAAGCCTCTCTCTAATGCCATTATTAGAAGTAAATTGATTTTTTTCTGGGATCTGATGAGGCATTCTTCAATTTGTCAGTATAATTATTTCATCATGCAGTAAGAGCAATATTTGCCTTTTAAAACTCCAGAGTGTCTGTCCGCAAGTATTTACAGTTTGTTTATGTTTTTGTGAATTAACATTTTATCTCTATATTCTGCACTTTGGAAATATAGCAGCATAAATGCTGTTATTTTCCAGTCTAAATGTGAATAAAGAATATGCGCAGTTACTCACTGTTATCACCTCCAAAACACACACACACACACACACACACACACACACACACACACACACACACACACACACACACACACACACACACACACACACACACACACACACACACACACACACACACACACACACACACACACGTACACCTTTAATATGGATAAGGGTAAACTGTTTGCTCAGCAATTCGCAGACTCTTTCAAGTAAGTACACTTCTTGCCATGCTGTATATCAAATGCTGCTGGTCTGCCCAGGGGGGCATTTTAATGGGTTGCAACACTGCTACTAAGCAGGATTTACCATGTAAAAAGAGCTGTGATAAGCAGCAGCGGCTGCCCAATAATTCACAGACATTAAGAAGGATGTTTCCTCAACTGATGGTGATGGACTGCCGAGCTGAGTGAAGCACGCTTTGCTGTCAGCTGATCAGTTTTATGTGCTAAAATATAAAGGATTTTTCAAATGACAGCAGTTATTCATTCATATTTATTTTCACCTTGCAGATAATCAGCCCTTTAAAGTTTTTTTTTAATCAAAAATCCTTCATTGTTTATATCAAATACACATACTAGCCTGGATCTATTTGTGATATAATCTGGTATATTTGAGATGCTTATTAGCTCTATGCATTAAAATTTTATATGTATGAAATTAAATATCCTGTGGTCATGTTGCAACTGATAAAAACTGGGCTGGGATCTGTGAGGCCATCTTTATTTATGCTCTTGTCTGAATAATTTAAATCTCTCAGATTTGTTTACATTCTGATTATGCCCACCAGCACCAAAACAATTAACTGATAACACTATATGTGCGGTTTCAAAATATTAATTACATGTTCCTTAAAAAAAAAAGGAAAATGATGTTAATTTTCTTTCCTCTAATCTCGCCCACCTCTTGTCCCTGTCTGCTTGATCCCCAATTAAAAAGTAAAACTGGAATTGAAACTGGGTTTGAACAACACAGTGTCACATTTTCCTGAATTAGTTACGTGTGACACAACAAACCGTATTAAATAATTCATTACGGTGCTTCTTGTTTATGTCCCATTGTTTGTGTGACTTTGCAATTAATGTCTGGAAACAGAACAACAAAATCTAAATTTTGAGAAAAGTTTAAATTGCAGTCTCACCTGAAGTTGTGCATGAAGTGTTTGAACTTGTCCGTGCGTCTGGACAGCGGGACAATGATGTTAATCGGGACATTTGCTGTGTCCACCCTCTCATTTTTCACCTTCATCAGCGGTCCAAAGGGACGGAAGAGGACCAGGCGCCTGAATTCATTACTGGACTCCCCTCTGAAGCTCAGCTCATACAGCGTCCCTTTGTCCTTCTCTGTGCGGGTGATACCTGATGGGAGAAACATATGAACTACTGAGCAAACAAACTTAAATAACTTAGATATTAGTGCCGGTGACCCTGCATGTTTTTGTAACAATCAATAGCTGTATTTATATACAACAGTAATATCCAATAGTAGCCTGTTTAATAAAAGAATACGCTTATTTGATATAGCTTGTTATCAATCTTCTCATCTAATTCCTGGGAAGAAAGTGTATTTCACAAAACGTAAATAAACAACTTTGAATAACTTCGAGAAAGAAATATATTGTGTGTGTGTGTGTGTGTATATATATACTATATATTTTACATTAAATTATATACCAACATATTAACTTACAATGATGTAAATGTAACCCAGTGCAATAACAATGTGACGGTATTTTTGTTGTACATAAGTGAGTTTTAATGTCAGATTTAAGTTTCTGTGCCTGAAGTTCCTCTGTGTCTTTCTTTGTCGCAGTGATGTTGTTTTACTTATTTTCTCCAGGGTGTGGCTTTTGTTTAAATCCCCTAAGGATTTCTGTGATCTTAAAAAGAAAAAAAGGAACATCATTTTTAGCATCAGGCTGCGATAGGCTGATACTGAGGTTATATTTGGGGAAAGAAGAATGGCATATGAGGCCACAGAAGACACTGTCCATGCACTCTGCTGCTGCTGCTGGGCAAAAAGCCATAACTGTACATAAACCTATAACACACACACACACACACACACACACACACACACACACACACACACACACACACACACACACACACACACACACACACACACACACACACACACACACACACACACACACATTGAAAGAGTCTATTCTGGTCATTCAGACATATTTATAGATATATTCTTGTTGCAGTTGCGGGCCTACGTCAGCATGTTCCTCCAGAGAAGTTGTTTTTCAATTACTCTGCTATTACAAGGATTATTACTTGCAAATTGACCTACTGGGGTCAGTGGGGGTAGAAAGAAAAATGGAAATGGGGTACAGAAAGTGAGAAGTGAGACCAGAGGAAAAAAAGAAACAAGACAGGGAGAAAGAGGAATCACTGGAAAAAGACATCAGAGAGCTTGGATGGCAGAAAAAAGAGCAGACCGATGAGAAGAAAGAAGAAGAAAGTGAAGAGCAAGTCAGAAAAAGAAAAAGAGAGAGAACAGAAAGATGTCTGTGGGCAAAGATTTACAGTCTGATAGCATCTTGAATTAAGGTCTTCCTGTTAAGTTGGCCAGCTTCCTGTGATGGGACACGATAAGCTTTCTTTTGGTAAATGGGCTGGGCACTTTAGACTTCACTTCCTGTCTCTGTCCTTCTGTCTAGCTGCACTTTTCTGTCATTTACTAAGGACGGAACTCAGTGGTTAACAAGTTCTTTTTGCATACCTCCTCTATTTGTGTGCAGTTTCAGCTCACTAGCTTGCCAATGCAACCCTGAAAGCACCCTGAAGATGCTTTTGTCAGTCTGGCCATCTAGACTGCCTTTCACTTGTCTAGGCGGCAGGGTTGGATAAATCACAGCTTGTTCAAAATGTGCTAAAAAAAAAATCTATGTCTGAGTCCATTAAAGAGCAATAAGTGCAAACAAATATGAGCAGGAGGGAGTCGCTATTTCTTTAAAAGCTAAGCTGCACTCTCCTGCTGTCTTGTTGAGGAATTGTGGAGGTTGCTTACACCTAGAGACGCACAAATGTATGCACATCCATTCAAATCACTGTAAGATAAACACATTAAATGGGACCACACACAAGCTCCGTATAGTGACCTATGGCTCATTTCCTACAAGCCAGGTGCCCCTATTGCTCACTTTATAACCTCCACCCACTACACACTGAAGGTGGTGACCTTTAAAGAACACACACACACACACACACACACACACTAAAATACCCCGCTTGAAGAGATGTTCCACTGTGAATGAGGAGCATCTGAGTTCATTTCCTGTGGTTGTGATCAGAGCTGCGCAGAACTAGGATTAGGAGGATATCCTGGTTGTACTCGTACACAAACACACTCACATATTTCTGACCTTCCAGGGATTCATGTACAAAAAGAAGATCAGAGTAACCCAAGGTAGAAGAACAAAGTGGAGTATAGTGCTTGGATGTAGAAAAAAATGTGTCCTGGAAATTACGTTTGTATAGAACTAATTTGTTTTCCAAATTATGTTGTGGTGACAAATTGCTTTTATCTATAGGGCAGAAAGAGTTAGGTTGCCATTAACGCACTTGACTCTGAGCTATGCGCAGTCCAACATAACCATCTGTTTATCCAAACATGTACTCTGATTGGCTGAGGATGATCTTATGATGATTACACCTTTAGGTTAAGTTTATGCAACAAAAGCAGTTTTGGATAAGGTCAGGGAAAGAATGTGGTTTCAGTTCAATGTTAATAAGCACATGTCTCATGCTTCGAGTTACTGTGGACTTTTTTGTATTAAACCAGAGAATTAAGTGCCCAAACATAACCATACCTGTGAGATGCATTAACATTTCCTCATTATGTTAACAGAAAACGAATAATCCAGGCAGCAGTATTGCATTATCTTCAAAACATATTTACTGTTGCAAATTTGTCGTAAACATAATTTCCTGGAGACATTTGATGTGTTCTCACCTTCTATGAAGTCAGATGGTGTGAACACTTTGCTTGTTTGAGTTTTTTCCGCTGCGCCCCTGCTGTCTTGCTGGGATAATGGCGTGTTGAGACTGTGCAGGGCCATCTCCAGCACCTCCCCCAGCGCCTCTCTCTTATCCTTTCTCACGGGCTTCTCCTCGGGGTGACGCGTCAGCCCCATCTCCAGCTGGTACACCCTCTGCAGGGTGAAACTCTCAAAGGGCACCACCGCATACTCGCTGGGCAGCCTGGTGCCTGCGGTCACCTCGGCCTTCGACAGCTGGCTCCGCAGGAACTCCTGGAGGTCCGCCTGCTGGCTCTTGGCTCCCTGAGCCTCCCCGAGACCGCCTCCCTGGGACACAGCCCCGGCTTCCTGTCCCTCTGCTGGGCCCCCAGCAGCTCTCTTCAGGCTCTCCTGCACTCCTTTCAGCTGCTGGCTACGCTCCTGCAAAGCCTCCTTGAGCTGAGCTATCTGCTTCTTCAAGGAGGAGATGTGGAGGCGATGCTGCTCCTCGCGCTCTTGGAGGAGCGCCTGATAAGATTTAACACCGGGCTGTCCACCGCTTTGAGGAGCTCGGGCTCCTCCTGTCCCACCGATGCCTGCTCCAATCCCCGGCCCCGTGCCCCCTAGGCCGGGGTGGTTGGGTCCAGCGCGGGGGAGAGCATGGCTCAGCGGAGGGCCATCAGAGTGGGGGGGGCTGCAGGTCATCACATAAAGGAGCGACAGGGAGCAGCAGAGGAGCACCAGCACGCCTCCAACACGGGAGACCCAGGCTAGCAGTCCACGCCGCAACATTGCTGCATGTAGCATCAAAACTCACTCCTCTGCGTTAAACATACACACACACAAAGACACACACGGAAATATCATGTAACCTCACACACTCCAGCCTTGATGATAAGAGTCCATTTGTGATTATGTTCCATCACCCAGTGAGGAGGCCAGCTACTTATCAGTATGAGGTCATTTCATCTGAATTAGGTCATCGCCTCTCCACTGCCTGAGACTGTAATTT
This sequence comes from Perca fluviatilis, assembly GCF_010015445.1. Taxonomy (NCBI): domain Eukaryota; kingdom Metazoa; phylum Chordata; class Actinopteri; order Perciformes; family Percidae; genus Perca; species Perca fluviatilis. The sequence continues at coordinate 23,241,843 of NC_053128.1, read as the reverse complement.
GTTTTGTCAATGGCAGGGTGAACGTATGAGAAAAAACACTTTTTCCCTTTCTGTTGCTCCAATTTGCTCCATGGTCAGCAAAAAGACTCAGGCACAAACGATGTTACATCAGCTATCACTCATATGTGACTCATCTGTTCGCTGACTCCCTCAGTCAGTTCATAATGTCCTTTTCGCATCAGCCCGGATGAAGCAGTGTGGCGGAAAATGCTATGTTTCATGAGAAAGCCAATCCTCTGTGGTGAGCGGTGGTTTCCCCATGTTGTTTTCCTGACAGAGAAAACAGAAATTATTCTTAACATTTTGACCTCCACCAAACTCCATCCCGTCAAGGTTACTTGTGTCATTTAAAAGTCAGAAACATGCCAGGCCACTTTGACATGTTACTTTAGGATGGCAAAAAGAGTTTAACTGCCTTCGCCAAACTAAGCATTCCTTCAGGACTGCAGCTTCTGGAAAACAATGTCACTGATGTGTGAGAAAATGAGGCAGAGTGAAAGAGTGTGCTTAAAAGTGTACAGATGACACTGTGTTATTGTAAGTCACTATAATCAGTGTGTTCAGTGGAAACTGGGACATATCCATACATCTGTGTACTGTATATATGTACCTGCACTACTGACGACAGTAGTGAGAAAGGCAAGGCAGAAACTGCTTTAAAAACGCCGGAAAAAAACACAAAAACGTCAACAAAAAAAAGTGCATAAAAAGATGGACAAAAATATCGGAAAAATTGACAAAAAATGTGGAAAAAAGTGACAAAAACGTCTGGAAAGGCTTCAAAAATGTCGGTTGCAAAAACATTGGGAAAAGCGACAAAAATGCCATAAAAGACCACCAAAGCATTGAAAAAAAAGTTTACATTTTGACCCAGGAAAACAAAAAGTTGCCTGGTCGATGGGAAGACACCACAAGGGTTGAACATGGGGCTGCAAGAAAAAGGCTAGGAGAATCATTAAAAGATCCAAACCACTCAGGTAACAGCCCTTTCTCCCTGTTGAGATCAGGTAGAAGGTTCCAGGTACACCAGGCCAGCACTGAGACCCTCAGACCACTAGGATCCTCAATGAGGACACTGCCTAAGACTGTTTGTACAAAAAAATTACGTATTTTGTTACTTTTAGACAGAGGAATGCTAACTGCTGCTTCCAGTCTTTATGCTAAGCTAAGCTAATCATTTCCTGGCTCTACCTCCATATTTAGTGTATAGATGTGAGAGTAGAATCAATCTACTCCTCTAACTCTTGGCAAGAAAGTGAGCAAAACATATTTCCCAACCAGTTTATCTATAAATAAATAAATAAAATGAATATTTTTGATTCACAGCATTAGGGTTTTCTTTCTCTTGCTTTTTTTCTGGTGAATGACTTTAATTTCTTCAGGCCTCTAACAATCCTTAAAATTAATCAACCCAAGATTAAAAAAAGAGTGGTCATTGCTTCATTTTAAGGGGTCCCAAGCTCAAAAGGTGATCATGATGTGATCAAATATTGCCAAAAATATAATATAAGAGAGTTGATTCTGACTTATATCCTACACCAGTACAGAAAAGGTGAGTGACATTATGGTGAATTTGGTGTGTGAGTCTTGAGTATGCATATATAAATATATATACATGTGTATGTGTTTTTGTGGGAAGGTGTTTCAGTGTTTGAGTTACAGTATCTGTAAATGTATCTCTGTGCATCATTCTCGGCCTCTCTTGACTCCCCACACAGACAGCTCTTTGACAGCGCTGCCTGAAGCCGAGCCTAATGAAAGGATTAGTATGTGGCAGGAGTGAATACTGGACTGTGCTCTAACAGACGGCTGAATCAGGAGAGACAGGGCGTCTCTCCAGCAGTACCTCCACTGCCGACTTAGGGAATGTTTGAGGAGAGGGTGCTCGGGGGGGAGAGTGGGTGAGTGAGAGAGCTGGAGAGCAAAATATGGCATCTGTGATGGAGTATCATCCTTTCAAATTACAGGAAAATCCTCATGATGTCATTCTATGAGCCCATAAATACATCATCCCATTAATGGTGTGGTGGCAGTTTATTAACTTTCTTTGGTTAGTTCACAAGCAGCTCTCGTTAGTCTTGTGATCACAAGCTGGGAACCCTTAAATAATGACATCACTTCTCCCAGATGACTTTGACTTTCCTGGTTTCATGACTTCCCGTAACAAACTGCACATTGGCACTGATGCCAGTGAATCGCAAACCACTCAAACAAAATAAAGCATGCACTTAATTATGACAATGTAAAGGTCAATTTGCCTTTCTATTGAGCAACAAATGCACTTTATTTGCAACAGTAAGCCTTGAGTAGAACAACATGCTTATCTTCAGACAATCACCAATCACAAGACAAATATCACGTACAGCTATTTATTCTAAAACAACTACTGATAAAAGTAATTTAAACCATTTTCTTCACATATCTTTTATGCCAAGACGCCTCTCTCTAAATATACAACACACTATAAAACATCAATCATTTACAACAAGTTATTTCTATTACCAATTAATCTGTTGTTTATTTTTCCAATTAATCATTTTGATTTAATTGTTTAATCTGTACAAAAACAAATAAGGTTATTTCCCAAAATAAGGAACTATTCCTTTAAACAATTCAAATTATTCATGTAAATTTTTTACTGTTGATTAACTTATTGACAAATATTTTCAGCACTTATATAAAACATAGGCTATAAAATGTTTATGTAATACATGATACTGAAACAACAATGCATATCTGTATCTGACAGCGCTGTATTTCTTGCTGAGACGTGTTACTTTTAGAAACAATTGCCAAATGCATCACAAACACAATAGCGGTACAGACCCTCGGTGGCAAAGCAGTCATTCCCTGTTGTTACGTTCCAGGAGAAAGATTCATCACTGTAAAGTGGCTGGTGTGACTGAGATTTATGTGCAGAGAGTCACAGTCAAACTACTGAGTCTCACCGGGAATGAATGAGTTGATTCAGTCCTGGTTATTTGACTCCCCGTGGGGATAGGCATGGCTGCAGCACAGGAACACTGGCAGCTAAATAATCATGTTTGATTTTATGGGTGGTGCGATGTCGAAACAGGCGTCTGTAATTTCCTGCTTTGCGTTACCGTACTTGTGCCCATATAATGCTTAACTTTAAAGTATTTCCTGAAATAATATTTGCTATGTGACGTTTATATTTCCTTCACACATTATGTAAAACAAGTATTATTGTATTAGAAATAGTTAAGAAAGCCATAAAAGAAATGCAATGTATTTCCCTTTAAACTATACAGTTTCCTTAGTGTTTCAGCCATGAAGATGTCACTCTAGGGATGGCCTTGACCTTTTGTACAAATATTCATGGTTCCCAGGGGATGAAACCAATTTCTTTGGTGATTCCCTGACCTTTCCTGTAACTTGAGCAACGATTTATTATTATTTGTCATCTGAATATTACACAGAAAACTTTGTTGATGAGAAACTTAGGCTTCACACAAGAACCAAAGACGTCAAAACTTCCAGTAATTCCACACAGTATTAAAGGTCCAGTGTGAAACGTTTTTAGTTGTTCATTATCAAAATCTGTGTTGCCCGTTCACAAACTTGTCATTTTTATTAATATTTACCACCACCATCAATTCCAAGTATTCCTAATGGCTTGAAATTTTACTTGCATGAACTGGAGTAGATGCTCCATATTCATGCGCCATCTTGAAATACATTAGGTAAGAGACATACAGGATATACTGCTCTGCTTTTCGCGTTTTCAATGTCACATGATAAACTCACAGGTGCTGCTAATGCTATGCTGCTAATGGGTATCATAGCTTCCCGGCCCCGGCAAGTTTGAAGAAGGAAACATGGAGGACCACACGTATTCAATCCAAATTTCAGGAACAGGAGTCTTCTTCTTCGCCCAGAAAAAGAAAAAGTATATTGAAAAGAGCAAGAAACCGGCTTTTTGAAGCATGAAGGCTACCGTAGCTGTAATACGTACTTTGAACTGCGTCGCGCGAGATAGTTGATTGCAATATATGATCTCAACACTAGATGGGAGAAATTCCCACACATTGAACCGTTAACAGTACGTCCTCGAAATGGTTAGACTGAAACTGTTATCAAATCTAAAAGTTCTTGTTTTTTTGGAGCAGTGACTCTCTAACTCTGTGCCTGACAGGATCAGCACCTGATTACTGTTTCCTGGTGTTTGTTTCAACTTTAACTGTTCTGGCACATCCTCTAAAAAAAGATCTCCTGAAACTGCCAAAATCCTCTTTGCATAACAGAACTAATAAATCTACATGCAACATAAACGCTGTCAGGGTTGTTTACCAACAGAGAAACAAGGCAGGGGACACATTTCCTCACTTCCTGAGACGACATAGCTGATAAATGTGTTTCCCTCCTTATCACATATTTCATTCTCTCTGCTAGAAATAGAAACAGAGATGCAAAAATGAGAGTGGGAGATGGTCAGAGAGAGATAAAATAAATGATCAGGCTGTCATAAAGAAGATAAAAAGAGAGGGGAGAAAGAGAATGATTTAGTGTTTGGTGGCCAGGGATGTTTTTCCAAAACAGAGCTCTGCAGCATCTGGTTCAGCCTCCAAAATCACTTCCTCCCGTCCTGCTGCAGCTTCCTGCCCATGGGGCATTTGTGTGATTGTGTGTGCTTCAATTAGTGTGTATCTAAGTGGCAATATGTGTATGTGTATATCTGTTACATTTGCAGAAAGAATATTAATGTTAACCTCTTAACGCCTGTCAACAGTGCTGTGTTTATCTTTGTAAAAATAAGGAAAAAAAGGGTGTGGAACTGCAGCAGTTTGCTGTCAGAAAATAAAAAGAATGAATTTCTTCTTCTCAGCCCTCTGCCTCATTTGTGGTTGTCAGTTACACTAGTACAGCAGAATTCACACACAGATGACAGGGTATCTGTGTGTGTGTGTGTGTGTGTGTGTGTGTGTGTGTGTGTGTGTGTGTGTGTGTGTGTGTGTGTGTGTGTGTGTGTGTGTGTGTGTGTGTGTGTGTGTGTGTGTGTGCTCCTCTCTGTACTACAGCCTACACAGGTCAACCTTTTAAATGTCTAAGGCATTTGAGAAGCAACCTTGTGACCCTCTCATCATGACAAATGTAGCATCTCAGCCCTGCTGTCGGAGAGCTCATTCTCTCTGTGCTCTGCTGGTATTTAATATATTCCAGATATAAAGAATAATATATGTGCTGAAACCATAGAGTATGTTCTCTTCAAAGGCACACACACTTTGTAGATGCATTGATTGAGAGGATGTAAGTGTGTGTCTGAGTGTGTGTGGAAGAGAGAGAAATTGCAGACCACAGGGCCACAAACCACAGAGAATATACTGTACATCTGCTTGCATGTTTTAGCTCTTTAACTGCAAATTCTACTAGAGAAAATTTTAAATAACAAGCAAGGATTTATAGTTGTGCATACATCAAGTCATTTCCACTGCAAACCTTCTGCTCAGTGCGATCTCTGCACCGCTAACAGCTATCACAGCAAACAAAACAACATAAATACAGCGACTGCATGGAATTGTTTCATATTCAGATATAAGAACTGCAAAGATGAATCGATTAGTTGTCAACTATTTTGATAATCAATTAATCAGTTTGAGTCATTTTTATTAAAAAAAAGATTCCAGTTTCTTAAATGTGATTATTTTTTTTATAGTTAAGAAGTTATAGTTTCTTCACTCCTCTATGGCAGTATACTGAATATCTTTGAGTTGTACACAAAACAAGATGTTTTGAGGTCTTTGGAAAACACTGATTGACATTTTTCCCCATTTTCTGACATTTTAAGACCAAACAACGAATCAATGTATAATTGACAGATTTAGCGACAATGAAAAATAATCATAGTTGCAGCCGTACTTCATTTCACATACACAACAATTAAAGCATGAGACGGCCTGATCATGCACTATGAATCTGTCTAAAGTTGTGGTGCTAATTAGAGAAATACAATGTTGAACTATAAATCAATATCTACATGTATGTATGTATGGCGTGACTCTCAATGACCCCTTGCATCAGCTATTGTATAAATTAAGATATCCTGACTATTAGTTCCTATAAGCAGTCCAGCTCTAAAATCATTCAATCATACATTTCACATCATGCAACCAATAACGCTTCTTTGTTAGACCATCCCTGACTGATAAACTCCCAGGTCTATCAAACTCCATGCCCCCAAGATTGTAACACAGGCCTTTTGTCTTAAAAGCTGTCTTTAAGCCCAAGCTGAGATAGCCCTGATGACATCATTATATACTTATGACATAGCTCCTCCAGAGTCACCAAAGACATGATACACCTGTTTCCACAGGCTGAGAAGAACTCAACTATGATGAGTAAACTGAACTTGATGTAAAATTAAAGGCGTTCCACCTTTAATTGAGTTGAGTGATCTGAGACTGAGTGAGTCTGCATGTTACCTTACAATAATGTAACTTTGACAAAAACGAATGCAGACTTGATGTTAAAAATTACCCAACTAAAGCTAGTTTAGAGAAACTGCTAAAAGATTAGCATATTGTACAGTAATGAATGGAAACCAACTGATGCCTAAAACAAAGTACATTCAGTTTTCTTAATCGCAACAGTGTGTAAAATGATTAGCTGTTATGGAAAGGACTAAAACATGCAACATCGCTCTTATTGTCCTTTAAAAATGCCAACTCTGCCTTAACTTTGAACTCACAGTTTCTCATCCAATACTCAAATATGCACTCATTTATATGAGAGTGCATGGATGCATTAATCTTTAAACAACCCCTCCTCTTCGCCACTCTCTCTAAAGGCCCAGACACACCGACCACATGGCCGACCCTCGGGAGAAAAGGCAGTTGGACTGACCAGTCCAAGCGACGAGACGTAATACGTCTCCATAACTAGAGATGGCCCGATACCATTTTTTGCTTCCCGATACCAATTCCGATACCTGAACTTGCGTATCGGCCGATACCAAGTACCGATCCGATACCAGTGTGTCATATATTTTATTATGTTTTAACTATTGTATACTACTATCCCTGTATGGATGTGATATTATTTCTATCTTTTTTGTCTGTCTGGCTCAGGTTAAACTCTTTGTGAAACATGAACAAATACAAACAATGAATGTTGTAGAACTTTCTTTTATTATCCAGTTTGACAGTCAGTTATAACGGAAAAAGAAAATAAATAAACTACTTAGATTTTCTATAGGGCTTTATTACGTGGTATCGGATCGGTGCATAAACTCCAGTACTTCCCGATACCGATACCAGCGTTTTAGGGAGTATCGGAACATCTCTATCCATAACAGCAGGCGGCGCTAATCTGTATTGTCGCCCAATAATGAAAACCGGCAGCTGATAGGACGAACGCGTCACATGGGTCTGGTTTCTCCGGAAATTCAAAGCCAACTTGTCATGGCGGCTTGTTCAGAATACGATCTCATATTGTACTAAAATAGTTCACCGAAACGTGTTTCTGAAAACATTTTAAGCAAGAAATAGGCCATGCAGTTGCTGAATCTGTCTTCATCTCAGATCGACAAAGGTCAGTTTAAAAAAATGTTGTCAGATTTTGAGAGACTGTAGTCACACTCATCCCGCTCCCCGTTTTCAGGTTAGCACTCTACCAATCAGATGGGTCATTTGAGTCCGACTGACGGCAGTGCCCGCTCCGCCGATTACACATGTCAAATCGGCCAAAATGAAGGCCGACGGCCCCTTGGACGGACGACGGCACGGAACAGACCGAACAGACTCGAGTCACTGACCTCGCCAGACTGTCCAACGGCCGATAATCGGCCCTGTGTGTCTCGGGCTTAAGTGGCGTCAGTGATCATTACAAACAACCTGATAAACCACAGAACCATGCATGTTTAAAATCTGTACCATACTGTCTGTCTACATGTCTCTATCCTGTCTTCCTACAGCCTCTGGTGGGTTGTGTATTTGTTACAGGTCAAGGATGTTAACGCATTTATGTGCATGTTGGCCTCAGTGAATGTCAGGGCTTCTTCTCAGACAGCTCTGTCTGAACCTGCCCTGAAGCTATCTCACTGTAAAAATGAGGAATGACCTCTAGGGGTGTAGGCTAGGAGAGGAGGGAAGAAGAAATGAGAGGAGAGATTAATTAAGATGAATTAAAAAATGAGTGGAAAAATGAGGCTGGTGAGAGCTATATGCCCACAGATTACTTGGGGAACTGTTAAGCAAGTTGATCAGATACATGGTGTGAGAGGAGAAAATGAACAAGTCAGTATAAAGTGAGCATGTGGGAGGAGAAGGAAGGAGAGTGAAGCAGTGAAAGGTTCTTTGATGTCTCTTGTCCCCTCAGGTGATTCTCCCTCCCATTCATTAGGGGCCGGTTTCCCCGGAACCTGCCTGTCAACGTGCCATCTGGAGAGCCCTTAAAAAAAACCACATTACACTCCTCTACTTCACTACAAGTGGCCTGTGTTAACATTCACCTCCCTCCCTCCCCTCCTCCTCCTCCTCCTCCTCCTCCCTCCTCCTCCTCCTCCTCCTCCTCCCTTTCTCTCTGTTGGTCCTCAAAGTGTTCCCATTTCTTCACAGTTAGGTTAGATGGTATCAGATGAAACTTTAATGGGCCCCATGGGGAAAATGGGTCATTGCATTGCAGCCAATGTAGAGCACAATAGATAGATAGATAGATAGATAGATAGATAGATAGATAGATAGATAGATAGATAGATAGATAAATAGATAAATAGATAGACAGCTGTGACAATCTGCATCTATTCATCTGAAGATATTTTTTCACCATTTTCTGACATGTTATAGACAATTTATCATGATTATAATTGTCAATTGCCACCCTAATGCTACTGTATGTGTTCATTGACAAAAACATGTTTTAAGTGAAAAGATAAAGCCAGAAATGGAACAAATGAAAAAAAATGTGCAAGCCGCATACGGGTTTGCTAGTCGCCATCCAAAGTACATTTCATTTTTGTTTTACAGGAAGAGAAAAGAGAAGGATTTTGATATAAAAATACTCCAAAATATATTACTTTCTTAACATATTTAATGCAGGAACACAGGATTAAAATTGTTCATTTAACTGTCTCTTTAAGGGATTGTTAACAAAAATGTTTGTCTATGTTATGTGTTAAGGTAAAAAAAAAAAGAGACTATTACTATATATTGTTGGTTGGGCTACACATTCTATGTCAGATTTTAAGCTCGTCGCAGATATATGGGTGTATATGTTAGCCCAGTGGTTCCCAACCTGGGGTCCGGGCACCCCTTAGGGGGGCGGCAAAGATCACAGGGGGTGCGCAAGTCTTTATCTGGTTTGAGGTTGAGGTAAAAAAAAAAATATTTGCACATGTTAAACAAATTATGATAATACACTAGAATATATAATGTATACAAAAGTCTGTATAAAAACTATATATTTTTGTTCTCGCTTAAAATTGGAGGCAGGCTACTTAGTAGGCCAAACCTCTGGGACCTCTTAACCTGTGGCCCTTGCTGTCATCAGGTAATCTGCTAGCTGCTATCATCCTCGTCTTTCCTGCAGCCACAGCATCACTATTTTATGAATGAAACGTAAAAGTCCTGATAACTGCTCTGTATCAAAAAAGAGGGGCGCGACTCAGCTCAGGAAAAAAGGTTGGGAACCACTGTGTTAGCCGATATATGAGAAGAAGTGGATAGCAGTATCAGCTTTAAAACTCTGTATCTGTCTCTTACCAAGAATATGGAGAAGTGCTTTGTTAGCATTTTAAAACAGAAGTAGTTTCTGTCAGCCATCAACAGTTACTCAGATTTCTATCTAAAATAGAAACATTGATTTTAGTGCCTGTAGGAGTCAAAAATACAGATGTGTCTGTGCAGAAAGGGGAAATTGGTGGGTACTCCCTCGTTTAGTAGAACACAATGAAAAACCACAATACAATTCTGATAGGGCACAGCTCATCTCTGCGTAATCATGGTGCACTATAATAAATCTTAGTTTGTATAGTAAGACACTCCCTGTGCCGCATGCTTCACAGTAGCTGACACTGATTTTACAAGTGGAAATTTATGAATAGCTTACAATAGGGATAGCAAGTGAGCAGACAAATTGAGATTTACACAACAAAAATGATTTCCAGTGTGTCCACAAATCACATCTGTGTATTTCAGCTATTCACCTGCAACACACCATTATAACTGCACATCATCACCTTTGCAATATTCTTGCCACTTGTGCAACATTATCCGACGGAAATGTTTGGCAAATGAGTTGTGAAAGATGTTAACAAGTGTGAGCCAAGTTCAGTCATGGCCAGAGCTCATTACTTCCCTCTTCTCCCTGGACAGTTAACTGCCACACAGACATTACTACCAGGCTGAACTGTGGCATTTCTCAACTGTGGTGTCTTTGCATGCAAAGGTGCATAGCGTGTGGTGTTCTTCACCCTCTGCTGTTGATCATTTATAGTGGTTTAGTTTGGCAACTAACAGTCAGCCCTGGAGGAAATAAACCCCTCAGTGCCATTCATAAGCTTTCCATTCAATTGAATTGATTTTTATAACCAGCATTATCTAACTGAGCAAGGGCAACTGTAATATCATCAGAGGTACTTTGTCAATATGCTGCAGGGACGTTACATCAGCCCCATTAACATGTCCTGCAAGATTCCGGTTATCTGATCTATGAAACATGCAAGTATATGTTGTCTGCACTGCAACACAAAGTAAGAACACACACACACGCTCCCAGAGTCATTGAAAATGAATAAACACACATGTAAGAGACACACACACACACACACACACACACACACACACACACACACACACAAAACACACACACACACACACACACACACACACACACACACACACACACACACACACACACACACACACACACAGAGCATCAAATGAAATGGGGCAACTTTATCTTCCAGGCACAGAAAGCACATATATGTCATCAAGTATCACATCATACAGTTATTTACCCTCAGCATACTTTGTGTACACTCTCCAGTCTTTCTCTTCTCTGCTTGCTAAACAACCTAAAATCCCACATAATCTCCAGTTTCATTCTTCTGATGAGAAAAACAACTCTGCCAGCTTGCAAACCAAATATTTCTGCGTGCTAGGTGCCTGTTAGTGAATGCACTAAGCAGGATTAGAACCATTTTCCTGATAAAACCTCCAGCTCGCTCAGTATGCTGCATACTGTGTGTGTGTGTGTGTGTGTGTGTGTATAGGAGTATATGTGTGTGTGTGTGTGTGTGTGTGTGTGTGTGTGTGTGTGTGTGTGTGTGTGTGTGTAGAGAGAGAGAGAGAGAGAGAGAGAGAGAGAGAGAGAGAGAGAGAGAGAGAGAGAGAGAGAGAGAGAGAGATGTTGAAAGGAAGCCTGCACTTTCACTGAGTGCATGTAATTTTATTATGTGGGTCTACCCACCAGAAATTATTGTGGGCGTTTTTGTTTTTTTTAATTCCTCCATGTGATTTTGCTTTCAAGTGACCTAAAACATGACTCACAGATTAATAACCTGGAGGGTCTTTCATCATCATCATTGACAATAAGGACTGTTTCATTTATATTAAATAGGCCTATGTAACAAAAACTTGTATCCACACAGTTGACTCTTTCATAGTCAAAGTATGTTCATAAAGTGCATTATGGAAAAGATGACTTGATTTTTTACAATTAGTAGCTGTTTTTTCATGATTGCTCACGAAAAATATTTCCAGCAAATACAGCAAAGCGCAGTTAGTAATGAGCAGGGTGAGAAAGATCACCGTAAACTCATCAGATGCGAACTATTAAGATGTTGTACTAATTCTGTTTTACACTATGGCTATCGGCATTGCAACATCTGTAGTTTACAATGTTAAAGTGTACTCTCACCCGGTCAACTTACCGCTAGCTAGTTCCAGCAGTCCATCCTGCGTGGAGGCTTTGTTTTTGTCCCGGTTCTGCTGTCCCGTCCCGGCAGCCCTCCACCGGTCTGCAACCGACACATGCGAGTGCATGAGCGGGTGTGAGCGCTTGTAACGCCGAATAGCGTGAAGCCTGGCGAAGAGAAGCAGACCAACACTGGAACATGAGGGGTGCTGCTTTCAAAATAAAATATATTTACCAAGATACAATTCTGAAATGCTGCATAATCGGATACATTTTGTCTTGGTTAAGTCAACCATCTCAGTTAAGAGGTTTAAATACATATTTTGACTGCCTGTTTCATGCTGGAGTTTTACCAGATTTTAGAGCGTTTAAAACATATTTTAACAAATTAAATTGTTTTAAGTGGGCTGTGACCCAGAGCACACTATGAATAACTATGAACATAACGTTACCTACGCCTTTTCGCTTTCCCTTCCGATAATTTAAATGTTAAAGTTAGCTTAGATTTGGTTTGCCTAAAATGAACTGCTAACAAAATCCAGCCCTTTTAAAACACATTATTGTCTCTGCACACACAAATGGATTAAACAAGCGTAAAAAAACTAACATTTGCGGCTTTAATGGGACTCTGGAAATAACTAATTTATAGACGTTACTGGTTGTAGTTCAAAATGGCTTGCTTTGCCCCCCCACACACACACTTCTTGTCTTTATGCTAAGCTAACTATATATATATATACTATATATATTTTGGGAGTGGTCGTGTTGCTAAAAAGTAGCTTATGTCACTATGAACAACAACAATCACAGATACAACGCATATTAACTAGATAGTATTTTAGTGAACTTGAAACATATCAGATCAAAATCATGTTTATAAGCAATTCTAATAAAACTAGGAAAAGTCATGAAGTTTATTTAAATCAATGCTAAGTATGTTTTTTTAACGGTGATCTGACCTTATCTGTGTTAGTCTTGTGATGGAAACTTGGAAAGTTTAGATCTAGGCCTATGCAGTCATCAATTTGATTATGTAGGCCTATAGGCGTTTTATTTTAAGGGTTTTGAGCGGAAGTTCTGTTTATTAACGTGGTGAACTTGACAGTAGCGCTCTCTCCGTGCAGGGTCCGCCGGTCGCTGCAGCTCTGCGCCTCCCTCCCGCCCTGCTCTCACATAAAGACAGCCTTGTTAGTTGATTCAAGACATCGTTACAGCGGCAGGAAACACTACTGCCTTTCATTTATAAAGCCAACAAGAAGTCCGACTGACTCCAATTATTGTGAAGTCAACATAAAGAGCCACCCTAATCTGAACTGGAAGGTTCTCTGCCGGATGGGGTCTCAATCAAACAGCAGAAAGGAAGCAAACAAATATTAGACATTTTCTTCATCACTGCACATATCATGGATAACATCATGTGAATTTCAGTTGTTATTGTGTGATGACTCATGATTTAATTATCTTATTACAATTACACAGTGGTTGCAGAAGTAGGCCTACTCAGATCTTTTAAGTAAAATTAGCACCACAGTGTAGGCTAAGTAAAAGTACAAAGGTATTAGCATTGAAATATACCTTAAGTGCCAAAAGGCCCATTTTCAGATTATTGTATATTATAATCGATACATTAATGTGCCCATCACTTTAATGCTGCTGGTATAGATAGGGTTATTATTTTAATTACTTTATATAAAGCTATAGCTTGTGAATTTACCCCCAGAGATCAATAAAGTGTTATCCTAATACATCATAATGTATTGTTGATTACATTTTGTATCAATCATCTGGATCTGTGAATTAACTAGAAACTAAAGTTATTAAATACATGCAGTGGAGTAAAAAGTATACTTGAGTAAATTTACTCAGTTACTTTCCAACACTGTCATAGGACAAATGAGCCTATATGCGCTCTCTTATATACACTATAATTATAACACTTATATAACACTCTAATAAGACCCCCTGAATAGAGGGTTATAATGTATGAATTGAATGACTAAATTAAATTGTATTTAAGTGTCCTTCCATCTCATGGCCCATTTCTCATGGGATTATGAAATATTATAAGAGTGAACAGCTGGTTAGCCGATCGACAAAAAAATGAAACGTTATTAGTTACAATTTAGAAACTTGTATGGGCCACATCCATGAGCCAGAATAATGGGTGTAATTTTGACCTTTGACCTTACATCATGATACAAACTCACACATTCTCAAAGCTAATATGGTGCAATCACAGACACCCTTACACCCAGCAGGGCAATGTAACTACTATTTAAACCTATAATAAAATACAGACAGTCATCTGATTTGAAGAAAAAATGTACATGGATAGGTGAAGGACTGGGTTTTTAAGATCCCCTCCAAACGCATTTGAAGAACTATAATAATAATCTTCTTTAAATAATAATTAGTGTCTGATAAGGGGTTAGGGCAAACTGTCCTAAATGTAAGTAGAATTGAGAAAATTCAAACACCATATTCTCATATATGACAAAACAGTGACCCCACATGGCAGACTATGAAACTGCAGTTTCCACAAAAGTGTACCAGAGGAATAATGATTCAAAGTAGATCAATAAAGTTCATTTCAGTTGGTTATAGATTCTCTATGCAAATTCGAGGCATCATCATTTTCCATCTCAGTCCTTTACTTGAAGGAGTTGCATCATTCTATTCAGTGATAGACTGAGTTGTAGGAAGTCCTCAGAGACCTGTGATGAAGGGGCGGCATACGTACTGTACATACCTGAATCGACCAGAGGAGAAGCAACATCTCCAGCCCAATTTATTCCTGAATGAAGCCTCTGGGCGTTACATGGTGTGACACAGTGTCCTTTGAAAACTTGCAGCATTTGATATTAAAAAGCAGACAGGTACTGGAGAGACAGGCCTGTGCAGAGTCATCATCATGTCATCATGCCTGTTGGATGTTTTATAAGTGATAACAGCAGTGTCAGCATGCACAAAGGGAAACAAGGCAATTAGCACCAAGGATGTGAATGTGCCAGCACGTTGGAAACAATGTCCTGTGGGCTTTCTGCATTTTAACGAGGCAACAGGGAATAATTTTGTTTGTATATAAAACATTGGACATATACTGAGACTCCTAACAAAAACATGAGATAAAACAGATGACAATACATCTCAGAACATATATATTTTTAATAATAACCGTCTTAACAACCCATATAAAATTAAAATACAAAAATATAGAGGCAGTTCAATGTAGAACTACAAGTCAAACCTTAAAAAGCATTAATATCTACCTAATCAAAGCAACGTTTAACTGCATGTTTAATTAGTGCACACGCTTATAAAAGAACATCAATGAATGCATTTCAAATAAACTCAGAAACTACAGTAGCTGGCTTGTATTATTCATACTTAATGCACAATTTCCTTAAAGCAGAGCATTTTTCACATATGAACCATAATGGACACGCCTGAGGTTTGTCTTAAATGCATAGGATGTTTAAAGCAGCGTTTCTCAACCATTTTTGGCTTGTGCACCCTTAAAACAAATGCATATCTAAATGTAAACCCCTCATCAAAGCATTACTTGTAAGCAATTCAACCAAAAGTTAGATTTTTTCTTCTCAGATTATTTAATTGAACGATTTGAGATGTTTAAGAAGTAAAATATATCCAGTATTTGACAAGAAAAAAAAGCAAAACAATCTGAATAAATAAACATAATTTTGTGTAACAGAAATATAATTTTCTTTTTCATATCCCTTAACCATCTTCTGACCCTTCATCCCCAAGTGGGAACCACTGAACTAAAATGAGCATAGAAATATTTTACTTTGGTTTTGTTCAGCTCTCTAATGTGGCTACAGTAGCCCTCGTGAAAAGATGGGTTGACGTGTTCCTCGACTTTGTTTCCTAACCCTTAAAGTTCTGGAAGATCTCTGCAGCGTCCAGCCAGGACCTGAAGCAGGCCAGGCCTCGGTCTCTGATCTGTTTCCTGCCCTTGTCTGTGATCATGTCGCCGTTCTCCTTCACAATCACCAGTTTAGGGACCGCTGTGATCTTGTAGCGCTGCTTCAACTCACTGAGAGAGAAAGGAGACACAAAGAAAGGCTTTAATTACAACAACAACAAAAAACAACTGTTGCTTTGGATCTTCTACTTTGTGAATAAAACATTATATTCTTAACAGTGGTGGAAGGTAATAAAGTATTTTTACTCAGGTACGGGACATAAGTACAAATCCGAGATCCTTTACTAATATATTTCAATTATATACCATTTTTGAATGTCTGAAACTAACGATTATTTTCATTATCAATAAATCTGCTGATAATTCCTCGATGAATCTTTTTTTTTATAAAATGTCAGCAAATAGTGAAAAATACCTGTTATAATAAATTTCATAATATAAAGTCCACAGTGAGGTTTTCAAATTCCTTGTTTTATTAGTCCAAAACCCAACACCCAACACTATCACATATGACAAAGACAAGCAGCAAATTCTCATATTTCACAAGTTGGAAACAGAAAATGCATGTTTGCATTTTTGCTTATATAACATAACAAATAATTGAACATCAAAAAAGTTAGAATTGACTTGTTGATCGACTAATCAACCAATCTTTACAGCTATACTGCTTCACATTTCCATTTTATGCACCTTATGTACTTACATAATTTTAGCTACAAGATACCTAAGAGTGATATTTAATCTGATAGTTTCAAAAGTTTTGATGCATTGTTATTGCAGTTATTTAATTACACACAGCTGTATAGTTCAGTATATAAGAAATTATTTCAAATTAGCTTCATCTTGAACAGCTACAACATTGAAATACTACATACACTATAAAATAAAGCTGAAATAATTAAATTAATCGATTCAATGGAATTAATCGTTTCACTAATTCTTCAAGCTAAAATGCCCAAATTCTATTCATTTCAGCATCACAAATGTAAATGTTCTGTTGGTTTTCTTACTCCTATATTATTGTAAACTGAATATTTTGGGGGGTTTAACAGTTTGTCGGCACAAAATGAGACATCTGAGGACATCGCTTTGGTTTGAGATTTATTAAATCAAGCGATTGATTTATCGAGAAGGTATAAACAGCAGACTAATCAATGCAACAATATAACGGTCAGTTGCAGCACTAGCATTGTTATTGGTTTAACAAGCAGTATATCTTATTTGAAACATACAAATTATCTTCATCGTGAGCAGCTACAACATTAAAATACTGCTCACACTACCATGCATCAGTAACGTTAATCCAAGAATATAACAGATCACGGACAGGTCCATGTTGCTTTCATAAGGAGTCATTTTGATATTATTATCTAGTCATACATCTCTACTTCTACGTAAGTAACAATTTAAATGCATTAGTTTCATTGTGGTGTATGTAGGCCTACTTTTGTGTAAAGGAATATTTGTATATAAAAAGGACAGACATGTTAAAACAAAAGCAAATACAAAAGGCTAAATCTAACATGGGACCTGGATATTCAGAATCAAATAATAGAAATTGAATCAAAATAAACCATAAAATTAAAATTGAACGGATTTGACAGACTGTCTGTCCTACATTTAACCCTAATCCCTGAGAGGGTGACTCTTATAAGGAATTTATATAAGA
This sequence comes from Perca fluviatilis, assembly GCF_010015445.1. NCBI lineage: Eukaryota > Metazoa > Chordata > Actinopteri > Perciformes > Percidae > Perca > Perca fluviatilis. The sequence continues at coordinate 23,224,357 of NC_053128.1, read as the reverse complement.
TGGAGCACAGACTAATGAGCTAATGGATAACAGGGTTACATCCAAATAAGACAGGACAAATAAAGCCCAATCAAGTGCAGCCAAGTAGTGGAATACATTGACATTAAAATGTTTGTTTAAGAGCCAGGGGAAACATGCATACACTTTATAAATTATAAAACTTCCATTGACTTTATTATATTTTGACACTTACTGCTTGTAATCATCCGTCCAGGGCAGAGCTAGCCAGTCTCCGTGCATATCATGATAATATTCAACCATGTCATCCATCGACTTGTCTGAGGAGACAAAAACTATTTCAAACTGAGCCGGAGGGTCGCTCTCTTCAACCAGTTCCGTGTAGAAATCACACAGGATGGGTGTGAAGTCTCGACATGGGGGACACCATCCTGCAGAAAAGTAGATCCCCACCACTTTATTCCTCAGCGCCTCTTCAGGATCGACTAAATCCCCGTCTTTATTCAGGAGTGTCCTGCCGGTAAACACCTCTACCATGTCTGCTAAGTCTCACACAAACTTCAAAGTAAAAAGTCCCGGAGGGTTGACAGCTACAAGTGTCGTCTTAGCTCATATTTCCTCGTTTCAACACCTCGACGTTGGTCAGAAGAGGTGTTGGTTCTCTGAAGGAGGTTCACCTACTTTCCTGTAATATTTACCTTTCGGCAAAAGCTACTTACAGCAAATCCTGTTAACCACCGGGCACCGGCAGACCAATGAGGACCCAAGAAGAAGAGGCGAGTGTTGTAGTACATTATCCATGTGGGATTCAGGGACGGGGAGGTGCATTTAAACGCTGCTTGCGTGCTAGTAATATCTTATTAAGCTGCAGCACGACGTCTCACTGCACTTTATGGCAAACCCAGACGAGCGCATGCGCAGAGCCAACGAACATTTCGCGACGCCCACTTCCCTACACGTGACGCGCCTATGGGTCACCATATATATGTCAATGTGTGTGACGCCCGCCCCTAAAGTAGTTTGCCTAAACCAGAGTGCAAACCACACTAGGGGAGCCAGGGGGAGCTTGTCTCATAAAATTATACAAGGGGGGGGTCTCTTAAATATTGACAATATGCTATCTTTGCCATGCATTTCTATTTTTCTGTGTCTTCATCATTATGGATCATGCTTAAAATTAGGCTGTTATTGATGTAACCTATGATTTATGAATGAGTGAATCATCACTCTGCAGAGCACTATGCCCTGCTTTAGTTTGCCGTATTGTATCATACTGCAATGTTTTATTTTGATACCTGTGAGGAGTTTTGATGTGGTCATTAACTGATTTTTAGCTTATAAATCAGATTTGCGGACAAAACTATTTACTTAAGAACACCTGCTGTCACCACTTTTCACTGAAGTCTGTCACCTTTTCATTTTTTTTTACTTTTTGTTTGAAATATTTTCCTATTTATTTTTTTACATTTTATATAATGTCAATTGTATTGTTATATGTATAATCTATGTTATACGAACTGAGATGTAAATTGAATTCTAAATAAAGAAAAAAAATCAGATGTGCTCACATAAAGCAAGTAGGCCTATGTGCTTGCAGCTATGAATGTTTCTTTGCAACAAGAGTCACAGTCAATCCTCTCAAGTTATTTTTATTTACTAAAATAATTTATAATTTTTAATAAAGCCCTTCTTCTTTTTTCACCTCCTTTTTATTCTAACCCTCCTCTCCATTCATCTCACACTTGATTTCCTACCCATTCCTCCATTCCCCAAATCTTCTTCTACTCCATCGCAATGCTCTTGTTTCTCCTTCCTCCTGCCATTCTCCTTCATCTCCCCCCATCATACTACTCCTCCCACTTCCTCCTCATGAAGTTTCCTAAGTTGCCATCTCTGCTTGTTTCTTCAGTGAAGTGGACAGAGGTCTTTGGAAAGAAACCTGGCCACTCTTTCTCCTCGAGGATTTTGCTGCCCATTACTGCAGTCAGCTCCTGTGTTGAAAGCCTGAAGGGGACTTTTTTTTTTTCACAAGGAATTCTTCTTTCCTCAAAACAATTTCCACCAACATGACCTCTAATTCCAATTTATCTAACATGCGACGGCTCGTAGAACAACTGAAGCTCGAGGCCAGTGTGGAGAGAATCAAGGTAAAGACAGAAAAAGATTATAAATGTAAAGCGCATAAGAGTTTAGGGTTCGGTGAGTTTCTGGATTTGTTTAACTTTGTTATACGCACAAGCCTACTGTATTAGATTCAACACAATACAGTATAATTTTCTGCTTTTATTTTACACACTATTTTTATTTATTAGCCCCCTACTTGTCTTGTTACAGCACGCTCATTCAATGTCTCCTATTACATTGTTCTACTCTTATTCAACCCAGGCTGTATCAATTAAACATTTCAAAATACTCTAAAACTAAAACACATTAATGTGTCTGTGTGCTCATTCCATACACTTTGACACATTAAAATGTGACATATAGATTAAAGGTATTTGTAGAATACAATAAAAATCATTTACGAGAAGTTTAACACTCAATAAAGCATCAGTACATGATTCATTAACCATTAATAAATCCATTAATGAATGCTTATGAACCCTTTATATATATATATAGGCTACTTAGAAAGTGATACCATATAAATACATATGTCTGTGTTTGTGTTCCCAGGTGTCCCAGGCGGCTGCAGAGCTCCAGCAGTACTGTCTGCAGAACGCGGGCAAAGACGCCCTGCTAGTCGGAGTCCCCACAGGCAGCAACCCCTTCAGAGAACCACGCTCCTGTGCTGTAGTGTAAAGGTCAGCATCCACAAAGTTTACATCCTTTATTTGTAATGCCTATTATTAATATAGCAGAATTTCAAATGAGGAATATAAAGATGTGCACTTTTTTGCAGAGGAGGAAGAAGTCGACACAACTGTGGAAACTCACTTGCAGAAGGAAATATTTCATTTTTATTTACATGAAAAGAAAAATCGAAATTAGAATATCTTTTTTAAAGAAATGTTTTATTACATTGATGTATAGCCATTGAGATTTGCTTTGAACTCATTAAAGGGCATTACAGAAACCTGCTTCCTCTTAGTCTTTATTTAAATAACCTTTGAAAGCTAATGCTAGATAAGTGTGATCTTGGACAGTGGCAGAGGCTAAGATTAATATGGATTATACGAAGCGGATGTTTATAGCCGGGCTCTAAATTATGCCTTGGAATCTCTCTGTGTCCGGGCTTCCTGATGTTCAGTTTAAGTTAGAAGCACAGCCAGCGAGAGGAAACTGGGTCTTCCTGTTCAAAACTGCAAAGACACTCCATAGAGAATCACACTGCACTCTGCTTGTGAGCTTTTAAAGATTTTGGACCTTATTTACAAGCTCAAGGCTCTATATTAGATTAGAAATTAAGCATGAATCACCAGAGTGTGGGAATTGGATATTATGAATCATGTTTTATTTATGGATGTATAGTCATGTGTCTGTTTATTTATTTGCATTCTGTATTAAATTGAAGTTATATATTTGAAGATGTCGACAATCGCCCCAGAAACAGTCAGCCTAAAAGAGGTCTAGCCAGTCATGTGATGCCTCTATAGCCTACTTCCTTTTCCTGTCAACACTGTTCTCCGACAAGCCTCAATCGTTTTCCCATTTTGAAGCCTCCTTTCCTAACAACCTTTGTTCAAATGTGCAGTATACCACACTGAGGGGATCAGACATTTCTCATTTTTGAAACTTCTTGAGAATGAGCAGAATGGGATTCAGAAAATTAATATTATGTGAAAATGAGAAACTCTCTCTATATAGGGCAGAAACCAAAGTGTAAATATGAAACTGATTCACTTGACAACATCAAATTTGTAACCAGAAAACAGACAAAATTTGTAAATATCAAACCAGAAATACCAAATGCATGCTGAGGTTTGACAGAAAAGGCCTTCCATTACTCTGGCTGCAGTATATTTTGTTCTGTTTTACATTACAGGAAGGTGTTTGATTCAGTTTTAAAATATAACTTTATGTTTAGTGTTTGACAAATTGTTGCAGCAGCTATGCATTTATAAGTTGTTAGTGTTAGTAATTTGCTAGAAATTAATATGAGATGGTGCAGGCACCACTATGACAAACACAAAACAACTCCAAAATGAATCACATTAAAGTATTTTGCAAAAGTTCAATCCAATCATCTTTCTGCACACATTTTAAGAATGAAAACACTGCAACAACAGCTAGCTGGGTGTGACAGTACACCCTGACATTCAATTCAATATCAATTCAATTTTATTTTATTTATAGTATCAAATCATAACAAGAGTTATCTCAAGCCACTTTACAGATAGAGTAGGTCTAGACCACACTCTATAATTTACAAAGACCCAACAATTCCAGTAATGACATCACCAAACTGGCCATACAAAGGTATGGTAAAAATCAAGTATTATATGTTTTAGGTGTCACAGGACATGATGAAAATGTTTATTTAATTATAAAAGGCAAGTGTCAACTTATGCCATCTGCTGGTCATTTCTAGAGAATAAAAATATCAAAACAGAACAGCCAGTGGTGGAAGAAGTATTCCAATACTTAACTTCAGTAACAGTAGCAATACTACAATGTAGAAATACTGCATTACAAGTTTGAGTCCTGCATTGATAATGTTACTTAAGTAAAAGTAAATAATATTACCAGCAAAATGTACTTGAAGTTTTAAAAGTTAAAGTGCTTAATTGAGAAAAAAGCCCCAGTGTGAGTGTTAAACTATTATATATTATATTATGAGATCTTTATCACTAATGCATTAATGTGTAAGCAGCACACTGTAGTACTTGGCCGAGTTGGAGCTAAGTAATTCTACAGCTGTCAGAAAAAATGCAGTAAAGTAGAAAGTGCAATACTTCCTTCTGAAATCTAGCATGAAAGAAGCATGAAATGAAATACTAAGTAAAGTACAAGTATAAGCTATGTGAACTTTCACATTCAACTTTCTTCCAGTTGATTCATACCCTGCAGGAATCAGTCTAAACCAACAAGAAGTCCAGATGTTGCAGCACTGTGTTTCAGTGTCTGATTTTAGACCAGTCAACCTGCCAAACTCAGATCATATGCATGTTTCTCCAAAAGACAACACAATGGGAACTACAAATGAAGTGCTTTGCTTGAACTGGCTGTTGTTTATTGTCAATGAGTTTTTCCGCCTGTTGCTTCATTCTTAAGAAAAGGAAAGTAAAGCCAGGGATGAAGGTGCAATTGTTCTTTGAAGAGGAAATAACCTGAATAGCTTGAATGGAGTCATATTCTCCTTTAAAGGTGTGGGCGGGGAGTAGAGAGTTGGGTTTCAGTGCCACCCCTTTTTTTCTATTCTCACACACACTGTAGTGCCTTCCAGTCACAGTCCAGAGAGACACTTTAGGCTGTGTGTGTGTGTGTATGTGTGTATGTGCTTTGGTCATAGACTCAAGCTTTCCCTGGATGACTATGAACCGAACTGCCATCAATGAAGGACCACAAAACGACACACCACTGGGAAACTTCCACAGCTTGTCTACACCTTTTACCAAGGTCATTGACCTCTGAGAAAGACGTGATCCACTTTCATCTCTATTGGCCAATGATACTGAACTTCCATGTATCAGATGAGCGCTTTTATCAAGTGAGAAGATGGCCAAGGTGTACAGACTCTATGTAGGGATAGTAACAGGTAAGATTTGTTTTATCCTGTTCACCTTCCCTACTTATTAACTGTAAACAAAAGACTGGTTTTAATATAATCTCAGACATCCGTCATTAGAGTGATGTTGACATATTATTATTTTTTAAGTGTTACTAGTGATAATTTTCTTCTCAAGGGACTTAGATAGAGTTACAATTGCATTGTATGAGTTACTATAATTATATTTGTTTTGGTTGTTGGCACACCTTTTCATCATCCATGTGCCTTCAAAGTAATGCAGGTTTGATGACAGTGCTCTTCCTACTGAGCTATTTTTGTACAGTAGACGTCAGTGTTGGTTAATGATTAAATTAATACACCAACAACATATTCCCTGTGATTAGTAGCCTAGCCATTGTCACAACAGGATTTCCTAATGTAGAATTAAATATAGATGTATAGAGTTACACAGTCTGGTAAACTTTATGTCTGCTCTAAGAGTTAATATGTATTTGTTTAGATCAGTAACAAGTGTGTGTGTGTGTGTGTGTGTGTGTGTGTGTGTGTGTGTGTGTGTGTGTGTGTGTGTGTGTGTGTGTGTGTGTGTGTGTGTGTGTGTGAGTGAGAGCGAGAGACAGAGGTGGGCGTAAACGAGAGAAATCTCCTACCATATAAGGCAGGCTGACATCAGAGCTATTCTTTAATAACTTTTTTTAAAATGATGTTAATGTATTTTTCCTTTATGTGGAATGTGGTCACAAATTGGTTAACATGTTTGCACAGTTGTGCACATGCATACTTTATGCATCTGTTTGTTGTGAGTGTGTACGTGCATGTGTGTGATCGGCGGTTTATTTGTGTTTCTGGCTGCAGCTCTGGCCTTATGCAAATACTCCCTGGCAGAATGGAATACCACAGAGGAGACTGCCAATCGAACTGTGTCTGATTGTCATCACCATGGCAACAGAGACAATTGCACAGGTAGATATGGACAAGAGGTGAGGGGGGCAGGGCCCTTCACGATGTCATAAATGGTTGCTGTGAAGTTTTAAGGTGGAGATTTCAATGGAAGTATGAGCTAAGCACAGATGTAGATATAAACATGCACCTACTGTATAGAAACACTTAACAGGAAAACACAAGGCAGTTAATTGTGGAGGAGACATATTCCAGGCTGTCCAGAGAGCACAGGAGTAGTTAAAACAGTTGTTAGCACTTCTCTGTGTCTTTGAAAAATGCATAAACTATTGGGTAAACTAGCTGAGTATTTGTTCAAGTCAGATAAGTATTTCGTTCAATTACATCAAATGTACAAATTAAATTCCTTAAAAAGTATTTTAGTCTTTGTTTGATGTAACTGCATCGAATGAGAAAACAACAATATGTTTCTACTACAACAAGTGAGGAGTTAGGAGCTTCATCCAAATTAACTTTAAAAAAAATTGTTTAACATTTACCCATGTCTGTAGGCTAAATCTGAAGCTAATAGCAAAAATGCTTAGCAATAACACTGGAAACATCACTCAACTTCCTCTAAAGCCACAACTTGTCATTTTGTACAGATTGATGAGATATAACATGTCAACATTAGCTAGCTTTCATAGCCTAGACGTTTTTATTCATTTTCAGGCGAGCCATTTCCCTAATCAAGTTAAGCTAACTCAACCCACTCCAAAATCACATGTCATTTTTACACAATGATCTTTGTATAGATTAAACAAAGGAGATTTAGTTAGTTTATGTGCTGGTGGACATTTTTACTCATTTTCCAGGCTTGCTGTTTCCCCCATTAAACTAAGCTAACCAAGTTCAGCTGGCATTAGATTCATATTCAGCGAGCAGACATTAGAGTGGCATCAATCATCTCATAAGCTAACACCTGTCAAGAATGCAAATAAACATATTTTCCTAACTATTCCTTTGAACTTTGTAACTGAATAATTTCCTTTTCAACAGGTATGACAGCAAGCTGCACAGTATTCTTGTACAAGCTCATTTAAAAGATAATGAGCCGTAAAGATAGCGGCAGCCTGTGGTATAAAGCATTTGTAACCGGGGAGCAGACGTTTAGCATTATGGCCACTAGCAGCTGTTTTAGGGTGTGTTTTGTGGAGCAAGAGCGAGAAGAGCGCGAAGAGATAGATGGGGAGAATGGGAATTGTAGTGTGTAACTTTATCCCACCTTAGCATGTGTATCATTTAGTAAGGATTGTAATAATTGAAACATGTGGTTAACGAGACCTTGATGACACTAGGCTTTTCCTGGCAATGATTAATCAGGCCTCCTCTCTGGATCATGTTGCAAACAGTCTATTTATATGATCAAGCCACCATGCCAGAAGTGAGGGTGTAAGTCAAAGAAGCAAGCTGACAGAACGTGACACAGTTACAGAAATAGTTCAACATTTTAAATAAGCTTTTTGGCTTTCTTTACAAGAAAAAGATTGATGCCACCCTAAATGTCTGTTTCCTCAACATGAAGCCTAAGCCAGCGGTTGGTTAGTTTAGCTTATTTTAACAGGGGAAACCGCTAGAAAGAAATAAAAATGTCTATAGCACCTAAGCTAGCTAATTGACATGTTATCTTATTTGTTTGGTTGTTGTGGTTTTGGAGTGAGTTGAGTGATGATGAAGACTGGAAACTGGAGAAAACAGCTGGTCTATATTATAACGTTTAAATTAGCTAGCTTTAGAAGTGCTAGCCGGTAGATTTAGTTACATTCAGACACAGCGGTTTCATGTTTCCTCTTTATGCTAAGCTAAGCGGCCGCTGGCTATAGCCTTGTATTGACAGACATCATAGTGGTATTGATCTTCTTATCTAACGCTCAGCAAAAAAAGGGAAAAGGCCCAAAATATATATTACTTTGAACACAATATTAGAAATTCATACCTTTCACTGTTCATAAGTTTGCAAACTTTAACAGATGATGAAAACTATTTTTAAATGTTGCCATTTAATTTCTCCAGCAGACACAATAGATACAGGGCAGTGGGCTGGCCACTTCTCAAAATGTCCAGAGGAACTTACAAACTACTGCATCCATGGGGAGTGTCGTTACATTGAAGAGCAGAATGCACCGTCCTGCAGGTGAGAGACGTCTACTGTAAAAAGATGGAGATAATGGTGAACGAGAAAGCGTTACTGTAAAAAGGAATACGAATAAGACATTCCAGCCTCCATAATTAAAAGTTAGGAGCTTGACAGAGGAAAATATCAAGGATGAAGGAGGCAGTAGAGTTGTTTCATTGTCTGTTCCTTAAAGGAAATGAAAACAATTTTTTTTCTTTGTCTCAGGTGTCAGCATGGTTACATTGGCGGCAGGTGTGAATATCTGGACCTAGACTGGCGGATAGGAGAGAAACGACAAATCATAATTGCCTGCATCATAGCGGGGCTCGTTTTTCTCATTCTTGTCATTGTATTTATCTGCATTTGTTCACAGTAAGCTTTTGTGCTTGTGGGACAGAAAAATGTGACTTATCAATGTATAAAAAGTACTTAAAAGAAAACTTCAGCATTTGGGGAAATACACATATTCGCACTCTCATGCCTGTAAAAGATGTAGTTGGAGCCAGGAGACAGTTATCTTAGCTTAGCTTAAAGAGAAATGGGGGAAAACACCTAGTCCTGTCCAAAGTTAATAAAATCCACCTACCAGCACCTCCGAAACTCACCAGTTGACCCGTTATATCTCGATCTCATTCTGTACAAAAATTCAAAATATTTAATTTGTGAATAATTCATTTCAACATTTTCATTGAAACACTATCCTGAAATTTACTTAAACATAAAAACATGAGACTCTCCTTTGTTTTTGTTCCCTTTGTTTCTGAGTAATCCGGTTTTGTCTCTCATGGCATGGCGAAAGGGTCTAATACTACATTACCCTTAAGCGTCAGCCAGTGTTGCCATGGAGAAGAGGCCAGTCAGACTCAGACACACGAATCAGCACGGTAGCAAATTCCAAATTTGTGAACAAGACATTGTGTCATAGCTGTCAAATTCATAAAAAATGACCCAGAATACAAAAGCAAATGGATATAAACTGCAGATTGTACAGCATAATATTTGTCTTTCACCATTTGTTAACAGTGCTTCTGTGTTTTTGTATGTATTAAACAAACAAAAAGATATAATGTGTTAATTAGTGAGCTTTAGAGGTGTTGGTAGGTGGATTTTCTGACCTTTAGACAGAGCCAGGTTAGCTATTGCCCCGTGCTTTCAGTCTTTATGCTCACTTTAGCTAACCGGCTGCTGGCTCTAGCTTCACATTTAGTGAACAGATATAAGAGTGGTATTAATCTTCATGTATTTCCCAGTGTTGACATGCTCATTTAAAATGGAAGCATGATTTTTGAACTGGTTTTGCTATTACTGCTGCATATGCATGATGTGATAACATATTTACATCTCTGTCAGTCGTAGGTGCAGATTGTGTTGGCGGAGGGGAAGACGGAGGGAAGAACCAAGGGACGGGACAGAAAAGCTGAGCATGATGGATACCAGCACGGCACACACAACCTTAATGGTAGACTCAACAGAGCCACTACACACCGACACTGTATGAGAAGTGTGTGCGACCACAAGTCTGGGAATTGTTTAGATATGAGGGATTGTTGTCCTTCATGTGACAGCTGCTGCCTTTTGTCTAACAGTGACAGTAGGGTGCCATAGGAGGTCCCTCTGTGCCGGACAGGCCTGAGGCCTGCTCAAAAGAGGAGGGACATTTCTGGATAAAAACTGTGATAGATCAAGCAGGAGAACAGTAGTTTGCATCCTCTTCTGAAAGGGCAGCCTTGTCTGAAACTTTGATGAAGCTTCAGAACATAGAAGAAGAGGAACACAAGTTGGAAAGAAGTGATCAGCTGATTGTGTGTTGGCAAGGACACTTTTTTTTCCAATGCTGTGGAGCAACAGACACTTAGCACGGCTGAGTGCACAGCACTAAATCAGTTGTTGCTATGTTGGAAAAAGCTTTGACACCAGCTGGCAGCCACTGATAACAGTTGATCAGGGTATTGTACAACACAGGAAACACAGAAAAATGAGAGGAAAGGGACTGTGTAAAGATGCACTCCATTGTCTCGTACTGTAAATAACTCATTAAATGTAAAGAAATATGCAATTATTATAAGTACGAGGAGCTACACAATACTGTTCCAGTATGCTGTATCTTTGTCTCATGTTGTTTCTACTTTGTATGCTGGTAAACTATTGATCTACATCACAAAATCAACAGTTATTATCATTTATTCATCTTTTGACATGTCTCTGTGTAAACTAACACACAGAATAATGTTACTTATCAACATTAGCAATGCAAGAAGAGCCTTCCATATACTAAAATGCCGCAGTTCTGGACTCCAGGGTTGGAGGAGGACAAGGAGAACTTGTGGTGGAGGCTTTTTTGAACTGTATATGTGGAGCCGAGCAGCCTCCAAGCTACAGAGGCAGAACAGCCAAGCCTGTGTGTGGAGGCTCAACTGAGGTGAAAGTGCTCCACTGTACTAGTCAGTTTCCACTGGCAGCCTTTCACTGTTTTTTTTTAAACGTGTATCTGTACGTGTATTACCTCTGCATCTAAATGTAGAATGAAGAGAATTAGGGCAGAGTCAGTGAAGTCTGCGCCTACTGTCTATATGCCAACTATTAATAAATATGCCTACTGTATATTTGCTGTCCATTTAAATTATTTCAACGCAAAAGAGTGTTTTAATAGAAGAGTTAAGTGTTGATTTCTAAGAAATTACTCAACGTGCCCTCAGTCTGTAGACTGTTTTGATCTCATCACCGACCGATAAGGTGAAGTTCACAAGACCACTGCTGACTTGTACAAACCTCTACTGTTACCCTTGTTCCAGTTTCAATTTTAAACTTTTAATCAAATACATGCAATATTTACACTATTACTTGCACTATTGTGCAAGGCATGCTCAGATTAAGTTACAATTATATTCCCCTTCATATGATTATACTTTGGGTACAGTTTTATTTTGTTGTTGTGTTGCTAGGTGCTTTGTTACAAGCTAGAGTCAGCAGTGTAGTGTGCAGGATTCCAGTGTAAGGGTGTGAACATAATACAATATCATCCTGTGTGTCATAATGTGATTTAAAGGGATACTTTGCTGACTAGAATCCAGGTCTGTATCATCTTTGTGTGGCAGTGTTTATGTCACAGGAGGGAAGCCAAACACCATTCATCTAAATATACTGCCCACACTGCCATGACAGAGCTGGATTTAAATCAGCAAAATATCTGTTTAATCCTGTTGGCAAAAGATAATTACCTTGTATCTGACTTTGTCCTTGGATCTAACACTTGTTTCAAATGGCATTCTTTAAAAATAAGTTAATATCAATGATGTTTCTGTCTGTCACATCCAATATATGATATGATTTAAAGGTATGAGATCGATAGCATCACAATGAAAAGTGGGTGACTAGGGGACAGCTGTGGACATTCACAGTATGTAAGGAAGATACAGTAATTTAAAGGAATAGTTTGACATTTTGGGAGCTACGCTTAGTTTCTGTCTTGCTGAATGCCAATGAGAAGATCAACATCACTCTCGTTACTGATTTGCTGGCTATAGCTTCATATTTACCACACAGACATGACAGTGGTATTAATCTTATCATCTAATATTCAGCAAAAAACAAAGAGAATACATTTATTTCCCAGAAGGTCGAACTTCATTGTCAAGGGGTATATACCTGCTAGCTGTTGCTTTATTTTTCAAGGTTTCAGTGTTGGGTTAAGAATGATTTTTAATCCCTTTCGAAAATCTCTTTGAGAATAGTTTCGGGCACAGTCTGCTCGAATTGAATCCTATAAAAAACAGACTTGGCTACATGTGTTTTGCAATGTGTCAACCTTCATAGATTTTACAGAGGCAGAGACCTGACGTGTGCTTGGCTTCTGTTCGTGAATTGCTTTGTTTCAAAATTCCTGCAAGACTGAGCTCATTTCAAAATATATACAAGGGCAACAATGAGGATAAGTATGAGGGGAATTGATTAACATGCACTGAAACCACTGAAAACACTGCCACAAAGTGATACAACATTTTTCTCATAACTGCTAACATCAGCCTGCAGTTTTGCACTCTGCTCTGTTTACAATGGAAGTGTCCTGTCCTGTGTGCCAGGCTGTCTTCAAAAGAATGGCAGCTGAGGAATGCTGCAGTTTCTATATAAAGGGTGTGTCTGCAAGTTGATAAGAAAGACAGATACTGGCCAAACTGTAGTAGATGTTTGATTTGGTGTGGAGACGCCGTAGAAATCTCTTTCATAAATTCGTAGTGTGATCTTGAAAGTCCTTAAACGACCCCATGAGACAAATAGTGGACATTAGACCTTGGATGAAGTGTAGATGTGATGTGATTCAATACAGTTTTCACACCGAGAGCTTGGAGCTCCATCTGTTCTCCTCTGGTATGTGTGCAAACTGGCTCCAACAGCTGTGCTATGTCTACCAAACAGTTTGACTAGAAGACACTGCACCACACAGGGTTTGCCCAGGCTGTGTTATATCTATCTACAATCTATAGTCAGATTCAATAACTTAAGAATAGACTCACTTAATTTGATTAAAGTGCCCATATTATGAAAAAAACACTTTTTCTGGGATTTGGGGTGTTCTTTTGTGTCTCTGGTGCTTCCACACACATACAAACTTTGAAAAAAATCCATCCATGCTGTTTTGAGTGAGATACGGTTTCTGAATGTGTCCTGCTTTCAGTCTCCTAGTGAGCTGTTCAAAATCGGCCTCGGACTGTGACGTCACAGTCCGAAATGAGCTGGCTAACCACAACCGTTAGCTCGTAGCGTTAGCCAGCTAACGCTAACGCTAACGTTAGCATGCTACGTCATTCTCAATAGCAAAGCACTGCTACAACACACACAAGTTCACCATAATCTACAAAAGAACTACTTACATGTGCGCCCTCATTTAGAAGTCTCCCAGCTAATCCTGCCTTGCAACTGACCAAAGTTGGAGAAACAGGCTTTCTTTTACTGTCTCTAGAGTTAGCTAGCTGACATGCTCTACATCTGAGCTACTGCGCATGTGCGAGTGCAATCAAAGATAGTACAGAAGAAGAAGATGAAAGGAGGTCTCACTCTGTAGCTAAAACAGAAACCAGGTGAAAAGAGGATCTGCAGCAGTGAGAGAGAGAGCTGTGCAGTACAACAACAATATGGTGTTTTTTGAAAATTAAACCATGTAAACCTATTCTGGTACAACCTTAAAATACAGTTATGAACCTGAAAATGAGCATAATATGGGTGCTTTAAGTTACTATGGGTGTAGCAGCCCTTGGAACCGAAATGAAGAGAAGTCTCGAAAACGGGTGCAATAACGTTTATTGCCGCTCTTCCAGCACCGTGAAACTAAAGGATATGATACAAATAAGAGCAAGTAAATAAATTACAAATACAGTGCATGGGTTTATGCAAAATATTAACTTGACGCTCAAATGATAAATGCAATAGGCTACAGTAAAGCCAATGTTCACATTAAATTCACAAGTTGCTGACCCGTGTTAACTCATAACCCAAGAAACATTGCAAATATAATTTAACACTTTGCATTACAAGTTCACTTGAACAACTGAACATGTTAAATAAGAGTCATTTAAGGATTCCATAACTCGCTCCACTTCCCAAGGGTGCAAAGCTAGCAGTCTACTTAGCTGTCCATTAGCCACTTGCAGGTAGTTCACCGACAGACTTAACACGAGCATATACGTTCAAAGGGTAATCTGAAGCGAGGACATACAAATAAGCTTCAGTAAGACAATGAAAAATGTTGAGTTTACATGTTGTATAGTACATGTGGTGTATGTTTTAAGCAAGAGAGCGAAAAAGTAACGGCTCTCGTCTAGCAAGGTTTGCTGCGCGCTGCTATGTTTTTCCTTTTTTTGCAGCTTCCTCCTGTTCCGTGTGATTTCAAAATAAAGGTCTCTTAAACTGTTTGTGTTATTTCAAAATAAAAGTATTTTAAACTATGGTCACTTACAATGGGAGACAGTTTTGTGGGGAGAAAATATTGTGTAAGGTTTGGAAAGAGATTCTGGGAAGGGTACACAAGGATTTTCAACGATGTCTCCCCTATCTGTGACATATGTCATCAGGCTCCTGCAAACCCTATATATATATATGTGCTCTGGCTCCTCTGTTCATCCATCCTCTGTCTGAGCTACTGGGCCGAAGCTTGACCCTTACTTTTTCGGTGCTCTTTTTGGGGTGTCAGCCTCTTAACCCTCTTTCTCTTTATCACAAAGGAATGCAATCGCCTTCACTACTTTACTGGCTAGGAGACTGATGCTGACGAGGTGAAAATCTTCTGCACCCTCGTCTCATACACTTTGGATTTGAGAAGTGCTTCCCAAAGATGGAGGAAATAAGACTCTACAAGGAAGGTCCAGTGCATTTGTCGAGGTCTGGGGCCCCTTTTTTAAGTACATCAAGAATACAAAATTTTCAGATATTCCAACCTAATTTATTTTGGAGGGGTAGGGTGTAGCAAGGGGAGTTTTTTGTGTTTTTATTTTGTTTCATGTGGGTTTGGGTTTTGTTTGTGCATTAATGTGCTGTGAAACATCCTCATTATGTGTGTGTGTGTGTGTGTGTGTGTGTGTGTGTGTGTGTGTGTGTGTGTGTGTGTGTGTGTGTGTGTGTGTGTGTGTGTGTGTGTGTGTGTGTGTGTGTGTGTGTGTGTGTGTGTGTGTGTGTGTGTGTGTTTGTTCCGGGTCTAGCAGGGGCCGACTTCTTCATAAATAGTCTTTGTTCCTTGATGGCACATTATAAAAGGCGAATGTATTTGTCTATTTGTCAAATGTTGTATAATCCTGCAGAATACAGAACCCAATAAAAAGTGTGTTGTATCGAATCAATGTGTGCAGTTTTTGTAGTTTTCATTAACAACACTGGAGGTCAGCAGAACACCTATCACAACTTCGAAAATACTGAACATGAACTGAACACTGAATCAATGATGGAATGTAACAAACCACAATTTGAAGGTACTTTTACTTGAATATGTCCAATTTATGCTTCGCTATACTTCTACTCCACTATATTTCAGAGGGTAATTTTGTACTTTTTAATCTGACAGATATAGTTCCTAATTACTTTGCTGATTAAAAGGTTATAGAAACCTAAAATGAGCATATTAATTATGACGCATTGTTACACAGTAAATTTAATTACCCAAAAGTATATAAAATTGTTTGAATTAGTTCCACCTGAACCAGGTAAGACATTAGATTTAGATGTATTTATTTAAAAGGGACAACGCACATTAATCAACATGAGTACAGAGTCCAACATGTAAATGTGCCAGATTTAGCCATACAGGCTAATTTTCATCTACAGTCCCTAGCATGTTGATGGCTTAAATTACAATTACAATTCTGCTAATATGTTAATGTTTATTTAAATGCTTGCATAATGAGTAATTTAACTTTTGATACTTGAAGTGAATGTTACTGTACTTTTATTAAAGACATATTTTGAATGCAGGACTTTTACCTTTACCAGGGTATTTTCACTCTGTGGTATTTTTGCTGAATGTTACTGTACTTTTATTGAAGTAAAATTTTGAATGCAGGACTTTTACTTTTAACAGAATATTTTCACTCTGTGGTATTTTTACTTTTAAGTAAGTAAAGAAATATGTCTTCAGGGTTTAATATTTCAGAAACAAACGTTATTCTGATGCTCCCATGCCAGTACTGTGATCTGACTTCTATTAGCACACTTCTATTAGTTTATTGTTATTAGTAGCCGGGAGTAGCAACATTGTCATAATCAGATTCATGTGAACCAATAACATTTTAATCATAAAGATTTTAGTAGGCTAGGTGGGTAAATGCAGTGTGGATTCTGCAGCTATCATTCTCCCTCTCTAAATCCATCCACTTCCTGACATGAGCTGTCAAGATATCCTCCAAAACAGGGATCAGGAAACCATCAGTGGAAAGGCATGTCGTTGTGATTGGAACAGATACCAGCTAAAGCAGAGATTATTGTTCCTGTCACAGACATTGCAACGCTTCACAGGGAATCTGACATAATAATTTCTGCAGATTTGTGGTATATATTCCCAAAGCAAAGGGTAAAGCATTTAGTGAAGGAATATAACATATGTTATATTAATTTCATTTTGACTCCCACTAATAGAAAGGAATCAGGGACCAAACAAATCAGGATGGATGAAGTTCATGTCCTGCTGGTCTTCTCAAATGAAACTACAGTATAAAGCATGATGAATATAGAAAAAAACCTCATGTGTCAGCTCAGATATTCTTTTTATATGGTTTTGATTTGCAGCCTCGCCTATGCAGACCGCATTTATACTTAAAAAGGTTTAACCAACATGAAGACCAGGAGCTGTATGGGAGCAAGCAATTTTAAAGCTGAGAAAATCAATCAGAGCTTTTTCAGCGGCTTCATCAAGGGTTGAAGTGGAAGGTTTCAGACTGGCCAAGTCCATCTTAAACCTTATTGAGCATGCATTTCAACTACTGATGCATGTGCAAAAAGTTGTACAAAGCCTTTTGTGGCTCCAGAGGAAGCTGGGACTTTAGCCACTACCTTATAATATTCATAACAGATTCTCTACACTTTACATTTTTGTTTCATAGTTTCTGTCATTATGAGCATGTATTCTGTGTACATCCTTGAAGATTTTTTTTGTTTTACATGTTCAAGATAAAGTATAAACAAATAATTACTTATGCAGTATGAAATGTGTGTGTGTGTGTGTGTGTGTGTGTGTGTTTGTGTGTGTGGTGTGTGTGTGTGTGTGTGTGTGTGTGTGCGTGCGTGTGTGTGTGTGTGTGTGTGTGTGTGTGTGTGTGTGTGTGTGTGAGAGAGAGAGAGAAAAAAAAAAAAAAAAAAAAAAAAAAAAAAAAAAAAAAAAAAAGTGATGGTAAATCTATATCGATGTTAGAGAAATCTCCAATGCGTAAAGTACGCTTGTAATGTAATTCCACAGTCGACTCAAGAAGGTTTGCATATGAAAACAAATACAATTCACAATTGTTTTTATACCCAACTCAAGAAGATACATTTTCTACGTTTTGGATTCTTGGTTTCCAAATGCCATCGAATCAGAACCAAGGACAGCGCCAGATTGCTGCGTCAGGACGCGTTTTCAGTTGGAGAGCTGAGAAGCACAGAGAAAAATCTCAGAGCAATACGGCAACCTAATGACAAGCTCTGTCACACATCACGGATACACAGCTACTTTTCAGTTATTTTGTTTTTGTTTCGATTCACAGAAAACAGTGTTTGTGTATATTTTATTTAAGTAACATGCAAACTGGCTTTGGATCTATACGCATGACTTAGAGAAACATCCTTAGCGATTAAAGTTAAAATGTCTGGAGACACTAACTACGAAGGCTCAGCAGGGATTGTCTCTGCTGCAAACTTCAACCTGAGCTGCATTTTTAACACGACCAACCGCTCCGACGGAGACTTCCACCTGTCAGACTTCAAGAAAACAGATTATGTGGGAGACGGCGCTGCTGTTGTGAGGATAATCATCTCTGTCATTTACTCGCTGGTTTGCGCGCTGGGTCTGGTTGGGAATTTACTAGTGCTGTACTTGATGAAGTCCAAACAGGTGTGGAAAAAGTCCTCCATCAACCTTTTCGTAACTTGTTTGGCGGTTACGGACTTCCAGTTCGTCCTTACTCTGCCGTTCTGGGCGGTGGAAAACGCGCTGGACTTTACGTGGCTTTTCGGCAAAGCGATGTGCAAGATTGTCTCCTATGTGACGGCTATGAACATGTATGCCAGCGTGTTTTTCCTGACTGCTATGAGCGTGGCGAGGTACTGGTCGCTCGCCTCTGCGCTCAAGTGCAGGCGGCGGCGGCGGCCACACTGCTGCTCCGCGCGGTGCATCACCGTTTTCATCTGGTTTGCCGCTGTCTCCGCCGCTCTGCCGCACGCAGTTTTCTCCACGACGGTGACCGTTTCCAGTGAGGACTTGTGTCTTGTCAAATTCCCGGAAACTAACGGAACGGCGCAGTTTTGGCTGGGACTGTATCATTCTCAGAAAGTGTTGCTGGGTTTTATGTTGCCGCTGGGCATCATCTCAGCCTGCTATCTGCTCCTTTTGCGCTCCATCACCTCCAAAAACATCAACACCTCGAGCGCCAAACGACGCGCCAAGGTCACCAAGTCTGTCACCATCGTGGTTTTATCCTTTTTCCTCTGCTGGCTGCCCAACCAGGCGCTGACAGCCTGGGGCATCCTCATCAAACTCAATGTGGTTCATTTCAGTTATGAGTACTACACCACGCAGGTGTACGTCTTCCCCGTGTCCGTGTGCCTGGCGCACTCCAACAGCTGCCTGAACCCCATTCTGTACTGCCTGATGAGGCGGGAGTTCAGGAAAGCGCTAAAAAAACTCTTCTGGCGGATGACTTCTCCGACTATAAGGCCGTTCACAGCCACCACAAAGCCAGCGATGGACGAGCAAAGGCACCAGGTCCAGGCCAATGCGCCCGAGGAGCCCGCTGTGGTGTTTTATCCTCCCGGGGCTGTTGTGTACAATGACGGGCGAGATCTGCCGCAAAACAGCACGTAGTGCCACAGTGACAGTTAAAACATTTTTGGGATTGTTTGTATTATGCATTTATGTTAATTGCTCCATCAGGAAAGCTGTAAGTTCAAGTCGGATCTGCATTATTAAAAAGGCGAGAAAAGAACAGAAGCTGATATGACTGACATGTTACTTGCGTCTGTGATTTTCTATTTTGCTGCTCTTAAAAAAAAGGCACACGCATTTCTCTCTTTCTACAAAGAAAGAAGATATACTTTACACTGAATGTGCGAAGTCTGTCCAAAAATGTCACAATAGCCTATGTAGGCCTATAGGCTATTCCATTGTGCATCAACAATAAGACACTTGCCGATCCGTAGCAAGGAAGTCAGAGGGGTTATCTCGCATTCTTCGCACTTGTGTTACATTTATTCAAAATGGTAACTAAGTCTGATAAACAAAACAAAAAAGTCAGCACCAAATACTTATTCTTTTTTCACAATACCTTTAAATAAGGTAGGCTACAATTTAACAGCAGCTAAAAATTAAGTCAGAGATGGATGCCTGGTTAAGTTGACCCCCAACAGCCAGATATTACTACACAGTTTGTAGCTGGAAGTACATGTCGTCTTGAATAGATGTTTTGTTGTTGTTTTATGAAAACTGCACTGGTAAGATGTTTTAACTCCCAGATTTAATAGAAAATACAGGATTTAATTAGGATCTGGATTTCATCTCCTGCTGCCTCCAAGTATGTGATATAATAGGCTTTGGTGTGTGTGTGTGTGTGTGTGTGTGTGTGTTGTGTGTGTGTGTGTTTTTTTGTGTGTGTGTGTGTGTGTTGTGTGTGTGTGTGTGTGTGTGTGTGTGTGTGTGTGTCACTGATGGGAATGCAGCAGACTGGCAACCCCATTATAACCGAGATAAAAACCATATTTATTTTTTAATTAAGCAGCTAAAAGCAAAGGGACTTTATACACATACTGACAGGCTAATCTAGTAACAAATACATGGCTAATTGCACCAGGACCTGGGTATTGAATTGGTACACCAGATGTCACGTCATGTGGATGTTTAATGCATCAGCCACAGTGTGCAATCTCTCTCTCTCTCTCTCTCTCTCTCTCACACACACACACACACACACACACACACACACACACACACACACACACACACACACACACACACACACACACACACACACACACACACAAGTGTGGGGGGGAAGTAAAATTAATTAATTAAATGTTCAAATTCAAAGTGTGTGTTCCTCCAGAGACAAGCTAATTTCTCCACTGATCTCCCAGGGTGCTGGAGAAGAGCCTTTGATGTGTTTTGAATGTCTAGGAAACAGACATTCAGACACAACAAAATACTGTCTGTTTTCTTTGACATATACAAAACAGATTTGAAAGTGCATGATGATCACATCTAAAACCTGTGAAATGTTGTCAAAAATACTTTTGGTGGCTTCAGACGCAGCAACTGTCTTGTGTAAATGTCAGAAATATTATGTAAGTAGAAAAACGAGAAGCTTTGAAAACTGAGCCTCTTTTACAAACCCTGGAGGTAGACGCAGAGAAATAAGGAGGAGAAAAGAAGACGTGTGGAGCTGTATTAAAATACTCTGCTTTGAATGATAATTTGTTTCGGATATGTTTGTCCCTCCCAAAATAGTTTGATAAGCTAGGTAAAACATTTTTTTAAATGCATCCCCTCTTTCTCCCTCATTGAAACATCCTAAATCTATGAATATGCATATTAATATAAAATATATTTTTTCATTTTCAGTGTTGGAAGTAGTACTCAGGTCCTTTACCTAAATAAAAGCAGTAAACGCAGTGTATAAATACTGTGTTACAAGTACAAGTTCTGCTTCCAAAATATTACTTAAAGTATTGATACTCAAGTAAAGGATCCATATACTTCTACCACCAAGACATAGAGTGGTATCAATCTTCTCATCTACCTCTTGGTAAGACCACAAATATTACATGATTATATTACATTTCACTGGAATTGTAGCCTGTACGATTTCATGTGACAAATTAAATAAATAAATAAATAAAAATGTTAGAAAGAAATTGAAAATAAATATGTTTTCCGAAA
Organism: Perca fluviatilis; assembly: GCF_010015445.1. Classification (NCBI taxonomy): domain Eukaryota; kingdom Metazoa; phylum Chordata; class Actinopteri; order Perciformes; family Percidae; genus Perca; species Perca fluviatilis. The sequence goes on along the minus strand of NC_053128.1, from coordinate 23,203,075 downwards.
TGTCAAACTATTTCTTTAATGTTAACTATTTGGCTCCTGCACCACACCATGCAGGAAAATAACTGAACAAGACACCCACTTCTGTGCCACCTCAAGGTGAAAACTGTCACCTCCGTAAATGGAATCTCAAGAATCACAGACATTGTAATGATATAATAAAGAATCTGTATTTATTAAAAAGTACATTCAAACACATATATAATCAGAATTAGTCCACATTTCTGATAAAGAGGGTAATGAAGATGCAGCCGAACAGAGACATGGTCGAGGCCGAGATGACCACCACTATTACACTACCCGCCATGTAGACCAGAGTGCCGAGACCCAGGCCCACAATGATCTGAGCCAGCTGGACCATGCAGGTGAGGGCTGCACAGTCCACCCCACAGCCTCGCTGACTTCCAATGCTTCCTCGCAGCTTCAGTAGTTCCTGGAGGAGGAGGAAAAGGAGAGCAATATTTTATGTCATCAATTTTTGTATTACTGGAAATGTCCCGGGCGGGAAATAGTCAATAGTTGGGTAAAAAGATTCAGTTCTGGGAAATATCAAGAGACCACCTCATATATATGTTTCTTTTATTATGTGTATTTCCTTCTGAAGACTAAAGCTCTCCTCGAGTGCCTCATATTTGAAGTTGAATTTCATCACCAGCTCACTCGAGGTATCAAATGTTGAAAAAATTAACAATAGATTTTTAAGCCACCAAAACGTCATCATGTTGAGTCGATTCTGAACCAATCAGCTGTTAGATCAGCTGAGAGGCCGGCATTTCCCAGCATGCCCTGGGTCCGCCTGGGTCCTGGGGTCTTGCAGTCGGTGAAAATATATATATTAATATATATGTCAATGGTGAAAAGCAACTGCGCTGCCTGCGTCTCATGCTGCGTTCATGCCACCTCGGAATAACAGGCACCGCCCCCCTAGTTACGTTGTTTTTCCGACTGGTAGCGTTCACATGGTTGGACGTGTCAGTACCCGATCCGTTCCACCTGCACAATCCGTTCTGCGCATGTGCAAGATGACACGTATGCCATGACGTAGGCGCAGATGATAATGCTGCGTTCATTCCACCACCACCTTGGAATAACGGCACCGCTTCCACCTGCACGATCCGTTCTGCGCATGCGCAAGATGTTCACACGTTAGCCTCCAGCTAACATTAGTTAGCTAATAGCTAATTCGGGCGGACCGCTAGGTGATTATAGCGGTTCGTCGCGAGCTTTCCGGGAAGCTAACATTAGTTTATCTAACAGTTAATTCGGCGGACCGCTAGGTGATTATAGCGGTGTGCCGTTAGCCTCCCCCGGGAAGCTAACGTTAGTTTAGCTAACGGTTAATTCGGTGGACCGCTAGGTGATTATAGCGGTCTGCCGTTAGCCTCCACCGGGAAGCTAACGTTAGTTTAGCTAACGGTTAATTTGGCTAACCGCTAGCTGAATGCAGCGGTCTGCCGTTAGCCTCCATAGTTAAGCTAACGTTAGTTTAGCTAACAGCTAATTCGGCTAAACGCTAGCTGAGACAGCATGTAAACTTTAAAAGACCCTCAAAATAAAACTTGAAAATAAACGTTAACATATATAACAGCTGTTACGTCAGTTCTACTTTACTTGTGCTCATTTAAAATACAATCACTCAATACTTGTCTTTATTGTTATTACTGTAATGTCTTAATTTAGCTGTAGCCTGCTTTTCCCATTAACTTTGACTTAACGTTATTTTAGACTGAATCTAGCTGCAGAAACAACGTAACCAGTGGGGCGGTGCCTGTTATTTTGAGGTGGCATGAACGCAGCATTATCATCTGCGCCTACGTCATGGCATACGTGTCATCTTGCACATGCGCAGAACGGATTGTGCAGGTGGAACGGATCGGGTACTGACCATTGACATATATATAATGGACCAATAGATCCCGTTGCTCTGGACGGAGACCAGTGAAGGCTATTAGAAGCACTTTTCCGGTGATGGCCAGCTTTACTGCGCAGCCTCCAACTGAGAGAGACCGCGTAAATGTGACGTGAGCAACGTGTCTGAAAGTTGTAAGTGTTCTGGTAGCTGTGCCAAGAGAAATCTCAATCATTCCCAATCTTACAGAGACGGAGAGTGTAGGTATATGTAAGGAGATAACATAAGCACAGGCTAATTATTGCTAACTAACATGCTAGTTAACATTAGTAATTAAACCTAAACAGCTAATGTAAGTCGAAACTGCCTGCGAGCTTCTCCTGTACTATACGGTAATTCCTCTACTGTGCGACAGTAAGTCACTTGGTTATGACACAATCGTTAGCCTATTTTTACAAAAACGTCTGCTACGGAGCCATAACGTGAGGTACAAGGTAATGGAGCCTTTTATACATTGTTGTGTTTCTTTAGAACTAAACAATGGACAAATTGAGTCTTTAAACGCTTCGGATGTAAAGTTATTCTCAGTCAAATGACGTAAAAAAAAATGGCGGTCAGCGGAATGCTAACAGGAGGTGATGGCCAGTTAGCAACAAAATGGCGCCATGATGGCTCGAGTTCGAAGCGAAGCTTACCCCCTTGGTACTGACATCGGGATGCGTGTTCTTCTTCTTCTGTTATATTGGCGTTTGGCATAACAACTTTTTGCATGACTGCCACCAACGGTTGGCCGTAACCTAGGGCATCAGGTGTGTGAAAACATGGAGGCCACAATAACAAAAGATTCTCTGCTGTTTTCTTATGCGAGCATCCAAACAGCACATCGCCAGGTGTTTGTTTGTGTTATCTGCTGGACAACGAACGGGAACGAACGGGAAAAGACACGGATAATGTGTTGTTTTTTTATACATAGGCCTATTTATGAATAATTTTAAACATGTTATGTCTGCGTATGTTTCTTGGCAGAGGCATTTGTCCACAATAAACAGTTTATTGTCATTGAAATATGTTCAGTGAACCATAGAATATCAAACGTCAGTTGTCAACAACGCGTCACCAACTGGGAAACTCGGTTATCAAAATCCAGCCCGAGTTTCCCACCTCTGATTCCCACAGGACGTTACGTGAATGGTGACGTTTTCACTCGGAAAAACGTTTTTCCGATGTCCATGAACGCACGGTCAGAACATGGCCGCCTTGATCTCGTGAGGTTATCGTTGCCCAAGTGTGCATGACGTCAGAGCAAGTCGGGATCAAGCAGTCGAACACAAATCTAACCGGCATGCATTGGGCGGTGATCGTCGGTGATCCATTTTGCGCAGACCTGGCTCATCTCGAACGAGCCTAAAATCTAGCCCGAGTTTCCCACATAGACAGTATATAAGAATGGACCAACAGATCCCGTTGCTCTGGACGGAGACCAGTGAAGGCTATTAAAAGCACTTTTCCGGTGATCGCTAGGGTAACTGCGCAGCCTCCAACTGAGAGAGACAACGTAACTGTGATGTGAGCAACGTGTCTGGAAGTTGTAAGTCTTCTGGTAGCTGTGCCAAGAGAAATCTCAATCATTCCCACTCTTGCAGAGACGGAGAGGGTAGGTATATGTAAGGAGATAACATGGGCACAGGCAATCGTTAGCCTATTTTTACAAAAATGTCTGCTACAGAGCCATAACGTGAGGTACAAGGTAATGGAGCCTTTTATACATTGTAGTGTTTCTTTAGAAATAAACGATGGACAAATAGAGTCTTTAAACTCTTCAGATGTAAAGTTATTCGCTGTCAAGTGACGTCAAAATGCATGCTAGTCAGTGAAACGCTAACGGGAGGTGATCTCTTTGTAGCATCAAAATGGCGCCATAGGAGGTTCGAGTTCTGAGGCGAAAGCTTACCCATCTCTGATTCCCACAGGAAGTGACGTGAATGATGACGTTTTCACTCGGAAAAATGTTTTTCCGATGACACGAAAAAAAATAAATCCACAGCGATCAGTAGATCCACAAAAAGGGTCACGGTGTATGCAGCAAGGCCTACGCGCATCACATTCACCAGCCAGCTCCAAACAGGTGAAGGAGGCCACTCCACTTCGCCGTTTAAACAAAGTGGAATAAAAACGTATAAATGTCCAAATCTACGCAAAACGCGCAATCAATTAGTAAGCTGACAGCAAACATATGGCATTTAGGAAACCTTTATTGCAACGTTGGCACGGCAAGATGTCCAGACTAGTGCTACAGTAATTTTAGTTTTTTGCGGTCTGCATATGATTCGACAATGGTCTCAGGTGAGAATTTTTTTTTTTTACTAAAGCAGTAGGCCTATATGAAATCAGATGTATTACCTACCACCATTTAGTTGTTTTGTTTTATTTAAAATATTTATAAAATATCTGGTCATGCCAGAAGTAATTATTCCACTCATTTTTGAAACTATGCAATTACCCGTTTCAGCCACCAGGGGGGCAATGCTCCCCCCTCCTCCAAACTGCTGCTCACTCTTCGCCTTCCTGCACTTGGGTCCAAGCCTACAACCTGACAATTTATGGCATTTAATATCTGACAAGGACGTTTTGGGAACAATTGTGGCAGGATTCCTATCCACGGGATGTACAAATGGCAATACACTGGTAACAGCAAATTAGGTTTAACCATGTATCCAGCTAATTTAAATAGCTCACGTTACTGTATTGTGTGAACTGTTAACTTAATATTGTATGTGGCGTTTTCTTTTTTAGATTATTTTTTGGCCTTTATTTTTTGTAGGACAGCTGAAGGCTTGAAAGGGGAGAGAGAGGGGGAATGACATGCAGCAAAGGGCCGCAGGTCGGAGTCAAATCCGCAGCCGCTGCGTCGAGGAGTATGAACCTCCATGTATGGGCATGCGCTCTGTTCTACCAAAATTAAGTTCCTTCCCGAGACCAATTTGCAGAGCCACCGTCTCCGTGTGTGAAACTTAGCGCAGCCCAAGACGATTTAGATTGGTTTAAAGAAATGCAAACATCCCAGACCATCCCATCTCCTATTCCAGAATGTGAGTGTAGAGTAGCCAGACCATACTCCACAGCGCTGTGGAGATAGGTCTGCCAATGTGAGACTACCCACACCCCAACAATGTTTTTTTTCCCCTCTCATATGCATCTCAACCCTGAAAAAGTTTCTCTTGCCAGCCCAGTACCTCCTCCTCCAGCTGATACTCCGCTATCAGGTTATATGGGATGGTGTAGAGCGTGCTGGACATGACGCCGAACACGGTGCAGAGGATGAGCGTGGCGATGATGTTGGGGAAGAGGCCAATCAGGCTGGTACCCATGCCGAATACAAAGTAGCCCACAAAGTATAATCCCTTCAGGCCGATGTATGGGAGGAGAAAACGCTGCACATCTTAAAACACACAAACACACACATCATACATCGTCACAGAGAAAATTAGTTTTACTTGAGAATCACAGCAAACCAACATGAAGTTTGGATTACTTCACAACTGCTTTGTCTTTTATGGTTAAGATGTTGTGATAAACAAAATGCATTAGATTTGCTACAGTTGACTGGACATTTGATTGGACATCTTTCGTTTCAGAGCATCAAAGTAAAAAAAAAATCTCAGCATCCAGACTATAAATAGAGCCAATTTCACACTCGGAGGCAAAGTGATACATTATTTGGCTGACCTTTCCTTTGCATGTAGCACATTTTTTCTCTCCCTTTCACATTTCATTGTTATTTTTACATTATTTCTACTTTTGGATTTTAATGAAACAGTCAGCTGAATATACCTCTGGTAAAACATGTTTCATTTGTGCAGCCAACTGTGACTGCAGCCAACTCCAGCCTGTAATCCCAACACAAAACAGAATAGGAGGCAGTAATTGCTGACTGCTATCCGTTTCCCTGCACAACCTTGTCGGGTCATTCAGAGGTGCTAATGATGTCAGTCCAGACATGGCGATATTATTGGATGTTGACTGCTGTGAAATAAACCCACAACTTTCTGTTACTTACAAGAGTATAGAGCAGAGGACGCAGCATTAATACACAGTCCCCAGCAGCCCACTTCTACTCCTCTCTCATATGTGGCGTAGGCTGTGGAGTTATGTTCTGCATAAGGATTTCCATTGTACACAATCTGCCAAAAAGAGAGAAATAATTTGAGTGTTAAAATATCACCCTTGTTAATACATGCTTTTCTTTTTAACACAGGAAGCAACTGACTGTACACTTCTCACTGTGGCTAACAAAGCCTGCAGTTTTAGATTACATGCTGGTGTATCGGGTGTTATTGAACCGTGGCGGCGAGTACTGCGTCCTGCTGTGAGGTGCATCCTTTGATCAGCATGCATACTGTGCAGCTGTAAAGCATTTATTATTATGACACATGTCAGGAGGAGATTACATGCCCCCCACACAAACAGGGATTAATGGAGCTTGAACGTAAAACCATATTGCAGCTTGTTGTCCTTCACCACTAGTGTTATTGCTATTACTCAACAAGTATTTTTGACTGTTCTATAAATTGTCAGAAAATAGTAAAAAAAAAAAAAGCCCCCACAGTGGCATCTTTAAATTGAAATTCTGACCAACAGTCAAAAGAAATCCCAAAAATATCCAGTTTACATTGACACAAAACAGATTAATTAATTATTTTTGCCAAGAATTTGGTGAGAAGATTGATAAAGCTCTCATCTGTATGATAAATATGAATCTGCATCTGCATTATTCACTTTATAAATCTATAAAATACAGAAAAGCAGCAAATCCATACATTTGAGAAGCTGGAACAAGCTAATATTTAGCATTTCTGTCTGAAAAATGAATCAATTTATTAATTAATAATCAAAACAGAAATCATTATGAAAGTTAGAAGTGATGTCAGCAAGACATCGGCCCCAATCACTGCAATTCAGTTGAAATCTGCTACACTGATTGGTAACATTAGCGAAACGTATATGGCTTTCACATGCAGACACACTGAAATCATTACCTGTCCCATAAAATCTGTGAAGAAGAGCATGTTGCAGAGGAAAGCCGTCCATCCCAGCAGGTGACTGACACACAGGTAGCGGTAGTGGTTTGGCATGTTGATGATAGCTTTCATCATCGACCTGAACGTCATCCTCTTCTGGGCCTGCAGACACACACGAACTGCCGTGAGCCGGGTTGAAACATCACACATCAGCGCCAACAGCTACAACACTGACAGGATTTATAAAAGAATTTGAATGATAAAACAGAGTTTTCTGTCAGAGCACTCATTACTCTCCTCATTGTAAGTGGTGCTTCAGCAACAGGTCAAAAGTTTCAACAATTAAAATAAGACGTCTGCTAAGACCTTCAATAGAATAAATGAAGGGTTTTAACATAAAGATCACATGGTGACGTTAACTCTGCTCAAGGGTTAGAGACAGGAGATGATAAAAGACAAACAATCATAGAAATATTATGATTATGAAGAACACTTCAAAGGCATTAAATGATCTGATCAGATACAAACGGTATTCACTAATGTGCTCTGCAAAACAAAAGAAAGAATAGACAATCACAGCAAATAGAGCTTATATAAGGACTATCAAGGCATGTCAGAGATTATGAATCAAACGTCTTCATGAGGCCACAAAAGTGATTTTTAAGAAGATGATACAAACTCTTCTGACAGATCTTTCTTTTTTTTTCATCAACAGAAACTGAGCTGGGACAGATGTTCAGAGTTTCAAAAAAGAATTCATCAAAACAATAAAACTTTCTCAATCCATAATGTAGAAAATGGTATCAGATGGAATTGACATTTTATGTTGCACCTGACATATTCACACTACTGTACATCGTCTTCACAGGGTTGTTTGAAGTGAGTCCTCTGCCGAGTGTGGCGTCCTACTGTTTTTAACCATTTGAACACCTTCAGGACTATTACATTATTAATATTCCTGTAAAGGATTGGCCAAGTGATGGAGGGAGACCACATGGAGTAATCTTCACCCAATGTGTTAAACTTAAAAAATATATATTTTCCAAAAAGCTTCTACCCCTTGTTTTTAAACAGGGAGCTCCTCCTCCAGACAAACCAAAGCTATTCCATAATTAATTAAGACATTCAAATAATACTTCATAATCAATAAAAAAAAACTATTTCCAATAATTAGTCAAATTGTCTTAACATATCATTATTAACCATACAGGTTGTATTTAGAAAGACTACTGTACTACTGTAACTGCTATTACAGTGCATTTCATGTTGGTTTTAAGCCTCTTGTTGCAAAACGTTAAGCTGCAGTTATATACATGTTCTTCAAATTTACTATTATATATATATACATATAGATATATATAAAATAGTACATTTGAAGCATAACTCAGTAGCTAGCACTGTCTTCTCACAACAGGGAGATCATTGGTTTGTATTTACCAGAGTAGATGGATGGAAATATACTGAAAGGGTGGATGGCTGGCGTCAGTGTAGGAACCCTGACTGGATGGCGAAGGGAACATTTGGACCTTGAGGCTAGAAACACTGACAATATCTGCTTGCTTTAAGTCCCTGTTTGTCGTGACTTTTATGGCTGCACCATGAGATCAAATGAAAATAGTCCCCGCTGCACTGTGCATTTTTTACACATTTCCCTGTAATTCAGCATGAACATATCAAAGATTATCATCATGCTCATCTCTTTCAGGAGCTGCAACATGCCTGCCATACCACTCAAAGCTTGTGCCTTTTTTGCTCAGATAATTTTTTATATTATGTGAGAATACATAGACACACACACACACACACACACACACACTATTGTCAGCGTCCTCATATCTTTTAATAAAGGCAACTGTATATTGTCCATTTTCTCTGAACTAATTCTCCACTGTGACCATGAGCATGAATGGATAAAATCTGTATTCCACATTATTTTACCACGTGCATATAAACGTACATCCTCGAGACAATTGATCCTGCACATGACATACCTCCTTGTTCGGCTGCTTGGCACTGGAGGTCACTGAGTTGGCCTCCCCCAGAGCGGAGAAAGACCTAGGCCTGGGGTCTGGGATGGATGCAGGACCTACATTTGAGACGGGCTCTTTAGCCAGAGCTCCGTAACCATTGCTGTGGGAGCCCAGTAGGCGGAGGACACTGGGAGGTAAGGGATCGGAGGCATGTGGGTCCTTGCTCAGAGGTTGCTCTGGTATACTGAAGAGGTGCACGGTGAGGAAGATGCTCCAGGTCAATGCTGAGAAGAAGTAGATGACTTGGTATTCAGAGCCCAGCAGCTGGCCCAGTATAGAGTGACCCCAGTCCATAGCCCCTACCAGGTAGCCACACGCTCCGCCCAGACCTGGAATACACAGCAGCAAATCTTAAAACACGGTAGACAGAGAAGTGCAGTTTCTTGTTAAAAGATTAAGTACTGTACACCCTCAAATTATACTAGAACCTTCCTATTCCAGCACATTGATGTCTTTTTGAGAGTTTTTGTGTGGGTGCTTAAGTTTTAAATATGTTAGCAAAACTTGTTAGCAAACAGTTAATTCAGAGTGTAGAGGGTTTTTAGCATGGATGTATTAAAAGAACATTTTTAAAGCTTTAAAAAAAGATTTTAGAGCTTTTTAGTTTTTTTTGGTAGAGCTTTTTTAAAGCTTTTTTGTTGGAACAGCTGCCTGCTGCAAACAATCCTATAAGAGCGGTGAGATATTACATATGTAGAAACATATGTATTGTTGGAAAAATATGTGTATTAAAACAGTATGCCAACAAGATGTAGTAATCTATGTGATTATGTGTTTTGCGAGAAAGTTTAGTGTGGAGCTCCCCTTTTTAAATGACACGTGTGCTGTTGTATTTCAGTGTGTGTCTAGCATTGAAGTTTGGTAATAGTTTAGGTTGTGCATGCATAAAAACTAAATAACTCATGTTTAACCAAATGGAATAAGCTATGATCTGTCCTCTCATACCTGTGGTTAAAGTGTTGTTATTTTCAGCTTTTACTTTTGTAGCAGCTATCATGTAAAACACCCAGTACTGGACATACTGTATGACAAAAGCAAAAATAATTATGTCATACTCTCATTTTCACTGGTACACACCACTGGGTAAATAAGTATAAAAAAGTAAACAAACAACATATTGTATGTTTTTATATTGATCCACAGTTTATTTATTTGCTGCAGGAAATTAAGATCCCTGCGTGGAGCACAAATCAACATTCTCTGCTCTCTCTGCTCATGATTTCACTGGCTTTCATGCACAGTACAGCCTCCCCTTTTTACTGTAAAAGGAAATTGATATGCTGACAGCTTCAGGAAAGATGAGAGACCGAATAGACAGAAAAAACTCATTAAATACGTACCAATTTTTACATGTGGGCCTGTATAGAGTGTGTGAACAGCCTGTTTATCAGCACATACAACATGAGATGGAATTTCTTTAATCTTGCCCCTAGGAAGACATTTATGCACTTAGTATAAAATTGAAGCAATTTTGTTGACTGATGCTTCCCTTAAATGTGATCGCATGCCTACATTATGATACACACGCAATCGTTATGTTAATATGTTTAAGCCTACACATAAAAAAAACCTAAAAGAATGTACTTGGTTGGTTGGTTGGTTGACTGATTGTCTGATTGACTGACTAACTGCGGCCCACAGAGCAGATATAAAATCTTCTACTGTTTGCACCTGAAATGAAGGCTATTTTTATACATTAAAGGAACTGGCAGGTAAAGTAATAACCCATTCAGGAGTCACACTTCACTTGTGTCGACATGGCTGGAACCTTGCTGTCTGTGTACTGCATCAATCACTTTATTCTGATTGAAGATCCTTTTCTTTCTGTTATTAAGAAAAGGAGTGTGTACCTTTCTGCCCCTGCAATAACTTTGAATGTCTTATTGCGGCACAGTGCACCAGACCTAATCAGAAATATGACTGTAGTCAACTGTGGACGGTCTCAAAAATATAAACAGAGAGATTGAAAGCGAGATTTAATATCAGCATGGTGCATTTTGGTTTTGATGTAAATAGACTATCAGGTAGCTGTCAACTGTTAAATTAAACGCCAACTATATTGATAATCGATTAATCGGTTGGAGTAATTGGTAAATGGTGAGTGCGTGAGCCTGCTTTTGTTACAAAGCGTAATGAAGCGTGATATACAGAATCTCTTTTTCAGTAGGAATGAAGAGGCATGCATGTAAATCACATCACCATAGTCTGATGGAACTAGACTATTTACAATTTTCTTTCTGGCCTCAAATGAAAAGCATTTTTTTTACAGAAAAAAGTAAACTTTTCATCAAACCATATCCTTTGGGATTTGAAGGAAGTGACTCTTTCTATCCAGTTGTTGAGATATTTCGGTGTGAACCAAAGTGGTAGACCGATTGATCGACCAACTGAGAGACCATCATTGCCTTCCATGGAGCCACACAGCTAAATATGACTTAAAAGATATTGCTCCAGCTGTTTTTGTATCCAGCTTTCTTTACCTGTTGCTGTGGAAAATGACTCATTCGTAATAACTTGTGGTCTTTTCACATTCCCAGATTCAGAGTATGTGATTAGAAAAGCTCTCACAAAAGCCACATGAATCACAGAGAAACACAAAACAATGTGTGCTCCCTCCTCTTCAAACCTCACATACCAGCAGTGGCAGGAGGGTCTAAATAGTCATGTGCCTGGCTGCTGTGTCTCTCAGCCCAGACCCATGACTGCAGCACATGACTAGCTCAGGGCTGGATTACTGCCTGACTAGCATGCTTACACCACCTGGTGCCTGCTGACAGCTGAGTGCAATCTTTAATGGTGTAGCCTCAACCTAGCATTGTTAACTCAACCAAACTAAAGAGATAGATAGTATTGACTCGCTTCTGAATGTGTCCATAGGTTCATAAGTTCTCTCTAAGAAAAACGTGTGTCCAGGATGTGAAAAATGCATTTAACATTTACTCTTGATTCTCCCTTCAGAGAAAAAGATTAGTTAATGGAAATCTCCAACTCCAGATGAGGAGTCAAACCAAACGGATGTGTTGGCTGACATCAATCTACCTTCATTTTGTTGGCAAAGAGTCTCACATTTCTTTTCATAGTACGACCCTGAGACACTTGGCTACGTCTGAACTTTTCATCTGTATCTGACAGCACAAGTAGTGAATCCAGTCATCCATTCAGCCAAATGTCCATGACTTGAAGATGAAGCGCAATTGGGAAAATGTTCCAAGACATGAGCATGTCTGTATCAAAGTGGTAACAATTTAAAGTTTTGGAAATGCACCCAAAACCCATATGAGATGTCACGCTCTGACATGAACTCATGTTCAAAAACTCAAAAATTCCTCAGAGAAAAAGGAGTTCCACATGAAGGAGTGAGCCAAACTTGCTCTGTAATTCCCTGAGAGACTAATTATAAAAGGAACAGACACTTACTACTACATTTTGCATCACCGCTGCCAGGTGTAGAGTTGCACAACAGTAATTTTCTCGTCTATAAAATGCAGAGCATTGCATTGTGGGATTGTTAGCAGAGAGTAGTAGTAACTTCCATTATGTGATTGTTGAGGGCATCATAGCGTGGATACATTTACATACTCATAATTTGGATACTTAAATAAAATGGCAGACAGTAAATATGGTGCACTATATCTTAAATAGATTTTGGACACTGCCACAGAAGTTACACTCAAACCACTCAAACTTCCTGGTGTCTTGTCTTCAGTCTGGCACATGACCCCAATTTAAAACAACAACTTGCCATTTTACACGGCTGTTTTGTATTCAATCTGCCATCTTGTACTGCAATAGACGACCACAATAGTATTTTAATCCTCGACAATTGTGTATGTTTTAAATCTTGTCAATTAAATCTATCTACACTCTGGCTTTTGTACAGATAAAAAAAATGAACCTCTCATCAAACAAATCCATCAAGATGCCTGTTGGAAACAGCCAGCGAGGAGAAGATGAGTATTGAAGTAAGCACAACAGTGTGTGTGTGTGTGTGTGTGTGTGTGTGTGTGTGTGTGTGTGTGTGTGTGTGTGTGTGTGTGTGTGTGTGTGTGTGTGTGTGTGTTTTATGTGCTTGTCTGTATTACACACCTGTGAGTAGAGCATGGTAGTGCAGACCTCTTTCCTTGTCTCGATGTGAACACACATCAAACAGGTAGGCCTTGATGGGCCCGTCGATGAAGTCTGCAGCAAAGTCAAACAGCACGACTCCGAACATCACCACCACTATGGCCCATGTACTCTTCAATGACCTGTTGCTGACTATTGCTGCAATACGGAACAAAAACATCTCATCACTCATCAAGCACTGCGTGTAAATAACAATATAATGATACCGCCACATCCTTAGATTATTTTTTGACTGAACTTGAAGTGTCAAATTTGCATGTTTAATTTGGCAAGTAGAGATACATGTCACAGTTAAAAGAATGGCAGCTAGCACATTGAGAGGTACTTAGAGCTTGTCAGAAAAAACAAGAAAAACTATGTTGGACAGTTAACAATTATATTTTAAAACCTGGCTGTTTGATCATAAAGCCCAGTCTTCTTCTGTGTACTCATCAAAAGGAATGAAGGATGCTAAGAAATATTGATCCGGGCAAAAAACATGCGTAAATCGATTGTGGATTTTGTTTGTGATTTAAGTAAAAGATATTGAATGTGTTCAGTAAGGCAAGAACAATATAAAAGTCTGTTGAAAAAACTTGTACTGTTGCAAAAAGAAATGTCATGGAGTTAGATTTACAGAATATTTCACTGTACTGACTTTTCTGTAGCTATTAAACAAAAAGATTCCTGTGGCATTCACTACAACCCTGAGAAACGTGGAAGGATAATCAGCTTATCCAGTGTGCATCGGAAGAAAGAAATACTTTATAGTCCGTATAATGATTATAGCAAAGCCCAGGGCTTGTTTTAATAGAAACTCAATCCACAATCACAGCATTCAACAAAGAAAAAAATTATTTCAAACAAGCTGATTTAGATTTTGTTTTTGACCTAAGCCCCAGATTTGAAACAAGGATCCTACACTTCGAACCACAGCTAGTATAAATACACATTGCATTGCTATTTCTCTTGTATAATTATAACAGTTTCATTATAAATAGAGATCTCTCAACCTAGTGTACCCAACACCCCTTTAAACTTTACAGTGTTGGATATTTGCTAAAAACCTTTTTGTACTTTTTGTTCAATGTCCAATCATCCAATCAAAATATATGATTGAGGTATTATTGAGGATGACATATTTCAAGCTCCATCATTAAAAGTTTCCAGGGTCAACTGTGAAAATTAGAATGGGGGGAATTTGTCAGTGGTTATTTATGCACTTAACCCCACAGTGATCATGTTTGGTGGGGAACAATACAGCAGCACTGTAACTCTCAGCAATGAATACGTTCATGTGGCTCGTCTCAGAAAAGGTCACAGATTCTTTTGTCAGGGAGAACTTCTCGTGATGCTGCCTGCCGGATACTCAGGAGACAGTCCGGGCAGGGGCGTTAATATAGACAGGGCAGGCAGGGGCACGTGGACTGTGTGTGTGTGTGTGTGTGTGGGGGGGGGGTCGCATAGAGACAAATATGTGTTGGGCTGAGAATGGGCCCTTGATTCATATTGCCACCTGGGACATAGGCCTATGTTCAAAGAAGAACTCACGGTAACTTAATAACGATGCCATATATATTCCCTTGAGGAGGCAAACGCATGGTTTTATTTTTGTATATAAGATAGTCAGTAGCAATAGCAAAAGTAAATGCTTATTCTACATAAACTTAAAAAAGACTAATTAAATCAATAATGTGTTATTTTTTTGGGTATTTTTGTCATATACAGATATGCAATGATCATTGCTAAGTGGCATGTAGTGGGACGCTGTCCAAAGTCAAGTCTCTGTTTGATCATGTGACGAGATGATAGAATATACGGTAGCTAGTTTAGGTGCAAAAATTTGTCAAGACTGACAAGCTGAGCACATCTCCAAGCCGAGCAAACAGTCATGCCTTTCAAACATCAAAGGGCCACTCATAATAGCGTGCACTGGGGCCCTTCATAACTACCTTATGCCTCTGAGTCCGAATTGTCTAAATGTTATCACTTGTTTTACGTCTTCAAACTAAAGGTGTAGTGACATTTTCTTAGTCATGCCCTATGGTTATGCCTCGTCATAAGTCTGTTCCACCAGGCATCGGCTCAGGACCACCCGAACAAGTCACACAATTACCTTCAGTCACAAGTTAAATGTGTGAGCATAAAAGCCTTTCAGGACCTTGTGCTCACACATTTAACAAGGAAAAAAAAAAATCTTGATGGATGTGTGACTTTTTCTAAAATGAGCGAGAAGATACTGATACAGTTCGAAGCCTGAGTCTGTAAAAGTCTAAGAGATAAGAGAAAGCTTTGACGGAAAAATAATATAATAAAATAATAATCTAATTAGATCATAAAACTTTATATGTATGACTTGCATTTGTTGAGTTTTACAAGATAAGTCATTATTATTCTGCATATTTTCAAGCATAAGCATACACTAGAATGAGATCAAGGTGATGTCAGATTTACAGTGTTTCTGTTTCGCTGATGAAATGAACTGATTTTCCATTCTCTTTTATTCCCTCTGAATCAAAGGCACAGTCAGCCCCAAAAAACAAGAACTCACTTTCTGATATGACGAGACTAAAAATATACCTGTACCTCCCCCTCTTACTGTCTGTTTCTCTTTCTATTTCCTCTCTTTTTTAAATCCTCCCACCCATCCCTTACCTGAGACGACAGCATCCCCGTTCAGGAACAGGGTGATTCCAATCAGCATGAGGATGCCCAGGACCAGGATGTAAGGCCTCCGCCGGCCCCACGGCGAGCGGCAGTAGTCGCTGGCCGAGCCGATGATGGGCTGGAGCAGGAAGCCCAGAATGGGACTGATCAGCCACACCAAGCTGTACAGGCTGCGGGGTAGGCCCACGCTGAGAAGTACCGGTGTAACGAATGCTGCCTCCACAGCGTAGCAGAATTCCCTTCCAAACATGACCATGCTGTGGAGGATGAGGCGACCCCTTGAGCGCCTTGGGGGCTCTACGGCTCCGAACACACACTCCTCACTTTCCATGTAGTACTCTTTGGAGCCAATGCAGTCTGTTGGGTACAAAGAAGTGCTGATGTGTTTGCCAGGCTCTGGGAGCCGGCAGGGTTGGGGCCTCGCTGACTGGTCCTCTGATAGAAGGGTCATGGTTGAGAGGGAGAGTGGAAAGATGGGGTAGAAGGAGAAAGGGAGAAGGAGAGGGAGAATAACAAGGGAGTGAAGTGGAGATTTAGGTGAAAAGAGACAAAGAGTATGGTCGTGTCTCTCTCAGTCCGCCAGGTGATGGATAAATGGCCAAACGCCAAATCCTTGCTTCGGTGCTCAGCTTGAGCTAATCCTCCTCTCTACTGCATAGTTGAGCAATGAGTCCAAGAGCCTCCTGGTCTGAGCAGAGAAGAATAGCACTCATTGAAGAATAGAGGGAGAAGGGAGGAGAAAAAGAAGTGGGTGTATTTAAGAGATTACCAAATGTTTCTTCCCCTTCTTCAGTCTTTGAAGTAGTAAAGGCCCAAGGCAGTTTATGTGTGTGTTGTGTGACGTGTGTGAGTGTGTGACGTGTGCGGGTCATCTTTTCCATTGTTTTCACCGTTACTAATCAGCCAGTAGTATTTATTTCTTGGTGACTCTTCTGTCAGTAGGGACTGCAGGCCACCAGACTTCATTCATTTATTGTGATTAATAATAAGGCGTCCCCTGTGATTGTGATTTCATTTACTGTCTTCTTTTATTAATATTATCGCAGTTCTTCTGCTTTGCCATTTGCAGTTTTTGTTTCACACACAGTTTGATTTGTATTTTAATTAACCGTTTTAGCTCTACAGATGAAAATATTACACTGTCAGCCGTTCCAGCACTTTGGTCCAGACTGAAAAATCTCATCAACTATGGATGGATTGCCATGGAATTTTGTACAGACATTCATGTTCCCCTTTAGATTACTTGTAATAATGTTGGTAATCCTCTGACCTTTTTATCTAACACATCATCAGATCAAAATTTTGTTTTGTCCAAAACTTCAATTTATGATCAAATACCTGCAAAGATAATGACATTCCCATCAGCCTCAGCTGTACTTTGTGTTTAGTGCTAATTATCAAATGCTAGCATGCTAACAAGCTAAACTAAAATGGTGAACATAGTAAACACTAAACCTGCTAAACAGCAGTGTGTTAGCATTGTCATTGTGAGCAAGTTGCATTCTGACATTAGCATTTAGCTAAAAATCAGTCTTATTTAAAAGGTATTGATAATAATTAAACATTTAAAAAAAGTAAAATTAAAAAAGCTCAAATTTAAATTTAATAGTCTAATTCAGGGTGACGTTTGGAAGAAATAATAAGGTCATTGTCATTGTGTGTGTGTGTGTGTGTGAGTGAGTGAGTGAGAGAGATTAAATACTTTGTCTTCTCATGTGGTTTTAAGGAAAGGAAAGTATGACTCCTCAGAGCTCCAGGAAAGATGGCCAGTCCACATTACAATAACATAATAATAATAATAATAATAATAATAATAATAATAATAATAATAATAATAAAGATCTGAGCTGAGCAGTTCTGATGCATCATCAGATCATAATGTGCCTGTTCCAACAGAATGGTTATTTTTGCCTTTGAAATCAGATAAGTTAAATTACACAAATAAATACCTTCAAGCAATGGGGATGTTGTATTTAAATATAAGGTAAAAAATAAATCACTGCTTGTACTATAAAATATTGCCACTAAAGTTAAGAAAACTGAATGTTATCATGAGCACACTGGCCCTGTAGATCACAAGAATATCATCAAGACTCAATCACACAAACAGTGTGTGAGCAAAAAGAGACAAAACACTCATTCAACACTTTCATTCTCTTGAATTTTAACATTAAACCATTCAACACTTTTTCTCTACAGTGTGGCAGAGATGTTCACAAGTCATTTTTTGGAAGTCCAAGTCAAGTCTCAAGTCTTTGAGGGGCATGTTCAAGTCAAGTCTCAAGTCTTTTACCATGAGTCCAAGTCAAGTCTCAAGTCTCTGGCCAACTGATCTGTCCCTAACACTATATTGTTAAATCTTATGAATTCAAAGCATGTCCTGTAGCTACCATCCATACAGTACAGTATCAAAATCAGTTGTAGGATAACTTTATGGGGTCTACTTAACACATCCCTCTAGCCCTCGGACCTGGTGAAATATTAACCTAAGTCTGTCACATCATATGGATACAACTATAAAGATACAATGTGCCTGTTCCCAGCATTAGCACAACAGTTTGCGATGGTTTGTTACCTGTGACGATATATGCTAAATGTTACGTCTCTTTCACTCAAAAAAATGTCTAATGTCGAAATGGAAATCACACACCTGTTACAGAACAACATGCATCTCAGAGTCAGTCCAAATTACGTACAATAAGCAGTTTGAACTCACTGATGTAATGTCATTTATTAGTACTAAGTGTTAGTAGGCTCAGTGAAACGGAGTCCAGCGCGAAGGAGATCCGACTCAGAGGAGGAGAGGTTAGTGAGGCCAGCGTCTCCACGGCAGGGGACAGTGCGCACAGATCCGCTGCGCCACGCATGGATGAAATAGTGAAATAGTAAATAGGACTACAGTAACAGAAATATGTGCAGAATTAAGACATTCAAGACGGTTTGGTGCACCCTTGATCACTTAATAGCATACAAATCATCCACGGGATCAATTACGCATCACATGAGTTTGCCAACCCGACACGTGTTCCTGGGGAGATGGATCCGTGCGTCATGGATGTCTGAGCCTCAGCAACTACTAACTATAAAGATATAATTTGCCTGTTCCCAGCATTAGCACAACACTTTGCGATGGTTTGTTAGGCTTTGGTTCTGACCCAGCACACAGAGAAACAAACACGGACTAGGAGTAACGATTTAACAAAGTGTTTTAATGAAAATTCAGTTTTTATGATAAGCAAGGAATGCAAACAAGGGGTAGGTCGGCTCCGGGCTGGATAGAGGCTGAGGCGGGCAAGCAGAGGAATGTCCAAACTTTCTTGCAGATTTCCAAACGAGATGGTTGGAGAGCAGGAGTGAGATGAGCTGGCGACACGGCACACCACGGCAGCAGGTCTTGAGGTGTAGGTCTGATTTTTTGCTGTTAGCAAACAGGACGTTAGCAAAAAAACACAAGGTAAAAACTCGAAGACAAAACTGACTGAATACAACTTTGGAGCCTAGTTACCGCAATGGTAGGTGCAACGATCTGACGCCGGTGGAGAGCCAAGCCCAGGAATAAATACTGCCAGGTAGGAGAGTGGAATTAGAGGCAGCAGCTGTACAGAGAGGTAGATCTCCAGCCACGCCCCTTGACCTACTTTCGGGAGAGTCTGCCAAACACACATGCAGACATCCCGGACACAGTGAGGACAAATACACGACACAGCGGGGGCAAAACAAGGGGAGAGAGGCACACAGAACGGCGAGAGAACAGCTGCCCACATAACATGGTTACCTGTTACCTGTGACGATATATGCTAAATGTAACTAGGGCTGTGACGGTATAGTATTTTTCTTATCACGGTGACGAAGCAACATATCACCGCGGTATGGCGGTTAACCGCAACCCCCTTACAAGAGTAGCGTAAATTAGAGCGAGAATGGCAGGGGGCCTTAAGTGATTGACGTCAGTGCCCGTGTGGAGAGCAAGCGGTAACGGAGAGCAGCGTATGAGTGCTGCTGTGAGGAAAAGCGAGAGGAAAAAGAGATAGCAAAGATGATGTAAAGTAAACGATAAAACAACAAGCTTGAGCTTCTCAAGACACAGTGGCTTTATCTGTTGTCAATACCGCCGGTAATTGACCCCCAGACAGACAGACAGACAGACTTCTGTGATAATCATCCCAATAACAATCCACGGAGCAGTGGTGGTGTGGCTATGTCCTCCAGAGTCTCGATGCTCGAGACTCGTCTTTTGGGTCGAGTCCGAGTCAAGTCTGAAGTCAGCTGTTTGTGCGACTTAAGTCCGAGTCTCAGACTCAAGTCCCCATCTCTGCAGTGTGGTGACCTATTTTTCTTGCAGTGATATGGTCCCACTGTGCTTGTGAACATTTTTCTGCACCCTTACCCTTTATAAAAACTACCGGATTAGTACAAACCAGTCCTAAGCAGCGTGACAGGTCAGCCTGGATTGATGTGCAAATTACATCTGTCCAACTGAAAGTCTGATTGTTGTAAACCATCATATACCAGTATAAGACAGTACACAATAATGTGGGATAATGGGCTAAAATAATAACCACAATGCACCTATATGGAAAGACAGACACAGAAAAGACTCACATGACCTGTCAGTTTTGAGGCATTTGTACTTTTTTATTTTATAATACTTTTTACTTCTACTCCACTACATTTTAGAGGGAAATCGAGCATTGTTGACAGCTGGAGATACTAGTTAATTTTTAGAATCATGTTTTACATTATAAAACATATGATTATTAAAAACTACATGCATCCCCCCCTACAACTAATAAACGCTTTGAAAGCTCTAAAATGCATGCCTGTGAAGAGAGCGTGTAAGCAGAGACACAGAAGAACAAGAACACACCAGGCAGGTCGAGATACTGTTGTGGAAGTTTAAAGCGGATTGGATACAAAAGATTTCCCAAGCTTTAAACATCCAAGGAGCACTGTAAGCGATAATATTGAAATGGAAGGAGTATCAGACCACTACAAATCTGAAGACCGGCCGTCCCTCTAAACTTTCAGCTCATACAATGAGAAGACTGATCAGAGATGCAGCCAAGAGGCCCATGATCACTCTGGATGAACTGCAGAGATCTACAGCTGAGGTGGGAGACTCTGTCCATAGGACAACAATCCGTGTATACTGCACAAATCTGGCCTTTATGGAAGAGTGGCAGAAGAAAGCCATTTCTTAAAGATATCCATAAAAGTGTTGTTTAAAGTTTGCCAAAACCACCTGGGAGACACACCAAACATGTGGAAGAAGGTGCTGTGGTCAGATGAAACAAAATCGAACTTTTGGCAACAATGCAAAACGTTATGTTTGCGTAAAAGCAACACAGCTCATCACCCTGAACACACCATCCCCACTGTCAAACATGGTGGTGGCAGCATCATGGTTTGGGCCTGCTTTTCTTCAGCAGGGACAGGGAAATGGTTAAAATTGATGGGAAGATGGATGGAGCCAAATACAGGACCATTCTGGAAGAAAACCTGATTGAGTCTGCAAAGACCTGAGACTGGGCGGAGATTTGTCTTCAACAAGACAATGATCCAGAACATAAAGCAAAATCTACAATGGAATGGTTCACAAATAAACATATCCAGGTGTTAGAATGGCCAAGTCAAAGTCAGACCTGAATCAATCGAGAATCTGTGGAAAGAACTGAAAACTGCTGTTCACAAACGCTCTCCATCCAACCTCACTGAGCTCGAGCTGTTTTGCAAGGAGGAATGGGCAAAAATGTCAGTCTCGATGTGCAAAACTGATAGAGACATACCAAGCGACTTACAGCTGTAATCGCAGCAAAAGGTGGCGCTACAAAGTATTAACTTAAGGGGCTGAATAATTTTGCACGCCCAATATTTCAGTTTTTTATTTGTTTAAAAGGTTTGAAATATCCAATAAATTTCGTTCCACTTCATGATTGTGTCCCACTTGTTGTTGATTCTTCACAAAAAATTACAGTTTTATATCTTTATGTTTGAGGCCTGAAATGTGGCAAAAGGTCGAAAAGTTCAAGGGGGCCGAATACTTTCGCAAGGCACTGTATCTTAAAAACAACATGTTTAAAGATTAAAGCAGCGATTTTCAACCTTTTAGGCGTGTGATCAATTACAAAAAAACTGTCTATTACTGAAAAGACCAACACTACAGGCATTGTCGGGTATTCCTCTGTGCCATTGACCTCCATTGATGTGCAAAACCTATTTAATACACAGTGAGTCAGTCACATGTTGGGTGAGATGTTCCTTCATTACAATGAATACAGCCACTGTAGTTTAAATCAATCCCACATACATTGTGCCTAGAGCAGCAAATCTGTATTTATTCACAGCAGAAAATATTCCCCAACAAATGCACTACATACTGTACTCCTGTGTGAGTAATGTTTGCTAAAATCTACAGGACTAAGCTGTTTTAGGAAATAATTTAGTCTTATTATTAAAGGGGCGTTATGCAGTTTTGGCCATTTCTTCTATGTTTGCTCGCAGGTTTCTCTATAGAGCTCCTCCTACAGCTTCGGAATAGATATTTGGCAGCTCCTATGTTTACTTGTGTCTGACTGCTCGCTCGGTCAGTCTGCCGTTTCCTCTTTCTTCCTCCGACAATGCTTTCCTAGCTTTCCGTTTCTTTTTTGCCAGCTCAGCCATGACGATAGTGTGAAAAACTCCATCACTACCTTGTTAGCCGGATCCTAAATGGGCGTATGTGTGCAGTGCCATGAAGCAATTCATTACATCGCAAGACCTGATATCACGCGATACTTCCTGATGCTGAGGCTAGCGGCTCGCCGACCGAAAGTTGCAAGGGTGGTTTTTCCGCTCACAGGCACTAGGGGGAAGCGAGACGACCACCATTGAACTCGAAAAAAGTCATATAACCTTTCCAATGACTCCGAAGCTGTTCAGTTAAGGTAAATTAAGCTAAAAAAAACTGCATAGTTCCCCTTTAAAGTATATATTTGTGACCTGGTTTTAAAAGATATGCGTCTTCGGTAGGAACCAATGAGCACCACAGACAGAGTTAGAAAGTCAGAGACTGTTGAGAGACAGTCTAACACATTGCTGGTTTAGGTGTTTTGATAGGATTTGTTAACAATAGCAAACTATATAGAATATTGCCAGCCTTATCCCTCAAGTAACATTTTGAGTGTGCAGGATTATTTTTTTAAGTGTAGTATTGCATCTTTTACACATGGGAAGAGAGATAAGCAGCATCCTGATATTTAGGTGATCAATTAACAATGCAATGCAATCACAGGCAATGGATGTGCCTCTAATTAGAGGTTTTACCGCTCAGTCCTGTCCATAAAGCTGCATGATGCAACAACAAACTGCATTATTTTTTCTCCTTAGGGTTGGATTGTGAGCTGAAGTATCCTGCCTTAATTAAGTGTTGATGTTTTGGAGAAAATAAAGTCGTAACATAATGCATCATCAATAATCTGACAGTTTGTCAAATACTCTTACTCAGTTTCTTGCTAAGGAGTATCTGTACGTCAAATATGAAGCAACAGATGTAAAGCTTAGCTTAGCATGAGCTGAAAGCAGTGGACAAAGCTAGCTTGGCTCTGGCCAAAGGTAGCCTATAGCAAAAGCTGCCCAACACCTCTGAAGCTCACTAATTAACATGCTTTATCTTGTAAAAAACTGAAGCACAAAACAAATTGTGGCTTTATAGGGGCAGCCATTTCTCCCCATTTCCAGTCATTATGCTATGCTAAGGCAACGTCTCCTGGAACCGACAGTGGTATCAGACTCATTTTATCTTGGCAACAAAGAGAATAAGCGTATTTTCCAAAATATCATAAGATTGCTGTAAAAGATGTCTTATTTAAGCTTCTGGAACTTAAACCAGTCTATGTGTTGTTGTGCCTGAAAAGTGAAAGCACTTTGCAAGGCCCATTGCTAACACAGCAAATTACCTCCAAAAGTAGGGTCCCTGTAACTGTTCGAAAAGCATGACGTTGCTTCGAGCTAAATGCTAACGTCAGCATGCTAGCATGCTCCCAATGACAAAGATAACATGCTGATATTAAGCAGGTATAACATGCTAGCATGTTAACATTAGCTAAGTAGCACTAAACGCAAAGTAGGCCTACAACTGAGGCTGTAACAAATTCAGATTTTGCCATGATGATGCTAGTCTGGGATCACCAATGTTATTACAATTCCTCCTGAGCAGGACATTTCATGGCAATCCATCCAATATTTGGATCAAAGGGGATCACACTCTGATATCCAGAGCTGCTAGCAGATTTAAATCAACATTTAATGAGTTTTTGTTCCTCTATGTCTAAAGGTCCTTAATATTAGAAAGCGGACAATCCGATTTTCCACTTACACGTTAGCTCATAAAGCAGCAGCTGCTATTTGAAACTGTTGGAGGTTATCTTCACATCTGTGCTGCTGGAAATCAAAGCCTGAATGACATCTTGACATTCCCCTTGTTAAATATAAAAGTAATTCAAGTAGTCCATCCATTTATCCTCCACATCATTTGTAACTTTTACAACAGCCATTGTGCCTGACCACTTAAAAAATTGATTAGTTCAAACTGTACTAGTGTCGACCGGTGTGGCAGTTCGCTGAGGCATCGCGTTGCTCGCTGTGGCCGAGCCAACCCCTTTTTATTGCCTTCCCCTCAGCAAACCCCCGGCCCTACTAGTGCCCTCTTTTGCCGTACGGACGAACGCCAGTTGCCCGTCAGCGGGGCGGATGTTTTGACCTATACTAAAAAGGAGTTGCTTTTGACGCTTTTGATTAATTTTAGTTTATAGAGACACACACGCCCTCCGTCTAAGGAGAAGCCCTCGCCCGGATCAGGGAACCCGAAGGCGAGACAAGAGGTTAGATACACACTACACCAGACGTCCCCAAAAACACGGGCTCTTATCCCCCTGTATATGACAAGCACTGCCCGAGGGGATCTTTAAAACCAATGATTTTTCTTTAGTACTTACGGTCTGTTAGCCGTCCTCCCAGGGTCACCGGAGGTCCCTTCCTTCTCAAGGACGCCCGCCTTGCCCTTCTTGGTCGCCCGACTGAGAGAGGGGGATGCTCAGAGGCTCTGACCAGGCCGCGCGGATAGGGAAATGCACTCCCACTAGGAGATAACAGGAGGTCTGCATGTCCAAGTCGATCCCCGCCGGGAGGCAACTCTCCAAGGGCGGTTAAAGAGGAGTCACTAACCCCCGTAAGGGAGGAAACCCCACCCGCTTGACAGCGGGCGGCACGATCCCAGAGAAAATAAAGAACTAGCAAAGATTGGGTCCCCTAGTCTAAAATCAGACTCAGGTGATTTTTATTATTTTGTGACAAAAGCAGAAATTAAAAGCAAGTGGTCCTTTACAACATAAAACTAAAAATAAAAATAAAGATAAAGCCTCCGCTCTAACAGAGGTATTTAAGGCTGCTTCTCTTTTCCTCCTGGCCCTGTCTCTCCCACACTCATAAACGAGCAGGTAATCTCCTTCTTCGATCTCGAAGAGGGTAAATAAATCTTCCCCACAACGCAACGAAGAGAGCGTCTGGGTAAAAACTAAGAGAGAAGAACACTTTTTGGCCTCTGTATAACAGAGGTATTCGAAGCCGCTTCTCAGAGATAGTCTTTTTTCTTTTTTTTCCCTCCCTTACACTCAGCGAGCGCAAGGGAACCCCTCTCCAGCTGGGAGAGTGATAATGAATCTTCCCCAAAACACAGAAAGTGCAAGGGTAGATGGAGAAGGCTTCATGGTATCCCGATGCCACGTAAAGCACTCGGTAAAAGAGCCCGAAGGAAGCCCAAAAGGGACCCAAAAGGGACCCAAAAGAGGGGCTCACCCGAAAGGGGCCGCTACTCGGCAAAAACACTCATATTTATACACAAAAAACATTTTACTCTTCCCAAAGTTATCAAAAGGGACGTACTATATGTACTTCCATATCCTTGTAAGGTAATGTAGGAAACACTTCACAAATAACGTAACAGTAATGAACTTCATGAACTCTACAGCTCGTGTGCTGTGTATGGCCACACACGTGCCTTCAAGACGCACACACACACAGCTGCATGCACCCATCAAGGGCGCAGCTCCTGCCTGTGCCCTTATCTGTCTAGGTGCTTTCCTACACTTTACTGTTTCTCAAAGAAAACTCTTTCTGTCCTAAAATGCAAAAACAGATCTGTATGTAAGCAAAAGACAGATTAATATATAAGCAAGATATATGTTATTTTTTTGGGGGGGTTTCAACACACACTCTAAGCAATGATATAATTTGCTTTTCAAAACACATCTATTTAAGTGATTATATGGTTATCTTGTTAATATTGACAACGCTATATATGTTGTAAAGCAAGAAATGACATGGATTCTGCTATTTCTTTGTTTTTGAGTTTTCATCTGGCCTCACGGACAACACTAGAAAACCTCAGAATTACATCCTTAAGATTGACAGAATCTTTGAACTTTACACTCAGGTTCTAGTGTTTGAATGCAGCATTCATCCATTCATTAATAATATCATTTTGAGAAGTTTCATTCTGGCTTTAGAGATGACCTGAATAACAAAACTACTACATATCAAAAAATTACTTTAATGGACTCTAAAGAGAAATAATTGCCTTCCCTAATTTATCTTAATTATGTCTATTTTCCTTTAGAACCACTGTCTATCATAAGTAGTGAGGATTAATTATCTTTTTAATTCTGTCTTCCCCTAATATATTCAATTCACCCTTAAATGAATCTTGTTGTTTAAATATTCTGTGATATTGTATTATTTCATATCATGCGTATGTGTGTGCATGTGTGTGCACGTGTGCGTATGTGTGTGTGTGTGTATATGGATCAAACAGTTATACCATCTACCTAACGGGGAAAGCTCATATTCTCTGTAAAGAACATATTGTTATTAAATAGGCAGAATTCCATATATGGCAATAATATGGCATTTCCATTTGCAATATTGACATCAATGTCAATTCTCCTTTGATAGCCACAACATTTTTAGTCCAGGCTGAAATATATCAATGAGTATTGGATAGATCGCACTGTAAATTTGTATGGACATTAATGTTCCTTCATGAATTGTAATCACGTTGGTGAAAAACATTTCATTTAGTGCCATTATCAGGTCAAAATATGAATTTGTCCAATACTTTTATTTGTGACCACCTACTTGAAAAACTCAACTGTAGTTTGTTGCTAATTATCTAATATTACCATGCTAACACACTAAACTAGGATGGTGTAAACATTACACATGCTTAACATGTTAGCATTTAGTGCAAAGCTAAGCCTACAGCCTCACAGAGCTGAAGACTCTTAGCATTATTGACCTCAGTCCTAGAGAGAGAATTAGAAGGTATCCTGGGATTTTGAGTAACCATACCTGTCATTGAAGGAGGCAGAGCTCCAATTATTGGGGAGATACTTTCGTCAAAATCCGACAAAGTAACTACAAAGACTGTGGAAAGAGAACATTTTACAATTTTAAGAGAGCATCTTTGACTTACACTTTAATTAGTTAACTGGCCTGCCCAGATAATCATAACGTTGGGAAATAATGCAAGGGTCTACCCTCCCCCCATACCACTTATGGATGAGTTCTTCACCAAACCATAAAATCACGAGTGCTCTTCTGTGGTCGGTTACAGCAGCACTTTAAGCTAATCAAGTGATGATCCATGTGATCCCCAGGGAGGGACACGGATACTAAAGAGGGATGGGAGTAAAATAATTATATTGTAATGTAATTTTCTGTTTCCTGAATGCTAGCCAGAAAGAAATTCATATGAAAGAAAACAGGCATGATTCATCGCCTATGAGATTGCTCAGAGTGCACACACATTTGAGGGCATATTGATAAACAGTACACATGCGTGCACATCTATGTGTGCTGTCATCTCGCAGATTAAAGTGCGTTTCTGATCCTCCTATCATCATAGCTGAACTTGTACATAATAGCAATTGTTTTATCAGACAATGGATAGGAATTTGAGGATTCTGGGAAATTATAATGAAAATGTTTTTGTGACATCGTATAAAAATTATTCATTGATTAATCGAGAAAAGAATCGGCAGATAATGAAAATAACCTGCTAGTTGCAGCCCAAGACGTAAGTAGTACCGAGTGGTCTTAAAAACAATACAAATGAAGAAAGAAAAAGATAACTTTGGGAGAGTACATGTCATATAACTACGATGATTTAATAATACAGATTACGTAATCTATTGCTCCATATTGAAAAGCTTGCAACAATTGTGTTAAAAGTTTAGTCTGTCAGCAAATCAAATGTCATTTTAATGAATTTTGTTAAAAACATTTAGAAGAACCACTCCACAATGCACTTAAGTCCATAGTACTCCTACTTATGATAAAATATGTTGTGACAATTTGGAGCTTAAGAACTGTGTCCTGCACAATGGAGATTTAATAGTCCAAAACTATGGTGAACAATTCAGTCTACATATATATATATATCAAACCGTGTTTGAAGCCTACACTAATCTCATTCTATATGCTTACAGTCAGTTGGCCTGGCGTGGTGAGAGTCAGATGTTTGGAGTCACACAAAGACATTCCTCACATACCTTGAGGTGTAAAACTGAACTGCTTATGGGATGGTACATTCATGAAGTGGAAGACAACTGGTGAACAAAGCTGTTAACTGTTATTTAAAGATGAAGGAAAAGGCTTTGTTGTGTAAGGGTAAGAACATTTATGTAAGATGTGATAGGACACCACCACACTGTTAGAAAGATAATAGTCGGTAAAATGGCATTATAGCCCACCGTAGTATCCACGTTGCTTAGTGACAAGCAGATGACTTCCGACCACGCTGGGAACCAGGATTATTAATATATTGTTGTCAGCCAAATATTTTTCTTCCAACTATTATTACAATGTTAAATTGATTGTCAAATTAGTTGCCACTTCATTTTATTTGCATAACTTTTTGATATTAATGAACGTCCATTACATTCAAGCCATTGCCAAATGAGTGTGCGGTCACGGAAGGCTTGTATCATGTGGACGCTCTGCAGATGTTTTATGAGGAATGACATGTAATTATGGATTCTAACTTAAGTTAAACACATAAAAAAGATCTCCAATTGTGTCAGAGCTAGTTTAGCTAATTTTAGACATATAAGACACCAGTTACCAATAGCTGCTGCTAAACTTTTTTTGCATTCAATGATCTCAACATATATCTAACTGTTCTCGCTTGTCCCACAAATAGCCTCCCAAAAAACCTTAATACCCCTTAAAAAAAAACCTTTAAAAATTCTAAAAAAAAAAAAAAACCCCCAACCTATTAACCTTTGACAGTTTTCTCCATTTTGTAGACATGTGCCTAATGTATTGACCCATGATTTTGCACAACCACCACACAAGCAATGTGTGTCATTTTGTAGAGATAATGTAAGGGTCTCCATGACTTCTGTAAGAGGTGACTGTGACACTCAATTTAGGAAGACTACATTTGGCCAATCAGCTTTTTCCATTTACAGCAGTAGAAAAGTGGAACTTAATTCCAAGATTGTGCAAGTCTCAGCAGTTTTAAAATGTCCTTAAAGACTTGGCTGAAGGAGAAACAACTATGTGATCATTGATCTTTTTATGACATGGAATTTATATATTTTTTATATATTTATATACCGGTTTATACGTTATGTAATGCTGGTTATATGTTAAGTTTCTATCTGTTTTGACAGTATTGTCTGTTTTGTCTATATTGTCCTTTTATCTCTCTTGCCCAGGGACCACAGATGTAAATTAGCTGTATAGCTAACTCTGGTACAGGGCTTGAACTGTGCATGGTCCCTGACAAATAAACTAAACTAAATTATCAAGTTCATTAGTCCTCGAGGAGATGCATAATGCCTTTTGGTTAGAAACAATGAATGTAAACATGTTGGATGCCTTTAATTATTTCAGTGTTGTGCTTATATGCTGCATTTCCTGTTAATTTGTGTTTCAAAACAATGACCCCATAGCAACTCTGTTGCCAGGTAGCGGCCTTAGGCTGTTCGAGGGCTAAAAAATAAAAAGGGCATCAGCTGCATGTGGTGGTGCACCAGCCTGC
The DNA here is from genome assembly GCF_010015445.1 of Perca fluviatilis. Classification (NCBI taxonomy): domain Eukaryota; kingdom Metazoa; phylum Chordata; class Actinopteri; order Perciformes; family Percidae; genus Perca; species Perca fluviatilis. The sequence continues at coordinate 23,173,330 of NC_053128.1, read as the reverse complement.
AGAAAGTTCTCTACTACTTAGGGCAGCCTGTATGGCACTGCATCATGTTTTCAGGTTATTTAGTCCATGCTGTCAACACTAACCACTGGACGTTGTAATGAATCACACTGAAGTGTATTATTCAGACTACCCAATTTATCTTTGAAAAGACATGTTGCTGCTGAGATTTTTTTTTAATGCTATTTTGTGGTTGATTTGAGCACCACAAATTCCACTCACCTCATTTCACATTTCGTTTAGTTTGGTTGAATCGAACCAGAGTTTGTTTGCCCCGCTGGTGCAGTTCATTTGGGCAGGTGAGACCGCGGCAATCAAACTCTGGTGCGAACCAAAAGCGGAGCAGACAAGCGTACCGAGACCAGCTTGAAGAGGTGGTCTCGGTACGCTTTCAATCGAACTCTGGAGCGGTCCGTTTGTGGTGAGAACGTGATCCGTACTCAAACCGCACCAACAATACACACTCTGCAAGTCTGAGCTAATGTCTCCTGTAGTCAGGTGTGTTTAGCAGGGTTTCTATCACAGAAATAGACGGCAGTCAAGCTTGCCGTCCGTCACTCGCATCTCCGTGGTCAAACCAGCTGCCGCTAAAATTGGAGACAGATGCCGGCAGAGCAGAACGAAGTAACGTCTCTCGCGAAACAATGTCTGATCATTTTAATGAAATGAGCTGGTTTTACCATGGAGATGCAAGAAATATGCACTAGTCCAAAACACAGGACCTTCTTCCTGTATTTACTTTCTTGCCCCAGACACATTCGACCAATTGCGTAATTTGTAATGTGGCGATTTGGTAGGCTTGGATTTTTCCAGGTGTGAAACCAAACCAATCCGAACCAAGGGAAAATCAGAGTTTACAAACTCACCAACTGATTCGGACCAAAGCAAATGAACTACAGGTGTGAAAACGCCCTAGAAACAGATATCTTGAAACTTTGACAAGAAACATCGAAAGTAGACACCACCAGAGGCAAGTGAGAAACGTTTTGAGCGAACTGACCTTTTAAACCTTTGCACATTTCACCTCTCTGCTGATTCAAATTTGAAAACCAAATAACATGGGCATTGTTTTATTAATATATATATTTCAACATTTTGTACTCATTTCGGAGCCACGTTTACGAGTATCCTGATGAGACAGTTCATTGCAAGTCATGACATTCTTAATGCTGACCTTATACAGCTTAAAACAAATTGGCTCATGAAAATATGCACAATGGAATAAACTTATAATCTGCACTATATCCTATTACCTAAAATCCATAAGCTTACTGTTCAGCTACAAAGTCCCTCAACATTTAGTTTCTTAGCTGTTTCCGTTGTTTGCTGCTGCCTGTTTCTAGCCATCGCTCCTTCACATCCTGTGTTCGTATTGGGATAACACATTTATCTCACATTTCATGCATGAGGACATTTTTAACATTTTATCATAGGGATCAACCAAAACTGTTTTTTCAAGGCCAATACCGATTACTAGTAGTTAATTAAACCAATAACCAATATTTGGAACCAATATGCATTTACAGTGAAAATGAAAATCTTTAAGTCAAAACTAAGATTTTGGAATGTTACAAACTCCAACACAAAACTTTAAATGCTTTCAGCAATTATTTAATAAATTAGAAACTTTCAACATAATACACATTAAAAGATAGTCAGATAGTGTTGTGGGCGGGACATTAAAGCTATAGTGCATAGCCTATAATCGGTCTAGCCCCATTTCATTTTCATTTTTATTTATTTTACAAATATTTTATACAGCCAGGATTAACTTTAAATGTCCCTCCAACAGCAATGGCTAATTTAGTATTTCAATAAGCTCTCAAACTCAGCAAAGGTGTTTTGGATCATGTTGCAAACACCAGAAAAATATTTAAAAATATCGACATAATTTATGTAAATCAAATGCAGTGAGTTCATTAATTATCATTAGGAATCTCTCCACATAGTGTCTGAGCATTTAATCAATCATTTAAAACCTTCAGCAGAACCACCGGGCTGCAGCGAAGTGATGGAATGATTATTCCATATGTGACACCAAGCAAAAATCCCCAACAATCTAGTTTGTCACCTGAGGAGGTTTCTTCTTTTGAATAATAAAACATACTTATCTCGTATTTCAATTATTTATTGCTTATTTAATGACTTTCGTCACTCCTGGGCCCTGACTGTTTATCATGGATACTGCAGAAATACACAGTATATGCAATCACATATTAGTTTTTCTTGGAAATATAACTGTAATACTGTAAATGTGGTGATTCATGTTTTAAATTCCCCTTAATAAACTCGTCTTCCATTTTGTCCTCCACCTTTGTAACCTTTTCTCTGCTCTGCCAGCTTTATGCAGTCAGGTCTATTTTTCTTGAGACATACAGAGCAAAACAATTTTTTTGTGTTTGTCATTAGTAAGAGAGAGCAGAAAGGATGGACCTAATGTGTTGTGCTGTCTCTGTTCACCTGTACCATGTTTTAATGCAGCTAAATTCACAATCTAGTGATTCTCATTTAAATAATTTCCTGTCTCTGTTGTCAGACAATGGAATGAGTATGAAATCTATGAGTATGAAATCTGACCAGGCAGCCTTTTCCAACCAATTATTCTATAATCACAACATCACCAAAAGATAAACTGAAAAAAGCTGTGCGATGTTCATTTAAAATGAGTGACATTCGAGAAAGTCAGAGGCAATAAATGGTTGTCATGTTAAAGTAAAGCCATAATAAAGAATCTGTTACCACATCTAAATGAACTGCAAATGTGTATTTATGTTGGTAAAACAAAAAATATCAGCAAAACAACTCTCAACTACAGATGCAGCTGCTAAAGAACAGACACTCCGCTTCTAAAATGCTTTCAGTGGACATAAAAACAATGACTACGTTTACATGCAGCCAGGGGCGGATCTAGAAAAATATTTCTGGGGTGGCGAGAGGGGGGCAGGAATTTTTGAGGGGTGGCAACATATGTCAGACGTATATTTACTGAATTTAATCAGTTATCACAGTTTGATGAGAAATAGTGTGTACACACTACAAAAGGGCACAGGCTGCCATTTACAAACTCATACAGACAAACTTCATCTCATGCAATCAATGTCCTGCATTTGGGGTTTCATTTGAAACAGTTCATATTAGGAATAAGTGACCGTACAATGTGATCTCACTTAATAGGAGATATAGAAGTATGATAGAAGTAAGGGGCATTATCACAGGAAAGGCATTAAGGTAAGACGAGATGAGTGGCAGATGTGTCAGTGTGAGAGGGGAAGCAAACTGTTTTGGACTGTGTCAGAGAGGAAGCATTTCAGGCAGCATTTGTACAAGTTAGGAACTGTCATTGATTAGTTCTAACCATCAGACTGTGTTAACACACTAACATTTTAGCCTGGGAGAGTATTTTTAGATTAATTTGTTTATTTTTTGTTTTATTTATATATTTTTTGTTTTATTTATATATATATTTTTTTTTTTATATTTAATCTGAGCAATAGATCTAAAATACATTCTACACAAAATATAAAAACTCATCTCCCCATCTCATCAAACTTTCACACTGACAACTTTCCCTAATTATTCATATTTAAGCTTTGTCATTTGTTGTTCTTATTCATTTCTAACTTAGTATACTATGCATCAAGAATTTCCATACCGTGTGGACCAGCTTGACTGGAGATGGTTGGTGATGGCCCAGGCACTCTGCTTTCCCTTTCACTGTCTGAGCCCTGCACGTTCTCTTGTCTCTCGCTTTCTCCTTCCTCCTCTCGGTGATGCTCTCCCTCCATATCTTCACCGGTGTGGTCTTCTCCCACCTCCTCCTGTCCCTGGTCGCCTTGGCCTTGTATTCTGTCTCTGTCACGTTTCTGTTGCCCATATCTCTCTCCTTCCACCTCTTTTCTATCTCCTTCCACCTCTTCTCTCTCTCCTTCCACTTCTTTTCTCTCTCCTTCCACCACATCTTCTCCATCTACCTTGCTCACTTGTTCATTTTCTATTTCTCTCGCCTTTCTCTTTGGAGACAAAAACTGAATATGCTACATTTCCTCTTCATTTCTGTACGATTCAAAGTAACGATGTTTTCCTTGACAGACGTTGAATCAATATTATCTTTTGTAGCCTACATTACACAGAACAAACGTCAGACCCTAAGTAACATTGTAGGCCTATAGTTGGCGAAATAACGTTCTTCAACCTGATTTTTATCATCTCAAAATCAGCATCGCAACTATGCTAGCACTGTGCTTTCGTTATGATTTCATTTCTGGATAGATAGTTAATCCGTTTTGACCTCTTTCCTCCTGTGTCTCCATTCATCGCGACTCCTGGCTCCCTCGCTTCACGCCACTCAGTTTTCCAAACAAAACAGGCTCTCTCCGCTCTGGCGTCATCTTATGCTGCATTCACTGTAATCGGACATTGGAGATGCACGCTGTAAATTGTCAAATTGGCCATAACTTTTACCGTAATTCGTTGCTGCCAACTGGGGTGGCAGCAGGGGTGGCAAGGCTTTCTTTTAGGGTGGCACTTGCCACCCTATGCCACCCCGGTAGATCCGCCCCTGCATGCAGCCAATAACCCAGGGCTCCACACTAACTTTTTGCCTTGGTTGCACTGGTGCGCCTAACTTTTTTTATTTAGGTGCACCAGCACAAAATTTAGGTGCACCCAAATTTTTCCTCGCATCGCCGTAACGCTGAATGGCGATACACGATATATAGCTCTGTATTTTTTTACAAAGTGGGCTAAATGTTCAGTTTTAAGTCAAAGCCACTTTTCACAAGCTCTTTTATTAAAACAGATTGTGATTAAAATAAAATGCAAAGAAAGGGTTTTCTTTACCAGTTTGAAAATATACAGCTGCAACACATGTAAATGAAAGTTATCTAAAATAAATAGCCTGAGAAAGCTCCTTCATAAGCTTTCAACAACAATAACAGACTGATTAAAAGAGAAATAGGACGCCCGGATAGCTCAGTTGGTAAAATAGAGGTTTGACTCCGACCAGGCCGGGGGAACTCATATTAATGTTAAAAAACCTCATAAAGTGAAATTTTCATGCCATGGGACCTTTAAATAAAGAGTCAATGTGGATTTACATATTGCAATAATATCATAATCACAATCTACAATGAATCATTGTGAAAACTAAAATGTACGACTTTGGCCAGGTCATCATCAAAAAAGCAAATTAGTACATTCATGATTTTGTCCATGCTGATATTAGCTGCTTTATTTACAATTATTAAAAAGTGGCATTGTTTATTTTGCTAGACGTCTAAACTCTGGGACAAGGCCGTTTAAATACCTGCCATGCTGATTCCAAACAGACAGCTTTATCAAGGCAGTTTGGGCTTCAGATAGTTTTACAAATCATGATCCGCTATGAACGAGCACACACGTATTGTTTGTATCACGGTCGGTCAGTAAAGGAACAGTCACATTCTTAACGGTAGCGATCGTTGCCGGTAACGTACTCGTATTACAGAGTGCACGGACCGAAGCTTTGTGACTACCATCTAATGACTAGCAAGCACCGTCTTACCGCTGCCGCAGTCTTCCTTAACATGCGCTGCAGAAGGTTGGTGGAAGTTCGATGATTGGTCAAATCCATAGACAGTATGGTTAAATCCAGCGCATTAAAACAAATCCCATGTGAACTTTTTAAATTTATTTATTTTTCTAAAATAGTCATATGGCACCAGGCCTCGAGACTGCCACCATTTTCCTTTCACCTTAAACATTTTCTCATCAAATCTACCACGATTCGTGAGGTGCCCTATTTTGGTTTCAAAACGGCAAATTTCGCGAAGGTGAGTGATTTTCATGTCTGTACATGTCATCCCCCCTCTCTCTCCCCTTTCATGTCTTCAGCTTTCCTATCAAAATAAAGGCCGAAATCTTAAAAAAAAAAAAAAACGACGAAGAAAGGGGGAGTGCGATGCGCACCGAAGCGTGCTAGGCTACTCAGAGAGTGACGGCTGACTCATTAGCCGCGTTACACCAGTCTTGTGTAGGCTATGAAATGTCTGTATCGTCACTGCGCTGCATTTTTATGAACTATGATCCAGCATGCTCCGTCTTACACGCTATTACTCAACGAACTGAAGTTAGTTTAATAATGTGTTTTTCGCCGTGGCGGCGGCAGTAACAGAGTTACCAGCGGAAACACTGGTACCAATACAGGTTTCCCTCTCATACTTAACAATATACAGCTGTGTTAATAACAATTAAAACTGTAGACAAATGTCGGAGTTTGGACCAGCGGCGCTGTGTCTCTCCATGTTGCAGGTGAGCCGGCCGGTGTGTTAGTGAATAGGCGGGGCTGCACGGAGGAGAGATCCAAATCCAAACACAGGCACCACGGCTTTCCAGAAGGAATGGGTCATGTAACACAACATTAAACCATATCGATATAAACAACATCGCTCCGTTAGTGGAGAGGCAGCGGATGCGAGGACGTTAGGTGCACCGGTGCGACCTAGGAAAAATCTTAGTCGCACCCTTACAAATTTTGGTCGCATTTGCATTGGTCGCACTCTTGAGCCCTGCAATGACCCGTTCAAAACCGGAATATTATCAATAACCCGGTCGCGCATGGCCATGTAAACACCGGCAAAAACCCGAATATGCTACCTGGGTTACCCCTTTTCTAACCCGAAATTTTGGTCATGTAAACACGTATCGGCATATCCCCATGAAAAGGAACATTGATTTGTGTTCTGCGCATGTTCTATTCGCAAGGAATCTTGGTCTTTTGAGTAGAGGAACTTCTTGTATGCGCCAGAAAACATAGTTATAATAATAATTATATAGGCTACTATAATAATATAGTTATATATATGTCAATGCAGAAAACATGCGCGCAGTATACCGGAAGTAAACAAGAAGTAGAGGTAAACAATTGCGAGCCCGCACAGCACCACACTTTTGGGCGCGGGAGGAAACCAATTTCTTTATTAGTGTGGTGAAAACCATGAATATAATGTCTTTTGTTGACGGCAGAAAGTACCGAAATAGTGAGATTTATAAGAAGGTGACCAAAAAGTTATTGCGTCTTAAGGTTGTCCGTAGGCTACGTCCAGACGCGAACCGTGCGTCGCCGTTTACGTCAGGATATTGCCAATTGATTACAAATTCCATGCAGGAGTAACTCTCTCTGCTCACGCATGCAAACGGGTTATTCCCAATGTTTCAGAAACCGGAATAATGACCTTAACCCGACCATAACCCGAAAATTGACAGCTTGTAAACGTAGTCTATGACTGAGTCACATGTGCAACTGTAACGCAACAGTCGGATCCAGTTTACATTAGGCATTATAGCAAACGTAGACGTCCTGGTGGGACAGCACAACAATAACGGCTGTATTTACTTAATATTTTTGGTGCCACACATTTATCAATTTGTGTACACACACTTCTTTTGGCACATGGAAACCCGTTTTCTTTCAAACTAACACACTAAGTGGCACTAAAAAGAAGAGGCATTCAAGGTTATTCAAATTGACAACTACGACCAATTGACTCACTCAAAATCCACGGACCGAGAGCGCACAGGGTGGCCTTACACCTTGTCAAAGGCTCGCCTACACCAGAGGTCAGTGTGTGGGATATATAAATTCTTTCACATAAGTACACAAGGTTCCTCAGACCTCAGATAATCAATGGGTGAGATGAAGAAGTATTTCAGGCTTTCTCACAGCATTTTGTATTTTCTTAGCTTCTCAGTTTGAACTTTTAGTTCCTCTGCCTTGTTAATTCACCGTTTTATGTAATGTATTTTGTCGTACCTATTGCTGCTTTTTTTTCCCAGCGCTGGCAGCTATGCCACAATAAGTGCCACAAGAAGGTAAAATGGTACTTTACAACAACATTTTTTAGTTTACGAGGTGCACCTGAGTGCACCATGGAGTGCGGTTGAAGCCCACACACTTTACTGTTCGTTGCAGGTTAACATAACTCAAGGGGAAGGCAAAATGTTGCTACACCGGTGACTTGAGGGAAGCAGGAGCATTTTCCAGTTCTGTGGTTTCTCAATCATCTCCGACTCACGGCAGTGATCAAAAATTACATTATGCTGTGTCTTTAGCAGCAAGCAGGCGGGGGGTTAAGAGAAAAAAAGAATACTGTGAGAATCGTTGATCCTGCTTTCGATTTTAATGTTTGAAATTGAAAGCTCATTTCGATGGATTTTCAATTTAGAATCTGAATCGTGACACCCCTAGTGTTGGATGCTGCTTTGTGACCCTGTCTTGGCTAGGTCTCACTTGCAAAAGAGGTTTTAATCTCAATGTGACTTCCTTGTTAAAATAAAAAAAAAACTTATATAGTTGTGGTATACATGATTTGAATGGCAGGTCTGACTAAAAATCACTCAATTGTGCTTTTTGTTTCTCAAAATCAATCACTGATATCAATTATATCTCTACAACTTTGATTTGACAGCATTACACTCTACAACCCCTGCTGTAAGCATTTGGTCTATGTCTGCTGACGTAAACCCATACTCCGTGAGGACCTCTACGGTGTGTTCTCCAATAACAGGGTCTGAGGCAAGGCAAGGCTCCGCAGGAGTCCGAGAGAGAACCGGGGCCGGCCGGGGGCTTTCTTCCCCGCTGGAGTCCTTTATGAATGAAGCTCTTTCCTGGTTATGTGGGTGTGAGCTCACCTGGTCGAAAGACAACACAGGTGTAACACAGGCATCAGTCCCATCAAAAATCCTTGACCAATCCGCCTGAGTTTTTGAAGCAAAACGCTCTGTGAAGATTCGTCTCAGCTCTGGCCAATCAGTGAAGCTCATCTGAGGAGGCAACTCTCCAGCATCCAACTCTAAGCCTAGGAAAAAAACAACTTCTGTAACCAAATGCAGAAAAGTCAACAGCAAATTGATGTCAAACTGAGAAATGTTTAGCATCTTAGAGCAGCGGTCAGTGGTAATTTGTTCATTTTCAACAATCTTGATTGTTCTTCAACCACCACAGTATATACTGTACTATATAATACATACTGTATCTGTAGGTATCCTATATAAATGTATGCAGGGTGAATGTATATTTTTGTTTTGTCTTGAAGTACTAAAATTACTACATTTTAGGAAAGTATACCTGAAGCATACATCAGCATTTCTGATTCTAATTTCTGTAACATAGACAGTATGGTAAGGGGTTCCGTTCTTTTCATTGTGATGGACTTTTTACTTATGCAAAATCAAATTCAAAGACGACAGTGATACGATTTGAGTTGTTCTTTTAGGTCATTGTGTTGGATTGGATTGTCAGTTATGGTGCAGGAGTTGATCCTGAGATGGGTGTCAAGTGTTTTGGTGGCATTAATGCATTCTGGATGAGAGATTACCAGTTTTGCTGTACTGTATTTTGGTAAAGAATACCATTGATTTTGAAAAAGTGAACTCGGTAAAAATAAATGTATAACCAACTGTTAGAAAGGTTGCTGATGGGAGGAGAAGAGGGCTTTTCATTTCACGCTGGGTCCTTCCTGTGCCGTAGTTTCCCCCTGAGGTTTTGCTTTTGGTCATGGCATGATGGCACAGAAACATGTGTGACACAAGTGACCACTGCCTTAGAGGTTTCATTGAGAAAAATGCCTACAATTCCAACAAATTCCAACATGACACAATTTAATACAATCAACCTTAAAAACCTGGAGGACATTATACAACATCTGAAAACCTCCTCCTGTTGCCTTGATATTCTACCAACGGGTGTTTTCAAAAATGTTTCGAAGTGTTTGGCTTCTGATCTTCTACAGATTGTAAACACATCTCTGCTCTCAGGTATCTTTCCACGGCCCGAAGCCCGAAAACGCAGTTATCAAGCGCATCCTAAAAAAGAACAATCTAGACACCCGACTGCAATGAGCAACTATAGGCCAATATCAAACCTTCCATTTTTAAGTAAAATCAATAAAAAGTGGTTTTTCAACAACTCAACCTTTTCTTATTGCTAAACAACAGTTTTGATGCCTTCCAGTCAGGTTTTCGACCACACCACAGCACTGAGACGGCTCTTGTTAAAGTCTTTAATGACATCCACTTAAACACAGATAGTGGCAAAATTTCAGTCTTAGTATTACTTGATCTTAGTGCTGCATTTGATACAGTAGACCATGACATATTGCTTGACCGATTGGAAAACTGGGTTGGTCTTTCTGGCTCAGTACTAAAGTGGTTTGAATCCTATTTAAAGAATAGGGACTACTTTGTGTCTATAGGTAATTATACATGTGAGCATACAAACATGACGTGCGGAGTTCCCCAAGGCTCAGTTCTGGGGCCTCTTCTGTTCAACATCTACATGCTTCCACTGGCTCAGATTATGGAAAACAACAAAATAACTTACCATAGTTATGCAGATGACACACAAATTTACATAACCTTATCGCCAGGGAACTATAGCCCAATACAACAATTAAATATGTGCATTGAACAAATTAATGATTGGATGTGCCGGAACTTTCTTAAATTAAATGAAGAAAAAGCGAGGTGGTTGTTTTGGAGACAAGAGGAACGATTGAAAGTCGCTCAGCTTCAAACGACAATGTTTAAAAACAACAGACAAAGCCAGAAATCTTGGTGTAGTCATGGACTCAGACCTAAATTTTAACAACCACATTAACATAATTAAAAAATCAGCATATTATCACCTTAAAAATATATCAAGGGTTAGAGGACCTATGTCTCAGCAAGATCTGGAAAAACTTGTCCATGCTTTTATCTTCAGTAGACTTGACTACTGTAACGGAGTCTTTACAGGTCTTCCCAAAAAATCAATCAGACAGCTGCAGCTGATTCAGAACGCTGCTGCTCGAGTCCTCACTAAGACCAAGAAAGTGGATCACATCACTCCAGTACTGAAGTCTTTACACTGGCTTCCAGTGCCTCAAAGAATTGATTTCAAAATACTTCTACTGGTTTATAAATCACTAAACGGTTTAGGGCCAAAATACATTTCTGATCTGCTACTACACTATGACCCACCCAGACCTCTCAGGTCATCTGGGACAGGTCTACTTGTTGTCCCCAGAGTCAGAACTAAACAGGGGGAAGCAGCGTTCAGTTTTTATGCTCCACATATCTGGAACAAACTCCCAGAAACCTGCAGGTCCGCTGCAACTCTCAGTTCTTTTAAATCTAAGCTAAAGACCTATCTTTTTGATGTTGCTTTTCTTTAAATAATCTATTTTATTAACTTTAATTTCTTATACTGCACTGTAACTTTTATTCTTATACTGCACTATCAATTTTATTCTTGTTTTAATTTGTTTATTAATGTTTTAAAATTGTTTAAAATTGTTTTCTAACTGCTCTTTAATGTTTTATGTAAAGCACTTTGAATTGCCCTGTTGCTGAAATGTGCTATACAAATAAAGCTGCCTTGCCTTGCCTTGCCTACAATCGCACACTACCAACCTGTAAGTAGCTGTCTGTAGAACTGCGGTTCTATGGCTCCCACGGCCATGTACTTTCCATCTGCAGTCTCGTAGGTATCGTAGAAAGGCGCGCCACTGTCCAACATGTTTTGTCCTCTTGGACAGTCCCACATACCGATGCTACGAGATTTCCATGCAAAAGAACCTACATATGCGGCTCCTTCTACCTGAGGATGGTAAGAGAGTGGAGGAGAAAAGGAGGACATCAGGTCAGAAGGGTCTATATATTTTTTTTAATCTCTATTTTATGCATAATTACTCCAGTCATATTTAAACTATAAATGACAGCTAAATGAATATAAAGAACCATGTTTTTGAAAATAAGACAATGCATTTTATGTTGTTAAAATTATTCATTTATTCATTAAGAAAAACCTGTGTACACTCCCATATATGACAGCCCAAGCATATAGTTGACTTAAGTAGATATAAGCAGCACACCTCAGTAAGCAACAGTATCATTTTCCGAGAAGAAAATACACAGAGCTGGTGAAAAGACTGCACATAGGATATTCTACTGACATTTACACTGTATAAACCAGCTCCCTAATATATATATTTAAATCTCCACGTGGGCACAAGCTATTACTGCTGCTGAATGAATTAAAAACCTTGATCAAACTAACTGAAATGCATATAATAAATTTAATGTATTTCCCCTTGGTGGGATGTCATGCTATAGTACATGAAATGCGCTGCAAAAAAGACGGCCATTTTCACTTCTATTACTGCTGATTGCAATCAATTCAGTCATTGTAATCTCTAATGGTTACATAGGGCATGCAGGACCCTGCAAAGAGTGGTTTGCTGTATGTATGTATGTATGTATGTATGTATGTATGTATGTATGTATGTATGTATGTATGTATATATATATATACTCCTACATATACCCTCCTATATATACTCCTACAAACGCTGCTGTGAAAGCATAGCCCCCTTCCAGACAAGCTAGCACAACATGGTCTGTGCCAATGGACATGCTACAGCCTCTTAAAGACAGTAATGTTGCCCTAGGGGCAGGTCTCAGAGGGTTAACAATTCCACCTCATTAAAAGGAGTTTATAAGAGCAGTTCTGCTTTGTAACATTCCAGCTTTACTACAGCCAGTGGATGTCACAGCAGGATTCAGAGACTTTGATGTGCTTTTCAAACAACTTCGCTAAGGGCTGTCCGACTGATCACCTATCCCAATCGAAAGGTTGATCCCGACTCAAAGGTCTGCCACCACGTTGTGGTGCACCATCATCTGGAAACGTACTGCATTGTAATACAGAATACCTTGGAAAGCTTTTCTGTATTGTACAGTCTACAGAGGGGCATAAACTGCTTTCTGGTGTTTCGATAGCAGTACCTGTAGCAAAGCGCCACACTGGTGGCAGCTGTGGTTCAGGTGGTAGAGCAGCCCTGCAGTCCCGTGGCGACCAGTGTGTGAATGGTGAATAGTGCCACTTCAATGTGAAAGTGCTTTGAGCAGTCGTTAAGACTAGAAAAACGCTATATAAATACAGTCCATTTACATTTCCTAACAGCCCGTTGCATGTGTTCGCTGGAGGTCTGTCGTCAGTCTGAATGTGCTCTAACCCCGGCCTACGATAGTGTCTGACTGTAGTTTGTAAAAAGCATATTTACAAGTGTATTTCATTTACTTGAGCTTGTTTTTTTTGGTAACACTAGTAAAAAATAAATAAATAAATAAAAAAATAAAAATCACAAACATGTACTGCATATTTCTGAACATGAATGATTGCTTGACATCATTACCATGCTGGCGTCAATGATCTGTCCTTTCCCCGACGTTGTTCTCTCCAGCAGAGCTAGGACTATCCCAAGAGCACAGGTAAGACCACCACCTGCAAAGTCTGCCATCAGATTCAACGGAGCGTAGGGCTTCTCCCCACTACGACCCAGCCGGGATAAGAGGCCTGTGACAGAAATGTGGAGATAAGAGCTTCACACAATATGACACCGGAGAACACCAGTGAAGAACAATAGAGTAACTGGCCAGTCACCAGCCATGAAAGTCAAAAGAAAATTTATTATTTTGCTAACTGAATAAATCAGAAGGGATGCCACCAAATTAAACATCACAAAGAAAAGGTCAACAGCCCCTGCAAACAAGAATGCTTTAAAGAGCTACAATGTGCAGCTCAGATAGCACACAAGTCCACCTAAGTAGTAAATTTTTGTTTTGATTTTTTTTATTCCAACTAAATAATTGCTTATTTTGTTAAACCAGCATGTAACTTTTGTGCAGGGTTTCTTTGTCTTTTTGGTCCTCTGTTATCGTACAAATATTACAAAGGGCCTTCACAAGAAAAGTACTGGCTAGTAACAGCAACTTTCTCAACATCCTGGAAGTGCCAATTAAAAAGGCAAGACAACTATGGCAGTTGTCTCCAAAAATGTTCTCATTTGGCCACTTTACTTTGGTCTGTAGGTGCTCTATAAACCATATAGAAATCCCCAAATAACATGTTTATCATTAGTTACAGAGTTTGTTATCAGTGATTTAAACCTTACCAAGGTCACTTTTAACAGCACGTCTTTATATGTTGGGTCCATGCTGGGTCCCATCCTGTTGTGTTTGACCTCACGCTTGGATGGATGTTCTTGTGACAAGCTAAGTAACATTAGATGGGTGGTTTTCTGGGAATGGTTTTAATGTTTTGTTGTTTATTAAGCCTTGCATTAAAGTCAATACTTTCTTATTTTGTATTACTTTTTAAACATAACTAGATTCACATTGAGGGCTGCAAAACACAGATTAACTGATAAGCATATAAACGAAACTCAAGCCATTTCATAGTGATATCACTGGAAAGCCACTATTGGATGGATATATAATGGGTAAGCTTATAGGTACATTTAGGACAGAATAAAGCTTAAAAACAAAGCACCACCGATTACTCTCTTCATCTCTAATGTTGTAATTTATGAGGGCTGTATTACAATAGAAAGAGGTCAATGCTTACCATACAAATTACATTACAGAAACTAAGTGAGAGAGTTGGGAATGCATAGCTTTCAGGGGTGAAATAGTTTTCAATCTATTTTCATATCAGATTTTGTTTTGTGTCATCAGTTACATTGCATCTGTTTGGTCATCACTCCTTCCTGGGTGTGCTTAAAGATGAGAAGTTTGTAATCAATGTTTTAGTAGGACCAAGCTTTATAGCTTACCACTGTCAATTTTTTTAATATTAATACATTCTATTTAAAAGGCGCTTTTCTCAGCACTCAAGGACACCGTACAGGGATACAAAAGACATTTAAAAGCAGCAAAAAAATAAAAATACAATAGAAACAACAGAAAGAGGCTGAGCAATTGACATCAAGTGGAATAGGCCGTTTTAAACAGATGTGTTTTGAGTTGCAATTTGAGTTTTGTAAGTCTTTGCATTTTGGGTTTTACAGCAAAGCTGAATCCCAACCCAACCAGTGGCACTTGGCCTTGTGTCTTCACGCAGTTGCTTCTCTACTTGTATTTGTCTTTAGGTGTGGCTAGGTTCTCTTTGTGTGCTGCAAAACACAGATGGTGCACACTAACCAGCAAAGCCAAGCATTTAAATGGCATGCTTTTAAGACTATTCAAGAGATAATATTACAGACAATTTCATTCCCCTAAATGAACGTGTAACTCATTGTATTGATTTGTTGTAGGTCAGTGATTCATTGCTTCAAATGTACTGGAATAATTGCAATGTTGTTTTTCCAATGGCATACTAAGTGCACACCCCGTAGATAAATGTGTCAGAAAAGGAAATCATGTGAAAGAAAAGGTTGACTTCACAAACACACTGTCATACCCATGGTAGACTGAAAGTCAGTGTTCAACCTTTTCTTTCACATGTTGTCCAAGGTCACGAAAAAAAATCAATCAAAAACATGAACAGTTGTGTGCGTTATTACCGGACATGGCGAGGTAGTTGATGTCATGCCCAGCTGCGGTGGCATAAGATCCACTCTGGCCGTACCCTGTCAACCGAGCGTAGATCAGACGAGGGTTTTCCTTTAACATCTCCTGTGGCCCGAGGCCCAGCTTCTCCATCACACCTGGGCAGTCAGAAGAAAGTCAACCTATAAGTATATTCAATAAAAACAGCTCTTTATCTGTATCTGCTTATGTTGCCTCTCATACAGTGTGAACATTGTGGTGACAGCCTGGCTATAGCACTTTTTGGGGGGTTAAATGGAAAACAGTTAATAACACTCTTATCAAAGGATCTTTTGGTATTTAAATACAAAAAAGGCTGTATATACTTAAATACTTCTTCCACCACTGATTCTAACCATGCTGTAATACAGAGCTCAGGACAGCTCTCATGGTGGTCTGACCTTTACGGTAGGGCTCCAGGACCACATCAGACTGGACACAAAGTTTCCTGAGCAGGGCTACACCCTCTGCCGCCTTCAGGTTGATGGCCACAGACCGTTTGCCCCGTGCTTGTGTGTCCAAAGACATGCCGACTTTATTCCGGTCCACGCGGATCACCTTGGCTCCAAAGTCCGCCAGGATCATGCCACAGAATGGTGCTGGAGCCAGGCCTGCCAGCTCAATAACTCGCACTCCAGCCAGTGCCATGATGAAATGACTAGAAGGTAGAATACTAGGGAAATTCAAACAGCAGAAAGGTGAGGGGGGCTCACATCAGATTCTGTGAGGTTATTAGGAATTGTACAACTAATTGCTATTACTAATCAAGTAGTGTGTACTGTAGTCAAGTTTTCCATGGCAACTTTTACTTATTAACTCACATTTTGGCTGCAATAAACAATTGTTTTTTTTTTATTTATTATTGATTAATCTTCAACAGTGATGCCAGAAATCACAATCACACTTTCCCAGAGCCCAAGGTGAAAGGTCTTAAAATTACTTGTTTTGTCCAAAATCTAAAGAGGTATTAATCCATTTTCTATCAAAGTAAACCAAAGTATAATTATTTGTACAGCTTATTCTTTTTTTTTATATATATTTTTTACGTATTTTTATTTTCCTATATTGTGTTACTGCACTATGTTATATGCCTCTGCAAATTGCCCCACAGGTACAAATAAATGTATAGAATTGAACAATGGGCAATATTCACATTTTAGAGGCTTGAACCAGAGAGACTTTGTTATCTTTGCTATAAAATAGGTTTGTTAAATATTCATATAACGTTAAGCCTACTACTTTTAAACGTTTAAGGGGGTAAAGTGAATTTTAATAGATGTTAAAACAGGTGCTGGTGCTTGGGGGTTAGACAAATGGTAACAAAAGCCCTGAGGTACAGTATGCCCTGCATGCTGTGACAATGACATTCAGACTTTAGACTCTGACAGTGAGTCAAAGTACAAATGATCTACTTTTTCAAAGTACAAAGTGGCCTATTTTTGAATAAGTGCAAACAGCCAAGTTAACCTGCCTACAGAGTCAAGTAAAACACTTGTGAAAATAAGTACCAGCAAAGTTTGTACCAAATACTTGCTGTAAAGTAAAGTACTTTGCACAAACAGTTTTAATAATAACAACGGATCAATATCCCCATGCACATCAAGTCTGACCAAAGACAAGCAAACTTGAGGCAACAGTTTTATGTTTTTTTGTGGAAGTAAAAAAAAAAAAAAACTTGAAGAAGCTGCAGCATTTGTTTGGCTAGCGTTAGCTTAACAATCAAAATGTAGCCTAATATCTAACCTAAGGTTTAGCCTACCTTTGCTTCCAAGTCGGGAACAAGTGACTGCTGAAGGCTTGTATTGTATTGCTACACTCTTAACGTTACACACGCTGGGGCGCCCTAGATCGGTGTGAGTAACGTTAGAGGAAAGTTAGCCATTGGAAGTGTTTGAGGTCATAAATTAGCTACGGTTTGAGATAACGTTACCCGACGGCGGATCACGTGCTACACAACCAGCGGTAACGTTAACCGTTAAAAATATCTTAATAAAACATATTAATATTGATAAAGCAGCAGCTTCAGAATGTTTAGCTACACAGTTTAGAAACGGCTGCATGTTAAACAGGTCAACCGGCGGACACCGCAGTATTCCCTGTTCCTCATTTTATTGTCGAGGGCTGACTCCGCCTAGCCGGGCGGGTTTTCGGTGTACGCTGGTTTTATATATAAGCGAATCCCGTTTACAAGCTGCTTCCGTGTGACCTAGGGCGACGATCGCAAGATTCCTGGGACATGAAGTTTTTTTGTTTTTTTTAATCATTTCACTTGAAAGAAATGTAACACAAGAAATCCAAATATTAGGGAATATAACAGTATTATAAACTGTATTTGTATGTATAGTCTTACTAGCTCAGTTAACTTTGCTGCCTTGTTAATTTAAGTTCAACTGAAGTTATCTTCTTCAGCAGCAGGTGGGTATATTCCAAAATTACTGTATTTCCATTTATAAAACTTCCAATAATTATAATACATCAAATATGAAAATGAAAGTGGACCATCATTACTTATTTTTATTATTATTTTTTATTTATATAGTAAAATATCATAAATATATTACATACTCCTGCATACCTTGAAGCACATCAGGGCCCAAGTCTGAACATTATATGCTGAGAATCCACAGTAAATCTGAAGAGTTCATAGGAAATGCATGGGCCTGGGGGAAGTGATGTTTTACATTATTTTCTCTGGCAGATAATTCATATATGTGATTGGTCTGTCAGGCTGGGGCTGATGGGCAAAATAAGTCAGACATTGTGACAGTGGAGTGGGGGCTTCTGTTCCTTTCAGATTTTTTGTTGTTGTTGTTGCTGGCTGAAAATTAATTAATACTAACATTAATAATCATTATCAGTACATTTTTAGCATTCAGCACAGTTCTTATATCTTGAGCACTGACTCAATCATGATCATTGATATGGTTTTAGAGTCAAATTACCGCAAAGTGTAGCTCAGTCCATGGTGTTGAGGCACATGAGAGAAAGTTTTAACTGATCAGAGATTTTTAAGATTAAAAAGGAAAATATGAATGTTAACTGAGCAAAAGGTACGACCAATGCGGGAAAGCCATAGAGTCGAAAATGATCTTCCACAGTTGGGCGCACCGAGTTACAAGACCATGCCACTATTAGAGTTTCCATGGTAAAAGCAGCTCTTTGGATTTGACAAACTGAATGGCAGATAGTCTAGTTGGTGGAATGTATCTCAACGCATCCAATTAGGCTACACACACACACACACACACACACACACACACACACACACACACACACACACACACACACACACAAACCCACACACACAAACACACACACACAGTGAGAACTGAAGGCTAATATCTACAATAGTTTGTTTCCCAAGCAGGGGTGGATTTTCTCAGCATGTTCAACGACAGCAGCAGAAGCAGCGCAGACTAAAAGGGCAGACTCCTTGCAATAGTGAAACTTGTTTAGAGTACTGCAAACATTGCAACAAAATCAGAGTGAATGTAGCTAACAATACAGCCTTGTCAAACACACAGCAGGTCAGTGGCTGGTGGTTAGGTTCAGCTGATTGGATAAGAGGAGGAAGAGATGCTGCAGAGTGCTGCTGCCCCCTGTTGGCTATGCATACAAAACAAACTGAGTTAAAAAAAAGCACTGCACAGATCATTGTAATAGTGAACAGCAGAGTAGCCTGTCTTTGAAGAGGGCAAATTCCATCTTGTCTGACGGCACCCACCCTCTTTATAAGGAGTTTCAATCCCTACACTGGCACCTACTTCAGATTTCCCTCAGACAAGACAAACAGATACAAACACTCATTCTTCTCCAAAGCCATTACCCTCCTAAGCTCAGGGAAAAGAGGTATAGTTCAGTAGTAATATTTATGCCTTCTTGTAGGACGATGTTCATGTTGCTCTGGGATTTTGTTGTTGCCACTAGTTGTACATCTGTGGATGTATTTTGATCTTTTATTACATTACGTTACATTACATGTCATTTAGCTGACGCTTTTATCCAAAGCGACTTACAATTAAGTGCTTTCTTTCAACTCTGAAAGTTCAAACTCCAGACAACAAGTAGTAAGTGCAAGTACATTAGCTTTAAATAAGCAAAGCTACAAAGAGACATATGAAAGTGCAGTTTCAAGATATAGAATTTTTTTTTTTATTATCTTCATTATAATGATATGCTGGTCATACTTTTATGTAGGGGGATGACAGGATAGTAATCATGTATTATTTATTATTATTATATTACTTATTTCTGTTCTGATGATTATGCTTGGTCATTGTGTTGCTGAGTCTGTGTCGTGTTTTATGATGCACTCAATGCTGCAAAACCATTGCCCTTCAGGGAATGATAAAGTTGAAAGTTGAAGTTTCTGGGAATGACGTTGGAGTGACTAATATGCTGTGTGTGTGTGTGTGTGTGTGTGCTGTGTCTAGAAAAATCATCTCTATAATACCTCTGGGTGTGCAGGCGAACTTCAAAGCTCACTGTGAAATGTGTCTGTGATGTGACATTGAGTAGATTTTATAACGCTTGGATTGAACTTTAATGAAATGTTCCCAACAGTAAAAGAGGAACGTTGGGTGTCTTCGGTAGCAATTATCAGGTTGCTTACTTTGAAATTAAGGAGAAATTGAACATGCGCGGTGTAGGCTATTACCTTGGCATTATCATCAAAGTGTTTCACTTTATTGAATTGTTTCATTTTTAGTTTATCCAGTCTGAAGAAAAAATATTCACCCTGCTGCTTTGACTTGAAGACACTTCAAGTTTTTTTTGCACTGTGGTCTACTCGGTAACTAATTTAGAAGGCCACTTACCTGTACAGGTGAGTACTAATTAATTAGTTTAGTAATTAGGTTAGTATCTAAATTAGGTTACCTGGAATCTCATTTAAAGTGATGGTTTGGAGTAATTCACCCTAGGGTCCTTTGCACCATGACCTCGAGCTAAACAAACACCCCCCCCCAGAAGCTTTGTTCACCTGGGTCGAACATTGGGAGAGTTAGCGTAGAGTAGCGTTATCAGCTGAATAGCTTAGCGCAGGGGCTAACGGACCCACGTTTGTATCTCGTAAGTTACCCCACTAATAATGCCCGAAATGATACCAAACGTCTACAGTAGTACAAATAGGTTATGCTCTCATAAAACGATGGATTGGAAAGTTTGTAAGTACACCAGAAGTTTATGAACACTTGCCTGCTCTCTTCTGCTCTCTGTTGCTGCTGCTGCTACCTGCAGTTAGACAGTGCTTAGAGCCGTCTACAAATTACTACACAAAAGAGTTACAAAAAAATATTTATTAATTCAATGATTAAATAAGGTAATGTCTCCAAACTTACCTCAATTATTACTTGTCCTCCTGCTCGTTATACTACAGCACTTACTTAAAAAAAGTTAAATTAATAAATATTTTTTTTGTTGCATCTTTCTTTTGGTGTTGTTAATTTGTAGACTACTACGCATCTTACAGCAGCAACAACAGCAGCAGAGAGCAGAAGCCAGCGCAAGTGTTATTTACATAAACTTCTGGTGGGCCCACACTTTTCAATCCGATAATTTTGAGAGCATTTAACTATAAAACGATGTTTGGTATCATTCGGTAGCGTATTAGGGTCATTTAAAAGAAAAAACTGGCATCACGTCCTTCGCTACAGCTGTAAAGCTTTCTAACTCTCAACCCTAGGGTGTAATTCACCCTAGGGTCAGTTTCTTGTCATTACAATAAACTGCCTCAAGATGATTTATGTCATTTTCCATGATCCAACTCAAGTGATCTGTAGTTTTTTCTTTAATGAATAGTTTGACGTTTTTGGAAATTTACTATTTTACTTTACATGAGGATACCAGGCAACCAGTAGAGACTCGAGCACAGACATGATAGTGGAAGAAATATATAATTATCTAACTCTTAGTAAGAAAGAAAATACTGGTGTTTCCCAAAATGTTGAACTATTTCTTTAAAGCCCTTATAATTAACATAAACATATTCTGTTCCTGTAACACTTTTTAGGGGCATTTTATAGTTCAATTTGTAATATCATTGCATTGGCATACTATTTAAGTTCCGTTGGATTCATATTCTTCATACTTTCTTTAACCTTTTATTCTTCAATACACTGGCCAATTTATTAATTCCCTGCAGACATGTCTGTCCACATACCATTGTTTACTTTTGGTCTGGGGCTGCTTTTTTAATGGTTTAGACTGTTTGATGCCTTTGTTCCAAATAAGATAAATCATGACATAAATATTTAAGACGTGCTTCTGACAATGTGGAAACAGTTAGGTGATTTCCTTTTCCTGTTTCATCATGACAATATCTCTGAGCAACAAAGCCAGGTCCCTATTGGCTTTAAGTTTGAAGGCCTAATTAGTCAAGCTGTCTAACAGATGTAGGCTATTTATTTTTAAACACTGTCTCCTGTCTCTTCCGGTTGAGACAATAGTTACTAACCTGCTACTCTGCTAAGCTAGGCTAGTTAGCTTTTAGCACAGCTGATTTAGCTGCTGGTGTTTCATGTCATATAACATTTTAGAGCATCAAAGTTGAAAAGTGGCAGGAAAAAGTGGGTTTTCATTACAGTCTAAATAATATTTTCTTGCATTTTCTGTCTCTATGTGTCAAGCATTGACAGATAAGCACTTAAATCCACTTGTTTAATTGTATTTAAAAGTTTAAGTACCTCTACATCAAACTTATACACTATTAAAAGTGTCAGTTTAACAGTGAATATTAGGGATCTATTAGCCTGAGCGTGGCAGCTGCTTGAGGTAAGGATGTTAAATCACTGTGTAAACACACACATGTGATTACTGCCAAACCATGTCATCGTGGACTTTGGACAGGAGGAGAAAGATAAGGAAATCCCACACACATATTAAATCCAATGTTGGCCTGCACTTATTGTTGTTCCTGTTTTGCTGCCGTGTGTAGAGGAATTAGATTAGATATTGATATATAATTTTAAGCTATACTGACATGTACCTTAATATGTTACCAAAAATAATAAAAATCCTATGTTGTATTAACTGCTTCAGCCACAGTGATTTACATCAGCCCAATAAACTGAAACTGCACAGGCCCCTCTGCCTATGTCATACAATAAAAGCCATCATAAAGGTTAATTCAGTATCTTCCGTAGGCTATAAACCTTTAGTTAGTTATTAAGTTTTTAATAAAGTGTTAATCAGTGACAGTCATTAAAATAATATGTGATATCATTGTTTAGGGTGGGAGGTTGTCAATGTTTACAGAGCTACTACAGGCCTATTTTTACACCTTGCACGAGCTTCGGCAATAACGTCTTTCTCTGCTAATGTCAAGTGAGTCACTTTCTTACCAAATACTGCGTTTCACTATTCAAACAGTGTATTTTACCTTATCAGTTATTGCAGTTTGGAAGAAATATTACAGACCAGGTATGGATTGGCCATCGGGAGTACCGGTGGGCCGGTCTATTTGTGCGGGCTGCATGTCCGAAAGGTTTTTGATCGGCCCGTGATGGGAAGAGCGATGACATGATTGGCCCACTTGTGTGTCTTTCATGTGAACACTGGCTATTCACATCCTTGATCTTTTGCTGACAGGCCCTCAGAAAGGAGAGAGATCACATGATTGGCCCACTGGTTGCCTCTTATCTGAACACTGGCCAATCACATCCTACTATGGCCGACCTCCATCCTACCATAGAGACCATGGATGTATTAAAGTGATGGTTCGGAGTAATTCACCCTAGGGTCTTTTGCACCATGACCGCGAGCCAAACACCCCCCCAGAAGCTTTTTTCACCTGGGTCTAACATTGGGAGAGTTAGCTAGAGTAGCGTTATCAGCTGAATAGCTTAGCGCAGGGGCTAATGGACCCACGTTTGTATCTTGTAAGTTACCCCCACTAATAATGCCCAAAATTATACCAAACGTCTACAAGTAGTACAAATAGGTTATGCACTCATAAAACGATGGATTGGAAACTTTGTAAGTACACCAGAAGTTTATGAACACTTGCCTGCTCTCTTCAGCTCTCTGTTGCTGCTGCTGCTGCTGCTACCTGCAGTTAGACGAGTGCTTAGGGCCGTCTACAAATACTACACCGAAAAGAGATACAACAAAAATATTTATTAATTTAATGATTAAATAAGGTAATGTCTCCAAACTTACCGTCTTACAGCAGCAACAACAACAGCAGAGAGCAGAAGCAAGCAGGCAAGTGTTATTTACATAAACTTCTGGTGTACTTACAAACTTTCCAATCCATCGTTTTATGAGAGCATAACCTATTTGTACTACTTGTAGACGTTTGGTATAATTTCGGGCATTATTAATGGGGTAACTTACGAGATACAAACGTGGGTCCATTAGCCTCTGCGCTAAGCTATTCAGCTGATAACGCTACTCTAGCTAACTCTCCCAATGTTCGACCCAGGTGAAAAAAGCTTCTGGGGGGGTGTTTGGCTCGAGGTCATGGTGCAAAGGACCCTAGGGTGAATTACTCCGAACCATCACTTTAAGATAGAGACGGAGATCGTTTAGTCACCGGCGGGGGAAAACCTATGGGGAAAACCAACTCCACAAAGTGCCTCTATTAGCCTAGAAATCTAGACGTACCCTAGCGGCAGCAAATTTCATCAACATCTTGATGTGGGTCTGGCTTGTCAGGCTACCTGTAGGTAGCTAAAAACACGACATTTAAGCATAAATGATAATTTTAGCACCCTTTGTCTAGCAGAGAGGACAAGTTAGCTGTTATGAAGCTAATGTTAGTTATGCAAACGTAATACTATAGCTTTCTCACCCATTTATCCACGACCACATTACACTAACACAAGTTGCATAGCCCTACTACTGTGTACAAAATTCAGCTTACGCTTAATTTACAGACTTGTCACTTGTTTACTATACAAGACGTCTTGATGATACCCATGTTCCACCCTCAACCTTTAGCCATCTTGCCATCAAGAGCCAGACAGCCTTTTTGCGTCAGTGAGTAACGTTACGCTATCATCCTCTACCACTCAGCTAATTGGCAGTTGGGTCTGGTACCAGTGTGTAGGCTACCTGTTGAAGGGGGAGTACAAGGACGGGTGGTGCCTGGCTGATTGTGGTGGGCTGGTCTGGGTCTCAAAAATCCAGGGCTGATTTTTTTACCCCAGTCCAGCCCTGTTATAAACTGGCATGATTTGTGCATGGCCCAGGCCAGGAATGCCCCCCATCTCCTCTTGTTGTTGTACCAGAGCATTATTCAGCCCACCCTACTGTGCCACCTGATTCTTTGTTATGTAATCAACACTACTGCAAGGATAATCTGTCTCCCCACACCCAACCTCACAGAGTTAAACAATAAGGCCATTGCACCACTTTGCCCTCCGGGCGCAGATACAGAACACTATGGCGCAGAAGGGCTCGCTTTGGAAAGAGTCTAATCCCCGTGAGCATTGCCACCTTAAATAAGAGGCCTCGCTGAACTGGCCTGAGTGTCCTGTACTGTCCAGTACTGTTGTATGCCATTGTATGATGTTGCTATGTGCTGTTGTCTGATGTGTACCGTGCTGTGGAAAACAATTTCCCCTTGGGGACAATAAAGTCTACCCAATGCACGACTTTTTCTTTTAAAACATTTTACGTGCAGGGGTACACTGAAATATTGAATACTGTGAATCCTTGTTCAAGCGTGCTATCTACTGTTTTCATGTGTTTTGTCGTTCTTAAAGAAAATCCAACTTGATGGCCTTGGCAAGGAATTCTGGATGTGCTCCAAAAAGTCTATTGTCATATGGTGATGAACCACATAAATCTGTCTCTATACCAGTGAGGAAAAACAACACCCTAAAACGTACATTTCCAACACGGTATGAGACAGTCAAAAAAATTTCACACATTTTGGGTTGATTCATTCAAATGTTGTTCATTCAAATCTCAAGATTAAATAAGAACTATTTCCAGATATATTCAGACTATTTGTGCATAATCAAATTTCTAAAAACAACTTTTTTATTTAAAAAAAAGATACATCAGCATACAATACAACTGACTAGCCGTACGGTACACAGAACACCATTTTGTTGTTGCTGTCATTGTTATTTTTAGTAATACTATTAGATCAGCAGATAACGGCTATGATGTACTGAAGTTATTGTTTGGAGCAAACAGGAAACAATTGTCATCATACATAAATAAAGAACAGCCGCTGGAACATATTTAATTGGAAATACGGACAGCATGTAACAATGCTGCCAGATGTTGCCAATATCATCTCGGGCCAAATTAGAACAAAGTTCACCTGGAGAAAAAAATTCCGTCAATAAATATGGTGCAATAAATAACAAATCATTTGCCCAATTATAATTAAATTGTCTTTATAAACACAAGAGTTTATTAATAAACATCATTATTAATATGTTTCCCCAATTTTATTGAAAACAACTGAATCTCCATCAAAGCGTCACATCCAAAGCGTAATCCCTGGTGTCAGTATCGAAACGTTAAATGTCCCCTCCAATGTTTCCTATCCTGTATCCTCAAACTGTGTGGACAAACATCGGGAAGTGAGATAAGCATACATGTCGTGGCCAAGAACATGATACATCCTGTATAGTGGACGGTCAGTGGTCTTGTATATGGTCAGTGATCTCAAAGTTCAACTGAGGTGACGTAAGTGATGTTGACCAAATATCTTTTGAATCTCGAGGTATGAGCGCAACTGCATGTGTTGTGGTAAGACTCCTGCATGGCAAAGATACCTGTAATGTCCATTGTGATTATTTTGCCCGTACCATCAGTGCTGCTATTCCTTTTTGTGTTCTAATCTGTCATTCTGATTGTCAGGTTCTTGGACAGTACCTCGGAAATTACACTCAAGAAGTTTGTGTAACAAAGCAAAACAATGTTAAGATAAACTTTGAGAGGTCACCGCCCACACAATCTCATGCAAACCCAATCTCTTACATTTCAAATGTTCCTTGGGAAATTAGTTTTCCCTAAAAGCAATGAGCGATTTGTCCCTAAAGCACTGATAGAGGACTGAGACCATCAAGTCCTTTTCGAAGGTCGATAAAGACTGATTTAAGATGTTTTGACTGTCACGCTGCAGATGTTCTCCCACAGTCCAAACACAAGAAGAAGTGTTCATGATGATGGGTGAAAGGGAGCAAATGCCTTCATAGAATAGATATGAAGGCACTCTGTTGTTGTTGTTATTACACACAGGCCTGAATTACACACACGCTCAGTACCTATACATGCGCTAATGGAGAAATGTCAGTATGAGGGGGCTGCCATGGAAAGGAGCCCCGAGCAGTTGGGGGTTTGGTGCCTTGCTCAGGAGCACCTTGGCAGTGCCACGGAGTTGAACTGGCACCTCTCCAGCTAATAGTCCACCACCATACTTTGGTCCGTATGGGGACTTGAACCAGCAACCCTCCGGTTCCCAACCCGACTCCCTACTGACACCCTCTTGCATCCATACTGAAATATCTCAGAATTTACTACTATTGTCTGGTGTTTTTAACGTTGCCGATTGAAAGTGAGCGCTGACTTTTAATCGTTCCTCTTTGGCTCCGAAAACATCTACCTCAGTTTTGTTTTCAAAAGACACAATATCAATCAACAACAAATGTTCATGGACTCCTATCTGCCCTTCTTTCTATGTCCTCAGGCAGGAAAAAAAATAGGAGGACATGACCCAAAGTATGCAAATGTATCTACTTTCTATCAAAGTGACAAATGTATGAAGGTTTTGAAAAAAAAACTTAAAATAGTAGGAAACTTTATCTTGTGTCTCTGTATCATAAATATGTCTCACTGAAGCTTAAACTATAGAAGCAACTACACAAATGAAAAGTAAATAATAAATCTTTACGAGTCTTACAAAAGTCAATAAGGCATAAAGAAACAAGTTTCAACGAGAGAGCATTAGTTGCATGCACAGGATTAGTAACATGGAACTCACAACTGATGCATCAGGAAGTTCATCTGTATTGACTGGAGACATGCTGCAGAGTAGTATGGGAACACCTCATCTGTATACAGGAGTGTTGTAAATACAGCAGTAAAGCCAATACTATAAACATATTTTCCCTAAACCCTGCCATATGAATACATTCTTATCCCGGCAGTGGCACCGCGATGTTCAACTGGCTTAAATTGACAGGTTCAGCCCCTGTGAGAACCATACCAGAATGTATTTGTGTACACAACTCAACATGAAGTGAGATAGCCTACACTAAGTGATAATAAGTCAGAGCACAAAAAACCTAAGTGCACAAAATTGTGTGATTTACATCAGGTAAAACAGAAGCAAAATTCTTCTGTTTCTGCGTTAATCAGATATATTTACTGATAAATAAAAATTCCAAGGTCCAAGTCTTTCAGCTTTCCTGTGGTATGCCATCAGTATTGTTTTCTAAGCATGTTAATGTACAAAACAGACCTACCATGTCAGAGAGGTTAATGGAAGCCACACATTTCATGGTTATTATGGGGGGGAACCTTGTGTTTCCCATGTGTGTGTTTTTGAATGTCTGTATGATTTTGTTTTTGAGACTGTCCAGCTAAAGCTTTTTTCAGATTGCCATTGTGGTGCACTGCATATCTTCACTTTGGATCCCTTTGGGTTAAAATAAAAAAAATAATATCAGCAATGTTTGAGAATGACATCAGATATTTTTTTTTTCATTAATAAGTGGTGATCAAGCTGACCGCCAATTTCTCAACTTTAAACAAATGACACCCAGTATGCTTTTAAATTAAATATCCTATTGTAAACATTCTGCATTTGATACCATCAGAGGATACAGAAGCACGTTTTTCGGAATAATATTTAAGCATCAAGAAAATAATTTTAGAAAAGACACCACCAATGTGTATACAACTTTCTTAGCAAAGTAAGCGTCATCATAGACACTTCTCTGGAAAAACTTAATGATCAAGTAATCAGCCACATTTTTCTGTTATCGTGGTTCAGCCACATCAATATGTGGTTATTTTGACCCAGTAACAATTTAATATTTACATTTCTGCTAGGTCATCAATTAAGCCAAAAACTTGTTTTTTTTTTAATAAAAAATCAAATAAAATATCATTGTTCTGTTTAGACAAAATAACGTTCAACAAGTTGTACTATGGAACTTTTAGGAGATCTCATGGGGTTTTGTAAGTTTGTAGTCCTAGATACAGTACAGAGACGAGTGAGAGAGAGACAGAGATATGGGGAACAGCTGTGTAATTACATTTGCAAAAGTTCCCAGACTTGTTTACATTGTTTGGGGTATTTTATGTCAAAGATATATAAACATTTGAAGCCCACATCTGCTGCTGTTTGCACAGACTCTCCATTCGCAATAGTTAAAAACTGACTCTTTAATAAAAACGTTTCTTTAGATGTCCTCCTAGATGTTTGTTTGTGGTTTCTTTTCAACAATTAAGAAATAATCTTAATTTGAATAAATTGTTCAGAGTGAAGACACATTGTGTGTAGAGTGAACTGTTATGTCTTTTTTTTAACTTGTCACAAAAACATTCTGATGGATACTGGGTGGGTGCTAAATTGACCACAATTGGGTTAAAAATGACCCAGTTTTTTTAATGTGTGGTTTAATGAAGAGGTTAAAATACTTTGCAACAGCAACTTTGGCTTGGCATCAGGATCATCATCCACAAGCTCATGGACAGACTTTTTCCTTTTTCCATCACCTTGGAAGTAGGTGAAGTTGTGCTGGAAATTACAACCCTCCTTCTACATTAAACCAGATTTTCAAATGTCAACAGAGGGCAAAAGATACTGTGCAGGGGTCAAGTATTGCACACTTCTGGTGCAGCAACATAAGGCTGTGATATTTCCTGCTTTGCTACTGAACACCGAGGGGGTAAGGGTAAGCGTACCTCCTATGGCGCCATTTTGATGCTAACAAGCACTCACTGACTGCCATTCATTTTGACGTCATTTTGACGTCACTTTGACAGCGAATAACTTTACATCTGAAGTGTATGGAATATCTAAATGACGTGTTCGTTCGATTTCTGGAGGAAGGAGAGGCTGGGTCGAATTGAAAGTTAAGCAAAAGGTTTAATAAAACAACATGAAAACAGTCAAAACACAATCAAACATAAAACATAAAACACTGCCAGTAGCAGACTGCAAAACATGATTCCCCTTGTGGGGACACAGATTGCAGCCATGCGACATGACAAAACAAATGTTACACTGCAGCTGACAGCGGACTGAATCCTGCTTCTCCTTGTGGAGTCACATAAAAACAGTCCTGAGACAGTCTCCGGATCACTCATATATTCCCCTACACCTGGGTGGTTCCTCAAAATGAAATCTTCCCCTATTGGTCAGATGTCGCTCAGGTTAAGGACACACCTCTGATTAGATTAACTCCAGGTCACAGACTAAGGTCATTTATCATGGTATAGTGCCAATTCACAGAGATACACATTTTCTTTGTTCTAATCAGTCTGGCCTAGCAGGGAGTGGCTCCCCGAAACAGCATCTACTTTCATGCTAAATAACCGACATGACCTAATTAATTCTATTAGAAGCTGGAGATGGTGTGAGCCAAACAAATGCTGATTAGGCTTAATCAGTATTGAAACATTCCTTCACTCAGTCACACAACAGTTCACATTTTTAAGTTACATGTTTTTACCTAAAAGTATATTGTACTAAAACATAAGCATATTTTTTACTTTTTTAAACCTAACAGAAGTGTGCATTTTAGTTAGTAATAATTAGCCTGTACCCATGTTATCTCCTTACATATACCTACGCGTTACGTCTCTGCAAGATTGGGAATGATTGAGATTTCTCTTGGCACAGCTACCAGAACACTTCCAACTTTCAGACAGGTTGCTTACGTCACATTTACGTCTTCAAGCTCAGTTGGAGGCTGCGCAGTAAGGCTCAACCCTCACCGGAAAAGTGCTTCTAATAGACTTCACTGCCAGAGCAACAGGATCTGTTAGGCCGGACCGTTCCAAATTGGGACACCAAGCAACATATTTTATGTTTTCCTCCGTGGGTGCCCACGCCCTTTAAAAAAAACAAGTAGTCAAAAAATGTTTGCATTTCAGATGGCCGACACGAACACACAACGCCGATAATACACACAAACACGAATGCGAACACACAAACTCGATAATAAAGCTGTAAAGCAGGCTATCTTTCAACTCAGGATAGGATTGGAGATGAAAAGTTGAACTGACACATAACCACGATCAGCTTCGTGGGTGCTCAGTATTAGCGGAGCACCAACGGTATCGGCGCCTATGCCCAGCAACCCGTTCGACCCAGAGGTGAACTGTCCCCCGCTCCCCCCTCCCCTTTCCTCTTCTCACACAGCTTCTCTCTGCACGGTACCTTCTCAGCAAGCAGGGGCACCAATTTGCCGATTCCACACACGGTGAAATTATAGATAATACAGTAAAAGTGCTCGTGCTGCCCCAAGGGGGTAAGCTTCGCTTCAGAACTCGAACCTCCTATGGCGCCATTTTGACGCTACAAAGAGATCACCTCCCGTTAGCATTCCACTGACTAGCATACATTTTGGCGCCACTTTGACAGCAAATAACTTTACATCTGAAGCGTTTAAAGACTATTTGTCCATTGTTTATTTCTAAAAAACACGACAATGTATAAAAGGCTCCATTACCTTGTACCTCACGTTATGGCTCCGTAGCAGATGTTTTTATAAAAATAGGCTAACGATTGTGTCATAACCAAGTGACTTACTGTCACACAGTAGAGGAATTACAGTATAGTACAGGAGAATGTCGCAGGCAGTTTGGACTTACGTTAGCTGTTTAGGTTTAATTACTAATGTTAACTAGCATGTTAGTGATCAATAATTAGCCTGTGCCCATGTTATCTCCATCTCTGTAAGATTGGGAATGATTGATATTTCTCTTGGCACAGCTACCAGAAGACTTACAACTTTCAGACACGTTGCTCACGTCACATTAACGTTGTCTCTGTCAGTTGAAGGCTGCGCAGTAAAGCAAGTGATAACTGGAAAAGTGCTTCTAATAGCCTTCACTGGTCTCCGTCCAGAGCAACAGGCTCTGTTGGTCCATTTTATATATGTCAGTGGTGCTGCCCCATGTGTCATGAAAAAATTCCCACTTCGCCCGTGCCAAAAACCGCTACCGAAGAGCTGAAATGTAGTCAGGTGAATAATCTTCAGCCAGCTGGTTGATGTTGATTAGTCTATCTCCCATGTCAAAGATGATGTTGACAGTTGATGACTTGGCATAATACAGGAGGATGAAGAAATGTCAGAGTATTTTGCTCTGACTCTAACTGTTCTGATGTGAGGCATTTTAGTTTGGATATACTGAATGTAAATGATCACCCTCACATCTGTTTCTTCATGTTTTGAAGAGATCTCTGGTCGAAGTTCTTTTGACATAACTCCAGCATTGCATTCTATCTTGAAAGCAGAAAAACAGCCCTGGCATTTGCATTTGCATTTGCCCTATTTTTGTCAACAACCTAGCTTGGAAATTAGTAACTCTGCCTTCCGAGTTAATCTTTCCACGCACCTTGCGGCTGCATGCATAAAATAACTTTATCAGTAGTGGCCTACAGGGGTCCATAGAGGTGCGGCCCTTCTGGAATTTGCCCAAATTCCAGATGGCCAGTCCGTCACTGCTTGAAAGCTTGACCAGCCTCTATGAAAATGACAGGCCTTCGGATGATGTCTTCCATCATATCATGAGAGCTCCAGTGATCCAGAAGTAAATGAATGAGTGCCTTCTTGTTTTCATCATCTGTGAGAAAACCATTTCAGTCAGCGGGTCGAGGAACATTCAGCCCATTAAACGTTCACCACAACCTCTGTGATCTCTCGCAGCTGATTTTGGGGAATAAAGACAGTCAATGTAAGTGTCTGTGCTGAATACTGTTTCAACTGCAGCAGGTAGACTTTTGAAGGCGCGCTCTGATATAGTCTTCATTGTCCGTGGTACATCGCACATGTAGAATGAGGAGTTTCCATCTTGAATGAGAGCACATTGGCTTGGAGAAGGAAGTTGTGCATTCTCAGCATCTTTGATCATGTGATTAATTCCTTTTGCTTTGTTGTTTTTTTGCAAAAAAGCCATCGATTGTTGAGATGGAGTATGGCGTCAGAGTCAAGGGATAGGTCATTAGGTCAGAGATGCTAATTTGTGACTTAAGTTCTTGTGATTTGATGAAGATCTGAAAGATAAACCCACTTGGCCTTGTACTGGATCACTTTCTGGTTTGATGCCACAAGCTTCCTTTTAATAATAAATTGAATTTATATAGCGCTTTAGGCGTGGTAGACGACATTGTCTTGAATCTGTTCCTCTTGATGGGGTCGATCACGGATGAACTTCTCTTTTTGAGTTTTGCCATTTTTCAGGGCATTCTGCACATCATAGCGCACCTCTTCTGGCAAAGCTGCTCCTGAACTCAAACTTGTCAAGGGCTTACAAGTCGCAAGCTGAAATGGGTTGATAAAACTCTGAAAAGCTTGTACAAGCTGCACTTGCTCCTCAGACCGAGTGATTTCACGTGGTCTGAGATCTTTTTGTTGCTTCTCTGTATGTTCGCCTCGGCCACTTGTCATTTCCCACACCCACGTGGCTTCTACTAGCTCTCTTTTGGCATGAGCAGTCAGGATATGACGTTGACGCTCGCTTCATAATTACTGGTTATTCCACAGATCCCAGCAGAATATGTCCCAGACCCTGAGTTTGACTTGAATCAATCTAGAAGTAGAGTGGGCGCCTTACATGTAGAAAAATATAGGACACCAATCTCCCAATAGAATCAATATCTTTCTATAACCAGAAAAATAGATCAACTTACCTCCAAATTGTTTTTGCTGAATAACTTCAGGATGTGACATGAAGGGTTAGGGTGTTGGTTGGTTAGTGCAGTGATGTAGTCTACGTCACATGTGTCAAACTCAAGGCCCGTGGGCCAAATCCGGCCCCTTGCAGATTTAGATCTGGCCGTATATCAATTTGGTTTCACAATCAATTTTGGCCCGCCTAGTTGTGCGCCACACCAAAAACACAGGAAAGTGTTTTTTAAAATGCAATTACATGTCATTCAAAGTAGAATTTGCTAGATTTGCCGACTCTGAGACTCAGAAATTTCCCCAGAAGCAGCAGAGAGTTTTCATATTCAGGCTGTGAAACAGGTTGATGTTAAAAAAATCATTGTTTTGATTGATTTGCTAAATTCTATGAAGGCCAAGGAACTCTTTTGATGACTTTTGTATGGCTTCATGTCAACAAAAATGCGACAAAAAGCGTACAAAAATGTCGGAAAAAGCAACAAATTTACAAAAACGTGACAAATGTCTGAGAAAGCCACAAAAAAGTCTGAATGAAAACAAATAAACTTTACATGTCTGGCTCTTGGTGTGATTCTCTTTTTCCAGTGTGGCCCTTAGTGAAAATGAGTTTGACACCCCTGGTCTATTTGACACGCACGTATACGCAGTATACCCACTTCAGATATTTTTATTCACAAATACGGGGTCGAGTAATGTGACAGCAAACAAAACTAACACTGCAGAACGTGCAGAGAGACTCTTCTCATCTTTCATCGACCGGCTCCTCGCTGAGGGCAGTGCGTAGCGTAGTGTGTGCGTAGCGACCGGGCCCCAATGCTCCGCCTACACTAATGCCAGTATCGTCCCTTCACCACATTTAAGACTAATATAAGTAGCCTATTTTATTTTGTCCTCGTTGCTTTGGGGTCAGCTTTTGTGATCCAGGCTCAGGTCCCTGATGTGAAAGCCCCCTTACTGCTTTTTATTCCATTATATTTTTTATATATTTTGAATATCATCTGTGTTTTCCTTCTCATAGGATAAATAAAGGTGTTCCCACCATAAATTGGTGCAAAAGTGTACATACACAGATACATATATTATACATACACAAAATCAGAATGCAGGATATTAGTCTTTGGTGCTCAAAATAACCCTGGGGGAGGACACCGAGACCCCACGCTTTGATATGCCCCCCCAATAGGCCCATTCTGAGCCAGAAAAAAAAAGAAGAAAGTGGTACAGTATACCAACTACAATACATTAGACTACATCACTGGGTTAGTGTGTTGGTTGGTTTATGTGTGTAACCTGGTTACCATTGTTTTATCTTACACCGTGACCCCAGTCCACCTAGGGGCTTAATATTATTCACTTGTAAGGTAATTAACTTCATATAGTATAGCAGTACATAAGTCAAATCTCAACTCTTGTTTAAGATATTGTTCATATGCAAAAAATATGCTTAATCCCATATGGAATGGTAATGGTTGAAAGTTCTTTTTTCTACGATTTGAGGTACAGTGGATAACTTTGGTTATACCAGCTGTAAACCTCTAGGTAGAAAGGTCATCTTGGACTTAAATTGAAGCTTATAAACTTGGGATGTTTCTATGTACATTTGAGGCAGTGATATCTATAACAAAATGCTTGAAAATGATCACTTTTGATGACAATTTGTCAGGCGGACAGACATTTCTTTGTCTTTTGGGGTATGTTGAGGGTGATATTTGACAGCAAAAAGGCAGCAATCCCCAGAATCTTTTTCTGCTAGTTTCCCCTATGTGTCAGGATACACCATGCAAAATTTTAGGGTTATATGACCATTTATGTAGCTGCAGTACCTTAATATTCACAATTACCTCATGCCGCCAAAAGCTTTTCCCAAAAAGGGTGTTTTTTGGCCCCTGAGATCAAACAGGGCTGAGTTGGGGGTTGTCATTATCAACTTGTGATGGCTCAAGGTATAGGAAATAATAGTGAAAAAAGGTAGCAAAATACATCCTGAGGAGTGGACCTGGCTCCCGGTCTATATACTGTCTATGCTACACACTACCCTGGATATCAAGAGTTCTCGCGAGAGCACAATTTGAATTTCCTCAGCGAGTCACTCTGGCATTGAGTAATTATGCTCATTAACTATGCCCTTGTATCCATGCTGCACCAATCACATCGGTGTATCTTATATAGGCAGGCCAGGCGAGCTAAACAGATGACGACTTCAATTTACCAGTTAGCTCCGCTGGTAGCTAAGCGTATGGGGCTCTGGATACGTCACCCCGTGTATTGTTTTGATTGGTCGTAGTGTTATCCAATTGCGTGCAGTGAGATTTTCAAATGCATGCTCGCTCCTCGAGTCTGGCCATTTTCATTACTCAGTGCCAGTCCCTTAATCTTTCGGATTTGGGTCTGGATTTCCAGGCTAACTAAACACGTGTGACAACTAAAACCATATGGTCAGTAGACCTGAGTGACCCAGGAAGGAAAATAGGGGCAGAGGAGTTCAGGAATATTTGAAGATGAATACCCACTCAGTGCCCTCAACCATAAATCATTAAGACAAACTCCAAACTTGAGAGCCAATGATGTGAGGTCAGCGTAGGAAAAGTGTAGTGAGAAGCCTATAGCAGCATAAATGGTGGATGTAAACATTACTTAACAGTAAATTTAGGTCCACAGTTGAAATGGTAAACATTTGGCAGAACAGGTTAACTTATTGGATAGTGTCATTTCCAGTCAAAGCGTTTTATTGTTAAATAATGATTTCTTTTTTTTCATGTCCACATATATGCTTTAGAAAAAATATGACAAACCGATTGCGCACTATGCCTAATCTGTGTAATCTTTTGCAGATTGTCCAGTTTGGTTTGATAATCTTTTTTAACCCATAGATGTAGTGCTGCTTTGCAACTAATGCTTTGAAACTAAATGCTCTATCTTCCAGAAGAGAGGTAAAGCAATGTGCAAGAAAAGTGTTCTTTTGCGACATTGAAAAGTTCATGATCACTTTTTATATAACCGGTGAACATATTGCCTTTGTATAGACATAGGGACGTAAATGTAGACATTGACGAGATGATACAATATAATTTAGTTTAGGTGTAAAATCTGTCAAGACTGGGAAGCCGAGCACATCTGCAAGCCGAGCGAGCAGTCATGCTTTTTAAATATAAGTGCAGCCCTTAATAACTACCTCATGCCTCTGATCAGTCACTTGAAATCAAACAAAGCTTTTTTAATAAATATTGTCTAATAATTTGAGACTGTCATTCGTCTGTGCTTAAACTGTATATGTATTACTTCTGTCATTGTTCCCTTAAACAATGGCAATTCACAGGAGCCATAACCTTTTGAAAAGTGCCCTACTGATTGCATTTTCCTGTTATGTTTAACGTGAGCTTGAGGTTTATAGATAGCTTTTTCAAGGATTTTAAGCTACAGTAGCCTATACAATGCTAACTGCAGGAGGGCAGAGTGAGACAATGGATATATTTCCTACAACCTATTTTAAGGACAGCAGATGAAAATGGTTCTCGATTTTGTAGGGTTGTTGTTGTTTGAAGTTACAGTACAGTATATTTTATCTGTGTTTGCATTTGCATCTGTTTACCAGCTGCATTATTTGCATCATCAGAGCTGCTGTGGCTATAATACAAAACACTCTCTGGTCAAACACAGGGAAGTAGTAAACTAAAAATGGTTAGTCACAAAAGCATGTGAGCTTTGAGGCTGTATAAAGTGAATGAGTAAACGCTTCAAGGTGCTCCCAATCGGTTCTTGTCAAACTGCTCAGTGGTGAAAAAAAAAAAACTGTCATTGTTTTAAGACAGTGGTTGTGAACTGTGGACAGATCCCAGTGTGTCAGGGTTGATAACATGTTGTGTCCTCTCACCTTTATACATTCTGTTCCATATAGAATGCAGAAGTTCCAAGATGAGTCAGTCATCATACAGTGAGCCTGTAATAGGGGAGTGACTTTGGTCACAGTCTCGTGGCTGACAATTTTTGTGATAACTGCATTTTTCAAACTGCAAGCAACCAACAAAAACCATGACCTGTGATATTAGAGGAAGCTGGCATTTGCCCAAATTCCAGATGGCCAGTCCGCCACTGAGCACAGTAAAGTTAAAGATGAACGTTGACTAAGACGTGAAAAAAAAACAGAATAAACAGAACACTACACACTAATTTCGCAAAAAATCTGTAATTGAGTGCAATGTTTTATTACCCCTTTGCTTTGCATTATAATCAGTGGTGGAGAAACTCAGATCTTATACTTGACCAATACAACAGTGTAAAAATACTCTTAGAAGTAAAGGGGCTGCATTCAAAATCTTGCTCATGTAAAAGTACAGGAGTATTATCAGCAAAATGTAGGCCTACTTAATGTATTTAAAAGCACTCATACTGCAACAAAATGCCCATGTGAGCAATATAAATATACATCTTAAGATCCCTCCCCACTGAGTCCAGTGGTGGAACGTTACATTGGCTGCATCAGTACATTTAATCTGTACTTAAGTACAATTTTAAGGTAGTCTACTTACTTGAGTATTTCCATATGTTACTTTAAACTTCTTCTTCACTACCTTTTTGGAGAGAAATATTGTACGTTTCACTACACTTAGGCTATTTAAGAGCTATAGTTGCTTTTCAAATTAAGATGATGAGTTTACATACATATATGAGTTTATATGATCCTTTACAGAATACATTACAAAAAGTATATATGTTGTTAAATGTAGCTCCAAAATATTAATATACTAATAGTTCAATAATACAATTGTAGGCTATTTCACTGACAACAGGGACTCTGCATTATTTTGTTACTTTAAGTAAATGCAGGACTTTTACTTGTAATGCAGTACTACTTTTACACTGTGGTAGCCTACTTTTAGGCTACTTAGGGTAATGCTTGACCGTAATTATGGTTCAATGTTGAAAAGCCTTTGATATGAGTGAGCAACCGGAAGTGTTGGGTTTGTATTAACAGGAGCTTTACAGCAACGGATATCCGTAGCTCCTATTGAGAAATGACTCAACACGAGAGCGCGCGCGACTTGTTGGCGTTAATGCGTGATGTGTTTATTATAGGGGAAACACCTGCTACCAGAGATCAGGTAAACTGTGATAGTCAAAATAAGGGAATTGTAAAACAACTGTTGACTACCGCAGGCACTTGGCAGATAGACGTACTTATACTTTGAGTAGCTATTATCTTAGCCTAAATCTACATAAGCCTACTTCTACTACTACTTTAATTTCAGAAGCGTTCCTAGTGCACTGTTTCCTCTACTACATCTATTTGACACCTAAATAGCCTAGTTACTTAAAAAAAAGGCCTACATGATATCTTGCAGTACTTGTTGATAAAAAGAAACATTTGAAGAAAATAATTACACCACAGTTAACGTCTCTATGACTTTATGTAAGCACCCAACTATCAGTTACAATACTGTATTGTTAGTATAGTAATATAACAGTGTTTGAGCTCTGCACTAACACAGCTGTTAAGGTTTGGGCGCACACGACATGATTCATCCATACTGTGTGGACTGTGTGTAGCCTAACATTAAACTGTGGTCGTCCTTGGAGCCACGCTGCTGCAGGCGGTGGCGCGTTTTACGGCGCATACGGTCACGCGCATACTCATCTAGCCCGCGGGGGCTATATCTATGCGCGGGGGCACAAACCAATCAGCGTTCTCCTCTCGAGGAGGGAGTGAGAAACTTTACAGCACGCTACAAATACTCCGTGGCAGAATTCTCTTTTTGTTGAATGCGCCCTTCAGACTGATTTAGCTAGGGCACCTCGTGTTTGTCAAAGTGAACCGCTTGCTTCATTATTAAACACACGTAAACAGACTTTGTAACTTGGAAACTCGTGAGGACAAACTAAGCATCTCCAACTGTTACTTTAGTTGCTCGTCGGCTAGAGTAGTCGACCCAGTTTCTTCTACTTTAGACCAACAAAACAAAGAGGAAAGCATCAGGGAAGGCAAGGTTTGATCTCTTATATCACAGCCTATGCAGTTGGGAACACTTTCTATGAGTTGTGCAGGAAAGTAGCTTAACCTAACGGAAATTAACGTATCCATCCATACTCAAGAGTCTCGCGCAGCTTTCTGTGCTAGCACCTGCAGAGATGACACGAAGGTCTTGCGCGATTTATGCGGTCGGGATCATCTGCGCTTCCCTGCTGTTCGTCGGGATTGGTTTAGTTG
This sequence comes from Perca fluviatilis, assembly GCF_010015445.1. Classification (NCBI taxonomy): domain Eukaryota; kingdom Metazoa; phylum Chordata; class Actinopteri; order Perciformes; family Percidae; genus Perca; species Perca fluviatilis. The sequence goes on along the minus strand of NC_053128.1, from coordinate 23,133,922 downwards.
TGTCTCAAGGTTTCCGCACGTTGATGCACAACCGCCTCAAAAAGGTAAACACGCACTTTCATCCTCTGGAATTTACAAAACATGTGAATATTTCCTGAATTGAATGCACTGCTGTGTACAGGTAGAGTCTGTTAAGAATGATATAAAACATCATGACAATGTTACTCACTCAATTACAAACCCTCAACTTTTTTGCAAACTCTAGAAGTTTAAAGTTCATTACAATGTTTGTCTGTATCCACCCCCTAGCTTTAGTAAGAGACCATTCAAAGTAATACGATTATACAGATTAATAAGATCATACCAGAAACTGGGCACACACTTTAACTGCATTGTGATTTTAAAATGTGCAAACTTTGAATACAATTTAGCAGTAGACCAAACTTTGGACTCAATTGCAGCTGTTTGTTTTATTATCATGTATCATGAGATGTGATGGTTGCTCCTATCCTTGGAGTTCAGTGTCTGTTATGACTATGTTATTTGTTAAAACGTAATGTATTGGGCTGTGTGTTGCCTCCCAGAAGGAGGAGTGGCTCTTATGAGCAGCTCAAACTGGAGGAGGAGGGTTACTATGGGTTCAGTAGCCTGCACTGTGTAATCAGCACTATCTCCTTCCCACAGTTAAACAAGTTCCTTTTTCCATTAGCACACATTATGTTGAAAGACTTTCCTAGAGAGACTTTTCTCAGCAGACTTCCCAATCATGCATGTTTCTACCTTCAATACTTGTCATTAGGATGAGATGGTTCAAAGGCAAATTCCACAGCTAAGAATAAGTAAGGGCTGTTCTTGGTATTGGTTGGCATTTTCACCATGTCACAAGAAACAGCTGAGGCTGCTGCTGAGAGCAAATCAGCACATAGCCTAACAGTTACAGTTCATTCAAGCTGTTAGCACATGATATACTGGAGTGGTTTGACTCACTCTGAGAGATGTATGACATCCATATACTATTATAATATGGCAATGAAGAGATGTGAAGGACGGCATGAGCTGAATTCTGAAAAATGTCCTGCAAAATAAATGTGAGATGTTAAGAACTTGTTGCTGTTAATAACCTTAAAGCATTTGCTTGAAGTGTTTGTTGTTTTAAGACTTTGTTACTACACTTTGACTCTCCCTGAAAAAGGTAAATAGATTGCAATTTTTTCTTTTACTTTTTTTTTTTTAACTAATATCTTCGTGGAAGAAAAAGTTCTCACAGGTCCAACTCAGTGGCTGTCAGTGGAGACAGACGTTCACAAGAAGCTGTAGAATTCTCTTTGACCAGAATGAGTTCTGGTCAGAGTTTTATATACAAGGTTACAGGACATTCAACTCACAAGTCTGAGAAGATTTGCATAGACACACAACTGTCTGCTCCAACTAATTAAAAGTGCTCTGATTAATTAAGGTGTGAATCTTTGTTGGAGCCAACTTGTGCTCTATACAAAAGGTCTCAGTGATCATAGTGAAAGACTAAGCTAGAGAAAGGCCGATAGACTTCATTGAATCAGGAGACACTAAAAGTTTGTTGATCAGGTAATATAGTAGGAACTTTATCAGTGAACAGGAAAGAGAATATATTAGGATAAGATGAGACTGAAGGTAATTCATTTCTTCCACAGTATCAACTAATCTGCAGATGTATTTTCTCTAGGAATTATTTGGTCCAGATTTGTCAGAAAATAGTCAGAAATGCCCATCAGAATTTCCCTAATTTCCTTTTTGACCTCTACAAATTGCTTGTTTTTTTTCAGTACATAACCCAAATATTAATATAAATTGCTGTAATACTTAAAATCAGAAAAATGCTAACATTTGAAAAGGGTGCAATTTTTTTATTTATTTTTTAAAGATAATTTTTTGGGGTTTTTTCCGCATTTATTGATAGGACAGCTAGGTGAGAAAGGGGGAGAGAGAGGGGGAAGACATGCAGGAAATTATTATTTTTTTTTAAAGATTATTTTTTGGGGGGGCTTTTTCTCTTTATTTAGAAAGTGGATAGACATGAAAGGGGGAGAGAGATGGTGGATGACACACAGCAAAGGGCAGCAGGTCAGATTCGAACCCTGCGCCGCTGCAGGACTCAGCCAACATGGGGCAAACACTCTTACTGGGTGAGCTAGAGGCCGCCCCGATGCAGGACATTTTTTGCTTAAAAAAAAATACATAAACCGATTATCAAATTAGTTGCAGATTCATTTTCTGTCGATGGGCTAACCCAGTGTTTCTCAACGGGGGTGGTACCGCCCCCCAGGGGGCGTTCAGAGGATGACGGGGGGCGCTGGAAGCAATATTGTGGAAAGGGTGCCTTTGGGGGCCATTTGTTTTAAGGCGAGTTTACACCTAAGGTTCACAACAATATGAGTTTACACTTTAAACTACTTGCAAAAAACAGTGGTCTGCAATATTAAAACCTGCCAGTTTACGCCACAGCGACAGTGGATCGTAACTCTTCTTCTCTTTAGTGTTTCTTTAGACTTTGTGCGTGCAGCTCTGTGCTGCCTTCATGGGAACGGGACGTCAGAGTATCATCATATATAAACTCCGTACTGCAGCGTTATGAATCGGTCTTGTCGTGAACTTTATAGTCTATGTTAAACATTAACATCATGTATCTTTAATAAGTCTATGAACATAGCTGTCGAACATTTTTCATTCAATGATATGATATTTTGATGATTGTTGATAACAATAGTAACAATAATAGGACTTATAACAACAATAATAATTATCATAACAATAATAGGACCTAATCATTAATATTCAGGGAAATTAGCCTACATCTTATTTGATGGGGGGGCGGTAAGGGACCTGGATAATGGATAGGGGGGCGCTGGTCCCAAAAAGGTTGATAACCACTGGGCTAACCAATTAATTCACTAATTGTTTCAGCATTCATTAACATAATTTTATATTTACTTTAGATTTTGAATTGATAAGAACCGGAATCGAAACAAAGAATCGGAATTGGAATCAGAATTCTTAAAATCCAAAAGATGCCCAACCCTAATCCTAAACTTACTCAACATGTGATTACATGTGACATTGTGCATAATATCTTTCATTGAGAGAGAGCCCAATGCACACTCACCAATTTGACAACACATACAGAGGATACAGAAAACGCTGCAAATACTCAAACTCTGCAAGTTGCACACGACTCAACGGTAGGGCTGGGTCCCGAATTTGATTTGACTTTTTAAGCACTGACCGAATTGCCTCTAAAGTATTGAGTATCGAAAAATGCCTCGTCATTCAATACCCAATTTCAATACCCAAGGAGTAAATCTACGCACAACAGTAAGCATGATCAGTCCGCATACAGGAAAGGCAATGGGCCTCATTCACCAACCATTCTTACGAAGAAATGTGTTCTTAAACCCTTCTTACGCACTTTTTACGAAGATTCTGGCATTCACTAATGTTTTCTTAACTTGGATTTGTTCTTAGCTAAGAACAAAATCTACGAACACTGAAAAGCACTCTTACGCACATTTGAGTGATGACAATTTGATGATGACATTGATGACAACAATGATCATTTGTTGAAAAAGAAATCACATTATGCAAAAAAACACTAACACTGCAATTTACATCAGCAATTAAACTGATTAAATCCTGCGTTATTTGGTGATTGATCGCTATTTATATTGCCAAAATGCAGTGGTAGAATGTAACAAAGTACAAATTCTTCGTAACTGTACTTAAGTACATTTGTCACGTATATGTACTTTACTTAAGTAGACTCAATAGTGCATTGTCAACTTTTGACTTTTACTTTGTTACATTTTGCAGCAATTATCTATTATACTCCACTACATTTCTACAATTGTTCCGTTACATTTTCTGATGGTCCAAAAAACTGCCACAGAACAGACCAAAAAGACGAGACGTAGTACAGCTCTATAACAGCAGGCGGCGCTAATCTGTAATGTTGCCCAAGAAATGAAAACCGGCAGCTGATTGGACGAACGCATCACATGGGTTTGTTTTCTCCGGAAATTCAAAGCCAGACTGTCATGGCGGCCGTTCAGAATATATGTCAGTGTTCAGAATACGATCTCATATTGTACTAAAATAGTTCACTGAAACAGGTTTCTGAAAACATTTTAAGCGAGAAATAGGCCATGCAGTTGCTGAATCTGTCTTCATTTCAGCTCAACAAAGGTCAGTTTAAAAGATTTTCGTCAGATTTTGAGAGACTCTAGTCACCTCATCCCGCTCGTCATTTCCGGGTGAGTCCCGACGGCCCTGCCGCCGACCGAACATGTCAGGTTGGCCAAAATGAAGAGAAGGGTCCAACTGCAGCTTGCAGCAGTTCGCCAGCCTGCTCCCACCCATCCCACCCCGCCACGCCCCCCCGCGGGCACGCAACTTCCGACTTTCAGGGTTAGTTTACAAGACGCAGTTGCACCATGGCTGTATAAAGCCCATGTTGCAGGTTAACCACCACTGTTGATTAATAGGTACATATAGCACTCAATATGTATATATATATATATATATATATATATATATATATGTACTAGAACTATGGTGACTGTGTATCAGCCTAGTACTGTAACTATGGTGACTGACTGGGATGAGGAAGATGTGTTTTTACTGTCAGTGAATAGCACCAAGTGAAAGTCAATGTTTTCTTTATATCTAGTGACAGTGATCATGTTGTTAGTTCAGATAAGTACCGGTAAACTTATCTAGATCTAGAAAATACAAAGCATCATGCTAGCTATATGCTAGCAATGGGCTAACTTGCCAGTCCCACCTGTGAACACCCCCCGACAGTTGTAAACATATTGATTAGATATCTCACGTTTTGATGGTAGCCTACTAGCTCCAGTAACAACATATTTGCCTAGTGTTTATTTATTACTTGGACGGGGATGTTGTTCAGCTTTTCACAAGTTTAAACAGCTAGCTAATGCTACCGCCGTTTACGTTTAACGTGCGTAAGAGCCGCGTTAGCCTAGACGGCTAGGTAATATATTACCGCCTTCGGAGTTTCCTATATCTTGTGCCACGTTGTCAACATAAGACCTGTGGGCGTTAGTGCTCCTTTGAACCATAATGTTATTGAATGAAACGTTAAACGAGATGGGTGAGTTTTTGTTAGTTACACACAAAGCTAACTGGCTATAGTTAGCCTGTAGCGCAATGTTAGCGGACATTAGTTAATGTTGCATAGCCAGCCAGCAGCTTCGGCAGTAGTTAGTTAAGAACGACAGCTAACACATCCATATGTCTCCATTTCAAACATCACTGCAGATTGACTGCTTTTAGCAGCAGAGGTTGATTGTGGGCGACATACTGTCGGGTTAGCTCGCCGAAACTACTGCCGATTGCCGGGTTGCTGGCTGGCTACGCAACGTTAGCTAATCCCGCTAGCATACGCGATAGGCTAACTATAGCCAGTTAGCTTTGTGTGTAATGTTATAAAAACACCTATTTCATAGGAGCAAAGCTTAATATTTCATTCAATAAAAGTATGATACAAAGGAGCCCTAACGTCACGTCTTATGTTGACAACGGGACGAGCGCCCGGCGGCAGTTGTAATACCGGTATTTAACTAACGCTGCTGCGCTTAACGTTAGCAAACGTCGGCGGCGCGTCTAACTAGCTAAACTTGTGAAAAGCCGAACAGCATCCCCGTCCAAGCTGTGTTCCACTTTCCCTCCAATATTATTATACACATAACAAAGACACATTGACTCGGTCGAGACCAAAAGCCATATTTTTCCAGAACAGTGACAGAAACCGTGACTGGGACAGCGCCAAAAAAGAAGGGGGCTTTTTTTTGTAAAGTGAAAAAAAAGAAAGGGGCTTTTATTTTGAAGGCAAAGAAAAGAAGGGGGCTTTTATTTTGAAGGCAAAGAAAACAAGGGGCAATGGGCGGGCCTGGCGGGCCTGGCCGTGGCCAGAATCTCTATGGCTCTGGCCGTGGCGTGAGCAAAGGGGGCGTGGCGTGAGCAAAGGGGGCGTGGCGTGAGCGGGCGTGGCGTGAGCAGGGGGCGTGGCGTGAGCGACTGCTGCAAGCTGCAGTTGGACCCTATTGAAAATGAACGCCAACAGCCCCCCAGACGGACGACGGCATGGGACACACCGAACAGATTTGAGTCACTGACCTCGCCAGACTGTCTAACGGCCGATAATCGGCCTGGTGTGTCAGCGCCCGTTACACAGGTGCGAACAATTCTGCTGTTTAAGAACACGTCATGAATCCGACGTAGACCTTTCTTAGAAACCTTCTAGGAACATAAGAGAAAACTTAGGAAGTTATTGGTGAATGAGGCCCAATGAGTCTGTGTTACCTTATTTGACAGAAAGCTATATGCATTATTTCTGACAGTTTGATAAATATCAACAAAATGTTGATTATGCTTGAGTAAGTGAAACCCCCAGTCAACAAAACTGCTTAAAAAAGTAATATTAATGTTTAAATACCACTGTTAAAATCCCTGGGAGAGTCTTAACACAGCCAGACTCTGGAGGGTAAAACTGAGATCAGCGCTCCTATTCAAGTTTATGCTCTGCTTTTCAACTGTTGTTTGGTAAATTGCTATTAAACACAGTCAAAGAGGATTTGAATTGCTATTTTTTTTTCTCTCAAGTCTAATCATTTTGGCAGTTGTTTCCAGAGGTGGGTAGAGTAGCCAAAAATTGTACTCAAGTAAAAGTACTGTTACTTCAGAATAATAATTGACTCAAGTAAAAAGTAGTCATCCAAATAATTACTTGAATAAGAGTAAAAAAGTACTTGGTGAAAAAACTACTCAAGTAGAGTAACTGTTGAGTAACGTCTGGTTTATTTTTAACACAAACATTCAATCACACAGACAAAAATACAAAATAATCATCTTTAGGCAAATTATAGCCTAGTTCATCCATCCAATCAATTAAATAAATTTAAATTAATTACAAAATAGCTTAAATTAAAATAATCCAGGTAAATTCAAATACTTAAAAAATAAAATCAATAAAATAATAATACATAAAAAATAAATAAGCACAACTAACACAAATTTCCAAATACTTTTTTTTTACCAGGCTCTGCAGGCAGAACTAGAACAAGGTAATGTAGCTGCTGTTTGGCACTTTTACTAAGGTAACCATGCTTTCATTATGAGGCCAGAGGCCTGTACTACGAAGCAAGATTTGGTTTTCTGTATCACGAAGGTGGATCACTTGTTACCGGGTTCAATCGCCGTGGTAACTTATGCTGGACGCCTAACCTGGTCGGGAGCAGGTTAAGTTAGAGATCAGAGATCAAGCGGTGTAAAAGCACCGCCTACTGACCAATCGATACTCAATTGATAACGGCGTCACCGTTCTTAGAAGATCAGGCGGAGCTCGCTGCGCGGAGAGAGAGAGAGAGAGAGAGATGCGCTCATTCAAAAACATTTAGAGACCGACAACCCCGTTAACATTCCCTGATGGGTATATTTATGAAATATATAGATTTTAATGGGAGGGAATTACATATCGGCTATTTGTCGGCTTCTTGAGCCGTGTGTCGCCAATGTGCACATTGGTTTGAATTATGTTTTTTATATTTTTTATTTGCTCTCACAATCGCTTCCACTGCCAGGGTTGCAACTGAAATAATAGGCTAAAGCAACGACAGTTTATGGAAAGCACAAGTGTAATTATGGTCAGATGTTGTGCCTGACTGACGGGGATAAGTGATATTGATAAGCGTTGTGATGTAGGCTAGTCTACGCATCTATAGCGTCGCCTATTTATTTTTTTGCCAGCTGTCCTCCTGTTTTAGGAAGCGTGCTTTGCGCGTTTTGTCTGTAAAACCGTGTCTATGTTCTTCATATTTATGTAGAATTATAGTTTGCTCTTCTTATGTAAAATATGTGGTTATTGGTCATGTTGTGCAAACATCGCCTCTTTTATGTGAACATGCGCCGCTAGATTGGGAAACCCTGGGTTGATTGAACTAGTTAACTATGGAGCTAAATCGGGGCCAAATGTTTTGTTAATTTGAAAAAAATATATATAGTTGAAAAACTAAAGCTTGAAATTGAAAATTTAAGTTTTGGTCAAAACTTGGAAAAAATAAAACCATGTATTCAAACTAAAAATAAGTGTACCATTTTTTTTTTTCAGTTTGAATAAAATTTAGATTCAATTCTGGAATTATTTTGAATAAATTATAAATTTTCATTTTTCACTTTTATATTTCTTTTCAGTTCCACATTTCATGTTTTCAGATTCAAAACTTATTTTTTTTACGGCTTCAAATCTTTTTTTTCGGTTTCAAATCTTTTTTTTCCCGGTTTCAGATCTGTTGTGCAGTTCAGCAGGAACAATGACTTCTCCCACTTCCATGTACGACTTTGAATGTAGCACCACAGTTCCTGCTGAACTGCACAATCTGGCACAGTTTATTGCTCTTATAGTGCAATTGGTACCATGTGTTGTCCAAAACAATTTTTTAAATGGATCTTTGTCACTGGTATCAGTTTAAGTAAAAAGCACATGTATATAGTGGATAGAAAGCATTCAGTCATAGTTCTCACAGTAACACCATTTCCTGAAGGCAACATTACAGAGGAGTCTTCTGCCTTCTTTGTTAGGCTGTCACTCATAATGCCACGCCCCTCTGAGTTGAAGCCACGCCCCCTACGCAAAATCAGGCCCAAAAGTCTGAAACCGAAAAAAAACGATCTGAAAGTGAAAAACAGATCTGAAACCGAAAAAAAAAGATTTCAAACCGAAAAAAAAAGATTTGAAGCCGTAAAAAAAATAAGTTTTGAATCTGAAAACATGAAATGTGGAACTGAAAAGAAATATAAAAGTGAAAAATGAAAATATAATTTATTCAAAATAATTCCCGAATTGAATCTAAATTTTATTAAAACTGAAAGAAAAATTGGTACACTTATTTTTAGTTTGAATACATGGTTTTATTTTTTCCAAGTTTTGACCAAAACTTAAATTTTCAGGTTTCAAGTTTTTCAACTATATATATTTTTTTCAAATTAACAAAACATTTGGCCCCGATTTAGCTCCATAGTTAACCACCGTCATATATGTCAGTGGTCGTGACACAGCTTGCGGGACCGCGGTTGTTAGGTTAGGTGAAGCCGGGTAACTGAAAGAAATCCAGGACATGTTGATCTGGCCTCTGGGGTGTTCCTCCTCATCTGTGTCTGCATTGCCGACGGTTGATTCTCACATTGTCATTTTTGTTTTGCTGCGGCTGTAAAGCAAATCCGTCCCGCCGCTGAGATTGAGTATGGTCACGTGACGAGACTGCACAGCTACGTTTGATTGGTGAAACACAGTCACGTGGTAGAGCCTTTAGCGGAAGTCTCTCTCTCTTTCAAAATAAAACATTAAAATGAGGCGTACGCGTCATTGTTCATGAAAACAATGACGCGTAGAATACCAAAGAGGTAAAAAGAAAAGTAACGAGCTCGTTGTAGCCTAATGTAGCGGAGTAAGAGTAAAAGTAAAAAGTATAGTGATTTAAAACTACTCCTGGAAGTATAATTTTTTCAAAAACGTACTCAAGTAAATGTAACGGAGTAAATGTAACTCGTTACTACCCACCTCTGCTTGTTTCCTTTTGGGGCTGGCTAAAAGTTCTTTATATATAGATGTATTACTCTTTCAGACAAATTCAAGTTTTGAATTCATCTGAGGATACATCTTTTGGTTATATCACTGCTATGTGACCCAGATAATATAATAACACAGGTACACAGCTTAGGAAGTAATAACGCCTCTTTTATTATTATAAAACGTATTTTCTTCTTTAATGAACATAAAATTGACAATAGAACACTAATCCTCATCAATAAAAAAACAAAACACCAAAAATCACTTAAATATAATTGCAATTAGGCACATCTAATCAAAATCAACAATTACCATCAACAGTCATACCCCTTAGCTAAGTTTAGTAATTAATTGCGGTTAAACACAGAAACGGCAATTATGTAAAATAATTGCGATCAGACAATTATGTAATAATTGTCACAGGCCTACTTATCACATGCAGTGTCTATGATGAACGGTGAATGTTTTTCTTAGTTTGCTTATTTATTTGTATTTCTTTTTTTTAAATACAGTTTGTGTTTACAAAGTTGTGAAGAGATTTTCTTCATCTTCTTGTGTTTTTATAAGTTATAGCCTAGTCCGTTAAGTTCAAGTCTGAGGAACAGCAGTGGCTGATGATGAAAGGTGATTGGTACTTTTGTTGATTGTTTTGCTGAGGATAACGGAAAAGAAACTGTGAAAACAAGACATTGAAGTGAAGTTGTTGTTGCCAACTTGGCAGTTGGATCATCATTTGGTCTGTGGGAGGAAGGGCAGCGGTGGATCATAATCACTGATGGAAAACTGATATTTGAACTTAAGTAAACATCAATGTTCTCATGCGCTTTTATGTACAGTAATTCAGCTAAACTGTTGTAGTTTCTGTTTGGTTGCATCAGTGAAAGTATTTCCTCAGCACCAGTAAACATGCTTTAGACCCTTCAGTTAATTTTAGTCGTTGTACATTTACAGTAAAGTGCTCCATACTTTTAATTGTTGCAGGTTTAAGTCCAGAGATTTCCTGGATTTCTAATATTTCTGTTTGTTAGTAGAGTTCAAAGCCTTCCCAGAAGGTTCGCTTTACTTTGATAACAGAGCAGACATGAAAGTGCTGTTGGACCACATTCAGTGTTATCATTTGGCACACCTTCAACCTTATTTTCATATCAAACTTGCTTCTCCATTAAAGGTAACACATTGGCTATTATCAGAGAGGCTTTGTATTGACTTTAGAGGTTATGTGACATATTCACAAGGCTTTCTAGTGCAGGGAGTTGGTCCTAATGCTGAACATTTTTATGTATTGAAGGCAAATGGCTGCAGGAAGTGGAGAAAAGATCCTTTAGATGAAGTGCTGTTGAATCCAACAAAACAGAATAAATAGACAATATGGACTTACCATTTGTTGGATGAATTGATAAAATAATAATTAAAAATAGTCCTGTTTAACAACCATATTTACATGTCCAATATTTACTTTAAGGCTTAACTATACTTAAACTGTACTGTTTACTCTAAGTCCTTAGCCTTAGACAGTCTGGTGGGGCTCTACAAGTGTTTAAGCTAAGTTGGTCTTTATGTAATAGTTTATGAAGATACTTTAATGGACCCATCAGGAAAGCCCACATGCCTCTCCAGCACAAAACAAGAGTGTTTAGGGGTGTAACCAGGTCATACATTTATTGAGGTCAAGAGACTTGGGGGAGGGTGGATTGATGCTGGGTTGGTGAGTTAGGCTACATCCACATTACTACATTTTTATTTTGAAACAGTGTTTTAAAACGGAAACGATCTCCGTCCTCATGAGTGTTTTAGCACCTTCTCCGTTTAGGGACTCTAAAACACTGGCGTTGTGTGGACTCAAAGCGTAAATGTAGCATAAGATATGTGTTTTAAAAAGAAAACGTTTAAGTGTGGTCGTGTTTTAGTCTGGGGGTTTTTTTCTCACTTTTTTTTACTTGGTGGTTTAATTGAGAAAGCATTACAAAAGGTGTAAATTTTGGACATAATTTCAAATATTTTTGAAATAAATACTACTTAGGGCATGCCAATGGTTCCCTGAATTACATTGTTCAAATGTGTTCCAGTTTGTAATTAAAAAATATGACAGCAGAGGTTTTAGTCAGCTTTTCTTACCTACTTTGGCCAGAGTAAGTTTTGAGTTTGTGTGTCTAGGGTCTATTTACCAAGTGATAATACATGCTGGCTTTAGGCCCAGGCTGAGAAAAGTTGAAATCACAGTAAACCAAACATAAAGTGAGGTGTGCAATTTCTGGCCATTGCTGCAGTGGCCACATTGATGAGCCTGGAATTAAATTTACAGACAAGCAAGACCATTTTTTTCATGTGGGCGTTATAAGTTTTGAGTCAGTTGCAAACTAGACAGTGTTGAACCATAAAAGATGAATGCTGCTTCTCATGTTTACAAATCTTTTGGTCTTATCAGCCGTCTTATTAATTAAACATAGTTTTATACATGCAGAGACAAAGAAACAGGATACATTACCCAATCATTTGGCAAAGTAGTTTTTGCCACTCGTGAGTATTAACAGTCAGGCAGGCAGGCAGACAGACATACTGTATATGTATGTAAAATATTTTTTCTCAGTAAAATGTGTGGGTGGGACACAAATGCATACACTCACATGACACACATGGTTATCTTCTAGCCTGGCAGTATGATTTATTTCAGCTATATCAAGTTACCCACTTACTCCCTCAGTGTGAAGGATCTCATTCCATGGATACTCTCCCAGCAGCAGACTTTCTTTGTATGCTAAGTCTATTTCACACAGCTAGGTTCATTTGGAAACCAGCTGGGTTGGCAGCCCCTCAGCTTCCATGTGAGTCAAGCGGGATCAGTATGCAATGACCTACTGATAAGGTGATGGTGAAAGTGATTTGTCTCTGAATAGGAATTTGGTAATTCTATATAGACTAGTCATAGCGGCTAGCGGCCCCTTGCTAGTAGTTTGCTGGGTTTCCTGGGTTTTGACACAAATATGTTAAACAATACAGAGTTTTTATTCTGAATTTTAAAAGTGTTACTGTAAGCGAGGAAAGCCATCTTCTAGAAGCTGAAGTGCTCCACTCAACAAAAGACGGATGATTTGGAACTTGACCAGTAGTGGAAATAAAATTTGTAGTTTTTCTTGATAGTACCACTAGAGGAAAGGCCATAGGGTTTTTAAAATCAAAATGTTTTATCCCTGTGCAAGCATGAATATCCACAAATCAAGTGTCTTTGACATGTGACATTTCTGTGACTTGTGGTCGACCACAGCATTAGCGAAGGAAAAATTTGCCACGACTGCAAAACAAAGGTCATCAAAAGTATTTGTAATCATGCTCTAGGGACAATCTTACCAAAATCCATGAAGGTCATGGTCAGCAGTTGTTAAGATATCTGGCTTTGGACCAAGACCCCACACACTTCTTAAATCATTAAAAGGGATCTGCCACTACAGCCACTTGGTGTTGCCAGTTGGCGACCAATGTAAAACTGAATGTACCTTAATATGACTGATGGGTTCAGGAACAGAGGGTTGGACTTAGGATTGGGCATTCAGAACCGATACCAACTTGGAATCGTTTAAAAAAATTATGATTCCAATGGAATGGTTTGATTTATTGGAATCGTTTTGGTTTAGAATCCAATCATTGGTTCCAAAGTAACTAACTAAGTTTTGGTTTCCATAGCAACTCGTACTTCCAGGCGCTTGTTGTGTTGCAGCCATGGAACACAGTAAGCAGCGCCCTAAAGTGGGGCTAATTTTACATTGAAAAAGCCCAGTAAAACTGTAAATCACCATTGAATAAAACATTTGTTTTCCTTTTTATCTGTGAAATAAGCATGGGACCCATTTCTACTCCACCCCTTATAGAAATGGAACTGAGAATCGATAAGAACCAGAATCGAAAGGAAGAATCGTAATCGTTAAAGGTCCCGTGACATGGTGCTCTTTGGATGCTTTTATATAGGCCTTAGTGGTCCCCTAATACTATATCTGAAGTCTCTTTCCCGAAATTCAGCCTTGGTGCAGAATTACAGCCACTAGAGCCAGTCCCAAAATGAGCTTTCCTTAGTATGTGCCATTTCTGTGTTTGTAGCTTTAAATGCTATTGAGTAGGAGAGGGGGGGGGGGGCAAGGTGGAGAGTGGGGGTGTGGCCTTGACCAACTGCCACTTTGCTCGTTTGAAAGCCACGATGTCTCTCTCTCATGGGTGGGCCAAATTCTCTGGGCGGGCAAAGCAGAGAAAGGGTAGGTAACCTCGCTCCTTATGACCTCATAAGGAGCAAGATTCCAGATCAGCCCATCTGAGCTTTCATTTTCTCAAAGGCAGAGCAGGATACCCAGGGCTCAGTTTATACCTATCACCATTTCTAGACACTGGGGGACCATAGGCAGGCTTGGGGAACGCATATTAATGTTAAAAAAACTCATAAAGTGAAATGTTCATGCCATGTGACCTTTAAAAATGCAATCTAAATGATGCCCAACCCTAGTTGGACTACAGTTCAGCTGGTATAGCTTTGTTAAGTGTACTGAGACAGCCCCATTTAGAGTAACAAGCAAACCTTGTACACCACAACTAGAGGATTTTATGAATAGCCTCTTGCTGTGCTCGGTGTTATTCACATCTATGTATTTTCCTCGACATCAAAGCACTAGCAGCATGTGTATTTGTGTATTCACCTGCTACTTGTGTTTTCAAAATAGGGAGGGATGTAAGAGTAGCGGTGGTAAGTACTGAGATAAGAGGGTTTCTCTGTTCCTGTTTTTCATGCAGTATTTCATGCAGCGTGCTGGGAGGGTTACTATATTGATTGTTCAAAGCATAAAAGGACGACATAGAAAAACCATGCTCTTCATTCCTCAATCTAAGGTGACAGCTTTATTGTCCTTGGCTATTCAGCAAAACTTTTGTCTCTGAACAAGTAGAAGGGACCCCAAAAGAGGAGGGGGCTTGTGCTCCCCTGAAATAATGGGACTCGTTGCTGTGTTCAGCTCTTTCATACTGTAGTGGATATTAACTTTAACGCAAAGCTGACACAATTAGGCCAACGTGAGATTTCCTCTGATGTTGTCAAAAGAAAAACTAATCCTCCCCCCGTCCCCTCCTTCTTCTCTTACTCCCTGTGATTTCCAATCCCTCAGAAGATTCCTGCAGTGAATCAGGTTACCCTTGTCCAGAGTCAATGATATCGTCTTTGAGCAAATTTTCTATCATGGTGTGTAATAAAAAACAGGATAGTAAAGGTTTGTGCCTGTCCTGCAGGGCCACATAAGGCACAGTGCTGAGGAATGTGCTGTAGCTCAGTTCATTAAGGTCGCAGTCCTGCGCAACAAGTGGGCATCCACCACTCTGCATCACATGACAGCGGCTCTCCACAAGTGCCCGTTGTCATTGGTAACCATGTACAATGGAGCTGTGCTAGGGTCTCCCCTAATACCATTCATGTGTGCAGCCGATGCCGTTGTCTGACGCTCAGACAGCAGCTTCCCTCCGCGACCCCCCAAGGATGTTTTTGATCTCTGGGTTGTTTTTCCTATGAACACATTACACACTCCAACCTCCAAAAATCTAAACATGTGTTCGCTATTGAAAAAATGTTTGCACTTTTTGTAGCAATTGCATTATCAGTTGAAAGCCACATCAAAAGAAAAAAACATGTCTGCTTACATATTAAAAAAAATAAGCATATCAACCAGTAGAATGTATTATTTTAGTGTATGTGTAGTCAGTGTTTATGCATTAATGTAAAATAGATATTTTTTCTTTTCAAAACTACCTGAATGTATTATGTTTATATTTAAACTGAGATGTGTACTTTATGTCTCAACAGGAGATCGTTTTGGTAGAGGGCAGCCGTGTGTTTGAGTCATGGAAAACCCCTCCACCTCCTGTCTACATGGAGTATTTTTTCTTCAATGTGACCAATGTGGACGCCTTCCTTGAAGGGGCCAAGCCAGAGGTCAAGCAGGTTGGACCCTACACGTACAGGTAGGATACAAGAGCACATCACTGCACAGGCTGCCACAAAGACATGTTGTCAAATATTTGATGTTGTTATACAGTATGTGTAGGAGGTGATCTCTGCTTGCAGACTTGCACAGATACCACTGCACTTTAATCACATTTACTCTGTGTTGACCGTAAAAAGCTTCAAAGGAAATCCTTAAAAACATTAAATGTAGAAGAAAATAGTTTCTCAAATATAATTTCAAGCATTATACCACACATAAAATCTATGTAAACCAGAATGGGTTGCTGTTTATATTTATTGGGTTTTTTGACTTTGTAGGATCATGTACTGTATTTTCTTATTTCTCTTCAAATTTGGACTCGTATCAGACACGTTGCACAGCACAACGTGCTTTAGGTTTTGGAGAGTATAATTTTTATTTTACTTGTTCTACTTGCAATCCTATTGAAATGTGGCCATTATTTACTCAGCACGTACAATATGTAAACGGAAAAAGTGACATCAGCTTCTGCTTCTCTGCTTCCTCTCTTGTGGTCTATTAAGTCACTCTTATTTTAGTTGCATATAAAAAAACGTAAAAAAACTAATCCAGACGGGTACATTTTATTATCTGTTTGTAAATTTACCCCAAAGATCAGACAATGATATATACATTATGTTGTTTCATATGCTGTTCAGTCCGTCCTGAGTCCTGATAAGAAACTCTCCCGTGGATAAGTCATTTTGAATCACTTCTAATGCACCCACTGAAACCCTTAAATAAATATCAAGGTTCACTGCTGAATCACCAAAAAGGCTGCAGTGCATGTCAATATAATCACCCCTGCCACCTAACCTATATTTTTTCATGTTTCCTAATCTCAAACAGATGTTATGTTAAAAGAAAAGATGTTGTGTGATGAAATTGATATGAACGTTAATTTATTTCTGTGGTGCTTAATTGTAACAGGAACAATTCTAGAAATCTTAATGAAAAAACGGTTAGGGGGTTAGATTGTCTTATGTTTTGTTGTGTTTGCCCAGGGAGTACAGGTATAAGGACAATGTAAGCATGGTGGAAAATAACAGGATGGTGTCCGCATACAACATCAAAAGCTTTGTGTTCCTGAGAGAGAAGTCTGTGGGTGACCCAGCTGTGGATAACATCACCACTGTCAACATCCCTGCTTGGGTAAGTCATGAACTAAAGGTCTTAGACAAGTAGAGGAAAGTGGAAATCCAAATGGGGGGAAAGTGTATTGTGTGTTCTGTAACTTTCTTCTGCATTTTGTTTATTGTTTCCTCAATCCCACCTCAATGCCCAACTCCACCCTCTACCTCATCCTGCTTTCTTTTCCATCTTCCCGTCTCTAGGCTGTAATGAACAAGGTGAAAGGGAGTTTCTGGAAGACCTCCATGGCATCCATGTTGATGACCTCTTCCAGGAGCGGTCTTTTCACTACTCGCACTGTGGATGAACTGCTGTGGGGATACGAAGATCCCTTGCTGGCCCGCGTCGCTACCAGCAGTCCTGAGGTGGAGAAGGTCTTTGGCCTCATGTACAAGGCATGTACAGCTCTGCAAATAACAAAATCCGGTCCCTATGATAATCCCTGCAGCAGGCAATTTCCATGATAAGAAATTTTAGTGTTTTTGAAAACATAAACACATTTTAATGACATAAATCTTTGGATCTATTTAGAAAAATGGAACTAATAACGGGGAATTCATCTACCACACTGGGGTGCAGAACTACATGGATTATGGCCGCGTTGAAACATGGCAAGGCCAAAGGTAGCACTGTTGCAGTTTCACACAAACACACACTCCCTCTCTGTCTTCATCCACTGTAATGGAACTTCATTGGGTAACCTTTGGATTTAAAAGGTTTCTCAAATCTACTGCTGTTTGCCAATAATGGCTATGTCTGTCTGTCTGTTTGCCTGTTGGTCTGGGCTGTTGCCCACAGTACAGAGCACAGGACAGGACTCCCTGATACTTTTAGTGACCTTTCTTATTCCATTTTATTGCCTTAGTAAGTTTCACATTCAATCAGTGCCCAAAGAGATACTCTCTGTATAAACATTATACTTTTTTTAAATGCATACATTTTCTCTTGATGCAGTTTTAAAAATATATTATATGTTTGTGACAATATGTTGTTTTGCAGCCAGCTGACCTTCTGGGCGTCTAACCAAAGCAACAGCATCAATGGATCAGATGGAAGTGCTTTCCATCCCCTGCTGAACAAGAATGAACGCATTTACATCTTCACTCCAGACCTCTGCAGGTACAGTTCAGCATCACAGTGATCATTTTAAGATATGTAAATCACCACGCTTATCATCACGTAATCATAATAGTAGCTCTATGGATGGCAATGTCGACCTGTCGCTTGGTCCACCACTTTGGTCCAGAAATTTGGTACAGATACCATGGATTCAGAGGATGAATCCGTATGATGTTGGTGATCTCCAGACCTTTCCTGTAGTGCCACCAGCAGGTTTAAAATTTTAACTCAGCACAGGTGGCCAATCATGGCATAAGTAGGTGTGAATGTCAGATTGTCAGTTTCAGAAAGTTAACAGAAATGATCGAACACAGCCCCTCCTAATCTGATGTTGGAAAGATGTGGAGGAGGCGGCTTCTGAAGCTATTTGACCATCCGAAAAACCGTTACACCTGAAAAAGCACAGTGGCAGTTAAGTACGGCCTCACAGATCCACTAGCACAGCTATAGACTCTTACTCTCGTTGTCAGTTAGATATTAGGGCACTATTCATCTGACTCAAGAACAACAATGAACTTATATTAGAAATGATATCCCATATGTCCCAATGGACTCTAGTGTCCCATATATGATATTTTACCTGTGTGTAGTGATGATACTATGTCTATTTCTGGTACATTACATGGCCTAAAAATGTTGGACTCGACTCGCCTCACAGCATACCATATCTGGTATGGAAAGGCCTTGGCTGGTGGTGATGGCGCAGTGGATATGATCCATGCCTTTGGTGTGGTAGATCTGTGTTCAATTCCCACTGGAAACATCAACTAATGTGTCCTTGAGCAAGACATTTAACCCATAGTTGCTCCAGAGGTGTACATCCTCTGACATATACAGCAATTGTAAGTTGCTTTGGATAGAAGTACCAGCTAAATGACATATAATGTAATGCCTTAGATCCCATGGATTGTTATCATAACATCCTGCTCACTAATAAACAGCACCACAGGTGACATCTGTTTTCTCACCAATGCCTTAGTGCCTACAGTATACAGTGCGTGCTTTTTGAAAGAATAAAATGGCATTTCCAGGAAACACAGCAGCAGCAGTAATTGGTCTGGAGTGTAATGGCTGGTGGGTGCGTGAGGAAGGGGAAGGAAAATTGTGGGAGTGAGAATGAAAAAAGAGAGATAGCATTTTATGGTTGTTGACAAGTACTGAATTTGTTCGAAGCACATATTCTCAACATTGGGAAAGAAAAGTTTCTGTTCTTGACCACCTGGAACAAACAAGTTCAGTGATGTTTTCTATTAGATTTTTTTGTCTTCCCAGACATATTCACTACTAATGCTTTAAAGGATATTTAGATTTCTGGAGAATTTCAGCATCAGGATATTATTGAAATCTTGAAGATTGTCAAAATTACATACATCTTACAAATGCTACGCCTTAATGCTGTCTTCACTGATGAAAATGTGTCCGACTCCTTACCTTTGCTAATAAGTAGAGCTTCTAATTTAGAAAATAAACTTTGACCTAAAAAGCAAAGGCGCTGCACATCTGCCATATCCATTGGTTGCGTGTGGAAAGAATCTGTTGGAGTGACATGGTTGTACCTTTGACACTGATTGGACATGTGTCAAGAACCCTACTCCCAGTCTTTTACGCTTTCACCTACTTATTTATTGCCTGGTGGCTTCATCACGGCTGTCTGTGTTATTGTGACTAAAAGGAAGGCTCCCTCCCTGTTTCCTGTACCTTTATTTATAATTTAAAGAGGATATGTTCCATTAAGTTACATGTGTTAACCTTTCACACAGAGACTGTAGCTTGGTTCAAGTGTTTTCAGCCCTACGCCCCTGACTGATCTGGAGGACAAAAAAAGTGCTAGAATTTCCATCTGTGACCTGACAGGGTAACGACCCTTTGGTCCAGTAACGGACAGCTGAGCCACAAAAACCTCAAGATTTTGACGAATTGCAGACAGGTGGCATTGTTCAAATATCAACTTGCCTTTTGCCATATGTTAATCTTTGCTTTAGCTATGATCCATTTAAAAAAAACTTGATTTATATTTTAAATAGATTGTCTGTCATAAACAACCAACATGTTTTCAGATATTCACAAAACAAAAAAGAAGCAAACCGAAACAAAAGACAGATTCAACCCAACAGAGAGATCCAACCCTGGATATGCAAAAACAAAAACCAGAAAAATGAAGTTGAAGCATGACACAGGTTAGAAACACTCGTGGCCCTGGGTGCCCCAAATCATGACAAAAACAAAGACTGCTGTGCCCCTGCTACAATACACACTTAAGTGAAAGTTGTAACCCATCTTTCCTCTTTACATTCCCTTTCAACGTTTTTAGGCCTGTAATGCAATCTTATATCATCTCGTCAAATTTTGGCCCCCAAACATTGAAGGGATATTTAGATACAAAAGAACCATATTTGAGCTTAGTTTAACTGATGTCAACAGTCTCTCATGCCCAGCAGTACAAGGCAGAGGCTTTCACAGTCCTGTCCTAGTGAGGAAACACATAAGGCTTTTTACTTGGCTTCTCACACGGAGGTCAAGGGAAAGGTCTTTACAGTATTGTTGCACGATTGGTGGGCTGAGTAGAGAAGGGCTGCATCCTCCCGGCCAGTTGGCAGACACTATATAGATTGCTTTGTTCTCACTGAGAATCGTCAGGATTCCCTAGAAAGAACAGAACTGCAGATACAAAGAACAAGGATGCACGGTGACGTAATTCTCTTAGAAGCTGTAAAAACACAACAAACATTAAAATTAATCATTTAAGATTTACTCTTTCTCCACTCCCGGTAGAAAAAGAAGGCCAACACCACACTACAACATTACTTCCACTACATGTTTAGAAAGAAAGACGTACTCCAGTCCCAACAGGATTTCAATATAATGATAAAGTCAATATAAATCCTCCAGCTTCTCTCTTGAAATTGAAAGTCGTAAGTCATTTTTTTATTATTTTCTAAGAAGAAAGGATAATTGAGTTTCAGGTCATGTTTGCTTGTCAACAGGTGTCTCAGCTCCCAATAGGCAGGTTCAATCGAGTAATTGAATGGTTCAGCACCTGTAAAAACACCACTGTAATATTCCCTTTCTATTCCTATTTTATGCATAGAGTTTCTAACAGTTGCACATTGGAATACGTTACAGTTAAAGTTACAAGTTAAACAGTTTTTATCATGAAATTGACTAATACAATTTTTCTTCAATCTTAAGTGAGACTGCTTATATTCAGGCTGTAAACTGTTGTTAAAACAAATTGTGCACATATAATAAATATAAAAACAGGGTGGTAAACAGAGATGAAGAGAAAGAAGATATGATAAATAAGAAAACAAATTTTATTTCATTATGTTCTTGCTTTGCTCTCCAGGTCGATCCACATGGAATTTGAGAAGGATGTAGAGGTGAAAGGAATCCCAGCCTACCGTTTCACACCGCCACGCTCTGTTTTTGCCAGCAAAGAGGAGAACCCAGCCAATGAGGGTTTCTGCGTCACCCCACAAGAGTGCCTGGGAACTGGCCTTCTTAAAGTCAGTCCTTGTCGGAAAGGTAAATGTCAGCTCGTGCAGCGTACTTCCTAACCCACGATTTGCACTTTCACATGCCTCTTTCAAAGTACTACATTCTGCGCTCCCAACCCACAACAGCCTACACGAAGCCTCTGAGCTTACACTCTGACCTGGGTCTTTCTAGTGAACACATATATTTACTTTGAAGGCTAAGATCTTTGCTTTCTACACAGCAGCACATCATTTGTTTAGTCTAATATCAGTCAAGTACTCCTCTACTTTATTTCCTACTATAACCAGCACTAATGCCCTTGTAAATAACCCATGTGACACAGCTCTCCAGCTCTCCACACCTCAGGCGCCATCTGACCATGATTGGCCCAGTGGCTGAGGGGGCGGTAAGCCCTATCACCTGATTTTGGCCTTGAATATGACCAGGCGTTACCTTAGTGCCTGTGCTCACCAATTTTTTCCCCTCATATATTATCATTCCCTGTGAAACGACAATACCAGAGTTTTAACATGTTGTATACATTTACTATAAATAATATATTTGTACTGTGTTTTAGTTTTTAATGCATTTGAATACCTTTGAGGAATGTATTACTTTCTATTCATTTCAGTATCAATGTTTTGTTATAAATAAGCTTTTAAAAGTATGAAGTGAATTTGCCTCAAGTCTTATGAGTTCTCTATTTACGTTGCTGTCACTTTAAGACTCTCAGCTGGTAACTGCTATGTCGCATGAGCGGTAGTTAGGAAGTAAACGAACGCTACAAACTAATGGTTCAGTGATTCATGGTTGTAGTGTAGCAAGCCAACTACAGCTACATTTGCCTACATTTATGCCTAGAGTAGTATCGTTGGTATGTATTCTTTCACTGTTTTTTAAATAATTACATAGGTTCATAGATCATTAGTTTGATGTCAGTGTTATTTTGTGTTAAGTCTATATTACAAATGTCCGTGATCGCTGGCTTTGGTGCTGTGACTAGCGTTGCATGGTTGCTAGGCAACTATAAGTCACAGGACAGGCTACACTCGTATGAATGAACGTAATATTGTTTACATGTAAAAATATCTTTGTACAGCATAATCACTATCAGTTTAATAGTTATGAATTATATTGTGTAACGGTAGAAAGGAAATATTTGAATTGATTAAATTACATTCTGAACAGAGGCTATATAGTATGTTAAAAGCTAGCATAGAATTGATTAGTCTGTTTTTGTATGTTACAGTTTCACACTTTCCTTGAAACGTCAATAAACCTGTGGACGTAGGAACGACTGTCTTCTTCAGAGTCTTGATGTTAGGAGAGAGTTTAGCTGGCTGTCAGTGTATAGAGCAATACCGAAGACGTACGAAGTATCAACATGCAGATACTTGTAACGTGTTTCAAGGAGTTATTAACACAAGAGAACAGCATGTCTTCTTTTTCTTGTTTCAAAGTTACATTATTACTGTGACGTAGTACATTTAAAAGCAGATTGATTTGATACAGTACATGCACACTGCTTATTGCAGAACAATGTGAATAATGTTGACAATGGAAAATAAACAGATACATAACAAGTTATTTTACTGTGAAGGATTAGTGTTTGCGACATGATTTTCATAACGTACTGAGATTACTGTAATGGAAACTAAGTGCTGCTGTCCACATAAATGTTACAGTTTTTTTCCGAATGCTAAACGACGAAAGTGGTCACAACTGAAGCCACGTGCAAAACTCTAACCACAGTCTGCATTACCAACAGTCAACTGAGCTAAACAGTTCACATCACCTGCAAAACTCATTCACAGCAACACAACTCTTAACACACGTCTCAAAACAGGCTCAGTGCAGCCAAACACCATGCACAAGCCTCACTGAGATGACACACACTGTCACTCAGAACCACTGAGAGTTAAAACACTAGCATCAAACACCAATACAGATAATACAAACTTTTCATCTTTACATTTTGAATAAACCTACATTATCTATAAATACAAATGACTGTGGGGTTCCCATTGCTTACACCCCCATTACTTTAAAAACAGTAAGTATGCAGTTTTACTATAGAAAAGGAAGTGTTTTTCACATTTTCACAACTGTGTACGTAACATCAGACATCTTACCTGGACATATTGGTATCTCTGCTCTTTTACCTGTTCACTGTTTCTCTCAAACTGTACAACTGTTTTACTCTTATTTGGTGTTTCTTTCTTTTCAAAAAAGGCTTATAACAAGTTTAAAACAAGAAACCATTGCAATCAGCAGTGTTTGAAATGCACCAGGCTGAAATCTGTACTGTTTTGAATGTGTGGTTAACAGTTTTTTTCAAGCAATGAAAAATGAACTAGAGTTTGGTCCACATGAACTGCTGCTGTGCAGGCTGTAGTTTGAGTTTTGCACGTTACTCCAGTTGTGCCCACTGTTGTCTAGCAATCGGAAAAAACTAAGTATGCACAAAAGCCAATTTAGTAGTATAGAGTAGCCAGCAAAAGGCATTTCATTCTTCTCAGGTGAGGAGGATTTAAAAGCGTGTGCAGAGGGTTAAGGTCAGGAGTTGAGGAATTAGCAGTGGCACTCTTAACTATAACAATATGTGTGTGTGTGTGTGTGTGTGTGTGTGTGTGTGTGTGTGTGTGTGTGTGTGTGTGTGTGTGTGTGTGTGTGTGTGTGTGTGTGTGTGCGTGTGTGAAAATGACCTTGTTGGTTGTCACGGAACCAGCGTCTCAGGTGACCAAGGGTGTCCAGTGTTTTTATCAATCGCGTGTTACCAAACACAAGGGCAGGAAAACTGTCACCTCTGCCCCACTTCATCAGCCCCTCTCACTGGGCCACCATCTGACTTTGTTGTTGCTGCTGAGACACAGACAGAATGACTTCATCCTACATTGCACAGGTGGAACATATGCAAGAATGTTTCACTTGACCACACTTTTATTTATCTTGACCAAGGTCATACTGGCCTGTTGACAATATGAGGAAGGAACTTAGTAAGAGTAACAAGACTCTTTATCTGGATATAAGATATGGCCCTTAATTTGTACAACAAGCGGGGTTGTGGTCCATTTGTGTACCTATTGTTTATTTTCTTTAGAAGATCGACCTTGAGCAACATGCTGTGTATCCTACGATGGTGATCAGATTTTATCTCATCACCTTCTCTTGAGGACTGTTCCCAAATGTTCTATTTGTGATGTTCTGTTTAAATCATACATTAAACAACAGTAAATGTGACATTCGATAAAAATGTTGTTTTCTATGCTGCTACTTAGAGGTTCACTCAAACCTAGTGTGGAAAGGCTTGTATGTCACACCATCATGGTGTTGTACACAGTTACATTATTTGAACAAGAGCACATTATAGAACAACATACTTATTCTCTACAGATTTCCCTTTACAGAGCAGATGCATATTATTTTAAAAAGACGGAAATTCTCCTTTGACTAACTCCTATAAGATACACTGTTGAGGTCATCTTAATGTTGCCTCTGTGTGTTATGCGATGATGTGTATGTTGACATCAAAATATTTTTTTACAAATGAATGAGTAAAACCTTGTTATGGAGACGTGGCAGCTCAAGTGCCTCCTATCAAAATTCAGTTTCAAGTCTCATTAAACCCTAATTACAGATGAGGCTTAATTGTCAAAGAGGATGAAGCACACAATTTGTCATTTCAGTTGACGTTTACTCCACTTAATTAAGCGGCGAAAGGAGAACTCTTTTGCTGTGACTCATTCATTTTACAGTGTATATATACATAATTAATTGTTGATTTGCTCAGCTAAATGTTGTCTTCCCTTATTGTTTTCCCCTGAAATGTCTTCTCTCCTCACATAGGTGCCCCAGTGGTTGCCTCCTTTCCTCATTTTTACCTGGGAGATGCTAAATATGTGGCTGCCATTAAAGGAATGTCCCCTCAAAGACAGCATCACCAAACCTTCCTAGACCTTAACCCAGTAAGCCACAGTTCAGCAGCCTCAAATGCACTTTTTTACTCTGCAGTTGTGATGAACATTAATGCTGTGACTCTTTTTTTGTTTGCACATTTCAATCCTCTATGAAATTATGTAGCAGCAATGCATTTCATTGAACTGTGTTGAAACGAATGCCATGCTACATTAAGATGTACTACTACACCACCTAGTGGCATATACGTAGTTATATATACATATAGTACAGGAGAAGAAGTTCAGTCATTTTATTATCCCAGATGGTAAACTTGATCTGCAGTCAGGAGTGCAAGATAACACTTGTACAAATAGTCCAAACATTTTTCCTGTACATACAATACACAGAACACAATTTTACACAATACTACAGCAGCTCTCTCTAAAAAACACCTAAATTATATTAGCAAATTTAGCAGAGTTATTGCACAGGGAACAAAGGATTTTTTACTTCTGTTGCATATTGTATAGATTTTCATGTCACTGTCGTTCTGGTAATATCATTCTTTACTTTACATTATTAACACCATTTTTTATTTTATATTTTGCTTGCAGACCACTGGAGTGATTGTTCGTGCAAACAAGAGAGCACAGATAAACATCTTGCTCAGCAGAATCTCTGGATTCCCGTAAGTATCTGCATCCAAACACAAGCAAAACAAGTTATTGTTTTATAATATAGATGTATGTGTTTCTGTACTGTATATGATTACTTCACACTCTCTTTATTGTATTCACAACAGGAAAACTAGAACGCTTAATGAGACAATCTTTCCCGTCATGTTCCTCAATGAGGTAAGAAACATTAAAGAGAACACATTGAGTTAGTTAATCATCTTAAAGTTGTTATAATATAAACAAAATCATTCATGTAGTTAATTTTTTCTTGATGAGTTCCAAAATGAAAATGTAGTATTTCAATAAGAACCCCATTTGTTTTATGTACAGAGAACAACATTTGAACAACACAAATCAGGACTAAGCCACTAGAAAGTATTTTGTACAAGATGCTAAACCGGTCACTAGTTTTATACACAGTTTCCTCTCCATGATGTATCTTTCACATGGTCTTTTAATACGCAGAGTGTGGTGATTGATGATGCGTCTGCGGCGAGAGTACACAAGCTGCTGCTGATTGTCACTCTAGTGTCCAACTTCCCGCTCATTATTGTGGGACTGGGTGCCATACTGCTCGCAGTCCTCATCATCCTTCTGGTCCGGGCCCGCAAACAGAAGGTATGACACTTATTACCTGATTTTATTTAACAGCTTACAATTTCCTTGCTTTGTCCCAATAAGTAATCAGTGTTAATTTGGTGTTAATTTTTTTGCATAATTCATTCAGTTACGACTTGCTTGACCACACACTAATTGCACTGTGCATGTCTTTATCACTGTGTCTATGTGCAGAAGGAAGTTAAGCGCACTGTGTTTACCAAGGCTCTCTATGCTGTAAGTCTTTATGGTTATTTTGCTGCTTTGTTTAACTTTTCTGTTGTGTGTGCTTTATTCAAGCTTGTGCCGTACTATATTTTATCCTTTTGTCCGTATGCATCTTTCGTTTTATTTCTCAGTATGCAGTTGGATGACTTTCACCCCTCATTAAATAATTCTGGTGCTGTACTTTAAATGTATCATCTGTTTTTAACAAATTAACATAATGTAGTAATACTAAATGTCTATTTAAGTAATGTAAAAGTGTCACTGGTAATGTGAGACAACACAACAAGGACACCCATCCTTTTTTGATTACAGGTACTGTATAAGTGTACAAATTAAGATGAGATGAGTTATAATACGTTTATTTCCCTCACAATCCAACAACAGACCTCCACTGAAGAGGACACTTCTTACTCTCGAGTCAGTGACAAGGAAAAGGAAGATCCACAAAATGGAACCTATATCGGTCTGTCACCTAAAGATGACCCATAAGCTTGAGGAGGGGGAGAATGATCAGAAGGGCTCTTTGTACATCGACAACCCTCAGAAATACAAATAGGGATTTGGGTTTTCAGGAGAGAGATTATTGTCAATATCTCCTTTATGATTGGAAATCTTTGGGGTGGGGGGTGAGGGCTAGAGGAGGAAAACATGTTTTTAGTTTCAAACATACTGTCCTGTATGTATTAATTTTAGCCATGCAGAGCTACCCAAAGTCCAGGTCTAGCACAATATTTTCCCAGAAAAAGTTTGACATTCATTCAAAAACACTGTCGAGGGTTACTTTTTGCTGTTTGGTTAAATCAGTTGCTGAAAGCTGCAGTTCTCAAATGAGTAAAAATGGAGAGCCTACTTTGTGGTGATCCGAAACAAACAAACCCACCCCTGTGGGATCATTTTGATTTTAGTGCTGTGGCCTCACCTTATTTTCTGTTTACCTCGATTGTGCCTTCAGATTTTACTGACTGATTACTATGTTACAGGGCATAGAGGGTAATTTGGGACCAGGGTAATGAAGTCCATAAATCGTGAGATTTTTAGATATCATACGTCACTCTCAGGGGTCCTCTGCTTAGATACAATCAATCACTATTAAAGATAGGGAGAGAAGCAAAGCATACTGCAAGGCTTCTCTTTGTGCAGCAATTTAATCAATTCAGTATTACTATGTTTCATTTGCATTTCGTCCTAAACCAAATGTTACAAAACCTTGCCATTGCTCATTAGTGTTTTCTATTCATGCACTGTATTTAGAGGGATATCTATAAACATTGTTAGCACCGCAATTGAGAAACCTTCAGAGTATATTTTTGTATGTAGAAATGTTTGAATGAGGAACATGCTAAGTTAAAGCTTCACAGTTGTCTTCTAGTAGTATAATGATCGACACCTTTATCAGCCATATAAAGGCCTGAATATGACAGGATTTTGTGGTTGAAATAATGATTCATACACTACAGAATATGTGTACATTATTTTTGTCCTACATAACTCCTCACGTAACATTAACCGCCATTTAAAAAATAGAATTCAGCTTATTATCATTTCAAAATGTGCTTTGTTGAAGGCCTTACTTAGATATTGTTGGTGCTGTATATGACACCAAACAAACCTTTTCTTTAATGTTTGTGAAAGACTTCATGTCAGGTGTCAAGCCATTGCAACTAAAAACTCATGAAGGTTCAATATGAAGAAACACTCTAGTTGTGCCTTTAAAAGAATCTATGTTACTGAATTTATTTTGCCTTTTATAGTTTTCACATAATTTTGTGAAAAGAACATCATGTCAAACCAACACATCTACTCTCGCGTATATATATCGTTTTCTTCCAGATACCAAACAAAAATAAGCATGAAACTGCTATGAGTTTTTATAGTTGGCGGCAGGGTCAAACTGCACTTTGAAAACACTTTGCTTGAATGATAGATTGTTGTGCAGAGCCACAGCTTTCTCACTCGAGGCTGGTGAAAACAATTGATTTCAGGTGCCATTTAATGTAATATAGAAAATGCTGCAGAATTACTACTTATGAACTGCGTTGAGCCCAGCTTTTATTTCTGTGCTTATTCTTAGTTGTAACATCTAAGGATAAATGAGTTCCTTCATACCACCTCGTCATTACATGCACTGCAATAATCAACATTAAATATATCGACGACGATAGCAGAGAAGCTGTAACAAGTTTCATTTATGGATTTCTGCTTCCTTATTTGATTTTACTATTTGTGTTTGATGTATACTTTAATCAGTTATGTACAATAAGAAACTAGAAGAAATTCATGAGAGTGCATAATGTATCATAATTTCATTAGAAGGGGAATGAATGGATAAAGCAAGCTTTTTTACACAAAAAACACAGTATTACACAATATTAGTGTTGTGGTTAAAAAGGATAAATTATTTTGTTGAGTTGGTAAATCCAAAACACAGAAAGAACCACCATACTAGGCTACTTTGTGCCATACTTTGATAACAGATTGTATTTTCTGAAATTATCGTTACTGCTATAACCACTTGTTCTTATTGTCAGCTTGTTTTGAAACGCTGACTGTTAGTACTGTGTACACAAAAATAAAAGTAGTTTGAGTAAATGTGTCTTCCTTATTTAAGCCTTTTTGACTGTTTGGTTCTCATTTTAGAGAAGTAAAAGCAAGAAGTCCATACAATTTATTATCAAATTAGAGAATGTACTGCTGAAATGAAAGAGAGTTTTTAATTTAACGTGGCAATCCTTAATATTTCACTGGTTCCTGGGGGATTTAGAGTTTCTATTTGAGTGAAAACAATGGAAATGTGCTCAGAGTTTATCAGTTTGGAGCAAAGAAATAGAATGGATCTCATTTATTTCTATTGTCTGTCAGTTCTATGGATACATGAGCTTCAAGTTTTCAGAAATGTGTGCATAGTTCCATTTTTTCTCGGGAGATGTCGCACCAGAAACCCAGTTGATAATACTGCAAATATATAAATATCGCAATACTTTCATCAGTGGGCCAAAGGCTCAATCAAGATTGTGTTACCTCCTTCATTGATTGATAGTGACTTAACATACATTTATTTAAATACAAATATTCAAGATTACAGCTTTAAGTCATTTTTATTGGAAATTTAGATATCTGAAATTAAAACAGCTAACCTGACTGATTTAAATTAACAAAAAAAGAGAGAAAAGGCAGTGTGTGTGGAGAAAAGTAACTCAACATGGGCAAAAACATTGTATTGCAATAAAAAGGAGACATTTACGCTCAATCCAAAAATGAGTAGGTAGGGGGAACCAAATGGAAATATCAAGTAGCAAAAAGCAGGCTGAGAATTGGACACAACAACCTAAACAGCACACATTATAGGAAAGTATCCAACTGTTTTCGTGATCATTGTTTTTTGTGAGGTACCATAAACTAAAGCGGCGCATGTAGACCTACTCAGGAAACATGTATCAGAGAGAAAGAAATTAAATGTTGGAAGATATTCAATGATTAGGGCTAACAGAAGCAGGAGTAAAGAACATACTGTGTGGTGAAAGTGGACAAGACAGAAAAATGCTTGGTCAGCTTCCTAATGAAAACAGGGTTCACGAGGGAAATCTGACAAACAATTATTTCTACTTGAGTTGTGAATAGCGAGTAGAGACCTAATACATCCATGGTAGAGACCAGTGGAGGGCAGCAATACGCCATAGATGCGTCTAGCCCAATGGTCTAGCCTGCCGGAAACAAGAAGAATAAGAAGAAATCTGACATACTGGACACTGTAGGAGTTAACTAACTCCAGAAGATGGCAGTAGTGCAACATTGAGGATGCAAGCTGCCGTATAAACCCAAAGAAGAAGAAGAAGACAGTCAACATGGCGTTCAGTTTTGGCGGCGCCACGAGTAATCCAGCAGCAAGTAAGTACATTTTAATTTAATTTGGGAGCATTTTTTTAGGCTGGAAATACGTCACTCATAAAGTGTCAAAATAGCGTTATGTCGGTGTGTCTACACTAACGTTACTAATACATATATGGCACGCGCACTCCTCCTGGGACCATCTAGCTACGTTAACGTTACCGGGCCAACGATAAACGTAACGCGAAATGCTTTCATGTCTGAGACTTTCAGTTAACGTTAGCTAGCTAGCTGTTTCGCCAACTGTATAATAGGTTAACTCGTTTAAATGTTAAACTAGGCTTCAATGAAACAGCGCTCGCTAGTTAACGTTCATTACTGTATGTGTACCGTTATGGTGTAGCTAGCCCTTGGCTAACGTTAGCTGTTTGAGCTAATGAATGCTCCTCACAAGTTAGCTAGTGTTTATCCGCGTAGCTAAGATAACGCTCCTTGAAAAACATGAGCTTGGAGCTTGTGGAATCCACTGCTGTACGTTAACGTCTCACCCAACACTCATAGCAATCTCTATGTTCATGTGAAGGCACGTCCGGGTTTTCATTCGGTTCATTTGGTGCCAAAACCACAGCAGCATCAACAGCAGCATTTGGCTTTGGACCAGCAGCCACCACCACCACCGCCGCCTCATCCGGATTCGGCAGTAAGTCCAGAGATCTGATTCCCGCTGAAGGGGGCACCTCCGTAACCCGCAGTAAACACAGCTGCTCGGCTGTGTTTTTGTTGGAGAGATGCCACAATGGAACTGTCCCACCTGCGTGGGATATAGATATATATATGTAGATATATACCAGTGAATCAACCAGTGAATCCTCGCCCTTGAAGCCTTTTCTCATGTGAAAAGGCTTCAAGGGCGAGGATTCACTGGTTGTTTTTTGCAAATATCCGTCCCCGACTCCGATAATGACTGAGAGACAAGATGGTAACACTTTATAATAACCATCACAAATAAATAGTAAATTAATATAAGTTAGTTAAAGTTAAGTTTATAATTATTTAACGGTTAACAATGGCATAATTAACAATGTTTATGAATTATTAATGCTTTAGTTTGCTATTTTAACAGGTTATTGTTGCACACATCACACATTTTATGATTGTTAAAGTATTTGGTAATGATTACCCAATGATTTGTAAACCTTTAAGAAATCATTTTTAAACCATCAAACATTATTTGGATGGCCATTATCAAGTTGTAATTGATGATTATAAGATTATAATACCTTGATTGTAATAAATGTAATGTAAAGCATCTATGAACATTATTTAAACAGTCAATACTTCAAGATAAAAATATTTAAAATGGGCCAAACTAATGTTACTCGCTGCTCTATAAACCACTTAATAATTGTGAACTAATTATTATAAGCATTAGTTGCAACTTGATAGTAGCCACCCAAACAATGTTTATAAAACATTATGAACCATTGACAAAGTATTTTTCTTTTCTAAATGTATAAACTAATCATTTTATATTACAATAAACTAATGATAAAACAACATCAATGATGACATTACTAATAATTACTAAACATTATAAATCATCAGTTCATTGGTTGATAACAGTAAAATAACTATTAACTGAAGTTTAACTATCAATTTCCCATTTATCAGTGATGGTTATAAAGAGTTCCCAATAATAATCCTTTATTTTCATTTCTCAGCACTGGCATACAAAGGAAATTTGTCCTCTCACATTTAACACATCCTAAACATAGCAGTGCAGCGCCCTGGCACCAACTCCAGGTTTTAGTAAGCCAGGGATCGTGTTAAAAATAAACGGGGGGGGAACCAACACAGTGGTATACAATATTAATACAGGACTTAAAGCAGTGTTGATGTAGGGCTAGTAATTTTTCACAGTTATTTAGTGTGGGTTTGGCATAATTATGTTAGTCTATAATAAGTTAAGGCGGTGGAGTAGCAGTAGCAATAGACTGTTTAATCACCTTAGATAATTACACTCAATTGGGCATCGCTGCAAAGCTTAACCAATCTTACACCTTTGTTTTGTACTAAGTTAAATGCATATTGATGTAAGCCAATTAGTGTGAAAATCAGATCTGTGGTGTGTCCCTTGTGTTTTTTTGTTTTTTTTAATGGGACATTTGTATATAATTTGTACATACTAGAGTAGATTCTGTTGACTCTGGTCACCACAAGGTGTGAATGAAATCAAAGTGAAGATGAGTTGTCCGTGGCTGATACTCAAATATATTCTTGGCCGTCATTTGGTAGTTACGGTAAATCAGAAAGACTGAATTGAATCCACAAGAGTCTCAGCTTTCCAGTCATACCATATTTGTGCAATTTGGTCGGGTCGGCCAGCCGGCCGGCCGTCAGATTCGCTAGGGTTTTTAACTGACTCCCTATCTTGTGTCTGCTTTTTCTTTGTAGCTCTTACCGCCCCTGGTTTTGGGGCAGCCACCACCACTGCTGCTGCACCAGCCACAGGATTTAGTTTTGGCTCCACCAACACTGGTAAGTTAAGTACAAATCAAAGTTTATTAGTCCTGTCTCTTTTAAGGTACCGGAAGACTGTTTTTACAATGAATAAGCCGATACGGGGTCTGACATTTTGTCATTTAACTCGTCCATGTCATTCTTTCTTTTTCCGCTGCCTGCCTCCGCTGGCTGCAGGATTTGGGGGGCTGGGAGCTGGAAACACCACGGCTGGTGGGTTTAGTTTTGGGGGGATTGGTTTAAATGCCAACCCAGCAGCAGTCAGCTTTAATGTGGGGTGCTTTGGTACAGCAACCACCACTGGCACTGTTTTCAATTTTGGTAATAGCCTGGCTAGCACAGGTAGATGACCTTTGTGATTGATTGATTAATCAGTAGTGTCTGTAAACACACATTTTCATCCATTTTCACATCTCTGTGGTGCAGTGATTTATTTTTTTTTGTCTCACATTTTGCTTTGTCTCATAAAATGTCATGCATTGTTGTTGTCATTTGCATGAGGAAACATTTTGAATTATGCAATCATCTCATTTGATTCCTGTAGATAAACAGTAGATGTTCATCCTTTCTGTAATACAGAAGAACAAAAATGGTAGATGGAAATACAATTCAGTTTTCCTTTTTATTAATTTGAAAGCTAAGTCATGATTTTTCTCTTCTGCTATATGTCAAATAGCGATTTTATTCTTTCCTCCATTTATCTGTTTCTCACCTCTCTTTGTGTCACCTTCTTTATTCCATTTGTCATGATTTTCTTTGTTTCTCAGGCACGTTTGGTGGATTTGGAACAAATACAACAACTGCCACTGCACCAGGGTCCACCTTTAGCTTTGCTACTCCCTCTAACACCACAGGTCAGTAGAGTAACTGCATTCAGTCTTAACAAGAAATATGAATGTTCCCTTCTTTTTGTTCCCATTTATGTGCAGGATGTAAAATATGTATTTTCTCAACTGAGGCAAAAATCATCAAGGGTTTTATCAGCTGTACTTAAATTAGGATGAAAATAACCAGTGTATAACCAATCGGCCTAACCAATGCAAGTGCTATTTTGAGACCAAATGCAGGGTGAGAAGTGGTTTGTTTGGTTTTAATTTTCTAAACCTTACTCCTAAAGCTGTGCTGTTGCATACTGTTGCACGCTTAGTTTTAAATCGAAAAGCTAACAAATCTCTGCCATAAGGTATCTGTCATTCCACTCTGCATAAGTCCTTATTGTCACTCATGCAGTGATTCCTCTGTAAAGATCAGAAGCATTAATGTAGATTTTCTTTCTCACGGTACATTGGCACATTCTTCTGTTTTAGGAAGCCTGTTTGGTAACACGCAGAACAAAGGCTTTGGGTTCTCCTCTGGGCTTGGCACTGGGACCACTGCTGGGACATCAGGATTTGGAACTGGATTAGGAACAACTGGCCTGGGTGGGTTTGGAGGCTTTAATATCCAGCCAACTCAGCAGCAGCCAGGTGAGACCCCGGATTTCCAAATAACAGTTTCCATGTGAAAATTAGAAGATGATGCCCTAGACAAGGCAGTCATTGAGAACATTAAAGCTCATATCTGTAATTTGTTTTTAAATAAGTAAATGACTAATTTGCCCATCTGTTTTTTGGATGATCATCATAAAATGCACAAATGAGCACATTGACCATGGTTGGAGAAATGCTATTCAGCCTGTCCTAGATGATAGTGCTAGTAGCAGTTTGCCACTGTACTGGGAACTGCAATTCACATTTTTTTTATTTTCATTTCAAAATCAAGTCTAGCAGTATCATAGATTCTTGTTAGATAGTTTTTGCAGTTGTTATTTTTTTATTAATTTTTTATTTTTCACACATAACCTTTACAACAACTCTACCAACTGTGCTGTACACCTCTTATCACTGTAGAGGGCGTAAATAAGCAGAACGTTACAGGTTTACATAATCGTCAATCCAACAGTGTGCAGCCAAAGCAGAAATACGAAACCATTAGTGTAAAAAGTTGGAAGACAAAAATAACATTAATCATTTAATCAGTAGGTTTCCCCCATGATCAAAGACATAGATATTTCAGAAAATGTAAAGAATAAGACAGTCTAAGATGTCCTTTTACCTTCTTCCTACTACCAGGAAGCTTGTTTGGCCAGCAACAGGCTCAGCCCAGCCAGCTTTACCAGCAGGTCACTGCTCTGTCAGCTCCCACCTTGTTAGGAGATGAGCGTGACTCCATCTTAGCCAAATGGAACCAATTGCAGGCTTACTGGGGCACTGGGAAGGGCTACTACAGCAACAACAACCAACCGGTTGACTTCACCCAGGAGAACCCATTCTGCAGGTTCAAGGTAACAGCTAGTCATTCATTAGAGTGGTTGAAAGTGTTTTTAGGTTTCTTTGAATTTCATCAAATGGAAGTCCTCTGTGTCTTGTATTTCCTAGGCGGTGGGGTATAGCTGCGTCCCAGTGAGTAAGGATGAGGACGGTTTCGTGGTCTTGCTTCTCAATAAAAAGGAAGCTGATGTGCGAGCTCAGCAGCAGCAGCTGGTGGAGTGCCTCCACAAGGTCCTGGGAAGCAACCAGACACTCACTGTCAATGTAGACTGCGTCAAAGCCTTGCCCAATGACCAGTACGTTTCTATAATATGTCATTAAGTAGTACTACTACTACAGACATGGTTTTCTAATTGCTTTCAAAAGGGTTTCCTCAAAAAGAAATTTGTGTTCTTACTTGTGTGTGTGTTCTGTCTCTCAGGACAGAGGTGATCATTTACGTGGTGGAACGTTCTCCCAATGGCACCTCCAAACGGATCCCCGCCACCACACTCTTCAGTTATCTAGAGCAGGCCAACATCAAGATCCAGCTCACACAGATTGGAGTGGCCATGTCTGTCACGCGCACAGAGCTGTCTCCAGCACAGCTCAAACAGCTGCTGCAAAATGCACCTGCAGGTAAATGCATGTATGTGTTGTCATCTCGCTGAATTCAACAGCTTTTTGGTATGTGATTCACTTCTGAGGTTATGTCTCTTTTTTTAATAGGAGTGGACCCTATCATTTGGGAGCAGGCCAAGGTGGACAACCCTGACCCAGAGAAGTAAGTTGGTTAAATACATGTGTTCAAAACGTCCCATAAAGGGTGGTATATGAATAATTTGGGGAGGGGGGAAAACGGTTAAAAAGACTGGAAGATCCTCCAGTCGCTGCATCTTGATTTCCCCCCATTTCACCGTACTGGGTAACACCACTTACTGAACCAGTGATTGTAAGGTGGCTCAACCAGAACTAAGACTGGATCTAGTACCCTTATAATTGTTAGGTTTTTTTGGTGGTGTCGGGTAAAGTTTCCATAATGATCTTTCAGCATATTATAATTCAAGTGGTCTGAGAGAAAACAAGACTTGGGCATCTTCTCTAAAGCTTTAGTAAATCTAGCCCGTGATGGGAGACTGGGGTCAGTCACAGGTCATTTCAGAGAGGGAGTGTACCTATTGGCTGGTATGTGCGTACATTGCCGTGTGGCAGAAAAGGGAGAGCTGCAAGACGAGGTTTCACACTACTAGGGCTGCAACAACGAATCAATAAAATTTGATTATTAAAAAAAAGTTGCCAACGAATTTCATTATTGATTCGTTGTGTCGCGCAACTATTACGCCACTCAGTCCAGGGCTCTAGAGTGCGACCAATTTGGGCGCAAATGTGGACCCATTCATAATGAGTCAGCCGTCACTCTGTGAGTAGAATACGCTTCAGTCCATCGTACTCCCCCTCTCTCCCTATATGAGCTACTGGGCTATCCGGGTCTGTTATTGAAAACAAGTGAAGGAGCTTTCTCAGCGATATATATTTTTTAAATATATCCCAGGCTATTTATTTCAGATAATTTACATGTGTTGCAGCTGTATGTTTTCAAATTGGGAAGGAAACCCTGTCTTTGCATTTTATTTTAATCACATCTGTTTTAATAAAAGAGCTTGTGAAAAGTGGCTTTGACTTAAAACTGAACAATTAGCCCACTTGGTAAAAAATATAAATTAGAGAGGTGTGTGTGTGTGTGTGTGTGTGTGTGTGTGTGTGTGTGTGTGTGTGTGTGTGTGTGTGTGTGTGTGTGTGTGTGTGTGTGTGTGTGTGTGTGTGTGTGTGTGTGTGTATATGTGTTATGTGTGTGTGTGTGTGTGTATATGTGTGTATGTGTATGTGTGTATATATATATATATGTGTGTGTGTGTGTATATATATATAATGTGTATATGTGTGTATATATATATATATATAATGTGTATATGTGTGTATATATATATATATGGTTACATGTGTATATATATAGCAAGAGACAGAGATATAAGATAATATATGAGAGATGCAAAGAGAGAGGCAGGGAGGAGGAGGGCAGATACAAGGGAAGGAAGGAACAATTATGGAGGCAGCAGGGACAGGGTCCAGAGAGTAGAGAGCATAATATAAAATGGTGGACAAGAAAAGGAACGACCGTACAGAGGCACCAGTGTGACCAAGGAGGAAGTAAGTGTGAAAAAAAGAAAAGAGGAAATGAGAGGACGTGAGACCAGAAAGAAACAAACACATGAGGCGTGGGAAAGACACAAGCAGAAAGACCAGAGAGAACACGAGAGGAAGAAGCACAGACAGAAGAGGAAGACACTAATAAGGACAGCAGGCACACAGTAAAATAGAAGACACTGAAAAGAACATGGAGAGAAACAGAGGTAAAGGACACAGGAAAAATGGACTACACTTATTTTTATTATTTTTATTTTTTTTTTACACAGCTATTAACCAACACAGCAAATATGTATTGAGATGATGTGACAAATACCACACTGAAAATAATTACCACAACCATACACACGTGAGTGGAATAGGATACATAGTATAGCACACAAACTGATTGATAAACAATCAGTGATAAAAATGGACATATGACAAATGAGCTGACAGTTCCTTACAATCACAGTTTCTGGAGGATAGATACGAATAAAAATAACGGAATAGTGCATAAACAGCAGGAAATGACATTTCACAGGGTAAAGTTTTAGTTTTAAAAAAGGGGGTGAGGCTGTAGATCCAAGAAAGCAATGGACCAAACAGCACAACAAAGGAGAAAAAAAAAAAGCTTTTTGAAAGCATAAAGAAATATGGGATATGGTATAATGTATGGACTAAGTTGGAATTTTTTGGAATGCAGGACAGAGGTATACAGAGGTTAATGAAAAGTGCAACAGGTTGTTTACAGCTGAAATTACTATTACAAAGGAAGACTTTAAAGGATAAGAGAGAGTGGAAAGGGGGGTCTTAATAAGGAATGAAATGGAGTAGGGACAAGGTAAAAGGTAACTTTGGTCATAGAGAGGAAAATGTAATATCTATTTTACTATGTATGCTATATGGAACATTTTGAGAAAGGAAACGCCGAAACATATTATATTTCTAAGATAGGGCAACTGGGTACGGATTGTTTTCAGCTTGATAGGTCTGAAAAATACAACTTGAAATCATCGGAGAAATGCTAAACATGTTAACAATAGTCCTTACTACTGTTTTTACTCACTTACAAACACAAATATGGACTTGCAGATTATTTCCAGTGATATCAGTGAACTGCAGAAGAACCAGGCAACCACTGTGGCCAAGATTGCCCAGTACAAGAGGAAGCTGATGGATCTCTCTCACAGGGTGCTGCAGGTAGCTGCCTCACTGTCCTGTCTTTGTTCAGGGATTTTGTGTTGATTAATACCATCTACATATTTCATCGAGTTTAAATGAATGCCTTCTCCTTCTTTGTTTTCCACTCCGGTATTTCTTATCATGTTTAACACTCCTATGTTCCCTGCAGGTGCTGATAAAACAGGAAATTCAAAGGAAAAGTGGTTATGCTATCCAAGTGGATGAGGAGCATCTCAGGGTGCAGCTGGACACCATTCAGTCTGAACTCAATGCCCCCACACAGTTCAAGGTAAGTCTGTCTGAACTGTAGGAGTTAGAAATACATGTTGACAGAGCTTATTTCTTCATTCACTAAGCTTACTAGACTTGAAATTAGGGTAAAATGTTTAGGGTTCACTGCATGTTTGAAATTGTATGTTACCATATTTATAGGTTTTAATTACAAGGACTTCCTAAATAAAAAGACCAGTTGGTAGTTTACTAATAAGATAAACTGTCCTACAAATGAAAAACTGTCCTACAGTATCTGTGGTATTCCTTTTGAATCCTATGGTGTAACATTGCAATCCTTATTAAGTTAAAGGTACCCTGAGTGCTGAGTACCCTGAATGTTTTGTTCCTCTCTAAAATGAATGGTTTGTTTTTCTCAAAAGTTTGAAACCTGCATTGTTTACATTCATGTTTGCTAGCAAGTGGTGGATCTTGGCGCATTACAGCCACCTGTAGCTCAGTGAAATAATGTGACACCATTGGCAGGAATGTGTATTGCATAACCCATGAGATAAACACGTGGGATCCACTCATAGGCCCCATACCGCTACTGGAGGTACAGGTTACCTTTATTCTCAAATACAATCAGAACGCAATTAAGCATAAACACAAGTTGTAATTTGGGCCTTTAAAGATCAAACCAGTAGTTGAGACAAAGTCTTAACTGAATATTTTACAGTATTTGTGTTGCATTTTTTTTTTTTTTCTTTCTCCAGGGTCGGTTGAATGAATTAATGTCCCAAATCCGCATGCAGAATCACTTTGGAGCTGTGAGATCAGAAGAACGCTACAGTGTTGATGCAGACCTTCTCAGGGAAATCAAACAAGTGAGTCGGCACATTTCCGAAATTTATCTTATCTGTGCCCTATACTTCTAGTTCCATACCTCCAAATGTACAGTCCTCTACACCGTGACAAAATATTTTTAATGATGTTGGGCATTAACTGAAACACTTTTTTTCTTATCTGTCACTTTCAGCACTTGAAACAGCAGCAGGACGGTTTAAGTCATTTGATCAGCGTCATCAAAGATGACTTGGAAGACATCAAACTCATAGAGCATGGGCTGAGTGACAGTGGACACATGAGAGGAGGCAAGCTGAGCTGAGTCTACCCTACCAGCACACACATACATAAGCTCCGACTCTCAATACCAATCCTTTGAGTCAACCTGTCCTTTTTGTCATGGTATTGGATTATTCTAGAAGCAAACATTTTCACCATTTAGGTTTGATCATAGGAGGGCCTCTGCATTTGGAGAAGGTATTCTCTTGATCACCATTTTTATCAGGACTTTGCCCCACTATCTTTACCAGCCAAACAATGACTGGTTAATCTGTGCTTTCCATACTGATATAGGGGGAGCTTAATGGAAAGACTCAACATCGTCTAATAATAGCTAGCTTTTGTTATGGTAAATCAGATTATGGATATGAGACAATGATTGTGACTGGCATGTAAACAAGTCGTGGGATTGAAAGTGTGTTGTGATTGAATACATTGTAAATACATCTTTGTATTTCTTTTTTATGCAGATGTTAAAATGTTAATAAATTTCATTTAAAATGAAACCAGTTCTTCACTACATCCCTTTCCTTGCGTACATACTGTAAGGGTAGCCTCATTTTTCAGGGTTTTCTTTGTGTATTACTGTCAACACCACCACGTTCTTGCCCGTCTAACTGCGCCTACCTGAGCAGCGTGTTGCGGAATCTTTTGTTTTCATTTTGGCGCCCATTTTACAGGTTAGAGCAGCCACACATCACATCTAACTGCTTGCGGCCTCTCTCTCTGCGGGGAGGGATGGTTGTCAACGGGCTGACTGTCCTCAGTGCATCAGTCTGTGGCGATGTCTGCAATCGACCCAACCCATACTGAAACACGGCCCGTCTTGTTTACCGTGCTTTGTAGGTGTGACTGTTTTTGCCATTTTATCACCTTTCATATCTATACAATGATATAGTCAATATACAGGTATATTCATACTCTATGTGTTTATGATAATTGTTTATATTTCAGAGACTGAAATTAATTTAACTCCGCAGTAAAAAAACAACAGGACACCCTTATACAGTATGTGGAGCCCTCTTCTGTACTTGTTTTGCAAATACAACTTATAGATGGGGAATATTCCTTAGCCTGAAAGGTTTTGTTTAGTCAGATTTTTTTTTGTTGTTGTTGTTGCTTTAATTCCTGCAAACCGTTGTTTTTGTTTTTTTGTGGAAAAGTAAAAGATGTTAGATTAAGTGCGATATGTCACTCTGTGTAGCATACGCTTCAGTCCATCGCACTCTCCCTCTCTTCCTCTGTCTCCCTATGTCTTTCTGTCTGTGTTTTTTTTTTTTTTGATAGGAAAGCTGAAGGGTCGCAGTCGAAACTCTATATATACCAACGGAGCTATCATCTTTCTCTTTTAATCAGTCTGTTGAAAAAAAGTGAAGGAGCTTTTTTCAGAGATATATAATTTTTTTTAATATATCCTAGGCTATTTCTTTCAGATAACTTTCAGTGTGTTTCAGCTGTATATTTTCAAACTGGTAAAGGAAACCCTGTCTGCATTTTATTTTAATCACAATCTGTTTTAATAAAAAAGCTTGTGAAAAGTGGCTTTGACTTAAAACTAAACATTTAGCCCACTTTGTAAAACAAATACAGAGCTATATATCGTGTATCGCCATTCAGCGTTAACAGCGACCGCAAGGAAAAATTTAGGTGCGCCTACATTTTGTGCTGGTGCACCTAAATAAAAAAGTTAGTCTGGAGCCCTGGTTGGGTTTTATTTTTACAAAAAGGCTCTGTCCACTAAAATCGAGCCCTTTTTTTTTTTTTTTTAAGATTTGTTTGAGTGAGAGAAGGTCCTGTAACCTAGTGCAGTTTTGAACAAAATTTACAAAATATTTTATCAGGTTTTTTTATGAACATACACATGACGTTTGTAAGTATACACAAAAAAGTCTGTATGCTGTCAATTATAGTTCTTACAAAAAAAGAAAATTGGAATCGGCAGGTCAGACTTAAGAATTTGGAATCTGCCAAGAAAAATGCCATTGGTGCATTTCTATCACAGCTGCATTGTTGTGGTACTAATATGGGACATCCCACGTCACCTGTGTTTACGTTCAGATGAGCTCTTTCCAACATCTCATCAAAGTAGGGCTTGAGTTGATAGGATTCATGTCCTGGATTCGGACTGGTGGCAGTGTTACTGATTAAGCAGCTTTCCAAAAGATTATATCCCCTCGTGCATTACAGTCACTGATAACCCAAGGGTCTGAATTACACACCGTTTTTCAGAGCACAGGTAGAAGTAAAGGACCCTGGGAGTAGTGACTGACTGTAGTCACTATAGTTTTGCAGAATAAGATGATACATGCAAAACATCATTCAGAATTGGTAGCTTTGGCTTTTGATACTGCTTTGTATTGACTGAGCCAAGGAGGTAATGAACTTGGTGGAGGGGTGTAGCATGGGCTAAGGGAGCAGCAACATTTTGGAGCAGATCCCAATATACAAACTATCTTCCACTTTTGTTAATGCAAGATTGGGCATTTGGCCTTGGCGGAGATCTGTGCACTCCGGGGGCCCTTAGTTGCTAATTTTTTTAATACTCAGTGGTGGGGGAAGTACTGAATCTCAGTACTTAAGTAAAAGTACAAATAACTAGAGACATATTAGTAAAAGTAGAAGTACCACAATGACAACCTTACTTAAGTAAAAGTAGAAAGTACCTCATTTTAAATGTACTTTAAGTATTAAAAGTAAAAGTACTTGCATAACGATTTATTATTTTAATGTCTATATTCTAATAATTAAAATAAAAAGAAATTAAGTTAGTTTTAGGTTAATGTAATTGTGCTTACCATCTGTGGCCCAGTTTACATTCTGACTTTACAATTCTGGTTATCTTTCATGGTGATGGTGGTGACTTTGCATTATTTACCACGGGACAGTGACTGCTGCACACGTTTATCTAGCGAGAACACACAGGCTTGGACAACAAGTACGTGGCTTCACAGCTGAGGAGGACCGGGAGTGTTTTTAAGATAAATACACGGGTTGTATATTAACCCTATGTGAACGGATGCTTCACAGATGACCGAGCAGAGTATCGGGAGCAGCGGTAGTACCGGAGCGGTAAGCGCCTGGCCAATAAATGCTATTGAAGGGCGGGTCTTTGCGTGGCGGTGCAGGATCCGCTGCTGAAGGCTTCCCTGCGGACTGCAAACGTGTGACGGTCAGGAAAACACTTTGGCGGGGGGAACTGATGAGAAAATGTAACGGAACATTTAGAAATGTAGTGGAGTAGAAAGTATAGATAATTGCTGCACAATTTAACGAAGTAAAAGTCAAAAGTATGAACTATTGATTCTACTTAAAAGTAAAGTAGGCTACAGATACGTGAAAAATGTACTTAAGTACAGTTACATTCCACCACTGATATTCATGCATACGTTTTGATGCAGGAGTTTTATCTTTTATAGACTGTTGAATGCAATATCATTACCTACTAATAGAATTGTATTCCTTCTCATCTCTCAAATTTGATCAAGCTCCATTTCAGTTTCAAAATTTCGAGTCAAATTCAAAGATAAACCATGTTGACCAGGGGTGATTCCCCCCTAATTTCACTGGATAACAATGAATATATGTATTTATTATTATAACGGATGATAAATGCAAAATATTGAACATATGGGTGCCTGGGTAGCTCACCTGGTAGAGAGAGCACCATATGCAGAGTTCGAGTCCGACCTGCGGCCATTTGC
Source organism: Perca fluviatilis (assembly GCF_010015445.1). NCBI lineage: Eukaryota > Metazoa > Chordata > Actinopteri > Perciformes > Percidae > Perca > Perca fluviatilis. The sequence goes on along the minus strand of NC_053128.1, from coordinate 23,090,212 downwards.
TGCATGTCTTCCCCCTCTCTCTCCCCCCTTTCCTGTCTACAGCTGTCCTGTCTATTATAGGCTAAAATGCCCCCAAAAAATATCTTTAAAAAATGAATGAAATTGAACAACAACAAAAAACTACGAAAGTCCCAGAATCAATTGATAATGAGGTGTAAACAATAAATAAATAAAAAAATAAAACTTTCCTTGACTGGGTTACAGGTGCATAGCATTGGCGATGGCGACACAGAATATTAAGCATGTTTCTTTGAACCTGTAATTGTTTGCCCTGGCTTGAGCCCCCCTAAAAAGGGTCTAAAATCACCACTTATGTTGACCACATATCCATGAATTTATTAGCAGATCCAGGTCCCCACTCCTGTCTTTACTTGTACTTAATTTAATACTAATTCTATAGAGTTTTCTTAGTCTCAGCAAACACACTTCACCGTAAAAAATATTTCACAGATTTAGCGCTGCACTTCTATAAAATTGTTAGACTCATGGTGGACAGAAAAAAAAGTCAAAGTTGATGTAAAAGAACCAGAGATATTGTCTTTTTTTTAATTTTTTTTATTCCACTTATTCTTCTTCCTTGATTATTGGGTCAGAGACTTGGGTGTGTTATGCTAGTAGCAGCTAATGTAGCCTCAAGTAGAGCTGAGGAGCAAGCTCCAGAGGTCTGGTAAGTATCCTCTTCCTAAATCCACATCTCCAGGATTTTCTTTTTTTCCATTTTCAAACTTGTCATCTTCAGCCCCAAACAACGCTGACTCAAGTGACATCACTTGAGGACATTTATCAGACTTTGCACATCTCCCTCTGGAGCCACAGAAGACTTTATACTTTAATGGATTTCATATAGGGTGAGGCTATTTGCACCCCAGTACAATTAGCAGTATGCTATTTGTACCCTGGTGCAATTAGAAGTGTATGCTATTTGCACCCCTGGTACAATTAGCAGTGTGTGCTATTTGCACCCCAGGTACAATTAGCAGTATGCTATTTGTACCCTGGTGCAATTAGAAGTGTATGCTATTTGCACCCCTGGTACAATTAGAAGTGTATGCTATTTGCACCCCTGTGCATTTACAGTACATTGGCATATATTTACACACAGTTATCCATACTACTCATGTATTACACCTTTTTGGAATATTATCGCCCTGACATTCTTACCCTAACCATAACCATCCCACTCCTCTTGCCTAAACCTAACCAACCCAACCAGAGCAGGCATATTCATGAGTCTTCCCCTACCACCCTGCAAAAAAAAAAAAAGAAATACGCGTTCGTGGGTCCTGACTTGCGCAATTGCATGCAAATTATCCAATCCAAATTTTTAAAAAATAAGATCACCACACAGGGGAATCGGACTCCAAACTCCCATACCAGAGGTAAGCGCACTAACCACTCACCTAGCAGTTCCTTCAGGAAGTTGAACAACTATTTACCACTTGGTTTCTTCAAGCCTCGGTTGCTAGGTAACCATACTGTATACAAAAAAATATGTACTAACTAACAAACTAACGGTTGTATGCTTTCACTGAAGACAGAAAGCGCAACTGTAGTATCCATTTTCCGCTAGAAATTCAATTGTTATAAACTTTAGAGACAAAACTTCCCTAATATGCCAGTTTCTGCGGTCATGGAAGATGAACATCCGCCATGATTTCGGTGCACGCGAGCAACGTTTTTTGTTGTTACGTCACAGGGTGTAAATAGCTCAGCTGTGTGGCCGAGGCTATTCGTACCGGGGGTGCAAATAGACACTCTGTTTCATATATGTAGTAGTACTACCCAAAGGCAAAGACAACATGAGGTGTTTCATGTTTTTTTATGCATAACTAAGTTGGTCATGAAGTTACACACATAAATCCTTAATACACTAACTTCTTACATAAATATAGGTAAAAAAAGAGAGCCAAAAATATAAGCGGTAGAAGAGATCTAGGTTGATATGCACAGGTGAAATGGATAAGACACTACTATACATTTTAATTTCCACAGATGTGTATCCAGGTGACCAAGTCTATCCAAGACAGTTGTTGGTTTCCTCTATGCAGCAGAGCAGCAGGTACAGCTACAGCTTCTAGTCCAGGCCCTCAGGTATGTGCAGAGATATCCACCAACCTGAAAGCCTCCATGAACTCATTGATATCAATGACTCCGTCCTTGTTGAAGTCGATGCTCTGCGCCAGGTCTGCGATGGCCTTGTCACTGATCTCTGTCTGAAGGTGAGAGCTCAGGAGTTTCCAGGTTTGACGAAACTCCTCAAAAGTGATCAAACCTAGAAGGAAACACAAAGGAGGGAGCATGTAGTTGTACACTTCCCAACTGTGTGTAGCATAAAAACTGTATTGTGTCTGCATGCCATGCCTTTTGTTGACTCACATTTAGTTGAAAGGTGTTTTTAATGAATGTGTGAAGAGTATGTTTAACACTTATAGAAAGACCTTGATAACAATCTTTGACAAATAGAGGGATATATATATATATATATATATATATATATATATATATATATATATATATATACATAGTACAGGCCAAAAGTTTGGACACACCTCATTCAATGTGTTTTCTTTATTTTCATTGTAGATTCTCACTGAAGGCATCAAAACTATGAATGAACACATATGGAATTATGTACTTAACAAAAATGTGTGAAATAACTGAAAACATGTCTTATATTCTAGTTTCTTCAAAATAGCCACCCTTTGCTCTGATTACTGCTTTGCATTCTCTTGATGAGCTTCAAGAGGTAGTCACCTGAAATGGTTTTCCAACAGTCTTGAAGGAGTTCCCAGAGATTCTTAACACTTGTTGGACCTTTTGCCTTCACTCTGCGGTTCAGCTCACCCCAAACCATCTCGATTGGGTTCAGGTCCGGTGACTGTGGAGGCCAGGTCATCTGGCGCAGCACTCCATCACTCTCCTTCTTGGTCAAATAGCCCTTACACAGCCTGGAGGTGTGTTTGGGGTCATTCTCCTGTTGAAAAATAAATGATGGTCCAACTAAACGCAAAAAGGATGGGATGGCATGTCGCTGCAGGATGCTGTGGTAGCCATGCTGGTTCAGTATGCCTTCAATTTTGAATAAATCCCCAACAGTGTCACCAGCAAAGCCCCCCCACACCATCACACCTCCTCCTCCATGCTTCACGGTGGGAACCAGGCATGTAGAATCCATTCGTTGACCTTTTCTGCGTCGCACAAAGACACGGTGGTTGGAACCAAAGATCTCAAATTTGGACTCATCAGACCAAAGCACAGATTCCCACTGGTCTAATGTCCATTCCTTGTGTTTCTTGGCCCAAACAAATCTCTTCTGCTTGTTGCCTCTCCTTAGCAGTGGTTTCCTAGCAGCTACTTGACCATGAAGGCCTGATTCGGGCAGTCTCCTCTTAACAGTTGTTCTAGAAATGTGTCTGCTGCTAGAACTCTGTGTGGCATTCATCTGGTCTCTAATCTGAGCTGCTGTTAACTAAGGCTAGTGACTCGGATGAACTTATCCTCAGCAGCAGAGGTGACTCTTGGTCTTCCTTTCCTGGGGCGGTCCTCATGTGAGCCGGTTTCGTTGTAGCGCTTGATGGTTTTTGCGACTGCACTTGGGGACACATTCAAAGTTTTCGCAATTTTCCGGACTGACTGACCTTCATTTGTTAAAGTAATGATGGCCACTTGTTTCTCTTTACTTAGCTGATTGGTTCTTGCCATAATATGAATTCTAACAGTTGTCCAATAGGGCTGTCGGCTGTGTATCAACCTGACTTCTGCACAACACGACTGATGGTCCCAACCCCATTGATAAGGGAAAAGATTCCACTAATTAACCCTGACAAGGCACACCTGTGAAGTGAAAACCATTTCAGGTGACTACCTCATGAAGCTCATTCAGAGAACACCAAGGGTTTGCAGCGCTATCAAAAAAGCAAAGGGTGGCTACTTTGAGGAATCTAAAATATAAGACACGTTTTCAGTTATTTCACACTTTTTTGTTAAGTACATAATTCCATGTGTTCATTCATAGTTTTGATGCCTTCAGTGAGAATCTACAATGTAAATAGTCATGAAAATAAAAAGGAAACACATTGAATGAGAACGTGTGTCCAAACTTTTGGCCTGTAATATATATATATATATATATATATATATATATATATATATATATATATATATATATATATATATATATATATATATATATATATATATATATATATATATATATATGTGTGTGTGTGTGTGTGTGTGTGTGTGTATTCCCACTTTTGTTGTAGAAATTCAGGAAACGCAACTCTGAAAGAACAACACATACTGGAGTAAGCAGTGCAAGTCTCTGAAAACTTGCCAAATACACTTCAATCTTCTCAGAAATTCCCACATAAAGTGATAAGATTTAGAGTCTACAGCCATGCTTGTAGCCATCTGTGAGGCTGTGGTGTTTTGAGCTTAATGCTAACTTCAGTATGCTAACATGTTTACTATTTCCACCATCTTAGTGTAACATGATCATAGCAACCCATTACGTTGTTTTAATTGTTTGGCCTTCTGGAGGCACTAGAAGAAAAGTCAGGATGTCCAAAGTCAACAGGGTTTCATCCTGTGGGGACCATGAATTTCAGCACAACATTTTATTGCAACACATCTTATTGCTCTGGAAATATTTCAGTCTTGACCAAAGTGCCAGACTGAAAGATTGACATCCATAAAGTCATGCTGCCGGCATGGCTAAAAACGAAAGAAAGACATGAAGCTAGTGTCTGGGATCCAGGCAAAGCTGCTTACTGACCTGAGTGATCTGTGTCTATGATTCGGAAGATGGTTTCTAGGTTAGAGTGGTTTTTGTACATAGTCTCCAGGATGCTGTTATCTGAGATCTGAAATCGAAGAGACAAATTAATCAAGATTGTGTGTGTCAGAGATAGAGAAACAGGCTGAGAAAGAAGGATATTAAACAGTAGTGGTATAAGGCTGACCTCTTGTTTGGGCTCAGTGATGGAGAGCTCCCTTATCCACTGCTGGTAGTCCACCATGCCACACTGGGTGCTGCTTACATGCTGAGGGCGCAGTAACCTCCAGGGCAGACCCAGATTCAGTACTCTCTCTGTGGCGCTGGCCCAGTGCCTCAGAGAGATCATCCCTGAGACACAGACACGAATATACAGTGGAGTTATTTACATACTGACACGATAAGTTGTCTACTGTTGTGCAAAACTGAGTGTTAACGTGTTAAAAGTTGTCACTGCTGCTCAGTACCTTTGTTGTTAGGATCAAACTCCTGGAAGGCACTGATGAGATCGGACTTATGTACGAACAGTTGTTCCCTCAGAGCTCTCAGAGCTGATCTCTCTGTCCACCCGACACTGACAAAGAACAGGTAAAGAGAAAGATTTTTCACTTCTACTATATAAATTTTGAAATCACTTGGAAATAATCATAATTTGAGTGTGTCCCCATATGTAGCTACTGTGTTAATACAATCTCACTGTGCACACAAGCTTTTATGTGTTTAAATGTTCGTGGGACACTGTTATCTTCAATTCTGTACAGCCTTGTACTTGTACCTTTGTCTCAGGGTGAGCTCTCTGCATGTCCTGCTGGCCTGGTACTGAATGAAGTGGGGGACCAGATCGGGGCCCATTCTGATGTAGGCTCCTCTGTTGCTGCCAACCTCGTAGTAGTTAGATGCTGAAAATATAGTCAGCACCTGAATGCAATAGAAGACATTTAGTAAATGTGCTAAGACTTTGTATGTGATCCACTGATTGCTGCTTAAATGAGTGGATTTGTCACAACTTGTGTTAAGCCATTTTGCAAATTCTTACACGTTTTCCCGGTTTTTCATCTCCTGTCATACTTACCAAAGCCACTCAAAATAAAAGTACTTTTACAAAATCAGTTTTCCACCTTAACCTCTACCTCCTGTGTATCTTTGTGCTCACCCTGCGGTTGTGGCAGAACTCATAGCCGTCCTGTTTGCACTCATGGGAGCGGATGAGGAGCTGAAGGTTGTGTCTTCCCAGCACCTCCTCAGTGACATCTGGCCCCCAGTAGCAGCCTCCGCCTCGCACCTCATTGGGAATGCAGCCATTTTGGGCCATTGGGTCACTCCACAACACATCCACTATCTGGGTGGCCCGAAGCAATCATAGTGAAATAGTCGGTGAAGTCAGGAAATATTCAAATGTGAGAATGCACATACTCAGTGTTCTCAGTGTAGGCGGCTGCATATATGAAAAAAAACACCTTTACCCTAAAAAAATTCTAACAAAAGGTTTCTCTGTTTTTTTGTAGTATTAAGTGTCCTTAATAACATACTAAAAGTTTACCAAAGTTTGACCACTATAAAAGTGTAATTTTCAAGATGGCGTCCAAGATGGGCAGGAAGCCCTCAAAATATCCTAACTCCTTCATTATTTGACCTAGCCAAGTAATCTTGGTGTCTAACCCCATGTTTTCTGGGTCTATGAATCCATTGGACTTGTCTAAATTGCACTGACATGATGACATACTTATGGAATACATTTCGTGAGATAACTGTAAGGTTTTATCTTTTTTGGGGTGAATCAGAGATGTAAACGATTTAACCTATGTCATGTAACTCCTATTCAGTATGCGTTTTTGGACACATACCCTTTTTTTGCTAAAACACAGACTTGACATTCAATGTAAAAGTTATTCCACCCAAAAGTAACTTAAATTACTTTTACCCCCCACCACCACACCCCTCCTCCGTGCGGTGGGTAAAAAAAAAAGGGTGAGGCTATTTGCACCCTTGGTACAATTAGCAGTGTATGCTATTTGCACCCCTGGTACAATTAGCAGTATGCTATTTGTACCCTGGTGCAATTAGAAGTGTATGCTATTTGCACCCCTGGTACAATTAGCAGTGTATGCTATTTGCACCCCTGGTACAATTAGCAGTATGCTATTTGTACCCTGGTTCAATTAGAAGTGTATGCTATTTGCACCCCTGGTACAATTAGAAGTGTATGCTATTTGCACCCCTGGTACAAATATCAATGTATGCTATTTGCACCCCTGTGCATTTACAGTACCTTGGCATATATTTACACACAGTTATCCATACTACTCATGTATTACACCTTTTTGGAATATTATCGCCCTGACATTCTTACCCTAACCATAACCATCCCACTCCTCTTGCCTAAACCTAACCAACCCAACCAGAGCAGGCATATTCATGAGTCTTCCCCTACCCACCTGCAAAAAAAATTGCAATTGCATGCAAATTATCCAATCCAAATTTTAAAAAATAAGATCACCACACAGGGGAATCGAACACCAAACTCCCATAAAGGTAAGCGCACTAACCACTCACCTAGCAGTTCTTTCAGGAAGTTGAACAACTTTTTACCACTTGCTTTCTTCAAGCCTCGGTTGCTAGGTAACCATACTGGATACAAAAAAATATGTACTAACTAACAAACTAACGGTTGTATGCTTTCACTGAAGACAGAAAGCGCAACTGTAGTATCCATTTTCCGCTAGAAATTCAATTGTTATAAACTTTAGAGACAAAACTTCCCTAATATGCCAGTTTCTGCAGTCATGGAAGATGAACGTCCGCCATGATTTCGGTGCACGCGAGCAACGTTTTTTTGTTGTTACGTCACAGGGTGTAAATAGCTCAGCTGTGTGGCCGAGGCTATTCGTACCGGGGGTGCAAATAGACACTCCGAAAAAAAAATTTACACTACGGTCAAAAGTTTTAGAACACCCCAGTTTTTCCAGGTTTTAATTGAAATTCATGCAGTTCAATGTCTCATTGTACTCTCAAATGAAAGAATAGAACAAATTTAAGTTAAAAAAGAAATCATGGAATCAATTTATAAACCAAAATGTAGTCTAAATTTTTGACTCATCAAAGTAGCCCCCTTTGGCAGATATAACAGCTGAACACACTCGTGGCATTCTTTCTACAATGGAAATCAAATATTCTTCAGAAAGTTCTTCCCAACTCTGTTGCAGAAGTTCCCATAAATGTGTGGCACTTGTAGGTTGCTTTGCTTTCACTTTTCTGTCCAGTTCATCCCAAACCAGCTCAATGGGGGTTTAAGTTTGGTGACTGTGCTGGCCACTCCATGTTTTTAAGCTTACCATCTTGTTCTTTTTTGCTAAGGTAGTTCTGGCATAGCTTGGACTTATGTTTTGGGTCATTATCTTGCTGTAGGATGAACCCCTGATCAACTAGGCGCATACCAGAGGGTACTGCATGGCGCTGCAAAATGCTGTGGTAGCCGTTTTGGTTCAGGGTGCCTTTCACTCTGTACAAATCACCGACCCTGGATCCAGCAAAACAGCCCCAGACCATCACGCTTCCTCCTCCATGTTTGACAGTTGATGTCACACACTGAGGAAACATCCTTTCACCTACTTCATGGCGTACAAAAATCCTGCGTGATGAACTGAAGATTTCAAATTTTGATTCATCAGTCCATAACACCTTCTTCCAGTCTTCAGTAGTCCATTGACGATGTTTATTGGCCCAGTCAAGCCTCTTTTTCTTATTCTGACGTCTTAGCAATGGCTTTCTTGCTGCAACTCGACCCATCAAACCTGCAGCTCCAAGTCTTCTCTTTACAGTTGAAACTGAGACTTCTTATTACGACCACTATTAAGCTGTGCTTGAAGCTGTTGTCCTGTGAGACGCCTATCACGCAAGCTGTTGACTCTCAGAAACTTGTCTTCTGATTCTGTAGACCTCTTCCTGTCAGAGTTTCCCCAGTTTCAAAGTGCCTTTTGATGGTGAAGAATACTGTACTCACTGACACCTTGACTTTCTTCACAATTTCTCTGTAGGATAGACCAACATTCTTAAGTGTTATGATGGTCTTCCATTGTTAATTTTCTTTTTCCCACCATTTTTATAGCAACATACTACTTTCTGCAGTACAATACTGTTCATACAATGCTCATGAGGGTATGGTACCACAGTGTGTTCCAACAATACTTTTATACAAACAGAGGGGGTTGTAAGTAATCCAGACAAGTTGGAACACCTGTGGAAATTGGTAGCACCAACATTCAAAGCTTGATCAACCTCCAGAACAGCTTTACGTTGTTAACCCATTTCTTGTTCCCTGAAAAAGGCCTTTTTAGTAAAATTCTGAAATGTACATTATTTTTCAGTTTTGAGTAACCTTACTTATTTTTTTAACGTCAAGCAGTTAACTACTTACCGTCGGACCATTTCAAGCTATTCATTGGACTTGAACTGCTCAAATTTCAATAAAAAAACTAAAAAGATTGGGTGTTCTAAAACCTTTGACCGGTAGTGTATATTACAGCACAAATGTCTTATTCTCAGACACATGCTCAGTGTCATTTTATGGGGGAGTAAAAAGAACATTAGAAAGATTTCTAACACATGACAAAGGCCAACAATGTGAGTGTATTAAGAGAGGATGACATTGTTGGATTAGCTTGAGGAAAAAGTACACTCCAACTTTGAACGTGAGTCATATTGTTGTAAACCAAGAAACTTGCCACATTTGCTGTAAAAACTTAAGAGATGGCTCTGATGTGGTAGAGGTTCATCAGAAGGGAGCTGATGGACAGAAACCACCAACACTAGGCAAAATGATATGAGAAATATGCAATTACTTAAGGGAAATTTTATAATTACAATTACAATTTTATATATATATATAAAATTGTCTGTTTATATATATATATATATATATATATATATATATATATATATATATATATATCTATATATATATATAGATATATATATATATAAAATTGTGCTTATTTATCATACAAATATGCTAATTAGAATATTAAATGGCCAAAACATGTATAAGGTACCAGTATTCATGGTGTAGTAGGAATACAAAGGAGTAATGGTCTTTTTAAGGACCTGGCGGCCGCCATTTTGAAAATGGGGCCTTTCTTGAAGTCAAACTTTGGTAAACTTTTAGTATGTTTTTAGGTACATCTGATACTACTGTAAACCACTGAAAAATCTTTTGTTAGAATTTTTTTGGGGTCAAGCCATATTTGCAGCTGATTAGTGTTGAACATCGCCAAAACAGTAACAACCACTGAGATTTCAACATCCTTTCTGTCACTTACTTGTTTCCACTCACCCACATCTGTCTCTGTTGTTTCTCCAGACTCCGGGTCTGAGTCCGAGTCAGACTTCCTCAGTTCTCCGTAGGATTGGTCAAACCCTGCCATCCTGCGCCTCTTTTTCAGCTCTTTTTCCAACGACCAGTTGAATTGACTGCTCACGTGCGCGTTGTGGAGCGAGCGGCGTGGAAGGTCGTGCCTGTGAGCGGGGCCCGAGCTGCAGTAAGTCAGAGAACACACTCGACGTCGGCCTTCCACTGGTCCACAGGCCTCCCTGTTGTTTATTGTCTGAGTCTTACTGCCATTGACTGCATGCTTGGTGGGCTTCGGAGGCGTGAGAGCCGACCCATACTGCGCATAATCAAAAATACACAGATTAAATCAACTTGATAGGTTTATCATGATAATATTACTAGATTTTCTGCCTGTAAAACACACCAAATACGCTAATTTAATTGATGCTGAACTCTTACTTTGTGTCTGTCCACTCTGGCTATCGCGTCAAGGTCTGTCTTGTCAGAGATCCCACCATGCACAATCAGCACCTTGTTATCAATCACTGTGGCCAGAGGCAGCCAGCTGAAAATCTTCTGGAGAAGCTTTAGGATCTTTTTGCCATGCACCTGCGGACCAAGCTCACAATTTACGATGACTTACACACAGTAAGAGTAATTATTACAATAAATTTGGGCAATTTTCAGGTCCAGACTGAATTATCTCAACAGATATTGCATGGATTGCGATGACATTTTGTACAGACCTTCATGGTCCCCATACTATGAATTCTCCTGACTTTTTTCTAGCATGAGGTTCACATTTGTTATTTTCAACCTGCTTGTCGCAATCATTTGTAGATCTAAAAAATCGCATCACAAAGCTGTAGTTATAGGTTTTAGCTAACGGTACCTTAACAGGAGTAAATAGTGTATTCACTATTTTCGGCTATGGATAATACACAGCCGCCCAGCAGGACGGTGTATGTCTACAGTTTTCAATATATATATATATATATATATATATATATATGTGTGTGTGTAGCACTGTAATAGTGATGTTAAAGCAAAATACATAGGACCTACCCTATATTTTCCCAAAACTTCTTTAGTGAAACCATATCTGGAGAAAACAAACAACTAGATTAGTGTACACACATTGCCGTAGGTTGAATATAATCAGAACACTAATTGCATAAAGCCATATACAGTATGAGCATATGTACAAAAACATAAATACTAAGAAAACAGGCAGAACAAGCCACTAAATGGGAGTTTAAGAAAAGGAAAGCAGTAAACAGACTATCTTACCTCAGGTTTACAATGTGGTCCTCATGGTTCCCTCTGTTCAGATGCACATCATTGGGATAGACGAGCAGGAACCCGAATAGGATGAGCAGGATCTCTAATGAATTTTTACCACGATCCACAAAGTCTCCATTGAAGACATACGGTTTCTCAGAGGACGGCAAACCATTCTGGACAGATTAAGTTCAAGGTGTTAACTAAAATGAACATCCCTTTCTGTCAATATGTTGATTTGCATGCTGATACCTTATAGAATATCAACAGCAGGTCTTCAAGCTGCCCATGTAAATCTCCTGCAAAGTGATAAATAAATGTATTACAGTGTTTCAAGGGCAATAACAAAGAATGTGTGACAAAAATAGCAGAGCAAAATGTGTTCAGCAAAAGCCTGCTGCTGCGTACCGCATATGGTAATCTGCTTGTTGTGGTAGGCAGAGATTTGACTGATGTTTGGAAAAATTCTTAGAAGTCTCCAAGTCTCTCCGAGAAGCTGCAGAACATATTGAGCATGAAGCTGCTACTGGGAAAAAAGCAAGTATGAATAAACTTCGCCCTGAGGAAAAAGGTATCCATTAGATACATGTGTCTACTATGACTATCTGCCTTGAATGTATTTTATGTGCCTGTGTCCTTACTTGTTTGTGCTTGAAGGCCTCCACCAGCTTAGACACGCCACAGAAGGTCATGGGGAAAGTAAGGTGGGGGCCAGTGTAGCTGTCAGTTACCTCAATGCTCTTGTAGCAAAAATATCTCTCCCATTCTGTGTCATGACAGAATTCATTCTTGCGAAAGATGTGAGATATAAGGTTTCCTATGTTAAAGTAAGGGAGGGAAAGAGGGAAGTGGATCAGTGTGGTGAAGGAAAGCCACATTACGTTTCCCAGCAGGAAGTAGAGTTAGCAATCAATGAAACCTACAAATCAGTGAATTACACAGGAGTTGAGAGACAGTCTTACTTTCACTGCTGGCTGGGGTGAAGTGGTCCATCAAGAACCCAAAAAAAGTATAGAGCTGCAGAAAGGAAAAATAGAATTTATAAAATACAGGAAATTAGCATTAAACACAAAGTATAGCTGAGGCTGGTGAGAATGTGAAGGTGAATGTTTTGCAGATATTTGACCATAAACCAAAGAATTGGACAAACTGAAATTTTGACCTAATGATGGCACTAGACGAAAAGTTAAGGGACCCCCAAAAATATGAATTTGTCCTCTGAGGACCATGAATGTCCGTATCGAATATCACAGCAGTCCATCTTGTAGTCATATCAATCAAATACAAAAATATCAACCTCATGGTGGCCCTAAAATCACAGGATCACCGAAGTCATTCAGATTCATCCTATAGTCCTACAATGGCCCTCATTTATGAAACGTGCGTACGACCTAAAACAGGCGTAGGCCTACGCCGATTCCTACGCAAAGCAAGGCATTTATCAATTTGAACGTGAGCGTAGGCTGGGGGGGGGGCTACTATACACGGCAGAACAAGTCTGCAACATTGTTTTAGCCTGTGGGATTCTGCACAACATCGCGCAGGAAAACAGGGTGCCATAAGTGTAGTCATGGAGCCAGATGACCCGATGCCCAGAGAGCAGTGTCCAGCACAGCCCCAACTGACAGGATATTATTCCTCGCTATTAAAAGGTATAGTGTTATGTATGGCAATGATACTCAATACAGGAAACATAACGATGCACAACATTTTTATTTATTCTTCAGGTTTTCGTTTCTCTTTTAAAATGTCGTTAATGGCCAAGTGAACGATGAAAAAAACACGAGTCAAATCAAAGACACTGCATAAACTCCGCTACTGTGTGTTTATTTAAATACACTATAGGCCTAAGAGATTGCATGTATATTAAATAAACTTCAGCTGGAGTCCAATTTACCACTGTTGACTGCATCACTGATCTCTTTTCATTCCGCATTCTTTCTACAGCCTTTAACCCTTGTACAAGGGTTAAAGGCTGTAGAAAGAATGCTCATACTTGCTATTGTCTTCCCGTCGACCATGCAACTTTTTGACTTTTTTAATTTTCTCTGTCAGAATTTCAAATTCAAACTTTTTTTCAACGTTTTGGCCTCCTTCTCGATGTTTTTGTCACTTTCCCCCACGTTTTTAAAAGCTATTTCCCAAATTTTTGTCACGTTTTTCAACGTTCTTTCACCAATTGTTCTTCAAATGCTATAAAATTGATCAAAACACCCAAATGTAATAAAAGTAGTGAACTGATTATGTATTTTACTTGTGAAGAGCGTCGTCTGGAACCATCGACAATTTGGTAAAAAGAAACCCAAATTTCTGATATAGACATTTTTTGAAAATGGGTCGAATTTGACCCGAAAACAACAATAACAGTTTTCAGGCTGCCAAAATTACACACGTTAGTGCAAATGAACCATGAACCCTCTGAAAAGTGCCTTCTAGCCGGATTACGTCATGTCGTAAATTGTAGGGGCGAGGCCTCAAAACCGAGAATACTACATTGGGGCGTGAAATTTAAATTAATATCGTTTCCAGTCGCTGCATTTATCAATGTACGACCATTCTTACGCTCTGATTGGTGTGATACGAATCTTTCATGAATCACACTTGAAGCCTGTCATAAGATGATTTCTGCGCTGCTATGGTTTCTACTTAGATTGATAAACGAGGGCCAATGAGTAGGCTATTTGAACCAACTTTTGTGGCAATCCATCCAATAGTTGTCAAGATATTTCACTCTGAACCACAAATGTCAGCCGCAAGAGGATACATTGCGTCAGGGGAGGACAAAGTCCAACCTGATCTCACAGAATTCCTTGAAATGAACACGGCCCCTTAACTCAAAATCTGTGGCAGTTTCACGGAATCGCAAAACATTCCGTGATGGGCCCACGGAAGAAGTCAAGGAAAAGGTCATGGGTGGGTTTACGGTTCTGTGACACGCGGGAAGAACGGGACAGTTGGGTTCAGGAAAAGGTCAGAAGCATTCATCCTCTGTGGACCATGAACATCTTTTCAAAACATCATGGCAGTACATCCAACAATTGTTGAGATGTTTGTTACTGACCAACATCCACCAAGCTGCTATGGCAAATTAGGGCAAATCTGAAAATTAATTAATAATAATTCTGTGCAAACATTTTCTCTAAATTGTGTGAGCTCACCTTGATCTGGTCTTGCTCTCCTGCATATTCAATAGACTGGAAGATTTTCCACGTGCACCTGCGTCTCATCTCCAGCCGGGCAGCATACTGACGGTACCAGCGCTGGATCAACAGAGCCGCTCTGATTGCTGAAGATTTGGGAGAGAAGAAGGAAGCACTTGATCATAACCATGCTAAGGTAACATTCCTCTTCCAAAGCCAACACATTAATTCCCTATCTCAGATCTAGACGGGCAGACTTACCAGTGGCAGCTTCACAGTGTGCAGAAAAATTGAGAGATGCAAAAGTAAGCAAACACTGCTAATTTGTTTATCGATACTGAGTGTAAAGCCGGATGGAATTGAACCCATATTTACCTGGAACTGAGATGCTTACTAGAAATGAAAAATAGCAATCACACTGACATTAAATTATTGCAAAAAAAGGGAACATTTGACTCTTCAGTAGAATGATTTAGATAAAGACCACACACCTCTGTCACATTTCTTCAGCTGTAGTTGAGTTTTTCCCATGCCACATCCCATGACCCTTTGCTGTTTTCACTGTTAAAGATAAAGATACTTGCATGAGTGAGTCTGAGATTCTACATAATACATTTTCTTTTTTTTCCCGCATTATTTCTTCTAACTACAGGATGTTTTACAACTTAATTGCAAATGTATGGATAGAATACACACTTGTCTAAAGGGCCTATTAAAAGTAAATATTACCAAACAATATTGTAAAACAATCAACACCCAAATAAAAATCAAGTACCGGATTGGTCCAAAGGAACCTTACCTGACCACGTTACCTTTCCTTCATGACTTACCCTCCCTTTTTCTACGCCTTTAAAGAAACCTTGTAATTTTTTTTCTACAAACTTGCCAGCCACACTGTTATAATTTGGAAGGGAAAACAATTAGAAATAAAGCATGCGTTATCAATTAGACCTTTTCATTTCCCAGGCACCGCAGCAAAGGTCCCAGTTGCTGTAATGTTTTAATTGGAAGTCCCCTCTCTGCAGCTACACACTCCCATCCATCACAAACGCAACACTGGCTGAGTAGCTTGTGAATAGCAGAGCCAACTGTCTTGGGAAAGGCCCCGTGATCACTATAACAAAACAAGATGCAAGTGGATTAGGATTAAACCTTACTACGGCTGGCATCTACGCTTAATAAACGGATGAAGGCTCTGATAAAGGGCAGCGTCTGTTTTGAAAGGAGGTTGTGTTGGCCTCTGCTCAAGGCCTGTGTCATTGTTGTGACTCATACGATAATAATAACGTCAATATTATCTCCATTAACAGTTTATTTGACCCCTGGCTAGTCTGGACCTGTCTATTTTCTATTTCTATATATTCTATACTTTCGAGCCTGTTTGAGCTCCTGAAGTCTGGGAGGCGCTTCAGAGTGCCTCTAGAGTGAAAAGTGAAAAGTGTTTTTTAAAAATCCTTTATTCCAAATGCCATCAGTATCCTCAACCAAACCAAGTGACAACATCAATATGAGCTGCTATCTTAATGAAGTTAAGCATATTTATTTGGTTTTTATCTTGATATCTTTTTTTATAATCAACTTACTATGTCTGATATGTTGTCTGTATGTTTATTTCTTGTATGTCTGGTGGGCCAAAGGAAAATTTCCACCCTGGTGGACAATAAAGATTTAATCTATTCTATTCTGTAAATACAGACACATTTCTTAATCAATTTACGTTCGGTAATACAGAATATTATAGATATACAGATGGTAGACATAGTTATGGAAACACCATAAACCATCTACGGCATGTCTATTTCACCCTATTTTTTGGAAGGTGGGGTTCTTCTGATAATGTACCAATCACCACCACCCACATTTTCTTTGTTGCCTCAGAACAACAATTTGCCATATGGGTTATAAAAACGTCAAGAAAAATCTGATATTTGTAGAAGAAGTATTAGGTGAAGACAAGCAATATGTGCATTAGCAAAGTTGCACATAGAACATCAATATCATCCCTGTCTTTATGTAATAACTGAGTATGTTTGTGTTGTTCAAATAATTTTAAAGCTGGTTAGCTGTTAACAGTTAAATCATTTAAAACCAGCAATTCTAATTTCTGAAACATTTTTATCTTGTTCTAATTTTCAGACTCGCACCCTAAGAGTTGTTTAGTTCTGTTTACAACAAGTCCTCATACCAAAACAGTCTGTTTTTCAAAACTTTTATCTGTATTTATCCTTTAATCATAAAGCTTTTTTTCCCATATAGTATACTTTTTTCCCATATAGTATACTAGAGTACAAAAAGGTAAGTTTTTTATAATGTATTTTGTGTGTTGAAATAACTTTCAAGAATGTCCTCTGTGTTGTCTGCTTGTGGAACATCTGCACATTGCATCCTCCACAGCCCTTCATCTGTTTAGAAAGGCCCTTTGTGATCCCGGCCAGCAGCAGCTGTCTGTGGTGTGACTCCCAGCTGTACTACAACAAGAAAGTGGTGGGAGAAGTCTGATAACTCAAGGACTCCGCTCATTCATGCATGGTTATAGGAGCATGAAATCTGCAGTATCCCACAGTGACCTCAGGTGTGTGTGTGTGTGTGTGTGTGTGTGTGTGTGTGTGTGTGTGTGTGTGTGTGTGTGTGTGTGTGTGTTGTGTGTGTGTGTGTGTGTGTGTGTGTGTGTGTGTGTGTGTGTGTGTGTGTGTGAGTGTGTGTGTTGTTATTGTACAACGAATCCCACGAAAAGACTAAAACCAACAGTTTGTTAATCCGGCCCACAATAATTCAGTTAAATGATATTTTATTTGATAGGGACAATGCAATTTAACATACAATACAATATATGTACGTATACTCTAAGGTGCTATATTGGATTGAGATCTGGTGACTGTGGAGGACATTTAAGGAACAGTGGACTGTCATGTTCAAGAAACCAGTTTGAGAAGTAGCCATTAGAAGATGGGTACACTGTGCTCATAAAGGGTTGGACATGATCAGCAGTATTACTCAAGTAGGCTGTTGCATTTAAACAATGCTCAATTAGTACTAAGAGGCCCAAAGTGTGCCAAAAAGTATCCCTCACTCCATTACACCACCACCAGCCGCCTGAACCCCTAGATATGTAAACACCACTAGTCGATCAACTTATATTTGGTTATATTAATTATCTGTAGCCAATTTCCAACTCCATTCGAAGTTTGTCACTGTGTTTTTAATAGTTTTTGTACAACAATGGAGGTCTTTAGTACGTTTATCGGTGTTTTAAGCCCCCAATGTCTCCTTCTAGGCAGTGCTGCCTGGAAGGCACTAGGATTAGGCAATGGTTATGGTTAGGGTTAAGGTTAGGGTTAGGTGCCTTGAAGTCAACGGTTGCAGCGCTGCCTGGAAGGAAACGTTGGGGGCTTAAAACAACATTGAGCCTTTGGTACAGAGGAATAATCAGACAACACATACTAGCAGAATAATTTAACTCTTTTCATGGATTTGTTTACAGTAAGAAACATAGAATATAACTGGAGTTACCCTCTTAGTCTGTATGTGCATGTCGTAACAATTACCACTAAAACTCTGCTGAGGAATGTTTTTTGTCATTTCTGAAAGTGTTCCTGCACTGAGAAGTTGAGACCTGAAGATGATGAGATCTGTTGAGACCTGTCGAACATTTGTGTTCTGATTCCCAGATATGTTCTTACCAAGGACACAAAGTTATTTGGGGTTACTAATAATTTTAAAGTGAAGGAAGACATATTCAGATCCTTTAGTTACCTAAAAGTAGCAAAACCACACTTTGAAAATACTCCATTACAAGTAAAAGGCCTGCATTCAAACAAAGTACAAAGCAGAATTTACTTAAACTATGAAAGGTAAAAGTACTTAAACCAAAAACTGACTGTTAAATTATCATATACTATATTATTACATTGTTAATACTGATGTGTAAGCAACATTTAACTGTTGTAGCTGGTTGAGGTGGAGCTAGTTTTAACTACTTTATATACACTTCCTGTTGGTATTTTGGTTTAGTGGCTCCCAACCTGGGGATCGGGCCCCTCTAAAGGGTCACAAGATAAATCTAAGGAGTCGTGATGAACGATGGGGTTGTAAAGAATAATAATAATTTGTTTGTGACGTTTTGGTGAAATATTGACTAAATTAAACTATTTGGGCCTCAAACAATACAACATGGTAAAATGAGAAGTTTAGAGTAGAAATCTGTCTTTGTTTGAACTGCTGAAACTCACAGACATCTGAAATGTGACAAGAGCCCCCAACTATGACTTTATCAAATGCTTTGTATGGAAAATCTGAATCTGGGAAATAATTAGTAACTATAGCTGTCTGATATGTGGTGGAGTATAAAGTGCAACATTTCTCTCTGATATTTAATTAGAAACTATATATACATATGTATAGTTTATTATGTTATCTGCATCAATGCAGACCAGCAGTAATGAACATAATCCTCACTTCAGAATCATCCGATTTAATATTAGCTGCAGAAAACATTGTCAAAGTCTTGTATCAGCTTGTACCAGGAATTCCTTTGGCACTGTTGATGAATTATGATTTGATTATACAAAGTACACTGCAACTGCAACAGATAAGCTGTGTATTTTGGGCTACATGGGAAAGTTAGCTGTGACACAGTTTATTTCTCAGTGAGGAGAGTTACCATTCTTTGCATGCCTCTGGCTCACACAACTCTGTCAAGCTGATTTGCTCTGTACTCTGAGATAGCAACATCACCTGCAATACCCATTATTGCTTTGTGTTACATTTCTTTCTCCCCAAGATCTCGTCCTTGAATGACAACTGCCGGGGACTAATGTTAATATGTTCATCAGCAGAGATTTCTGCCTTTCATGTCTGGCCAAAAAGTGGGAGTTGATTGCACATGTGCAGAAATGAAAGGCCAGCTTGTGTTTTATGGTTTTCAGATTCTTTGGTGTCTTGTCACTCTCTGAATGGGGGTTAGGGTATTACCAACTCTTACAAAGCAGTGGCCTGCCAGTGGGTCACTCTTTGCAAACTCATAATGTGCAGCCAAATATTGTTCAATAAAGTGTCCAAAAATACCAAATACGTCGGGGCAAAGCTTGGGACTCTTAACTATTTTCATTTAATGAAACAGTGTGTTTTGACTGGTACTGTATATTGTAACCATGAATATTTAGCTCAATGTAAACATCATAAAGATCCAATGAAGAACTGGAACAAGCTGATGCAAAATATACACACAGTGACACCTGTACAGCCTAATGCAATCCAATAGAACTGTTGACTTTTACGATGCCTTTAAAGTTAAGGTTTTGTTGATACTGTCATCAAGGTGTTAAAGTATATGTTTTAGCATTGTGGTCATAATAAGTATTGTATCCAGAATAGTTTTTAATATTCTGCTCATGGGTGTAAATAGGGAGGACCAAAAATATAAATCTCAATATAATGTAGTCCAGTACAACACCATCTTTATCTGATAGCTAAGTAATAAACATAAATGATCAATCAATCAATCAATTTATTTATTATTTGTCCCAGAGGGCAATTTGTGTCGTAAACATAATTGAAGAGACACATTTCCACCAATGTCAACTAAACATGAGTTTCATAAGAAAAGAAGTGGCCACTGAGCGTATACGATACTAGTAGTATGTAATAAGATTATTTATTTTGCTGCTGCATAAGGGGCGTCAAAAGGGGAAATCTGTATAATAGGAAGGAAGGAATTTGGTTACAAATTGTACTACATTGGTTGGCTAAACTACACACAATGTTAAGTATCTCAAGGCCAAGCTAGGGTACAAGAGATAAAAACCTAGGTTCCCAGGCCCTGACAAACTATACCTAGTGCAGCATCACTGTCTGCTCACTCCTCTCTCCTCCTCCAACCAGACGCACAGAACCAACACTCCGCCGTGACTTTGACTCCGAAAGCAGTTGATCTACAGAGTGACCATCCGGCTCATGCACCATGTCCTTTGCGTTCATAGTCATGACGATGCTTCTGGGCTCTTCAGTGGTGATTGCATTTGTTTTGCAGCCATCCAAGGAAGAACCTGCAGCCTCTGTTAACTCGCCTGTTTCCCATCACAGGTCAGTATCCAACTTTGTGTGCCTATGCAATTTTCTGTTTTTGTTAGCATTGACATGCAGGAATCATTTAAAACTATTTTCCTTAAGATTGTCCAAAGAATTGCGAAACATCTTGTTAGGTCACAAAGTCATGTAATGAGATATATGCGTGCTGAGGCCTTTTCCCCAGGGTAATAATAGATTATGGGTATGATTCAGAGACCATTTGGTTTTCTGAGAATGTTGTGCAAAGATGTAACACACTGTTTTGTTTAATGTTTAGCAGTGTAATCATTCACTCTTCAAGAGAAGATTTCTCTCACTTGGCTTAGCCAAACATCTGTAAAGTGCTTCCACAGTTCATTGAGGGTATTGAGTGAGGGTGTCTGCAGGGACGATTCCAGGATTTTTTGGGTGTGGGGTGGCACGGGGGGGGGGGAACCAATAATTAGTCAGGGGGGGTTACAGCATACAGCATTACAGCAGTTTTAGGTGTCTGTCATATGCAGATACTAACACATGCACATGTGCAATAATTTGTAATATTATGCATTTAAATAACCTGAGTGAGACAGATGGATTAAGGAAGTCCTACATAATCTAAAACTTGAGAGGCTAAGGTTCTCCCTTAGAGGCTCTTTGGGGAGATTTGATAAAATTTGGAACCCCTTGCTTTCCATCGTGGACTCCTTAGATATCATGCCTGATGAGTGAAATGTTTATGTCCTCTGGATTTACAGTGTAACTAACCACCAATGCATATTTTTTAATTTTTATTTTTTTTTATTTTTTGTATTGTGTTATCTAAGAGCGGGGGGCACCAGGGTGTGGGACCCTATGTAGGTGTCAGGGATAGTGTACTGTGGGGAGGTGAGGGAGAGTGTGGGAAAAAATGAAAAAATGTGAGCACTGTTGCATAGTTATAAGTACTGTTTCATATTGTGTACACTTTGTATGGTTGGTGCTCAATAAACATATTTGAAAAAAATAGCCCAAAAGAAAAAATAAATAAATAAATAACCTGAGTGATATGTGATGTTCAGGGGCCAGAGTGGGTCATTGCAGTCCATCAGGAAGGGTCTTCTCGAGACTCTCAACTTGCAGGCTGAGCCACAGTTGCCTGTTGGTGGGCTGGATGGTGTCAGAGAGCAATGGAGGAACACCTTCAGCACGGTTGCTCACAGAGCCAAGGATACTGTAGGTAAGTGGAAAACAAAATTCAAAGAAACTACTCTAGATCCCAATTTTTCCCAGCCTGTTATTAATCCTTAGTGGCCTTTTCAAAGCCAAACGCAGCCAAAAGTGTCTTTTCTTTATGTCCTTTAAGTTCCAGCCTCCTCTGGCCACTCTGTGTCACCTGATGTTGCAAACTGTACAAACCTGAAGTGCTGTTCCATGGCCTCTGAGGTCTTCATGAAAGGTATGCAACAATGTGTATGTAAGTACGAGTGTGTGCATGCATATCGACATGAAGAGATATAGTAATGCATGTACTCTAATATCAATTCTTATGTTTACCAGACTTGGGATGGGACAACTGGGTGATCCATCCTGCCAGCCTTACCATCGTTAAGTGTGCACTGTGCAACCATGAAGTTAACACTGAGCAATGTCCATCATCCCACACCAATGTCCAGGATGCTGACTCACAGGTATAATTCTCTAACATTTGAATATTGAAATAAGTGTCTGCAAACCCCAATTACCTTATGTTGTACTGATATACATGTACATACATAGATACTTTTATAGTAGTTTCCTCCCTCTCTTACAACTCAAGTGCAGTGCTTGAGTCTATGTACTTATTTACTTTGCACTGTGCCTGAGTTTCAGTGTCTTGGAGCTACAACAGCACATAATTTACCTTGGTGTGTTCAGGAGGTGAACCAGCTGCCAATAGATAAGCCAGTTTTGTCCTTCTGGCAACACAAATGTAGCAAATACAAGCTAAGACACTCCCCAAAGTTGGTCAATCAGAAATTATTGCAGTGTGACAGCAGATATGTGTTATGGAAACAGAAGATGGCATAACTTTTTGGTTCCAGCATGTATCTTTTAAAATATGCATTTTAAAGGACCACTTTTGGAATTTTGTTTTATCTTTTTGTTAATCTCATTGGCATTGGTTAAATTATTCTTTATTTTTTTCTTTCTTATCTGCATATATGGCACCTCTACTATACCATGAAACAACTGTTTGCATTTTCTTTTCTTCAGTCAGCGTAAATGTCTATTACTATGTCAATTTGTCTTCACTTGAAGAACCAGAACTTTATACCTTAGAAGGAAAAAAAAACTTAAATACAAGTCAATCTTTTGTTTAGTCTTGTTGGGCAGTTTCTGCAGTGGCCTTACTCCCCCTCTCTTTATTCCTCTCCAGGTGCCGTGTTGTCAGCCCACTTCCCAGGAAATGGTGCCTGTCCTCTACATGGATGAATTTCGCACCCTCGTCATTTCATCCGTGCAGCTGACCCGCAGCTGTGGCTGTGGCCCCGGTAACCTCCAGCAGCCCAGCAGAGAGTAAAGTTTGTTTTATTGTCCTCAGTATGAGCCATCTGGCCCACACAAAAACACATACAATACAGAAAAGGTAGATAATACATTATATGCAGACATATCTTCTCTCACTACACTTATCTTAGATCCTTTTAGTGTGTATTCAACACTGAGCGTGGTAACCAAAGCAAAGTCTCTCTCAGTTTTGCATTCCTGTCTCTCCATTCTAGCCAGAATGTGCCATTACAGACCTGTTGAGCCAACCAAACGTAAAACTGATCAATTAATATTTTAGTGGTAAAACTGATGATGATCTTAATCACACGTTATTGATCTAAAATTACAATCTGCATTTGTGTGCTATTGTGTTTAATTACCAGTTAACCAATAAACTTACTTTATATAGATTTTGCAGGACAATAAAAGCGTGTAATAAAAGCTAACAGTTTATCTTTAAATGCATCTCATTACAGCGGGCTATTTAAAGCTACCAACTGTTACTGAGTGTTCTCTCCAAAAATGTGAGACTGTGCAGAGCCAAATCCTCGCATAGGCCAGATGTCTCTTCTCTGATCTGTGAAACGTATCTTTTGGCCATGAAGTCAATTTAATCAAATCAAAATATGTGTCATTGTTTTTTTTAATGTCATGAAAAATCTACAACTAATTATAAATTAAGTATATGCTTGCCATGTTGAGAGTCAAACAGTTTTTGCAGGGAGAGTAATAGGAAAAGACTGGCTTCACCAAATAAATCCCTGCACCTATAACTGAAAGTATCAATTTCTCCTGAGTACGAACATATGCTGTGCTTTTCCATAAACATCCATTGGCTGTGCTCCATTTTCATGTTTCAACTGCTGGGAAAGATAAAAAAAAAAAATTCGATAATGCTGCCCTGCAAACCCCCAAAAAACTGTAATTGTAAAATAAATCATAATTACAAGGTGTAAAACATATTTATAGAAAAATAATAGTACTTTCTCTTGACATATATACTTTGTTATATCACATTAAAAGTGCTTTGCTATGATGTGTTCATTTGACCAGTAAAGTAATTTAATTAAAAATCAAGGCCTGCCAGACAGTATAATCAAAATGAAGATGTGTGTCTAAATTGTGATTAGAAGAAAACAGTCAGTTGATTTATTGTATTATTTTTGCCTACAGCTGATTTTAACTTTTAGAGCATTTCAGTGTCTGTTATATTCTTTTTTTCTGTTAAGTCGTGAATGAATCCATAACATTTTGTATGATGTATGTGTTTTTTTATGAAGCAGAGTTCTTGTTTTTTTCCCATATGGGTCTTTGAACGTGTAGATAGTTAGTGCAATTTTGTTATATGCTCACACTGGCTTTACAAAGTTACCTCACCATTCACTTTTGCAAGTATTTTTCACAAGTGGACTACAACTTATCAGTGATATATCATCTCAACTCAATCAATTCCTTTTAGATCCAATGTAAAATGTTTTAATTACTTATGACCCTGCTATGGCATCCTAATCATTTGTACCGATTTCCTGATTTCTTGCTTACAATTCTTTTAATAAAGATGATTGAAATAGACATTTTTTTAGTCTCAATTTTTCATGGCAATCTTTATTATGTGTCTGGTTGTCTAGAGGGAGGAAAATAGCAGAGGAAGAAATGTTGGCAAAAAAAGTTGTCACTGTACTCCAGGGAACCAGAATCTGGTCAGGGGAAGAGCAACATCTTGCGCACTTTTGAAAAACACATAAAATACAGAAAAGGTAGATAACACATTAAATGCAGACATTATATGCAGACATATCTGCAGACATATCTTCTCTCACTACACTTATCTTAGATCCTTTTAGTGTGTATTCAACACTGAGCGTGGTAACCAAAGCAAAGTCTCTCTCAATTTTGCATTCCTGTCTCTCCATTCTAGCCAGAATGTGCCATTACAGACCTGTTGAGCCAGCCAAACGTAAAACTGATCAATTAATATTTTAGTGGTAAAACTGATGATGATCTTAATCACACGTTATTGATCTAAAATTACAATCTGCATTTGTGTGCTATTGTGTTTAATTACCAGTTAACCAATAAACTTACTTTATATAGATTTGGCAGGACAATAAAAGCGTGTAATAAAAGCTAACAGTTTATCTTTAAATGCATCTCATTACAGCGGGCTATTTAAAGCTACCAACTGTTACTGAGTGTTCTCTCCAAAAATGTGAGACTGTGCAGAGCCAAATCCTCGCATAGGCCAGATGTCTCTTCTCTGATCTGTGAAACGTATCTTTTGGCCATGAAGTCAATTTAATCAAATCAAAATATGTGTCATGGTTTGTTTTTTTATGTCATGAAAAATCTACAACTAATTATAAATTAAGTATATGCTTGCCATGTTGAGAGTCAAACAGTTTTTGCAGGGAGAGTAATAGGAGAAGACTGGGTTCACCAAATAAATCCCTGCACCTAAAACTGAAAGTATCAATTTCTCCTGAGTACGAACATATGCTGTGCTTTTCCATAAACATCCATTGGCTGTGCTCCATTTTCATGTTTCAACTGCTGGGAAAGATTAAAAAAAATTTGATAATGCTGCCCTGCAAACCCCAAAAAAACTGTAATTGTAAAATAAATCATAATTACAAGGTGTAAAACATATTTATAGAAAAATAATAGTACTTTCTCTTGACATATATACTTTGTTATATCACATTAAAAGTGCTTTGCTATGATGTGTTACTTTGACCAGTAAAGTAATTTAATTAAAGATCAAATCCTGCCAGACAATATAATCAAAATGAAGATTTGTGTCTAAATTGTGATTAGAAGAAAACAGTCAGTTGATTTATTGTATTATTTAATATTTTTATTATTTGGAGCATTTCAGTGTCTGTTATATTCTTTTTTTCTGTTAAGTCGTGAATGAATCCATAACATTTTGTATGATGTATGTGTTTTTTTATGAAGCAGAGTTCTTGTTTTTTTCCCATATGGGTCTTTGAACATGTAGTTAGTTAGTGCAATTTTGTTATATGCTCACACTGGATTTACAAAGTTACCTCACCATTCACTTTTGCAAGTATTTTTCACAATTGGACTACAACTTATCAGTGATATATCACCTCAACTCAATCAATTCCTTTTAGATCCAATGTAAAATGTTTTAATTACTTATGACCCTGCTATGTCATCCTAATCATTTGTTCCGATTTCCTGATTTCTTTTTAGTCTCAATTTTTCATGGCAATCTTTATTATGTGGCTGGTAGTCTAGAGGGAGGAAAATAGCAGAGGAAGAAATGTTGGCAAAAAAAGTTGGCACTGTATTCCAGGAAACCAGAATCTGGTCAGGGGAAGAGCAACATCTTGCGCACTTTTGAAAAGTCTTCAGCGTTTTCATCTGCTGTGCCTGTGTTTGTATCTTTTCTTGGCTGCAGTGGAATCTAATTGACAAGTTGTGAAAGCAAGATACTGATCTGGAACTACAGTCAACCAACTACTCTACAAGAGGACAGCCAGATTTGGGCCAATAGTTCAACATTGCCAGCAATTGAATTTATTGATACTGGACAGAATGTCAGGATATTTCATTGCGTGGGTGTCTTTTGGCATACTGTCCTCCCTTCTGCTGGTTGTAGGGGCAGTTGAATGTTCAGAAAAGGAAACGTTGCTGAAACCAGTCTCCAACACAAGGACACAAATAACAGACTGTTTGATGGAGTGCACTGGGATGACGTACATCAAGAAATTGCAACTTCAGGACAATCATAATATACGGCTTAAAGATTCCACAGAAGGTAAGGAGTCATTGTGTGAGGACATTTTTGGGGCATCTCGTCTAATGAATTAACATGTGCTGTAAATGCACATTTTATTTTCTTTGTACTGAGTGAGTGCTTGCTGTCTGTTTTTGTTGTTTTTGATGGTTTCTTGTCTTATGTTGTCTATTTTGTATGTGCTTGTCTTTATATCAAAATTTGCATTAATAAAATGTACAAAAAAAGATGGTAAGGAGTCACATTTTCAACTCTAGTATGGTTTACCCTCTGTTCCTCTCTCTTACTGTATGTCAATGCAACCGTTTTATGTAGCACATACATCTGCTGCGTATAGGCTTTCATAAAATAGTTTCTCTTCCTAGGAGACCTCGGTGAATACTGTTGGTCTACGGAGCTCAAGTGCACCATTGGAGAGAGCTTTCAGCATGCCTACGTCGTGCTGCCTGTTGATGTATCTGCAGATGGACATGAGCAGCTGGAAGTCAAAGCCACTGTCCCCACTGCCACCATACTGCTCACACACAACAGCCCCAGCATAATCGCAGACAACTGTGGCCTCCGATACGATGTCACGCCGCACTTCAGCACAGAGAAGGCGGGGGCGTCCTTCTGCGTACAAGTTGTCGCCCAGGAAGATGTCCTCGGGGACAAAGTTCTTAAATGTCCTCCCTTTTTGGTCACCTTCTGGCAGAGGAAACCAAATCAGTCCAACCAAGAAGGTGGCAGATAAATTGTCAACGATGGAAGAAGTACTCAGATCTTTTACTTAGTACTTAAGTCCTGCATTGAAAAGTTTAAGTAACACTATGTAAGTATAATCAAGAAAATGTACTTAAAGTTTTAAAGTAAAAGTACTCAAAGCAAAATAGTGGCCCCTGTGACTGTTATACTATTGTGCATCATATCATGGTATTATTATTATTATTACTCATGCATTAAAGTGTACACAGCATTTAACTGTTCTAGTTAGTTGATCTTTAACTATTTTACATAAAATACGATTCATCGATTGTTGTAAAACAATTGAAAATAGTGAGAAATGCCATCACAAGTTCTCCAAATTCATACCTTCACTATAGTCCAAACATCAAAAATATTAAATTATTAAAAAGGAAAAGCAGTGAATCCTCACGTATGTGAAGCTGGAACCATGAAATAAAAATAAAAGAAAATACTTAAATAATTGTTAAAATTGTTGCCAATTAATTTTGTTTAATTATTAATTTAATATTGGATACTTTAATCTGTAACAAAATATCATATTTTACAAGCTCTTCATATGTTGTTATGTTTCTGCAAACAAATCTTAATTTGTTAAGAAACTAAAGCTGTCAAATAAATGTGGAGTAAAAAGTATAATATTTCCCTCTGAAATGCAGTGGAGTAGAAGTAAAAATAGAAAGTACAAGTATGTCAAATTTGTATTTTAGTAGTAGTAGTAGTAGTAGTAGTAGTAGTAGCAGTAGTAGTAGTAGTAGTTAGAGTAAATGTATTTAGTTACATTCCACCATTGTTTAATCTATATGGATTACTGACTATTAGTATATTGGATGTTTTACATGATAGGTTGTTAGCATACTTAAAACCTCATCTCAATGTGTGAGTCTTGTTTGTATTATAACCATAATCCGTGAAATAGTTTGTAAGTTATTCATAATTATTTACCACTGGCTTACAAATCTAGTAACTGTCTTCCAGAGTTGAACCTCCCGCTTTAAGTTCTTCTGTGTCATAGATTTCTATTCCTTTCCTTTCATTGTCATGACGTTTTAGAATCAGAATAATTTATCTGTCTTTAGTTGTTTTTTTTAAATGTGATATTATGGTATTTTCTTGTTTTAGTTGTGAAGGTATTTGATAGTGATGATCGAAGCAGATGAGGATCACTTTTGCGTGTGTGAATCCAGCTTTGTTAAGCACTAAGACATTTATTGTAAATCTGCAAGATATCATCTGTGCTCTGCTTGATTCAAAAGGCAACCAGAGTGATGCAAAAGATGCAAACGTTCTCCGTTATATAAAGAATTTAAGTATGAGATGTTAATGGTTGTAAGTGTTTATGGCAATATTAAATCATTTTCAATTTCATGTTTATTGTGCTTACTGTTGAGAAACATTTACATATATTATTGTAACCTTATGTTAAATCAGAACCTACTATTGCAAACCCAATTCTAATTCTAATTAATTGCAAACAGAGTAGTATACACTTACACAAACTGTAAATAAATGAGTTTGGAATAGTTTTGCTGGGATGTTTTGGAGAAACACTATTATATTTAGAATACTGCCATTACAGTACTATATGTGCACTGTGCATCATGTATGTGTATTTGTCTGGTTACTGTACAAATGTTTACTATGTCAGTATGTGCTGCTCTGGGTTTTATATATTGTACATACATTTACCAAAAACAAATTTCACCTGCCCTTGATTGTGTGGTCATAATGATCTTGTTGTATTCTATTCTACTCTACTCACAAGAAACAATATAGTGCCACCTACTGGTTATCATTTAAACTAATAAAAGTATCAGACTGCAGTCCTTTGCACCATCAAGCCTCTAGATGGCACGCTTGTTACAGAGCAGTATCAACACATTTTTGACCAATCACTGACCTCACTCAGTTCCTGAAATTTACTAAATTTAAACCCTAGATGGCTGCAGTTTCTTTGACGGTACATTAAGTAAGTGTACGCTATTGATATGGCTTAATAAATACTGCGTTCAATAAAACCCAACCAATACACTCTTAACCCATTTCTCCATTATTTTGACTTTTATAACAAATGCCTGGCTTTTGACAGTCTGTGTAGCAGTCAGTGTTTGTTTCAGCCACATTTCCCTCCATATTATGCCTTATAATAGTTAAACCTAAATATCTTGAATGCAGTTTCGAGTGAGCCAAAAGTCATCAACATGTTCTTTAATTCTCTTTTAGTATTGGATCATTATATTGTATTGCATATTATGGTAATTAGGCCCAAACTGTTACATCTTTATATTGGCTACAATTGTAAAAGTCTCATGGTCCATTCAGCTGTGCTGAGCCTTCCGTTAGGTCTAAATGAAGTAAGATGATGTTGGTGTTCTCTGCTGGCAGACGGCCAGTAACAGCATAACCACCCAGGGTGAGTATCCAATAACAGACCTTTCTGCACAGCCTGTACCCTTCCAGCTCCAGAGGGCCTGCTTGTTAGCTGTCAACAAGGTAAGATATTGCATCAACAACCAATCACAAAAGGGTGTTACAGGTGTTTGTTTATTTCAAAATTAAAACGTGAATGTTTTGTGTACTATGTTTGGTCTTTCTTTTGAGCAAAATTGTTTTGTGCTGTATCCACAATCACTCTTGTCACATATCTCTCCACCTATTACTGTTTAAAATTGATTTAGGTATTAAATCGCACATAAACCAAGAACAAATTATTTACACATTAGTTATTTTAGTGTGTCCTGTCACATGCTGCATCTTAATGTAAGCCAAGTGACCACTGTGTTTTTCAAAGCAGGACATGCAGGACACAACATTGCCTTACCTAAAGTCATGAAATGTCTATCCAAATAGTCTACTTTACTAAATTAGTCTACTATACTAAATTAGCATAACATAAATTGGCTTTAAAGAAGGGACGGTAAATCTGGCAGGTATCAGAACGGACTACCAGCAATGTAAATATGCTTTAAATAAAGCTAATACAACCAATTATTGCTTGAAACCAAGCAGCTCATTTTAATCAGTTTTAATAGCTTTTTAATAAACTAATATACCTTTTATTTTAAGTCAGTGGTTCATTGACAGTGTATGTGACAGCCTCTCTGAACCATAATTAAAAAAACAAATAATTCATTAAATTTTGCTATTCTTATGCATAAAACAAATGGTTAAAAAGCTACCATTTAGTCACATAGCTTGCATTGTATTCTGTCTGTATCATATCTGTATCTATAATCTATCCTTCTTTGTGTCAGGTGAGAAATCTATTTATTTTTTCCAGCTGTCAACATCCACTTAAAATGAAGTTAATTTGCAAACATGCATGAGCTTTAAAATCGACTTTTACAAGTTTTTATCAGGACTCATACACATCAGTCTGGGGTAAAAACATAAACAGAGATGACTGTACCATGTCTGTTACGCAGGGGTAATAGTATTAAGTTTGGGCAAACTTTCGTGATGTGGAAAAACACAGTGAATGATATAGCTGTTATTGGACTTAATTGTTTCATTTACTTTGTATTTACTCTTATAATAGTAACACAACTGCTTTAGAGGTGTTTTCAGACAAACTTGGACTGAGTGTATGAAACTGAGCTTGGTCCCCGGATGGCTGAATAAAGTAGAACAATCCAGTAGGCAGACAGTGTGTGTGTGTGTGTGTGTGTGTGTGTGTGTGTGTGTGTGTGTGTGTGTGTGTGTGTGTGTGTGTGTGTGTGTGTGTGTGTGTGTGTGTGTGTGTGTGTTGTGTGTGAGTGAGAGAGAGAGAGAGAGAGAGAGAGAGAGAGAGAGAGAGAGAGAGAGAACAACCCAAACACAGACGGTTAGCAGACAACTATCAAACTACGGCGGCCTGACAGCCATTTAAATTAACTAATTCTTCAGCGGTAAAACAAAACAATGTGACCAAGTGAGAAGGACACCTTGCTGAGGACTGTCAGAAACAAATGACAACCAACTTTGGTTGTTGTGAGAGGCGCACCATGGCATCTCAGCCGAGGTAGGCAGACACAGCCGCAGCTAGCTGCTAGCAGCTGGGCGCTAGCTTCACAGCCTGATCGGGTAACTATCGTTAATTAGCTAGACACGGTTAGCCAGCTCACTAGCAGCGCACTTTACCCAAGTAAAGTTTTAGTTAG
This sequence comes from Perca fluviatilis, assembly GCF_010015445.1. Taxonomy (NCBI): domain Eukaryota; kingdom Metazoa; phylum Chordata; class Actinopteri; order Perciformes; family Percidae; genus Perca; species Perca fluviatilis. The sequence continues at coordinate 23,058,510 of NC_053128.1, read as the reverse complement.
AAACTCTGTGAAAATATCAGAAGAAAATCTAACGTTAGTCTAGTAATTTTCTGTGGTTATTGGAAAACTGACATGAAGGGATTTTGGCTTTGATAAGCAGTTCGAGGAAGAAGTGGAATCAGCTGGAAAGAGCAGGCTGGTTAAAGGGGCTGCTGTGTTTATAACTTACAAGCTAGTTTATGTAACATTAAATTAAAGCAAACGTTACGCATACTCTGAATTTCTGTAACGTTAACCTCATGCGTCATGTTCTGACTAACTTGGATTTTGGGTAACAAGTTGAATAACAAGACAAAACTGGTTCGACTCTTGTCTGTTTAATGTCATTTTGCTGTAAAACCACCCTAAAAATACAGGGCAGGATGACTGAGACTGAAGCACAAGTCAACCACAGCTATAATAATCTGAGCAGGAGAGATACAATTTACGTTTCAGTCACCTAGCTAGCTAAATTGTATGTGTGAATGTATACAATAAAGTTAATGAAAAAAAAATGTAAGGAACAATCACGCTAGTTGCATGAATAGAATGTTGCCGACATCCGGTTTGATTACGGTCAACAGGGCTGGAAGATATGGTCATAATCTTCTGTCCCGATATAGGACATTTTATATCTCGATAAGATATATATCCCGATATAGCATGTATGTTTGTATAATTCTGTGTAGGGCTGCAACTAATGATTACTTTTATTGTCGATTATTTTCTCGATTAGTTTAGTTAGTTTAGTTTGGTCTATAAAATGTCAGAAAAATGTGATCAAGGGCCAAGATGCGTCTTCAAATGTCTTGCTTCTCCACAACCATTGACATATATATAAAAGGTCCACAACTCACAGATATTCAGTTTACTGTTATGAAGGAGTGAATAAGATAGAAAATATTGACATTTAAGAAGCTGTAATCAGAGATTTTTTTTACGTAAAAAAAAAAAAAAAAGAGTCTCTGACTGCTTAATCAATTATCAAAATAGTTGCCGATTAATATAACATAAATATTGTCATAACGCAGTTTGGCCGATGTTTTTTTTGACATTGTGATAGAAACGATATAGAGAAATACCTGTATAGGTTATACAATATACATTTTTATATCGTTTTCATGATATATATCGTCATGTCGCCCAGCCCTAGTGGACAGGTTGTCATGTCACCTTTTTTATTCTACATTTATTCAGTTTCTGGCATTTGTCATCTGTGATTGGTAAATCCGTACACTCCAAGCTCTCCCATTCACCTTGGTGGAAGGCTCTAGTCTACACACGGGGCTACAGCGAATTATAATTTGTTCTAAAGACAGGAAAATTGCCCATCAAACTGCCTACAGGAGCAGCCAGACTGCTCAAAATATTTGACATTGGTCCAAACAGGTTAATGTTGAGCTTGCATGTTAATTTGCAGAATGCAGATGTGACTAATTATTAAATGGTTAGAGGTTAACCCAATATTAGGATTAAATCACTGTGTGAGTGCTACAGTTTATGTTTCAGCCTCATCAATAATTTAAACCACGGTATTGCTAGCAGGAGCTGTTTCTAATTATATTCTGTAAGTTGCGTGCTTGTGTCACATCATCAACATGCACAATCATGAACAAAATGTGATCTTCATGTTTGTTTTGGAAGACTAATGCGTAATTTAATACAAGGCACAGTATGTTGCTTTACCCCTGGGTAGTACTGTGACTGGGCAGGGCCAGTTTGTGCTGTTCTAGTAGTTTGGTCAGTGTCTCTGCTCCATTAATGAGTAAGTGCTCATCTATTTGGCTTAGTCCCAAATCTGTGCTGCTCCACTTGTTGCCATGGAAGCATCCCATTGGGGTGGCTGTCAGTGAGGATGATCAACACTGTATTTTGGGACGAAAAGTACAACATTTCAAAATGTGGATAGGTGTGCACTTTAGTATATTTAAAGTTTTAAACCGGGCGCCTGATCCCACGGGGCCTGCTGTTGTTCCACAATGTAATTTACTATAGTGAACAAGCTCTTTTGTCGTTTGCATCATATCTGGACGAGTAGTATCCATTTGATGTCTGCATGTTCTCTTTAGGGACTAGAGAGAACAGATGTGAATGTTGTGGTGAATCCTCAAGGTGTCTGTGAGTCTAATTAACTTTTCAGTTGATATGATGGGCTGTCTTCTCCCATTAGACCCTGCTGCTCTGCCCCATGGGTAGATAAGTCTGTGATAAGATGCCATAAATTTACAGTCTCTAAATTTTCTGGTGTCTTTAGCCAAAACTGATTTTATCATAAGGATCAGTCAGATTTATTGTTCTGGGGTTTATAATCATCGAAAAAATGAAAACACTACACATACAAAATACATGGAGCATGTCATCAGTTTCTGTTTTGACATTTGAGGTACCTACCGCATCTTTTTATTGGGTAATTGTATTGTAACTAGAGTTACAGAAATAATGCACTTGTTAATGCAATGCTGACTTAAGATCTGTGTTTCTTTGTAATGTTCTACAGTCTACACAATGAGAAAAGGAACCGTCTTCGCCTCCAAGCATGGGAACAGAGGAACCAAGAAACAAGCCAAACCAAAGAACTCAGCGCTGAGAATGTGCCACTCTTTAGGGAACCATACAAGGTAAAGGCACACAACAGTAGTTAAATAATGATAGCAGTTTTTGAGTTTTCACATATGAACTCCAGACAGTGTCCGAAGTCTGAGGAATCAGGTCTTGACATAGTCTGGAGTTTACCTTTCACACATGTAGCGCACAACAGAGATTGTCGTGTTGGACGCCGGGTAATGTCAAGATAATTTCAGGTTTTCAGTGCATGTGTGAAAGGGGTTGATGACACAGGGCTTCTACTGTAGTTAAAAATATGCTTATTTTTGACTTCTTTTTAAAAAAGTTGTGAAGGGTCAGTACCAAAACATTGTTGTATTTCATCTACAATGTGTGAGGAATCTCAACACAGACGTTGTTCTGAAAAATCTGTTTGCAGACAAAGGTGTTTGGTTTCAGAGGTCAATCATATGTTCTTCAACTATACCTTTTTAAAAATTCCAAAATCCTGTTTAGTTTTACTAAATAGATAATATGATATTTGTATGCAAAAAAACATGCAGAGGATGTAGCAGGATTGTTTTCAGAGAATTATAAGAATGTGTTTTAGAACTATAGAGTTATCTGTCCTCTGTTAACATAACTAACCTTTCTTTTTGCAGACAAACAAAGGGGATGAGCTTTCCAATCGAATCCAGAGGATGCTGGGCAGTTATGAAGATGTGAATCATCCGTATCCCTTTGCCATTGAGCCTTTACCCATTCCTACTTGTGTAACCTTCTCACAGTCAGATCAGGGTCAGCCAAACACCGATAAACCAACCAAACCTCCATTCCATAACCAGGTCCATTACATGTCCACCCAAAGTCAGAAATCCCCCTCTAGTAACGGTTACTCCTCTCAGCCCATGGGGACGTTCACTACCTCTTCTCCTAACCACCATGGTCATTCATCAATTTTCTCAAATGCATCTTTGAACCACAGTCAGCTCAGCTTCTCAGGACATCAACAAAAGAGTGAAGCCCACGCAGATCTCAGGGAGCGTGTCAGCCTTCCCCAGGAAATGTCTTCTCAGTCTCCTGATACTAAGCCGCCACCCTTCCCACATTCCAGTGACCATGATACCAATGACGTGGACACTAAGGACACCTTTGATAGACATCAACTTCAAGGTCCCACAGATCACTCCTCTGAGTCTGCCAGCACCATGGATGTTTCCACATTTAACCTAAAACAGTCCCCCAAAGATACATCTCTGCCTCAAGCCAACAAGGGTAACGCACAACCTTCCCAGACCTTCCCTTCACTCTTGTCGTCAAAGCAGCCCAGCGTAGTCATGACCCAGAAGCCAACAGCGTATGTGCGGCCCATGGATGGTCAGGACCAAGTGGTCAGCGAGTCACCTGAGCTGAAGCCTTCACCAGAGCCATATGTATCTCTACCAGAGTTGACCAACAAATCTGATGTGGGAAAAACGAAGATACCGCCACAATTTTTGGAGGCGAGTATGTTGTCTTAGATCTCATAACTGTAATACGATATCATATTATTTCAAATGTAATGTGGCTGCTTAGCATAAAGAATAGAAAAGGAGAAAACTGCTAGCCTAGCTAGAAATACTCCTGCTTCCTTGAACTTGCCACTTGTTGTTTTTACGTTTTTGTTTTTGGACAGATCAAACATATGAGATATGACATGTTAATTAGTGAACTTTATAGATGCTGGTAGGTGGATTTTATTATCTTAGACAGAGCCATGCTAGCTGTTTCCCCCCAGTTTTCAGTCTTTATGCAAAGCTAAACTAACCGGCTGTGGGCTGTAGCTTGGTATTTAGCATTGAGATTGGAATTGATTTTTATCTAACTCTCAGCAAGAATGCAAATAAGCGTGTTTCCCAAAAATTTGAACTATTACATTAATTGGAATAGCAGTAGTAACAGAGCTGTAATCCTGACCCCATTTCCAGACCAGCAGCGGCCATCAACGGCCCTCAGTCTGTCAGGCTGATGACGTAAAACCCACAATGGTCATGGGCTTGTGGGAAATGTTTTTTTTTTATTATTATTAAACATTACAGAAATACATAATAAACAACAATATTCTACATATATCCCTAGATAGACAACCAGACATCATACTGGTGGTGAGCAAGGTTATATTGCAGGGCTAGATCTTTTTGTATTATTCATTACTACAAATTTGAGTTTGATTTTGAATTAGGTTTTGCTGCAGGAAACCTGGAAGTTCCAGTTTTACTGTGGCTCTCTACATTTGTTTAATACTAGAACACTGGTAAATATAAAGGTAGGCTCTAAAGTACAGTATGGTATAAATACTTTAGTATATCAGAATCAGAATACTTTATAGATCTCCTTAGGGATATATTGTGATATGTTTATTGTTGTTGGTATATATGGTACAGCTTATGATTTGAATTTGAATCTGATTTTGAAAAAATATTCATTTTATAAGTATATCTTCCTCTTCAGTAACATAGATATAATTGTCTTGCGATATCATATACCACTAAATCTCTTATTTGGTGCTTCCAGTGCCTGTTGGAGGTAATACTACTTATTATTTCCCAGCACTGTGAATATACTGTGGGATTAGAAGATTGTGTGCCTGCTGATCTCAGGAAGTTCCCTGAAACCTCTTCATAGTTCTGATATTCTTGCTTGACTGTTAAAAAATGACTTTTTAAAAAGGTCTTAGACTTGCTTTGTTTGGGAGAATTTGGCTGAACTCCAGTTTAACTGTATTCACACACACACACACACACACACACACACACACACACACACCCCTTGCACCTGCAGCACTCTACACCTCCCCCTCCCCGCCTGCAGCAGCACAACCGTGCTGAATATGCGGCTATTTCCGCTGCTAAAGCTAATCCAGTGCAGAATATCTAGGCAGTTACTCATTCCCCTATTTTTCACCAACACTTCACTCCTGAGTTAAGTTCCACATCTGCAAAAAGCCATGTATAAGACATTTTTGGATATACAGTATAATCAGAAATGTTCTTTCAGTTTCCAAACTATAGTACTCTCATTACTTCTTCACTATTTCTACTTCTCAATGATATGCTATTCCTACACACATAGCAGAGTGTCCTCAGCTGCCTCTGATAACTTCACCCCTGGCCTCAGCAGCAGAACAATAAATGACCTTTGTCACCAACTTACATAACTGCTCTGGCCCGTTCACTCTGACTTTGTCTCAAACACTGTCCATTCAGAAAGAAAAACTGAAAGACAGTCCTAAAAAACAAACAGAAATGCAGCCTGTCGACTCATTCATTCAAACACAGTATTTATCTGATGCTTGGGTCGGCCTACGTTGCCGCCTGATATGGGGTATTGCGTCACTCATCTAGTGATTGATGCTGGTGATCTAGTATAGAAGTGCATCATATTCATAGATATTTTTCATGTTTTGTCCACCCCAATTTTATATACATGGATCAGACAGAATATATGTTCACTTATAGGATGTAGGATTTTTTAATTTGTCTCTTTTTTCAGTGCTTATTGGTCTAAAATGCAAAGATCAAAATGGGTTTTTTGTCTCTACATCTTCTTTTATTCTGGTGTTGATTTTAAATGCCTCAATTAAAACAAATCAAACAAAAGAATAAATCAAAGTACAATACACATTGTTAATAAGCATTTCCTTTTTTATGGTGGCATTTACTGTGCCATTATTTAAACGGAAAAACATGTTAAGAGGACAATTATTTAGCTTTTTGGCTATAATAACTTTAATAACATTTTTAATTCCACATTAAAATCAAACCGCTGCCCCTAAGCTGTTCATTTCACTGATTTCATTTTGGCATGGACAATTTGTCTCCATCTAAAAAAAGAAAAACGTCACCTGCACCTCTTCATGAAAAGTAATGTCAGTACTTTGCATTTAGTATTGGCATGTCGGTGCTGCTCTCTACTGGACAACACTGAAATGCAATACACCTCTGATTTGGAAATACACATAACAATGTTTAATTGGATTTCACTTTTTTTCTGTTTGATTTGTTTTTTTTCAGGCATTTTTAATATTTCATACTGTTCTGCTATACTATATGGGTTTTCAATTCCCCACAAGTTACAGTATACCTACAGATGATTTGCCATATTGCAGGTTTTAAGATAAATGACAGCTCTTGTATTACAACTGGCAATGCCCCTAGTAGGGATAGATATGCCTCTATGCGGGTGAGATATAGTTGCACTCACCGCATGCAGCACATCGACAACAAGGAGTGAACAATCTGAGATGAAAATGGGGGTAGGATAAAAGCAGATTTAATGGGGTTTTTGGAAGCCTATTTTATTTAAAAAAAAGTCTGAAATACCAAAAATGGGTTGCTCTGTAAAACATTAGCCCCTAAACAAATCTTTCTATGTTTGTTCTTCAAGTTAGATTTAAAAAAAGGTTTTTCACTGTCATTTTGGAAACTCAAAGTGAATAATTTCCTTTTCTACAGACAAGGCCAAATGAAGTTCTTTGTGTTGAGGACATCTTGAGGGTAAGTCCAGATGTTTACATTCTAATTTACAGTTGGCTATTGTCTTATGCCATCTTAATAATGTTACATTTTAGTTCAAAACATGTAAACCCCCTGTTTGTACAAATATACGATTACTGACCAATATAAGGAACCCATCCGCCCAAAGTGTCTGTACCTCCTAATCTAACCACTTCACCACAGCTTCTGTTCCTGTTCCTCTGTTTTTAATATTTTCAACCTATACTTCTACAAGAAAGTGCTGAAAGAATTTCCATATTGTGTCTTTAGCAAACAATTAGTTATTGGTACTGTTGCTTTGCTCAATAAGGCTGTATTCTATATTTTAGCTTTCTTGCAACAACCTTCTGCTCCAGATCTACAGTACTTTCTTTATCATTATGTTTCTGTGTATTTTCAATTGTTCACTCACCTCACAGCTCCACTGAGTTTTCAAGGATTAGCATGTGAGCTACTGACCCATGCTGGGGAAAGACTTTGAAATAATCTAGCAACATATAGTGGCTTTGCAGCAACCTTATCATATTTATTTGATTTATACAGAGTAGTTTATTATACTGTTTATTTACTATAGTAGCATGTTGTGCCAATTTGGACTTTCAGAACATTTAGCAATTTCTGAATACTGAACAGCTGCAGGGCCCTATCTTGCACTCCGCGCAATTGCCTTTGTACACCGACGCATGTATCATTCCTATTTTGCACCCCACGCACAGCGGACTTTTCCCTCCACAGACACACGTCGGTAAATTAGGGAATGTATTTGCGCTCCCGGGGGCGGTTCAGCGAAAAGAGGAGGCATGTTCCGGTGCAAACGTTCCCTGGTGCTATTTTGCAGTTTCAGAAAACAATTCTGCCACTGACCAGGAAAAACCTGGTCTAAAGTCAGTGGCGCTAGTCTAAAGTCAGTAGCGCGTTATTCAGATGCTATTTTAGAGATGAATGCTTGGCCATAATGTAGCGTGTGCACAACGCGCATACACTTCTCTCTTCTACAGCAGTCACATTTTTGAAAACCATACATAATTACAGAGAAATATATTACTGAAAATGCGCTTCAGGTGTTTGGATAGGTCAGGAGGCACTTTACAATCCTCAAAAAGTCGCAGCATTCTTTGTGGCTTGTTGTGATTTACACATTTCCATGAATCATGGATGTGTTGATGACATAAATGAGGAAATATTAGAGGACTTAAGGAGACGTGATGTTGAACTACGGTGGGATTGGACACTCCGGCGGAATCTGGTCTGGGAGTGGCAATGCGCGATGCGCTCCTGATGGAGCGGGTCGACGGAGATGGAGTTGGGGGAGGAGGAAGGGGCACAACAGGTGCAGGTGGTGCGTTTGGAGGCAGCTGCAGCAATCCTCTCCAGACTTGAGGAGATGCGCCCGAGAGGCCGCAGCAACATCGCCACCCGGACAAAACGGGCATTTATTACTTTGCCGCATCCCGGACAGCTCCCGCTGGTGTGCGCCAGGCAAATCCGCCGTTATAATAGCAATCCGCCAGGGAACAAGCGCGCCTGCTCTTAAAGGGAATGTGAGATGACGCTCTGATTGGTTATTTTCACGTTACGCCCAAACCACACCTAACTACTTCAGACCAACCCATTTGAGATTTGCGTCGGGCGCAAGAGTCATTTATCCCGCCGGTATAATAGCAACAGCGGCCGAGATCCGCCCACAAAGCTACTTGCGTTTTGCGTTTCACACTTCCGTTTCAGATCGTTAAAATAGGGCCCGCAGTCTTGCTGCCAACAGCCCAGTTTACCTTATCCCAAACATGCTACACTGAGATCCCGATACTCACTAAAGCAATCAAAATAATTTTAATTTATGACAAAATGTCAAACTTAAAGAATAAAGGAAAAAACTTGTCATCAATTCTCAGATACTTTATGTTGTTAAGACTTTGAATGGGTATCAGAGGTTCTTATGTGTGTAAGGAACCTATTCTGCACATCATCACACTGCCACCAATGGTCTGAGAGAGTCACAAAATATTAATATCTCGGCATCTGGATGGATGAAAAGCTCTCCTTCAAATTTCCCATTGATAATCTTGTGTGCCGACTCAGGCAAAAAAGTCATGTTGGTTTTGGACTACGGTGATGTGATTTATAGACATGCATCATCTTCAACTCTTAAATCTCTGTACTCAGTCTATCATGCTGCCTTGAGAATCATAACTGTTAATGTCTGGTACACATCATTGTATTTTTTATGAAAGTGTTGGGTGGTCTTCTCTCTATGATGGCGTGGTACTCATTGGTATCTTTTTATCTATAAGGCTCTTATTGGAAAACTACCACACTACCTTACAGAACTTACTCAGAGGGACATTATCAGACTCGCTCTGCTGACAGGCTTTTGCTTCATGTTCCACGAGCTCGGTCTGAAGTTTTAACTTTAGTGCACCTGACTCCTGGAACAAATTACAACACTTCCTTAAAATAAACTCACTTGTGCCTTTTTAGACAATTTAGAAATCTGGTTTTAAACCTGCAAACTTCTACTTGTACTTGCTTTACATAATTGTACTTTCTTTTGCATCCTTTTTATCCTAATTTATTCATCAAATAATTTTTCCAAATCAGAAAGTTTTATTGTCTTTCTATTTTTCTTATGATGGTGTCGCTTCTTTTCTGTGTTGTTTTGTTTTTTTCTTTGTAATTTGAATCAATGACATTGTAAATGAGGGTCCTCCCTCAATCATCTCTCAAGTATAAATAAAGTTTGAATGAATGTATGTATGGTTTGCCACAAAAAAGCATAGTAACATGAGTCATGTATTTTAACCCTTCGTGATGCAAAACCCGCGATTCCTCTGACCAGGCGACTCCTGGAAAATCCTAGGAAGCATCAAAAATCATGTTCAAAGTTACATATGTCACGCATCATACCACATCTACTGTGATGAATAGTGACTGAACTTCTGACGCTGTTTGCATGCTTTATGTGGAGTTGAAGACACATGAGTTAGCGTTTTAGAGAAGCTAGTTGTGTCTGTGCCAGGTGCACCTCACTAAGTGGCCATATAATATATCCATCCATCCATCCATCTTCATCCGCTTATCCAGTGTCGGGTCACGGGGGGGAGCAGCTCCAGCAGGGAACCCCAAACTTCCCTTTCCCGAGCCACATTAACCAGCTCCGACTGGAGGATCCCGATGCATTCCCAGGCCAGGTTGGAGATATAATCCCTCCACCTAGTCCTGGGTCTTCCCCGAGGCCTCCTCCCAGCTGGACGTGCCTGGAACACCTCCCTATGGAGGCGCCCAGGGGGCATCCTTACCAGATGCCCGAACCACCTCAACTGGCTCCTTTCGACGCAAAGGAGCAGCGGCTCTACTCCGAGCTCCTCACTGATGACTGAGCTTCTCACCCTATCTCTAAGGGAGACGCCACCCCCTGACCCAACTCGCCACCAGATGGTGATCGGTTGACAGCTACGCCCCTCTCTTCACCCGAGTGTCCAAAACATACGGCCTCAGATCAGATGAAACGATTATAAAATCGATCATTGACCTTTGGCCTAGGGTGCTCTGGTACCACGTACACTTATGAGCATCCCTATGTTCAAACATGGTGTTTGTTATAGACAATCCATGACTAGCACAGAAGTCCAACAACAAACAACCACTCTGGTTTAGATCAGGGAGGCCGTTCCTCCCAATCACACCTCTCCATGTGTCTCCATCATTGCCCACGTGCGCATTGTAGTCCCCCAGCAAAACAATGGAGTCCCCCACTGGAGCCCCATGCAGAACTCCACTCAAGGTCTCCAAGAAGGCCGAATACTCCGAACTCTTGTTTGGTGCATATGCACAAACAACAGTCAGTTTTCCCCCCCACAACCCGCAGGCGTAGGGAGGCGACCCTCTCGTCCACCGGGGTAAACTCCAACGTAGCGGCGCTCAGCGGGGGCTTGTGAGTATCCCCACACCCGCCCAGCAACTCACACCCTGGGCAACTCCGGAGAAGAAAAGAGTCCAACCCCTATCCAGGAGTATGGTTCCAGAACCGAGACTGTGCGTAGAGGTAAGCCCCACCAGATCTAACCGGTAGCGCTCCACCTCCCGCACCAGTTCCGGCTCCTTCCCCCACAGAGAGGTGACGTTCCACGTCCCCAGAGCCAGCGTCTGCTGCCCAGGTCTGGTCCGTCAAGGCCCCTGACCTTCACTGTCCCCCGTGTGGTAGCGCACTCGACCCCAGCGGTTCCTCCCACAGGTGGTGGGCCCATGGGCTGCATATATATATATATATATATATATATATATATAATGTATGAATATTGCATAGTATTTGCACAGTGAGATGAGATTCCATTATGGATTGATTCACATCATTGCGAATTTTATGTAAAAGCTTTATAAATGTTTGTACATTGGCATGTCTGTAGGCTCCTAGCTCATCACACTCTTCTTATTCCCCTCCACAGGAAATGACCCACTCGTGGCCCCCTCTCCTGACAGCTATACACACACCTAACACAGGTGTAACCACCAAGTCTCCATTCCAAGCCAAGGTAAGAGCCTAAAGGTTAAGAAAAATTTAAATCTATCTTGATTTTACACTCACAGGTGTTGCCGATATGTACATAGAGGGAGGGGTCTTGTTTGCACTAATCCTGCATCCTCACTTGTGGTAACTTTTCAAATGAAGCCATCTTCAATTGGATGCTCAGTGAGCTTTCCCCTGGTGTCGCCCGAGGTCAAGTTGTCAGCGCCACAGGAAATTGACTCAATTTGCACCCAGACTATTTCATAATGTAAGATTACCATGCACTTTGAAGAGGACCCTTATGTTCAGAATGGATAAACCCTTTTGATTTTAATGATCTCATGGCCTTTTGTCTCACACCACTCTCAGGTCAAACGTTTCCTGGCCTTACTACTGCTTAAGCTCCAAGATGAGAAAAAATATCCGGTTATAAGGCCTTAAGTCTTGTTAATTAAAGATGTGCATGTACAGTACCGATTATTACACAAGTTATCAGATTAGTGTGATGTAGATGCAAATGTGCAAATCTAAAGCAAACAAATGTGTAACCTAGGTTAAAGCAACTTATGTTTTCTTCTGTGTCTTCATAGGAATCGGAGCATGTCTCCTCATGTCCAGAACAAAGTGAGTAATGACGGAATGAGACAGAGTACAATTCAGGCACAGAACAAGGATGCACATTTATAATAAGTAAAAATGATGTCACTGTATCATGAAAACTAGCAGGGTTAGAGTCGGTTATGTCTGGAATGGATCCATCATCATGAAGCATCTGCTGTAAAACCTGTAGATGTATTTGGAGGTTTGATCATCATTGGTGAAAGTTGGTGTGGCGTTAATATTCTCCTCTCTTCTCTTCAACTTTTAACATCCATTGAGTTAAAGCAGCACCTTGCTAATAGTCCTTGCCCTATCTTTTCTCCAAAGCAATGTTTCTATGGTAACTTGTACAACCACTCTGCCCTATTATGTGAACTGGCCACAACATACCAGAGGATAGAAACAACCCTACAATTTTATCTCAAGTTAACTTCAGCTAAGAGTAAGAGGCAGTCATGTAGAAGAGAGGAATGATCTTTCACTTTTCTCAGGCCTTTTTCCTTTACTTATTTACAAAAGCACTGTTAATTGCCATTGTAAGTGCAAAAGTGCCATTGTAAGTGCACATTACAGAAACAGTTGTTTGACTGCACAAGACAGGATTTAGAAACCAGACTCGGATCATTCAGTTGTTCAGTCAGTCAAATATTAAACTTTCATTCCCAAAGCAAATTAACTTCGGTCTGCCTGACCAGATATTATCTCACCAATGTTTATATAGTATTTTAGTATTTTTGTAGCTGCATTGGCTATCATATGCATGACTAAAATTAGTGTATCTGCTGTGTGTTCTATTTACTATTACACTGAGCAAGAAAAACAGTTTTTGTGCAACAGGTGTGCAATTTTAGACATAAGATGGAGTTTGGGAAATGCTAACAAAACATTTTAGGAACAGGTTACTGTGTTACTGTGTGCTGATCAAAGACTGAACTGTAGAAATGATGCACCAGTCTGATATTCTTGACATAAATGTTGTGAGTATCCTGATTAATTCATGACTTTAATAAAAAGTAGCTGCAATTGTATAATCTTTGCTCCTGGAGATATAGCTGTACGTCATCTGTATTTTCATTTTTACAACAATCATTGTATGAATGGTGGTTAGTGTTAAACACGGCTCACCTGCAGTGCATGGAATCCAAATTCACATTTGTGTGACATGTACACGTAATGACTTGTGTCTTTTGTTGGACTAATTTGTTTTATTTGTCATTTCTTTGAAGAAAACTATCCTAAAGAATCCTCTCCTGTAGATCCATCCCAGCTCATCCAGCAGAGCTCCTCATTGTAAGTGACTTGGCTTTTTCTGTGCCATAATTTCAGATGCACAGCTGAACTGTAAATTGCCAACCTGAGGACCACTGGCTGACCATAGGCTGTATTCAACCAGCCATACAGACAGCTTACAAATATTTTCATTAGGGCTGCAACTACAGATTATTTAACCATCAATTATTTTCTGCAGATAATTTTCTAGATTGTTTTGTGTATAGAAAATAATGAAAAATGGATTTCCCACAGACCAAGATGATGTATTCAAATATCTTGTTTTTGATATTCATAAATGACAAAGAAAATCCCCACATTCGAGAAGCTGGAAACGCTTTGTATTTTTGCATGAAAAAAGCCTAAAGTGATTAGTCGTTTATTTTTCTTCTTTTTCTGTCATCAACTAATTGATTAAAAGACTCGTCAAAGCTCTAATTTTCAGAAAAAAACAGAAGATCGGTTTCTTCCCCACACATAATATTTGCCAAACACAGTTTCCCCGTACAGCCTGGTCATGTGGCACATAATGATTGTTACTCCATTAATCCTATAACACTACTATGTGATATTATTGTGGTGTTTTGTGTGTGTTCGCTGTAGTTCATTTGAAGCAGCCCATTTCAGAGAGGTAGAGTCCGCTTGCTCCAGCGACTCGGAGAGTGGCTCAAGATCAGAGTTGGACAGTGAAAGCACCATCGAGGAGCCACCTCAACTCCCTGTGAGCAACACCGTTAAAACCGAGGTAATTGCTGCTTGTCCTTTTTTGTTTAGGACACAGAAACATGCGTTCTCTGAATTGGTTGCTTCCTAATTTTTTTGAAATCATGTGTTTTGTGTTTGTGTCTTTTTTTAGCCGGATGCTCCAGCAGTGGCCCATGGTGATTGGCAGTTGGGGAACTGGATCAGGTCCAGCCAGCAGAACTCTGGCACTGAAAGTCGAAGCGGTGTACATGTCTCTGAGAGCCCAGCGCACAAACAGCCACCGCCCACTCAAAGCTCCAAGCCCTCGCTCAGTGTAGAGGTGGTCGACCCCACTAGGGAGTCTAAACCTCAGCCTTCTTCTGAGCAAAAAGAGTTTACTGATAAGCTTGCAAAACTCCAGCAGCACAGTGAAAGCCCCCAGGACAACTATAACCATCAAAGTAGCCAAAAAAAAAACTCTGCTGACTTGAACAGCTGTAGCAGTTCCAGGAAACTTTCATGCAACACGCACTCCTCAAAACCAGCAAAGGCAAGTTGCCCAGATTGCACTGAAGCAGCTATTGGCGTGAAGTGTGAGGAAGTTGTCGCCACACGAGACAAAGACCCCCGTTTCACAGATAGACCCAAGGTTAAGACGAAAACAGGACATGGCAAGAAAAGCAAGGACAACAGTGACACTAAAAGAAACAGTAAGAGGACTTCTAAACACGAGTCACTTGACAAAGGGAAGGCTGGATCAGAGCCTGTTGTCACGGTGGTGCTGGGTGGTCATTGTCCATCATGTGGTGTACAATATCCTAACCCCTGCTCCTGCCCCACCCAAAATCCTGCTCAGCCTGACCAGCTGCCTCAGGCCCCACCACTCAGAATCAGTTGCTCCAAACCAAAGTCGGAGACCATCTGCCAGAAGGGCACCAAGATCTCTCACAAAACAACCCACGAACACTTAAAGAAGACAGGGCAGGCAGCCAAGAGTTCTCGGGACCCCCACAGGCCTCCTAGATCCCTGCTGGTGAAGATTGATCTAAGTCTGCTCTCAAGAGTCCCCTGGACCTCCGGCAACCACCAGGAGATACCCAGCAATGCAAAGAGATCAGCACTGGTCATAGAGCAAGATGGAGGGGGCAGTGATGCTTCTACAGGACACAAACTCACCAAAACCAGCAAAAAGAGTGTATCGCAAAATGTGAGAAATATAAGAGTCTAGGTCTGTTCTAGTTAGCATACGTGTACATTATATTTTTATTTCAATGTGTGCTTTATTGTCTTCTAGGCTGAGGTAGACCATACACATCTTCCCAGGAAGAAACAGAAGCTGGACAGCAAGAATGCCTCATCAACTCATGCTTCTGTCAAACTGGAGTAGGTCCCTTAAATCAGAGGCATCCCGTACTTGTTTTTTGTATTAGGGGTAACATTAACCATTTTTAAAATGAAACGTTCTTTCTGTTGTGGGTGTGTGTCAAATCACACAAGCTCTCTGATTTTGTCACCTACAGATGTTCCAGCAATTCAAAAGAGGACAGAGAGCGAAAGAAGGCAAAGAAAATTCCTGTTCCTTTGCAGCAGCCTCTGACTCCCAAAAATGCTGCTAAAGGTCCAAAGGTGCACAGACGCAGTACTGGAGAGGCCCAGGAGTCTAGTAAGGAGGCTGTGAAGAACATAGACACCCATAAGCACAAGAAGAGCGGTGGAAAGCACACAGAACACCCACACTTTGAAAAGGTAACTGTATATAAGCACCAAGCTTACATTATATTAGTGCATTGTTTCTTTCCCAAAAAAACCCCCCCCAAAATCCCCTACCAAAAAAAAAAAAAACCCCCCCCCCCCCCCCCCCCCCAAACCCCCCCCCCCCCCCCCCCCCCCCCCCCACCACCACCCACCACCCCCCCCACCCCCCCCCCCCCCCAAAAACCTCTCCCCTCCTTTTTTTTTTTTTTTTTTTTTTTTTTTTTTTTTCCCTCTCTTTCTTTTTCTTTCTCCTCCCTTTTTTTCTTCCTTTATATATAATTTTTTCTTTATTTCCAGTTTTTCCATGGGTAAAGAAAATTCACAGAACAGAGACAGTTCCGAGATATTGTCCAGAGACAGTTTGAGCAGTGTACCAAAACCTTTAAAAAATAAGTTTGATGTTACTTGGTGCCACATGTAATGGGAACTTCCCTGCTGTCCTTTTAAAAGCTACAGTAAGAGAGCAAATAACTTTCAAAGTATGACCAAATCCGCATCATAATTGAGATCAATTTTCCATACTCTTTTTCTCCTGTGTGGTCTTTGTCAACTCTGTCTGATGGGATTTTAGGGAGTGGGAGAATGGGGCAAATTGGGTGGCTGTAATAAAGTTTTATTCATACAGTTATCTTGACTTTTGAGTTTTTTAGGTACAGTTTAAAAATGTTAGCCATTTTTGACCTTTTTAGTAAATATAATTAATTGTTGTTTAGTTTATTTTCCAGAATCTGACATTGGTATTAAATATAAAGCTTTATTGCACACCCAGGTCCATATAACACATAACACAGTATACATAGTATAAAAAGTAACTACTAATTAAGGATATTGCCTCTGATTTTAATGCAATTGTTGCCACAGTTTTATTAGGAAATGCATGCATTTTGTATGTGATGACAACTTTTATTGTTCTGAATGTTTAGTTGTATATTGTTGTAAGTCATCTAATAAAGCTTCTTTTACCTGTAGGCATTATCCTGTAAAGCATTACATAAAGGAGGCCAAAAAACTGAAGCACAAAGCAGATGCAGAAGTAGGTTCTCTTTTTGTTTGGTTTGAGTTAATCTAATACAATGACTGCATTCTACCCAGTGATACAAGAAACGTATAACCAAATTGTATTTATTTTTGCTCTCTCTGTAGTCAGATAAGCACAGTAAAGCTTTCAACTACCTGGATGCAGCCATGTACTTTGTTGAAAGTGGCATTGCGATGGAAAAAGATCCACACATTTCAATGTCTTCCTACACTATGTTTGCAGAGACAGTGGAACTGCTCAAGTACGAAACCACTTTTATCATTACTTGCACTATTATTATTATTATTATTATTATTATAGTTTGCATATTTGGAAAGCAATATAGTGCACAGTAGGCTCTTGTCCTTGTCATGGTCATAGACATTGAGATGTTTTTTAAATTTTTTTTTTATATAACGTGAAGGTTTTGGCTCAATAACTGAATTTGAGTCCTGCATTACAGTACTTTTACTGCCACATTCTCCACTCTCTCAGGTTTGTACTGAAACTTAAAAACTCAGTGGACCCCTGTGCTTCACCTTCAGAAAAGGACTTTTTAGCATTATGGTAAGGTGTAGATGATACTTCATGTGCTGTTTGTCCACACACCAATATTTCTCATGTCATCCCAAAATATGATGTGATGGTTGTGGTTTGTCTCCTGTTTTAGCTTTATTTTAATGTTCATTTGTTGTCATTTATTAATCAGAGAGAGGTTTATTTAACTCCTTTTGTCATTCTGGAGTTTGTAGTATGTCATAAAAAGGTCATAATAGCCATAGTATGTCATAAAATAGTTGTATAAGAAAAGTCTAAGTATAATATGTCATTAAAAATGACATAAAAAGTCATAGTATAATATGTCGTATAAATGAGATAGTATGTCAAAGAAAGTCATAGTATAGTATGTCACAAAAATAGTCTGCTTTCTTTACTAAATCATTTTAATTATGAATAATTTAATAACATTTAATTGTGTCTTGTAGTTTGAAGTGCCAGTCTCTCCTGCAGATGACCATGTTTCACCACAAACGCAAAACTGCACTCAAGTATTCAAAGACCCTCACTGATCACTTCAGTGTAAGTATTAATTTATTTCCATGACTCCTTATTGCCAGTTTAATTGATTTGCAATTATAATAAGTAATATCTAATTAACGCAAAATTTAATTAAGTAGTTTTACTGAGTTGGAAAAGTAGCTCCTATGTATAGATACAGTATTTTATAGTTAATGTTTTTTTTTGCCAATTAAATTTGGACCTCTTTCAGAACTCAACAATTCTTGATCCTCCTGTTTTAACACCAAAGTAAGTCATCTAGTTTGCATGTTACATTCACTCTTTGGGCATACTTGCACTTAGCTGTCGTGGTTGTGGCACATAAAAAGTCTTGTCCCTGTTTCCTTTAGAATCACAGACACCCCGTCCTACAAGCCCAACATGCCGTCTCCAGCCAACACATCCACCAGTTCCGGTCCGGGCTCCCACCACAGTGGCAGCGGGTTGGTTGTGGATACTATCGGCAGCACTGTGGCAGTCCCCCATGCCATTGGACAGGTGGCATTCAGCTATGTCAACATCACTATGTTATTCTTGAGCGCGCATGACATCTGGGAGCAGGCGGAGGAGCTGGCACAAAAAGGCAACGGTAAGAATGGATGGAAAAGAGACGGTGTTCCCAAACTTTTAAGCTAAATCGAAAACTCTTCTAAGGCAAGAAGCTACATGAATCTGAAAAGCTCCTTGATATTTGTTGTGACACCGCTTTAAAATAAAATAGATTAAATAAGGATACTTTTTTGACAATATTTTTTTAAGTTTACAGTACAGTGTACAGTAAGGAATTTAAGTAAATAAAATCTCAATAGTTTTAAAGGTCCAATGACATGGTGCTCTTTGGATGCTTTTATATACACCTTAGTGGTCCCCTAATACTGTATCTGAAGTCTCTTTCCTGAAATTCAGCCTTGGTGCAGAATTACAGCCACTAGAGCCAGTCCCACAATGAGCTTTCCTTAGTATGTGCCATTTCTGTCTGTAGCTATTGAGGAGGAGAGAGGGAGGGCAAGGTGGAGGGTGGGGGTGTGGCCTTGACCAACTGCCACTTTGCTCATTTGAAAGCCATGATGTCTCTCTCTCATGGGTGGGCCAAATTCTCTGGGTGGGCAAAGCAGAGAAAGGGGAGGTAACCTAGCTTGTTATGAACTCATAAGGAGCAAGATTCCAGAACGGCTCATCTGAGCTTTCATTTTCTCAAAGGCAGAGTAGGATACCCAGGGCTCGGTTTACACCTATCACCATTTCAAGCCAATTGGGGACCATAGGCAGGCTGGGGGAACTCATATTAATGTTAAAAAAACTCATAAAGTGAAATTTTCATGCCATGGGACCTTTTTAAAAGAGATTTAAGAGTATACTGAGCATACTGATACTCAAGCAGCGATCAGGCTCACAGGGAGATAGCACATCACAGATATAAGCAGGAGCGTGACCATGCAAGGCTGTTAAAATATCAGTAAAAATAAAAATCTATAACTCACAGGTGACCAGTTAAAGGCTGCAGGGATTGGTGTGTGACATGGTTTCTTACTTTTGCGCTTTTTGTGTACCAGAATAAAATGTCTTCCAATAGTCAAGATTGGAGGAGATAAAAGCATGACGAGGACCTTCTCTAAAAAGGAAAGTAATGACCTAGTCTTGGTTAAGTGTCTCAGGACTGCACCACTTTTGTCCCATGAGCACCCAAAGAGATCAGAGTCAAAAGTTATGCCTAGATTACAGCCTCTAATTTCAGCAACAACATTATACAGGACACACTACACACATCAATGGTACCAGGCTATGAGATTCATTTATTCAAGTCAAAAAGCAATTTCTGTAATAGATGGATGAATCCAAGTCTCGTGTCAGTGTTTTAGTTCTGCTAATGATTGTTTTGGTGTTCAGTGCTTTTAATGTTTCTGTATATTTCAGGTATGCTGGCAGAGCTGGACACAGTTATGGGCCCATTGAGCCTAACATCAAATATGAGCTCTATGGTCCGTTACACGAGACAAGGCGTCCACTGGCTGAGGCTGGACAGCCAGAAGGTAAAGTGACCATCAACCTACGAATCCTTCCAGCTGCCCCTCTCTCTCTCTTTACTTCACCTCAGTGTGTTTTCTGATACCGACCTGGACTGTCCCTCAGGCTCGTGCCAGTTTTCTTGACTTCACATGGACATTAACTTGTCGAAAAACGGTAGACAAAGATGTCCTCTCATGTGATGTAATGATGCCACACTGATCATTGCACTTGTTATTTGTTTTCTCTCATGTCCACTTTGGTGTCTCTCTCTTTCTCACACTTTCATGAACATGGGTTACATCTGTTGTTATTCACATATTTCATGTCTTGCACCTACATTGTACCTTCTATTCCTCTTCTTCATCAGTTAAGGTGTGGAATCATGTGTGATTCACAGCTCTTTATTACTACTAAATTTGGATGTAAGCAGATCAAATGTAACCAAAAGTGCAATTTGGTGGCTCTATAATTCTCCCCAGCCTTATCATGTGGTTGTGGTGCAAGTCATGACCGAGATCTTATTTATTAACACAACTTTTGTTATTAATGTTACTATAAGGCACAAAAATCATTGTTCAAAAGTATCATGTTTTGTATTTAATTTCGCTCTAAAAAAGAGTTTCCCTGTTTTCAGTCTGAAAGATTGGTTTGATTTGGATTCCAGAATTTTGTATAGTTTAAATCCTACATTTTCTCCCACAAATCAGGGAGACGTCATTTCTTATAACCTTTGTATTGGTGACACGGTCTCATCTTGACTATGTAGGAAGTAGAGACGAGTCAAATATGGGGAGGTTGTTGCAGAAGCACTAATATAAAATCAGTTTATTCTTTTTTAGCTTATCCCTTGTTGGCATCTGTATTTTCAGTTTTTCAAATGAGTGTTGCCAGGTTTACTCAGCTCTGGTTAGATTGAAACACACTTCTTTTGCCATCATAATTGCATTTATAAGGATAAAAAAAGTGCCATACTATTAATTAGACGTTTGTCCTACCAGGACAAAATGCATGTTGAATGAAAGTTGAATTATGTATAGATTATTGAGTGCTGCCCATAACAAGGATACATCTGGACATGAATAATGAGATAAGGAGGCAAAGTAGGAAAGGTTTTATGATTTCAGGGGAGGCGTACCCGCAAGGTTCAGTCTTTGATGAATGAAGAAGTCATTGTGTATCAGGTGGAACTGTAGCATCGGTGGAATTTCAAGGCATAAACATTTCTTCGTTTGCATCTTGACTCTTGTCTGTGTCGTAACGAATAATGATTGGAATTTTGTAAGAGCTGACTAGATATTATTCTTGTCATCCTGTTAAAAAGAATTGCACTTGTGCCCTCCTAATGGAAGTTGTACAAGCATCAAAGTAATCTTAACTTCTTGCAAGAACAAAAAAAAAAAGGGTCATTTTACATCCCAGACTTTCCTTAGGTATAGTGGTGGATGTAGTGTTTGACATTGGCCATGTTTGTCAGTTTGAGTTACCTTTCAAGTATAGTAAGACTACCGGTCGTTCAGCAGATATGAAACTACAGTAGTGTTCCCTTTTGTGTTTTTGCATCAGGAAGCTGCTTTCCTCGGTTTCCCACAATTATGTTGAGAAGAAAAAGTTGAGTTGCAATATGTTTACTAAGTCTGTGGGAGTAGAATAAAAGGCCAAACTGTAGCTTATTAAAATATGCACTTTGTTGAGTATTTGTTGTTAATTTCAGGGCGTTATTGGACAAAAGAACAACATGTTCCCAAGACCTGCAGGACTGTGCTAGTCTTTACTGGTTTATTGCAACTTTGATTTGAAGCAGTAAAGCAAGAGTTTTGTTGGTTCAAAGTTTTTAGTAAGGTGTTGACGTAGTTCTCACAAATTACCCAGGATACAATAATAATCCGTATGAAATGTGGGAAAAGAAACATTGCTTTAGATTAGCACATTAAAATAGCACGTTTCTTGAAATTAATACTATTGGGTTTTGAAATGTTTCGCGTGTTAATTCAGTTGGCGTGTCTGTGTGCAATTACACGATAAAAGGGCTAAACGAGGATCACTAAGTGTTCCTGACTTTATTTTCTCACATAAATGATATTTTTTTAATTAAGGAGCGAGTACACTGGTGCCACGGCATTTGGGATTATTTTTATGTACCGATCATCAGCAGGCTGCTGATAGAAATGATCTGTAGAGTTTCTTACAGCAGATGGCTACGTTGCGTCATTTTTGGTATTGGACATAATGGTGCAACTTCACCTGTTTTGTCTTTTCCAACATGTGGCTTTATTTCCATCATCCTCGATTGTTGGTGCTTCATTTATGAATTACTCTGCAACAAGTTTACACTTCTTGTCCAAATAATTATTTACTGGAAAAAAATGTTAGAAAGGTTTTTGAAGGATGCTTTTTTTCCTTTTGTGAAATATGTAAAGAATTTGTGTTGCAGTGTACAGAGATGAATAAACACTGGAAATGTATTTATTGTTGTTAACTCTTAATTTATTGTTGTTTACACATTTTATTAAGGAAACAAGAATTACACAATTTGGTGGTAAAGGTCAGTAAATAACACATTAACAGTGAGTTTCATAAACAACATTTCTGAATTACTTTGGCCATGTGGCACAGATTGCTGTAAACATTACAACTGTTGCACCCCAAAAATGTAAGTGCGACACTTTAAAACAAAGTTTACAAATTATTTTTATTAGTGTATTACAATATATACAATAGAGTTCAATCTTATAGCACTCTGGAAACTTAAAAATTACACTATCACTGATTTGAAAAAAAATTCAATGTACTGTACAAAACTTAAATGATGGTCTATGTGTCTGATTCTCCTGAAAAGTTGGGGTTGGTGAAAGCAGGCTGCAACAGAAGAATGACACAATTTAGCATTTATACTCCCGTAAAAACGTAATCACATGTTCATGCTCCACCATTACAGGCTAATCAGTAACTTACCACATCAACAGGAGTGGTTGTTTTCGTTGGCAGGCTCAAATCGCTCAGTTTATAGCCTCGGACACTGAAAACATAGTACAGCAATCCAGCTATCAAGCTGCAAACCACAATGGCTGCAATGATGGCGCCGGCTATCACCCCTCCATCTGTACAAACGTATAGCAGATGTGTTAGCAGGTTAAAAATATATTTTAAATTTTAAGAGTTTTTAAAGAACATTCAAACATGTCATTAGTTATTTACAATTGAATAAACTGGGAAAGAAAAGTAGAAGGTAAAAAAAAAAAAAAAAAAAAATGACTTAAGGAAATTGTATTTGGCACTTTGTCCCACTTACTATTGACGTTTGGATCATCGGTGGGGAAAATTGGATTACCGCCATCATCTGTTGTATAATCTGAAAATAGGGTTTCACACAAAGAAGATGTTAATCTGCTGTTAATTATGTTAGAAACAACAAAACAATTAGAAACTTTTCTTACTTTTTTTTTTTTCTCCTGAGAGCTTTGAGAACCAAAATGAAGGCTGCAGGCTGTATTTTATCCAAATGTCAAACAATTAAAAAAAAATATCCTTACACTGGCGGTGGCGGCATGCAAAGCCTCTCTTCTGCAGGCAGTTGTTGTCATTCCAGCGTCCGTCCTCGTACATCTCCACGCAGTTCTCCTCGCCTACCTCCCCAGGGTGAAAGGCTGCATTGGGCTCACCTGGAGCCCAGTTGACGAAGCCCAGAGACGTCTGATCTGTCCAGCCCCAGCCAACTATAAAATCATACAAGGTGCAGCATCAAAAAAGGTTAGTGCACATATATCCGTGTAATTTAAAGATCAGGTCCAAGTCATCAAAATCCAAGTTCATTTCTACACTCACAGTTGCGGTCCCTGGTGAGGCCGATCCAGATGTTGTGATATTTGGTGTAGTTGAGGTTTCTGAGGAACTCCACCTCCGCTCTGCTGTGGATGGACACCAGATTTGCCTTGGCCGACTGGCAGTAGTGAAGGGAGTCTGGCCAAGAGAAACCCTGTTTACCGTTGTGCACGTAGTAACAGTAGCGGCCGTAGGGTATCCAGAATGGCAGACACTTCCCGTCACCAGGGGCAGGAGTCGGCGGCGGTTTCTCTGAGGGATGATATAAGTTACATCATCAACGCTTCAAGACTAAATTAAGCTTTTTATGTGTAAAAGACAGATTAGAGAATAGGAAGAAAAAGCAAAAGTCAGTTCAGTTTGTGTTACGTACCTGAGGAGATCTTGCAGATGTAGGGTTTAGCTTGGTCACACTTAGTATCATTCCAGGTCCCGTGGAACGCGCGTGAAGCGTGCATACTCACGCAGCCCTCATCCTTAATGTTGCTGGGTTCTCCTGGTCCCCACTGAGTGAAAAAAACTGGCCAGCCATCTGTCCACGTGTAGGAGCCATCATCCTACATTACAAGGAAATATAAGCTTGGCTTTATTGGTTAAAGTTTACAGATATTTTCCCAACTGCAGTTTCCAAAACCGTTCCTCTCTAAACTTTTCATATGCTTTTATTTCAATAACGTCAATGCCAAACTGTATTATTGGCTGATTATATTAATGTACTTTTATTAAGTAGGATTTTGAATGCAAGACTTTTAATTCTAGTGAACTATTTTTATATTGTTGTATTGATTCATTTACTGGCAGTTAGTGGGTTGTTTAGTCTGACCTGACACTAGCTGAGCTTTTGAGTGTTAAACTTAAATAATAAGAAAACTTAAGGATGCCTTTTATACATAAGTAGTTTGGATTGGAAACCAAGTTTTCAGGGCTTTAATCTAATAAAATTTTAGTTTAGGTTAACTTTTGTGTGTTCCCTCTATGACAGCACCTTGCGTCTGAGTCCGATCCAGGCGTCGGCTCTGCCCTGCAGGACCACTCCAGCGACGAAGGCCTGGTCGTAGCTCATATCGATGCTGGCCAGGTCGCCTCCCTGCTGCTCGCAGGACGTCTGAGCCTTGTCCCAGGTCGCCGGCTCCTCCACCAGCTTGTAGCAGTTCTGGTACCAGGAGATGTAGCCAGCTGGGCAGGGGCTCTTGGTTGGGGGTGGAGGATTGATGCTGCTCGCTGATATGGAAGCAGATGGAGAAATGTCTTTCAGTAAGGTCTGAACAGGGATTTAGCTGCTAAATGTTTGGGATGTTTTCTGTTTTTCTTACTAAAAGGAAATGAATGTTATTTGAGCAGAAAGAATAACAACTGGCGTGTTTACTGACATTTCTTCCTGTAGCAGACAAAGCTATGATCCTTATGACATGCGTCATCGTTCCACTTGCCGCTATCCAGGTGACTGTGAGCCATCGCCACACAGTGTTCCTGTTGAGAAGGACAAGGAAGCTTCAAGATATCTAACTATATAAGTGAGGTTTTTTAAGCGTGTGTAGGTGTTAGTCCTGTCTGTCTTTTGTGAGTACAAGATTCATACTGTTCCCCACCTGCTTTGCTCCATTTATCATAAATAACTCTGTAGTGTAAAGAAAGCATTCTCACCGTTCCTCCTGCATTGTTAGGCTCCTTGTCGTTCCAGTTGGTGTACAGCACAGGGCTGACGCCGTCACTCCAGGCGTACTGATTCTCTAACAAGAGATCTGACAGCCCGATCCACGTGGGACCCCTCAGGTCCCTCAGGTAACTAGAAACAAAGTCTGGAAGAGAGGAGAGGGTGACAATTTAGAGAGCAGTCTCTTTGACCTGGAGCCACTGGACTGTTTACTTCTCATAGATCTATCTTACCATTCTCGTACTGGTCATCAATAACTGCCAGCTCTCCTCCTTGGTCTTTGCACCAGTTCCGAGCATAAGACCAGTTGGCTTTAATGTCATTTTTCTTCCCTTTGAACATGAAGCATTTATCCTTGAAACGCATCCAACCTGGAGGAAAGGAAGGTAACTAGGTGACATTGTAGGAATCATATTTCATTGATGGTTATTGGTTGTATAATCACAGCTCAATGGTAAACGCATGTATTTGTGTATGTACAATAAACTACTTTTAATGCAATAATGATAGTACATGATGTGTAGTAAGCAATGGATAAGGCGGGGCAGGCAGCTCCAAACAACAAAGCCCAGTTTAATGTGTCTTGCTCACATCTTGATATAGGGAAATGACTTCAGAATACTCTCTGAGGCAATATAGATAAAATGCTACATAATAATTTATAATATTGTTAAATAGTACATTTTCAGAAATAGTGGTTGAAAGATAAAATAACCATACAGGTCTATTTTGGATAATCCATTGAATTAAATACCTGATAAATAAAGGTACTGAACAACATTGATTCAAAAAAATAAAAAATATATCATAATATAGTATGTCATTAAAACGCCATAGAAAGTTATAGTGTAGTATGTCAAATAAAAAAAAGTATGATGACTAAGTGCTGCACTTTCAGCGAGTGAAACTGTGCTCTAAAATAGGACATACATCTACATATAACCTGCATTTTTTTTCAAATAACACAAAAAATGTAGTAGGTTTCGTGTTTATATTTATGTGTGTTACCTGCCGGGCAGTTGCCCTCCCAGGGCTGTGTGGGTGGAGGAGGGGTGTGAATATCTCCGGGGAACTTCTTACAGACATAACCTGCTCCAGCCCGACCACAGTTGGCATCGTTCCATCCACCTTACCAAGCCAGAGTTCATTGTAAATATCACCAACAGGAGTCTGTTCAGCAAACCGTTCAGCACAATAATTATAATTTCAATACCTTGATGTCTGTTCATCTGAACACACTGTTCCTCCCCGTTGGCGTTGTTGGGCTCACCTGGACCCCAGTGAGTGTACGTCACAGGGGAGAAGTCCACCCACCTGTGCAGATAAAACCGAAACTTGGCATTGACCTTTTATGTGCACATTATAAAGAGAAATACCTCCCTGGAGCAGAATTTACATAGTGCTGTTGCAGTGATTTGGACAGGAATATCAACATCTGCTGTACAGACCTCACAGCACCAAGGCTCAAATTGATGTTGCCATCAGCCTGACACATTTTGGAGTTTTTCTATTGATATTGAATTAGGGACTCGTGTCGCTTTAAATCGGCACGTCTTTATATTTCGCTTAATTTAATGTGAGTGCTATCATAATGTCTTGGCACTTATTTGTGTCAAATGCCATCCTCACCACAGGTTGTCAGTCTGATGCTCAGATTATAAACTAACAGTCAAGTTTACAAAAAAGTGAGCAGTACAAGATTATGAAAATAACATGCAAATTCTAGGGAGGTTCTCCCTTTAAATTAACCTCAACTCCAACACATAGAAATGCACATACATGTATTCTCCACCAGCAATGCCAAACATCCTCATTCCAATCCAAGCTGCAGCCACCTGGCCTGTCCCCACCTGGAAGAGCAGTACAACATGACACAAACATATTTCACTGTAAAATATCACAGTATTATCTTCTAAAGAAAAAGAGGCGTACCATGCTGTTAACATATGCCTGTTCGTCTTTGTTTAGGATGGAGACGAGTAAGGCCTTCTCCTGGTGACAGCGTCTCATAGCCGTGTGGAAATCCACAATGTCGGTGTCGTTGTAGTAGTAGCAGATGTTTTTGTTCTTCCTCCAGCCAAGGTTAGTACCACAATCAGGAGCTGAGGGTTGAGGAAACAAACATGAATATGATCTGTTCATTGTTTTACTTCATTAAACTTACAAAAAGCCTACCACATAAATATATGTGAGGTATGTCGGGTCCATCAGGCTACATTTACTAATCCCTACATATTTATATATCAGAAAGTCTAATTTACTATATAGTGAGCAATAAATTAAAATTTCTGACACTTATGTCTTATCATTTTGTTATGTTCTTATCATCACTGAGGGGTGTAGTGTCACACGACTGTAATTTTTGCATCTATAAAAGAAGAATTGCTTTGTGGTATTGTTCACAGATACTTTTTTGTTCCATCGTGGGGAATTTTACTACATTGTGCATAAATGTGGCACTCAGAAGTAGGACACTCAAATATAATAGCGGAGGGTAAATAAAGTGCACTTTATATTTAATTTGAAGTGATTTTTGATGCAGCATAGGTATCACATGAGTAATTTATTTACAGTTGGCTGTATTTGCCTGTAAATGGCCTTTGACATTGAGTGTGTTATTTTGTTCACTGATTTTTTTAATTATCATTTTAGCTTGAAATCTTGATATCCAATAATGTTTTACTGAAGTAAGACATTGCAATAAAGTAACAGTGCCACTATTTGAGTAGCAAAAATAATTCTACTCTTTCCACCTCTGCTGCTGTTTTACCTGTAGTGTATTTTTCTTAGAATTTATTTATTTTTGCCATACAATATTAATTAACCAGCCTTTATTTAATCGGAATGAAACACATTTTTGCCCAGATAAATATTGCCAAACATGCTGTATCGAAGGTAAAGTTTCACACTTGTCAAACATTAAAGTCAAAGCTTTGTAAAAGTTGCTCTCTGCTACCTCGGCTCTAAATGAACATTCCTAATTGCTTTGACACCTGAACAAAAACTTGTTCATGCAGGTAGGACAATACCTGGGAGTGGAGGTGGGGGCACTGGGGGCAGGATGGGGTTCTTTCCTTTAGTAATCATGCATATCCAGTCCTGGTGAGCGTCACAGTTGAGATCGTTCCACCAGGAGTAGGTCCCGTTGCTGCTGCTCACCATCTCTACACACTCCTCGCGGCCCTCATGGTTGTTGGGCTCCCCGCTGCCCCAGTTGGTGTGAGAGAGAGGTGTGCCGTCGCTCCAAGAATAACCTACATGATGGAAATGGTCATGAGTTTTTTTTTTGTGTGTGTATTCTTTATTCGTATCCCAATTACCTTCCACCAGGGAGATGTGTGAATGAAACACACATTATACTCACCTCCTTCTGTTGGGTTGTGCTTGAGGCCTATCCACTTGCTGCTGCCTTTGCTGTACAGAGACAGGAACTCTTCCTCCTCCTGACTGTGGATGCTGACCAGGTTAGCTCCTCTGGCGACACAGTCCTCATGTGCTGCCCCCCAGCTCTTCTTCTTGGACCAGCCCAAATTGTGGAAGAGCTGCAATAAATTAGCCATTAAATCAGCGCTGACCCCTGCAGAGAATTGTGTTTAATTCACTTCTTTATATACCTTATAACAGTTTCTGAAGTGAGGCAGAGCCGTCCAGCTATCAGCACAGCCCTGTGCAGGAGGAGGAGTCGGGGGCTTAGTGGGTGGGGTGATGTCAGGCCTGGGTTTCTCACAGACAAAGGCGTGTTTCTCTGAGCACTGCTGGTCATCCCAGAAACCACCAATCTGACCCGTTGTCATAGTCACACAAGTCCCATCCCCGTTATCTAGAGACAGAAAGGACATTTTCCAATGTGTATGTACTGTATCATACATGTCTCATCCTTTCCAGCTGATATTAGGGTTAGTGTTTAGTTAGTGCTGTACCTGGCTGATCTCTGTCCCAGTGAGTGAAGGTGAGAGGTGAGCCGTTGTCCCAGATGTAGTCGACCCCTCCACCTGCCTCTCCTTTAGCACGCAGGCCGATCCACCACATACCCGTCTTTCCTGACAGTGCCACTGTAAAATGGGCCTGCTCATAACTGCAGTAAAAGACAAATAGATTCAATTAAAAACTATGGCTAACCAGGTTTTTCCTTTATCATGACCGAATCCTTAAGACCCTAAATCTGCTACCATTATGTAATGTATAAATGTCTTTTAACAAGTTACAGATCAGAAATGTGACAAAGAGAAATTCTAAAGGGAAACATCACAATAACATTTAATTCCCACACACTCCACATCGCACGCATCCTTAAATGATGACGGGAAGGGAAAAATTAATACAACTGTGCCCCTGCAAATAATGTATTACACTATTGCTGTCCAGAACAGTAGAACATAAAGAAGTCTGAGAAAGGGAGAAAACCTTTAGGCAAGAATGTAACAACAAGTGAGGTAGCTCAAACATTCTGAATAAATAAAGAAACTGACTTTATTCATCAAAAAGGTGGACAATAGGAATGGGGATAGGTTGTCACTCACATGTCTCCGATGTGCAGTAAGAAGCCGTCCTGCTCTTTACAGAAATCCTTAGCCTCTGACCAGCTCCTGGTGGTCTCCTCCATCCAGTAGCAGGAGTAGCCGTATGCATCCCAGCCCTGTCACATATCACAGACATATCTTGTTACACAACATGCACTGTTTTTATAGCATCATTACTCAGGTCTAAGCTTGGATAGAGGACAGAAAAATAAAAAAAATAAAATGTATGGGTAGAGTTTGTCCTACCTGAGCACACCCATACACAGTGGGTTTTACAGAGGGCAATGGGTAATGTGCTTTGGGCATTTTACATATGTAGGTATTGAGTTCTGTACAGGACACGTCGTTCCATCGTCCAGTCTGGAAAAGATGAAATTAACATAAAAATGACCACAATTCACTGCAAAAAGAATAAAGATACACTTTTGTCAGATTTTGGCTTTGAATCTGTAGTATAAAATGTATAATACTAGTATATGAGTTATTTCAATCCTTCTCACCTGGTGTAACATCTCAACACAGTCTTCACTGAACCCATCGTGGTTGTTGGGTTCCCCTGGAGCCCAGTAAGTGAAGGTAACCATGTGATCATCAGACCAGGTGTACATACCAGTCACAACCAGGTCATTCAGACCAGTCCACACGTCACTGGTGGCTGTAAAAAAAAAAAACAACAACCTCAGAATAAATTCAATTAGATATTTTTAATGTGCTTTCTTTTTCTTTTCTCTATCTCAGCAGCCTACCAAAGGCCACAAACTGGCAGAGTCAAAATGTAATCACTAACCCTAAATGCTTTATGTGGGAGAGAATAAAAGTTCATTTTAGGTGTTACCTTTTCCTTCAACCTCCTTTCTACTTTTTTCTAATTTTTTCAGCTTTAATCTCCTATTTTTCCAGATCCATACCCATGTACAAGTAGCTTTCCAGCCAGCTCTGCTCCTTCATTGAGAGGATGGACACGAGTTGAGCACCGATAGTCCTGCAGGTGTGCTGGGCACCATGCCATGTTTTTTTGTCTTGAAAAGGTTTGTAGCAGAAGTCTCCAAACTCGTACCAGTCAGGCCCTGAACACCTCAGCTCTGTAGGACAGAATTCAGAATAAGTGCAATTATCGTGAACTAAAAAACACACACACACACACACACAGTAAAACACACAAAAAGAATGGTCTGCTCAGAGGAAAGAGATTCATTTAGTAAATGCATCTCAACTCACCCCCATCTGCAAAAGTGTACGACACAGCATAGTTTCCATCAAATCTGTAGAAAAATAAATGCGTTACTAAATTAGCCTCCCAGGACTGAAAAAGGGATTTAGTTTGAAACTCTGCTGCTTACTGTCTTGAGGTGATGCCATTCCTGGTGGAGCCCGCATAGAAGTTCTGTCCTGCAGCTTTCAACAAAGTACAGTCTCCTCCGATGTCATTTAATATCACTCCAGCATGGATAGCTGCAGCACATATGTTTGAGTCCTGTTAGAGGAGACAGAGCAGAGAGAGAAATATATATTTCTATAAAAAAAAAAAAATCTTTCCTCAATACTGTACTGAAGTTGTGATACAGGTTAAACAATACACTCACATACCCCACGATATACTGTAGTGCCGTACACTCTGTAATTAGCATTGGCACAGCTAGCTGGACAATGAACACTGAAAAACACATGGTAATCTGTTGCTTCAGTGTGTATGATGAACGGAAATATCTCAAAATATCACACAGAACAGAATACAAAGGCTACATAGTATGAAGTACATCACTATATGTGTAAAAATGTTATTTCAAGTTTCACTTACGTCATTTTATCATTGGCAAAGTTGAAGTTGGGCACATTGGCGCATGTGATTGCATCTGTTGAACCACAATTTTTCATTATTGGCCATCAGTGTTTATTTGTGACGACACTATCACAGCAGATTCTGAACAATAATAAGTAAGTATTTATTTTTGAATATATAGGTTTGTAACACTATACGTGTGTAAGACCACATGAATTTCACATTACAGGATAATAACGTTTACTTTGACTTCGAAGTGTTTTTCTTACAGTCTGGTGTGCACCCTAAGACGTCGAAGCGAAGGCCTGCCTGACCGCTGAACTCCAGTGGGAGAATGCGGACATACTGGGCTGACACAGGTGTACCCAGTAGCTGAGTTTCAGGACTGTTTCTGTCTGTTGAGCCTGGGAAAAACTGGAAATCAAGAAAATCCAGAATGACAAACTGTTCTCCGTCTTCACGGTTTGGTTTTGAACCAGGAAGGTTTAAGTTCAGCAGGTGGCCGTCTCTGCTTACTCACCTGGCCGTCAGCAGTGTAGTCAGTCCAGCTTGTTCCGTCCGTACTGTGCTGGATCTTAAATTTGGTGAGCCAGTGGTCATTTTGAGGACAACCCTGGATTACTATTCCTGTTACTTTTCTGGTCTGGCCCAGATTTACCTGGATCCAGCTTGAAGTTGCTGGAAGATGGGACATTATATGTAGAATGAGGTTAATGTGAGGATACCAATTCAACATCAAATAAAGATGAAACTCTGTCTTCCCCTTTAACAATCGATTAAAATGTTATTTGTATGTGTGACAGCTGGGGTGGTACATACGGCTTCCTGAAGGCATCCAGCAGGAATTTCCATTCAAACGAGCTTTGTTGGGAGTGAAGAGACCAGTGGAGGACGAAGCAGAGAGCTGGGAGTCTGTGATGTTCCCGTCCTCGACACCCAGGCCTTGCAGACACACTGTGAGCAGCCAAATCACAAATCAAAACTTTGATTGTAAAATATTCTGGGGCATTTTGTGATACTCTGGCAGACATGGAGGTTGGATTTTAAACTGCTAAAATGAATCAAAAAAAACGAAAAGAAGAGTCCACCTTTTTGTTCACAGCTGTAGACGATCTCAAGGTATTTGGAAACTGTGGGACAGGGGTCCACCTCCACATGGGCGAATGCAAAGCAGTGAGGATGGTTGTCACATTGCTTTCTAATGTAAGGAAGGACACCTTCCACTGTGCAGCTTCCTACAGAACAGTGATTATATTTAGATTAAACATAGATCAATATTTACTTATTAATACAGCATACGATTTAATGTCAAAAGGCAACAATAGGCTACACATTGCCATAGTGAGTACTGTGCAGCACCTCCCCCTGAACCATCCAGGTGTGGACAGATGTCATCACTCTTTCGTCCGTAGAAAGCCGACTGGACGTTAATTACACTTCCATGTGGACAGTGAAGGACAGCAGAGGAGTCCTGGCACACCAGCGCCGTCATGAAACCTGCAGCAGGAAGGATTCACACTTCAAGTATTTACTTGATGGCAAATTCATTGCTGTTTCATGCCATTTGTAGATATAGTTGATGTGCAAATATAACACCGTGGTAAAGTTGGTTTTATATTGGACGTTGGATATTCGACACATTCGAAAAATCTATTATGCAGCTTGCCCTTTCAACCTATTCATGTCAAACCACTTGTGATGAACTCAGCTAACCACCCTACACATTGCACAAAGCTTCGTTTTTCAAAAAACCCCAAATTTAATTTTTTAAATATTTTTTTATGTAAATAAATGCTTTGAATCTATTATCGGCCTGACCTTTTGACCTATTCAGGTCAAACCCCTTGTGATGAACTCAGCTAACCACCCTACACATTGCACAAAGCTTCGTTTTTCAAAAAACCCCAAATTTAATTTTTTAAATATTTTTTTATGTAAATAAATGCTTTGAATCTATTATGCGGCCTGACCTTTTGACCTATTCAGGTCAAACCCCTTGTGATGAACTCAGCTAAGTCCCCTACACATTGCACAAAGCTTATTTTTAAAAAAGAAACATCCTTTAATTTTTTTTATATTTTTTTATGTAAAAAAATGCTTTAAATCTATTATGCGGCCTGTCCTTTTGACCTATTCAGGTCAAACCACTTGTGATGAACTCAACTAACCCCCCTACACATTGCACAAAGCTTATTTTAAAAAAAACCCATCCTTTAATTTTTTTAATATTTTTTAATATTAAAAAATGTCATAAATCTATTATGTGGCCTGACCTTTTGACCTATTCACGTCAAACCACTTGTGATGAACTCAGCTAACCATCCTACACATTGCACAAAGGTCAGGCCACATAATAGATTTATGACATTTTTTAATATTAAAAAATATTAACAAAATTAAAGGATGGGTTTTTGAAAAATAAGCTTTGTGCAAGGGGTGAGTTCATCACAAGGTGGTCTGACCTGAATAGGTCAAAGGAACATATCATACATTTCTGGCATTTATTTACATTAAAAATATTTAAAAAATTAAAGGATGTTTTTTGAAAAAATAAGCTTTGTGCAATGTGTTAGGGATAGTTGAGTTCATCACAAGTGGTTTGACGTGAATAGGTCAAAAGGTCAGGCCACATAATAGATTTAAAGCTTTTTTTACATAAAAAAAATTAAAGGATGGGTTTTTTTAAAAAAGAAGCTTTGTGCAATGTGTAGGGTGGTTAGCTGAGTTCATCACAAGTGGTTTGACGTGAATAGGTCAAAAGGTCAGGCCACATAATAGATTTATGACATTTTTTAATATTAAAAAATATTAAGAAAATTAAAGGATGGGTTTTTTGAAAAAAGAAGCTTTGTGCAATGTGTAGGGGGGTTAGTTGAGTTCATCACAAGTGGTTTGACGTGAATAGGTCAAAAGGTCAGGCCACATAATAGATTTATGGCATTTATTTACATTAAAAAATATTTAAAAAATTAAAGGATGGGTTTTTTAAAAAAAGAAGCTTTGTGCAATGTGTAGGGGGGTTATTTGAGTTCATCACAAGTGGTTTGACGTGAATAGGTCAAAAGGTCAGGCCACATAATAGATTTATGGCATTTATTTACATTAAAAAATATTTAAAAAATTAAAGGATGGGTTTTTTTTAAAAAGAAGCTTTGTGCAATGTGTAGGGGACTTAGCTGAGTTCATCACAAGTGGTTTGACCTGAATAGGTCAAAAGGACAGGCCGCATAATAGATTTAAAGCATTTATTTACATAAACAAATATTAAAAAAATTAAAGGATGGGTTTTTTGAAAAAAGAAGCTTTGTGCAATGTGTAGGGTGGTTAGCTGAGTTCATCACAAGTGGTTTGATCTGAATAGGTCAAAAGGTCAGGTCACATAATAGATTTAAAGCATTTTTTTACATAAAACAAATTAAAGGATGGGTTTTTTTTTAAATAAGCTTTGTGCAATGTGTAGGGGGGTTAGTTGAGTTCATCACAAGTGGTTTGACGTGAATAGGTCAAAAGGTCAGGCCACATAATAGATTTATGGCATTTATTTACATTAAAAAATATTAAAAAAATTAAAGGATGGGTTTTTAAAAAAAAGAAGCTTTGTGCAATGTGCAGGGGACCTAGCTGAGTTCATCACAAGCGGTTTGACCTGAATAGGTCAAAAGGACAGGCCGCATAATAGATTTAAAGCATTCTTTTACATAAACAAATATTTAAAAAATTAAAGGATGGGTTTTTTGAAAAAATAAGCTTTGTGCAATGTGTAGGGTGGTTAGCTGAGTTCATCACAAGTGGTTTGACCTGAATAGGTCAAAAGGACAGGCTGCATAATAGATTTAAAGCATTCTTTTACATAAAAAAATATTTAAAAAATTAAAGGATGAGTTTTTTGAAAAAAGAAGCTTTGTGCAATGTGTAGGGTGGTTAGCTGAGTTCATCACAAGTGGTTTGACCTGAATAGGTTGAAAGCGTAAGCTGCATAATAGATTTTTCGAATGTGTCGAATATCCAACGTCCAATATAAAACCAACTTTACCACGGTAAATATAACTGATCATGACATTCTGTTTTGTTTTAAGAAGTCACTGTGCAGAAGCCATGCCAGACAGTGAGGAATTGTTACCATCATGAGGTGGAGGAGGCTCAGGTGTCTTTCCTGAAAGAGGAAACGTGAGAATAGCATTACAGTCAACACTCTAAATAAATGGGTTAGGGTGAATTAATGTCTTCTGTTTGCAAGTGTCAACAACAAAAATTAAAACAACATATCTTACCTTTCCGCTTGCAGATGTATCCTCTTTTGTTCTCACAGTTGTCGTCGTTCCAGTAGCCGTTGTTAATATAAATAGACAGGCAGTCTTCACCGTAATAGTCGTCTGGGTTACCTGTGAAGAAACATGAAGAATGGGAATTCAGTTGTCATTTTTCTGCAAAACAATGATTCTTATATGCTCACAGAAATTGTGCAGAATATATTTGGCTTTAAATTAACCTGTATTCCAGCGGATGTATCTGAAAGGAGAACCATCTGACCACTCCCAGCCGCCTTCGGTGACAGAATCATGACCGCCCATCCACAGAGAGATCCCTGTGGGACTCAGCTGGATCAAGCCTGAGAGGAAGCATCAAAATACAAGTTAGGGCGAGTCAAGCTTAATAATATTTCCAGAAAAGTTTCTTTCTACCAGAGAAAGTTTTGTCTGGAAGAAAATTTTAGAAGTATGTTTTGTTGAACTTGCTTCCACAACCAACAGTGATGTCACTGTGTCCAGGAGTCCAGCTGTACACGACTGCAGCAAAGTAAGAAGTTAAACCACTGAAGGTCAGTGGAAACAAGATTTTTGGTGTTAAGTTCCTCTTTAAAAGCACTATGTGCAGAAATTGACAAATGCTTGTTGTTGCCCCCTGGTGGTAGTACCGTTTTAAAAATAAACTGTCGCATATACCAGTACACACCACTACACCTTCTCCCACACAGGAAAGCAACACATATACAGACTACAGACTAGACCAATTTTCACCAGAATTGTCTCACTTTTCTACAAACAAATATAAATATATTTTAAATATTTGTCCTTGTATTGTATTATATTATATTGTATTCTATTCTATTATTATTTCATGTATATTGTATCCTATTATTTAATGTGTGCTGTGGGTCTGATATTTAGCTGCTGCAACACTGTAATTTCCCATTTTTTTGTGATCAATAAAAATCTATCTATCTAGTCACACAGTGGCTTTAAAGCAACCTCAAAATGAAAAGTATATAAGGTTTAAATTTGTTTATTGGTAGTGTATATATATATTTATATATATATATATATATTACACTTTAGGTAGTTAGAGTATGACAGATTATTAGAGTCACTGTGGAATTAAATTGAACTATTATATAATTATATAAATCGTAGTATTAGAAAATATCTGAATATTACAATTTTATTTTATTTTTTTATATTGAACACGTTATTGAAAGTAAAAACAAGGTGACACCGTCTGACGAGAATTCACGTACAACTTTATTCTTGGAATATTGAACAACTTATTTCTTATGATATTTCAGTTCCAGACATAATTGGGACAAAGACATGCTTTAATGTAGTCCTTCAAAAAGCTTATGTGGTATATTCGAGTAAACTGTTACGCAAATACCTGTTGATATACTCATGTGAACTCTCAATGAAGAACATGAACAAAGAGTAAAGATGTAAATGTAAAGGTCATACCTTGTATGAAGGCCTGTTCGAAGGGATCGGTGATACTGACGAGGTCTCCTCCCTGGTTGACACAGTCGGCCCGAGCTTCTGCCCACGTCCTCATGGACAGGTAGTTAAACTGGTAGCAGTGGTCGTTAAAAGGGTCAGCCATCCAAGAACCACATTTCTCATTCCATCCTGTAACAAACACAACAGTCCATATATCCAGATAAACACACATATTATCGGACTCAGAGCATGCTTAAAGTGTAATGATCAGTGTAGTATCAAGTTAACCTGGTCCAGATGTTGGGGGCCGGGGAGGAGGTCCTTGTCCCTTGGCTATGGAGAGACATAGGCAAAGAATCACTACAAAATACAGAATGAATACAACACAAGA
This sequence comes from Perca fluviatilis, assembly GCF_010015445.1. Classification (NCBI taxonomy): domain Eukaryota; kingdom Metazoa; phylum Chordata; class Actinopteri; order Perciformes; family Percidae; genus Perca; species Perca fluviatilis. Next base: position 23,020,687 of record NC_053128.1, on the reverse strand, counting down.
GGCATACGGTAAAAAAGTAGTATATCAAACCTTTTTTGCAGATAAATTTCTTAGTGGAGGTGCAGAAATCATCATTGAGTTTTCCAGGTTCATGGTGATCCATCCCTCTGAGGTGCGCACAGTCCTCGTTGTCCTCCCAGTTGTCTGGCTGGTTGGTCGCCCATGGGAGGAGGTCCTGATAGCCAAAGAAACAAATGTTGCTTCATCATGAGCAGCTTCACAGTCAGACTGCAGCATTTTATTAGTGGAACATTGAGGAGAGAACAGAATCTTACATGATTTCTAAATGTTTGTGATTATGGGGGTTGTTCAAGATGATTATTTAATTTCTTGGTGTCAAACTCATAGCAGTTTAAAGGTATATGTATCAAACAATATGTTCATGTCGTCATCACTTACCGCAGGAGTTCCATCGGTGTATACCCACTGATTTTCAACATTGATATCATTCAAACCAACCCAGGCTTCCCCTGGCATGTGAGCTGCAGATAAAAACCAAGCACAATATTTTTACATTCACAAAATATATAATATAACATATAATTTCTTGATAAATTATTTCATGATGATTAGATGAACTAGAATGCTTTCTTAGCCGCTCACCAGTTAGGAAACTCAGTTCTTCCTGTGAGTGGAAGCTGGCCAGATGACCCTGATCTCTGCTACAGTGAGTATCAGCATCCTGCCAGTTTTTCACTGACTCACTCTCAAAGTGATAGCAGAAGTCCCCATACAACAAATATCCAGGGTCACAGTGGGAATCTGAAGCAAAAACATGTATTAACTTTTATTAAAAAGTTATTAACAAAGCTTTAGCTAGTCAGTATGTGAGGAGGAAACATGAAGTCTGACTGACCAGGAGCTGAAGTTGGTTTGATGTTCTGTCCACCTGTCATCTCACAAATGTAACCCATGCTCTTGAAGCAGCTAGTTGTTTCCCATTTGCCCTCATAATTTCCTGGAAGAGAACATGAAGTGATGTTGGTCTTACAATGCCTGCCAAAGTGTCAGTTCGAGGTTAAAATGGTTCAGGATTCTACCTGTGAAGATTTGTCCACAGTCCCAGGTGCCAGCAGTGTTTCTAGGCCAACCAGGACCATAGTTTGAAAAAGTAATCGCTCCTTTATCCACCCATTTGAAATCCCCGTCCTGGTCCTTATCTGGTAACATCACAAACCGCAAAATGAATGAAAAGAGCATTTTCACAAATCACATTAATTGTAGCGATAACAAGACATTTTTGTTTCTGTTTCACAGTGAGCATCAAAACATATAGTGTGAAGAGTACCTGATAAACCGATCCAGATGTCAGGAATGTCAACTTGGTGAAAGTCTGGAAGGTTTCCATTTATGAAGAACTGTTCTTCTTGACTGCACATAAGGAATGGGTCAAAAATAACAGACAGGGTAAGATTTCTACAGTTCTCCTGCAGTCCTGCTCAGCTACTCAGTCTTTTAGCCTCTTTTAGCTCATTGTTTTGGTTTTCTGGCCCACAGCAGTCAACTGTTTTAAGTTAAAAAGCTCAGATAGAGCTACTATACACTACACTAAAAGGCAACCAGACAAAGCTGCTAGTAGTAAAATAGTTGAGCATTTAGCAGCTATAGAGATAGATATTCCCCTTAGGAGGGGGTGGAGACCAAAAACAGATCTAAGAGAGTGAATATTAGACATTCATCTCATTGTTCTGTCTGCTTGATGTGTAAATAGGCACCTGCTTGCTAAAACATGTGCAACTTAATAATGCCAATATTATGTTGAACTTGTGTTTTCAGCTTGTTTTTTGCCAAAAAAATCAATAAATACAGCTTTACCTTTTGGGATAAAACCATTGAAATGTTTATCTATCACTGGCCAAAACATAATGTGGTCCTAAAGTCAGCAAACCGACTCAGTATTGTATAAATTAGCGACCATTAGGTGATATTAGCAATGTTAAGGGTGGTGGTCATACAGTATCTGTATGAATTCAACTTTTGATTTGTAAGAGGAAGATTGTGCTATTTCTTCTTTTAAAAGTTACATTGTTCCTACCTGTTTATAATCAGCAGGTGGGCCCCCATATCGGAGCACTTGGTGCTGGCCTCATGCCAGGTGGTCAACAGATTGATATTACTGACCATCCAGTAACAACTGCCAGCGAAGCTCAGCCAGCCAGAAGGGCAGATGGCTGCAGGGGAGTTTTAGGGGAACAGCAGGAAAATGTTAGAGGTAAAAAGGAAAGAATCTAAACAACATTGTTATACTTTTATAATGAAAATAAGAGATATCATCTTTGTGTATTTTCAAAACAATCCATCTTACTGTTCAGTGGTCGTTTACACATGTAAGGACGTTCATATCTGCACACATGGGATCTCCATTTCCCAAATGTAGTTGATGAATCCTTGATGATCGCAGAACATGAGCCGGCCTGTGTATCACTGTTGGACAGCATGAGTTTAAACCTTGATAGCACAAATTAATATTAATTTAAATGACTAGCAAACAGTTTTATATTTTACCCTGAAGGTTCACCGTTCGCCCAGTTTGTGTACCCCACTGGGAGAGCATCAGACCAGGTGTACTGACTGTTTCCTGCTTCAACTTGACATGAAATCTTGTTGCATTTCTGAAGAATCAAAGCTCATATTAACATTGATGTAATCGATATTCATATCCAATATTAAATAATAAAGAGGCAAGTGAGCTTCTTAATGCCAGTATGCTCCTCTCACCAGTGTGGAAAGCCCAATCCAGAGGTCAATCCATGATGGATCCAGTGATCCTGTGACATACTGCTCCTCTTCTGCTGTGGCAATGGACACCAGGTCTCCTCCGTCCTGCACGCAGTCATGTCTCGCTGCTGCCCAACTCTTTCTGGTGTCCGCCTTCAATTTGTAGCAGCTGGAGCCGTGCTGTGTCCAGCCGTTGGCTAAGTCACACTGTGGGCTAGGATTCGCTAAAGAGCAGAAAAGAAAATATGTTTTAGAAGTAGTAAGTCCCCCTCGTTCAGCCCATGATCTAGAGGAACTATAAAGTATCTGATCTGAGCTCATTTATGTTGAGATTTGATCAATTTTGCATGAAAATAATAAAAATATTATTGGTTTAGCATAAATTTAAATCTTCAGAGAAATCATAAATGAAAACAACTATTATTCCACTTAGAGTTAAATGTCATTTCTGTTACCCATGTAACCGAGGAGAAAAACGTAGCCTTAAAGAGTTTCAGTTTTACAGTTGGCGGACTTACGGTTCATGTACTTGCAGATGTATTTCCTCTTAACGCCACAGTTCTCGTCATTCCACTGTCCAAAGCTAGATCCTACTACCTGACCACAGTCCTCCCCGGGTTCATCGCCCCAGTTATCAGGCTGGCCTTGCATCCAGTATCTGAAACAAGAGAGAAATTATTTTGAATAAACTTCAGTAAAAAAGGCTTTTATCACACTTTAATTCATGTACAACTTTAATAAATGTAACTCCTTTTGCTGATATTTAAGTGGTAACAGTATTACATACGATATGTATGGTATAAAAAGACTCCCATCACTCCACTCCCAGACACCTTCTGAGATTTGGTCATTTAGGCCGATCCAGTAGCTCTCCGTGCCAATTTGTGTCCTTACCCACAACTAGAAATAAAAATAAATTAACCCAAGTGTGTGAAATGATAAGAGCACATTTATCAAACTTAAATCTCTGCATGCCTCCTCACCCTTTCATGAATGTCCAGAATGCTCATCAGGTTGGTGTTAAGCCCCAAACAAAATGCGTTGGCCTCCATCCATGACTTTGTATCAGTTGAAAAGAAGTAACATTTATTCTCATACTCCCTCCAGCCTTGCTGACACTGGCAATGGGCTGAAAACACAACAAAAAAACAAATTATTTGTGCATGTATATAACCAAAACATGATATATTGATGAAAAAATACGTTGATTAGAAAATAACAGAAATGAGGCAGTACATCAAAAATACTACCCTTCTCCACCCTACTCACCTACTACCACCATGCTTTTTAATGAAACACTACGATTTTAGTTTATTGGTCAACTAAATACATATTAACCACAGCAGTATGTTAATCACATGTTTACACTGCTTCAAAGAAATACTTTTTTAAATACGGACGTATGTAGAATTGATGCACTTGAATGGAATTACGCAGATTACAAGATAGAATAACATCTTTTGGTCAGCAAGAATAGTAGAATAAAAGTATTGTGATTACTTTTCATGGTTGATAAGTAAAAAAAAAAAAGAAATTGCCCAGTTGATGGGAAATTTCACAAGATGGTAAATCATTTGAATGCCCATCAATCATAAAAGTCCCATGACAGATCCACAGTCCAGCCATGCCAGTCAACTCTCAAACAAATCTTTGGGTAATGTTTGACTTTAACAACTTCAACAAGACTATAGAATCACATGTTTTGCACGCATCTGTAATGAGTTGAAAGACCACAAGAAAACCATCACTGACACAAAGTTGAACTGCCTCCCAACTGACTTTCCATCTCAAACAATTACATTACCACCAGAGAGAGGCTTCAAAAACGTCAGATACTAAAACCTGCCATCAGTGCCTAAAAGACTAAACCATTATACTCTGTAGCTTGGATGACCACTGATAAAAAATATTTCAGAATAGAAAATATACTACAATCCTCTGCCAGTTAAATTATTTCCTAAGAATAAACCATCATTTCTTTCTAAAGACAATTGGTAAACAAAAATTGGCAGGAAAGTAACCCAGTGTAGAGACATTTTCTTCACATTCTTAAGATAAGCAGTTGATTTTATTAAATATTTGTGACAGAAAGTAGTAGTAGCAAACCAATATTAAAAATGAGTTGAACACCAAAGTACAAAAGGTTTAGAAGTCTCTTGAACGATACATTTTTTATTTCTTTGTTCTGATAAACAGACTATTAACCGTATGGCTTATGTAACGCTTATTCTGTGGTATCCACTCAAGTAAATATACTGCTCAGATAACTGCTGTTTGTATTATACGTTTAAAGAGCCTTTTCAATTTCCACTGTAGGAATTGACATGAATCTTTTTTTCTACCCATCTTTTTGTTACTTTTATGACAAAACAAAATATTCATGTGACAATATTATGGTTCACGCAATCTTTCTTCCATTTTGGATTTGCACATTATGTGCTCCATGCCCTTTTAATAATTTCTTCAAAAGAACAGAAAAAAGCTGTAGTTAATCAGTGCTCCCAACAGCTGCCTCACATTAAAAACACAACTTTCGATTCATATTTCATTAAGTTCTTGTTCGTTGATACACTTGTGTCTTTGAGGATTCCAAGAACGGGGTTCAGTGCTTTCAAGTTTATACCTCGACCTCCCTAAAAATGTAATCAAAAAGACTCACCGCAAGCAAGAAGAGCAGCAAAACTGAGCAGCTGCAGAAGCATTCTTTGTCTTCTGTCCCTTTTTTATTATTTTTCTGTGTTCACCTCTCAAGAAGAGTTTCTACACATCTCAATAGCTTTTAAGTTTTTCTCCAAACTCCCCTGAACCTGGCAGTGTGTGTGATGTGCTCTAGCTCCCAGTTATCAGACCTCTGAGCATCTTCTCTTTGGTTTACCTCTTTTCAGCACCCGTCCAGGGTCCAAAGACTGAAAGCAGTAAAACACAGATGACAAACACTTAACCTCTTGACTTATTTTCTACATTACAACCTACGGTAGTTTGCCCCCAAATAAAACAACAAAGTTGGATATTTTGATTCCACAATGCACAATATTAAGGGTAAAACATTATAATTCCATACAACGAAGAACAACAATTACCAATAATACACAAATTTGACAATGCAAAATAGGCATATTTTCTGAGATAAAAAACTAATTATTTTCTTCTACATATTACTACTTGCTGAATGCATTTTAATGTACAACACCATGTGTCGATTTAATTAAGGTGCTTCATTAAAAAAATGTACTTACCTAATTAGGAAATTAAAATGCTAGACATATATCATTTAAAGCTTTTTCTGTGTGCTATTTATTCTTTGTACTAAAAAATAATTGTTTAAAATGGAAGAAATTCTGTGAACTGTGTGCTAATAGCCCCTAAGAAGTCATTTCACAATGTACATAATAATGATAGATCATATGATTCTTTTCTTGATATAGAATGTATAGAATGTTGAAAAAAAGTCATAGTATAGTATGTCAAAAATAGTGATAAAAAAGTCAGTATAGTATGTTGAAAATTGTGATAAAAAAGTCAGTATAGTATGTTGAAAATTGTGATAAAAAAGTCAGTAAAGTATGTTGAAAATTGTCATGAACAGGTAATTGTATAGTATGTCTAAAAAAAGTCATAGTATAGTATGACGAAAATGACGTCTTTGCTGCATTGGCCGTCGGTTCAATTCCAACCTGCAGCCATTTGCCTCATGTAATTTTCCCTCTCTCTCCCCTTTCCTGTCTAAGTATATAAAGTCATAGTATAATAATAATAATGTTGAAAACAGTCATAGTATAGTATGTTGAAATAAGTGTTAAAAAAGTCATGGTACAGTACGATGAAAACAGTGATTAAAAAAAAGTCATAAAAATCTCATAGTATAGTGTGTTGCAAACAGTAATAAAAATGTCATGGTATAATATGATGAAAAAAGTGCTAACAAAGTCATAGTATAGTATGTGCAAAATTTGTGATAAAAAAGACAGTATAGTGTGTCAAAAAAGACGAAGTTATAGTATAGTATGATGAAAAAAGTCACAGTATAAAAGTATAAAGTCATAAACATTTCAAAAAAGTGATAAAAAGTCCTAGTATAGTATGTGGAAAAAAGTCCTAGTATAGTATGTGGAAAAATGTCATAGTATAGTATGTGACAAAAAGTGTTACCAAAGTCATAGTATAGCATGTAGAAAAAAGTCACAGTATAGTATGTCGTAAAAGCAATAAAAAGTCATAGTATAGTAATGTCGACAAAAAAACTCCTAAAAAGTCACAGAATAGTAGGCTAGATCGAAAAAGTGATGAAAAGTCATAGCATAGTATGTTGAAAAAGGCAATAAAGAAGACATAGTATAGTATGTTGAAAAAAGTGATAAAAAGTCATAGCATAGAAAAAGTCATAAAAGTGACAAAAAGTCATAGTACATTCTATCTATTCTATCTATCGAAAAAAAAGTCATAGTATAGTACGTAGCCAAAAAAAGTCATAAAAAAAGTAATAGTACAGTATGTCAAAAAAAGTCATAAGAAAGTCATAGTATAACTTAACCGCTATCTTCAGGTCAGAGACTTTCTGCGTAAAACACTACCCGTGTTTCCAACACTGCCACCTTGCAACCCGGTTGAGGTGCTTGTAGAGCATACTGAATCATTTAGCAGCATCATTTCCATAATATACAATAAGCTCACACAGGAACATCATTCTCAGCTTCCCTCTCTAAAGGCTGATTGGGAATTTGATTTGGGTGAAATCATCACTGGTGATACAGTGGGGCAAAAGAGTATTTAGTCAGACACCAATTGTACAAGTTCTCCCACTTAAAAAGATGAGAGATGCCTGTAATTTTCATCATAGGTACACTTCAACTATGAGAGACAGAAAATCACATTGTAGGATTTTTTATGAATTTATTTGCAAATTATGGTGGAAAATAAGTATTTGGTCAATAACAAAAGTTCATCTCAATACTTTGTTATATACCCTTTGTTGTCAATGACAGAGGTCAAACGTTTTCTGTAAGTCTTCACAAGATTTTCACACACTGTTGCTGGTATTTTGGCCCATTCCTCCATGCAGATCTCCTCTAGAGCAGTGATGTTTTGGGGCTGTCGCTGGGCAACACGGACTTTCAACTCCCTCCAAAGATTTTCTATGGGGTTGAGATCTGGAGACTGGCTAGGCCACTCCAGGACCTTGAAATGCTTCTTACGAAGCCACTCCTTCGTTGCCCGGGCGGTATGTTTGGGATCATTGTCATGCTGAAAGATCCAGCCATGTTTAATCTTCAATGCCCTTGCTGATGGAAGGAGGTTTTCACTCAAAATCTCACGATACATGGCCCCATTCATTCTTCCCTTTACACGGATCAGTCGTCCTGGTCCCTTTGCAGAAAAACAGCCCCAAAGCATGATGTTTCCACCCCCATGCTTCACAGTAGGTATGGTGTTCTTTGGATGCAACTCGGCATTCTTTCTCCTCCAAACACGACGAGTTGAGTTTTTACCAAAAAGTTATATTTTGGTTTCATCTGACATTCTCCCACTCCTCTTCTGGATCATCCAAATGCTCTCTAGCAAACTTCAGACGGGCCTGGACATGTACTGGCTTAAGCAGGGGGACACGTCTGGCACTGCAGGATTTGAGTCCCTGGCGGCGTAGTTTGTTACTGATGGTAGCCTTTGTTACTTTGGTCCCAGCTCTCTGCAGGTCATTCACTAGGTCCCCCCGTGTGGTTCTGGGATTTTTGCTCACCGTTCTTGTGATCATTTTGACCCCACGGGGTGAGCTCTTGCGTGGAGCCCCAGATCGAGGGAGATTATCAGTGGTCTTGTATGTCTTCCATTTTCTAATAATTGCTCCCACAGTTGATTTCTTCACACCAAGCTGCTTACCTATTGCAGATTCAGTCTTCCCAGCCTGGTGCAGGTCTACAATTTTGTTTCTGGTGTCCTTTGACAGCTCTTTGGTCTTGGCCATAGTGGAGTTTGGAGTGTGACTGTTTAAGGTTGTGGACAGGTGTCTTTTATACTGATAATAAGTTCAAACAGGTGCCATTAATACAGGTAAGGGACAGAGGAGCCTCTTAAAGAAGAAGTTACAGGTCTGTGAGAGCCATAAATCTTGCTTGTTTGTAGGTGACTAAATACTTATTTTACTGAGGAATTTACCAATTAATTCATTAAAAATCCTACAATGTGATTTTCTGGATTTTCTTTTCTCATTTTCTCTCTCATAGTTGAAGTGTACCTATGATGAAAATTACAGGCTTCTCTCATCTTTTTAAGTGGGAGAACTTGCACAATTGGTGGCTGACTAAATGCTTTTTTGCCCCACTGTATGTGGCTCTCAATCCTGCAAAGAGTACATGGTTCATCGATATGTGCTAGACACAGCTTAATGCAATGTAAAATTTTGCACCGCTTGCACTGGACCAACCAAAAACTTTCAAGACACTTCCCAAATATTAGTCCTTTATGTAATCGATGTCGTTGATGCCCTGCCACTCACACCCACATGTTTTGGGCTTGCAGCAAACTTAATGACTTTTGGTCTTTGATTTTTGGGGCGATCTCAGATTACATAGGTGCAGGTATAACCATCAGTCCCTGCCCATTCGTGGCCATTTTTGGTGTCTCCCCAGATCATCTTGGTCTGTCTAAAACACAGTCAGATTCCATTGCTTTTGTGACTTTTATTGCCAGACATCTGATCTTACTTAAGTGGAAAGATCCTCACCCTCCCACTTTTACACACTGGACTGTAGAGGTGTTGTATTTTCTTAAATTAGAAAAGATAAGACATTCTTTAAGGGGCTCTGTTAACAGATGTGATGAGTTGTGGAACCCATTTATCAGCCATGTTAAAGAGAAAATCCAGCTACCTGCAATGTAAGTTATCTCACCTCATGCCTATTGCTTAACTCTGAACTTCATTCTGTGTAGTCATTGCCTAGTCTTGTGTTGTGCTGTGTTTGTTTGTTTGTTTGGCGGAAGGGTATTCTGATGCGTTGTCTATACTATTTTGTCTGTATTATGTTGTTTTTCTGAAAATCTCAATAAAAATAAATAAACAAAAATTTAAAAAAAATCATAGTATAGTATTTAGAAAAAAGTTTTACAAAGTCATGGTATAGTATTTTCGAAAAACAGTGATAAAAAGTCATAGTATAGTATGTTGAAAAAAGTCATAGTATAGTATGTCGAATAAAGTCATACTTTAGCATGTTGAAAAAAGTGATAAAAAAGTCTTAGTACAGTATGTCAAAAAAAGTCATAGTATGTTGAAAAAAGTCATAACAAAGTAATGTCAAAGAAAGCCTGGAAGAACGTGCAAATACAAAAACTCCCGGCCCAGACTGGGGGTCAAACCAGTGGTCAATGAGTGTACTTTCTTTTACTACTTTCTACTTGTTGCTGATTTTTTAAGAACAGTCTTAACCACCACGCCACCAAGCAAAGTCGTAGTATAGCATGTTGAAAAAAGTCATAGTATAGCATATGGAAAAAGTCATAGTTTAGTATGTTGAAAAAAGTAATAAAAAAGTAATAGTATAATATGTCAAAAAAGTGATAAAAAGTCTGTAGCATGTCAGAAAAAAGTGATAAAAAGTCATAGTATAGTATGTTGAAAAAAGTCATAGTATAGTATATGGAAAAAAGTGATAAAGTTATAGTAGAGCATATGGAAAAAAGGCATAGCATAGTATATCGAAAAAAGCCATAGTTTAGTATGTTGAAAAAAGTCATACCAAAGTCATATTATAGCATGTTGAAAAAAGTAATAAAAAAGTCAGTGTGTCGAAAAAAGTCATTAAAAAATCATGTCAAAAACAAAATGGACCTGTCAAGACTGGGGGTCGAATCAGTGGTAAAGGGGTGTATTGCCTACTTGTTGTTGTTTTATCAAACAGGCTTAACCGCCACACCACCAAGCAACCAAATGATACAGGTTGAAAACAGCAATATAATAGCATGTCGAAAAAAGTGATAAAAAGTCATAGCATGTTGAATAAAGCAATAAAAAGTCATAGTAAAGCATGTCGGAAAAAAAGTCATAAAAAAGTCATAGTATAGTATGCTGAAAAAAATCATAAAAAAGTCTTAGTATGTCGAAAAAAGTTATAAAAAGTCTTAGTATAGTATTTCGAAAAAAGTTATAAAAAGTCATAATATAGCATGTGGATATATATATATAAAAAAGTAATAATATAGTAGCTATGTCAAAATAACTGATAAGTCATGAATAAAACACTAAACTTAAACAGTGATAACACAAAAATGTAAAAGATATTAAAAAAATGAACTCAATTTCTAATAATGGAAGTGTTGTGAATGACATCTGTAAGTGAAAGTGTGTGGTAGGAGTAGCATTTCAAAGAGGAAGAAGCCTGAAGAGGATTTGAAAATTGTTCCATTGACTTATATGTAAAACATTTTTTTTGAAAAAAAGCTTAATATTTTCAAAACTATAAATAGCAGAAAAGAGTTGAATATTAGCCATCGTGTCCTCAAGGAACTAAACATTTTGATATTTGAATGTTTTTTGCAGCTGAACGTATGCAGGAGTTAGAGGACCATAGAGAGTTGAAGAATAAAGAATCGGATACACAGCACACAACCATTTGTGCAACTGGAGCTTCAGCTCTCTTTAAAGCCCTTAATGACATGTTGATTACAGGAGCCCATCACATTAGACCCAGTGAAACCACAAAGTCCAACAGACAGTTTATAACAACCACGTTAACATTCAATAAAGTTTATACTGCCAAACTTCTGCCTACAAGTGTTACTTTTTAACTTGGTTTAATAGGACGTTACAAAACGATAAACGCAAATTCTCATTTATATGTTGTATTGTTCAGCAGACATCAGAATCAGGAAAACTCCTGATGCCTCTACTTCTCAGGAAAGTATAATTTTATGACTCATTGAGAAAAAAAAAAGGCAATGCATAGGAAAATGAACCAAACTCTTTAGTTCAGAGCAGTGTGATGTGCACGTTGACTTTTCATAACAGAATTTCATTTTATAAAAAGGGGCATTACAACAAACTTGATTCCTGAAGGGCTTTTTGGTACACAGGTCAAAGTCAGTCCTGACTGGAAGGCTACATTTCAAAAAGTGTTACAGAAAAAGAAAGAGTAATTCCACCAATAAACTTTAGACATAACTTTATTGTACCAATGTATTCCAATACCATGTAAATAAAATAAAAAACACAAGATGGAAGCCGTCAGGAGGAGAAAGAACAACACAAAGTCCAGTAAACATTTCAAAATACTTTCAAAAGAAGTTTCTAACAAGGTTGGCAGCAAGTTTTACTTATCAAAATGATGTACCAGGTTGATAATATGCACTAATATTTATACCGGCAGGACACCAACTGTGCAATATGTATATTTACATTATGAATGGACTAAACATTTCTGTTTTAACTCTGTCATGTGCCTATTCTGAAAAAAACTAAACTGTTGCTAGAAAGTATAACATTTTCTGTAGATATGGCAGAAATAGACACGAGTCTTAAATAAACATCTTCAAACTTGTAACATGAAATTCTCCATTTAGGACAAAAATATACGCCGACTTCACATCTATTCTAGGAAAATAGTGCACAGCAATTAGATAGTGTAGTAAAGGATAATACCAAAGATACAGCCATTTTATTATACAGAATGTCCATATATTAAAATATAATGCAACCATCTGCAGAGACAAACCTCAGCTGCACCTCATACACATATGAAAGCACTCCGATTAGGATTTCTGACAGTCCAGCTATCGTCAAACACAAATCTTGAATTTGAATTTCTGTCCCTGTCAGTTGGAATAGATCTCTATACAATAATGTAAAACTGCTTATAATTGGGGAGGTGCAGCACATTGCTCTGATCAGTCCTCGACTCTCAGGAATATAGTCAGCAAACCTTTCTCTATTCTGAGGTTGAGGTAAAGGTGGCGACTCAGGATTCAGCAGGCGTTGAACCAGATTTGCATCTACAGCTTCCCAGAACGGCTGACGGACTTTTTGCGTTTGGCACTTGCAGCAGTTAAAGTCTTCGGCCCCGTCACCTCCTACCCAATGACTGATTTGTGCCAATCAGCCTTAAATGATTGTTCAAACACAATTAGAGGCAGATCCAGGCTACAACCACTGGAAGATGATCCAGCTTACTGCAGTGGGAACTGCTGATAGAATCATTCTGAAATGCACCTTTACAAAAGACTGACGCTTTCACTTAAACCTGGCATAAGATCACAGGAATCTTGGAAATGTATTTGACATCTTAACATCGTATTTCAGATCGACTGATGAAAATGTTAATGAAATTGTTAATGCTGTAACTACACACGCTGCACTGCAAAAAGGTGTTAAATCCAGTTTGATTTCTTGCAAATTACTGATTTGTCACAACTGCAGAGCCAACAAGTAAACTAGAGACAGACTTAAAGTCTTAAAGAAAAGACCTTTAAAATGCATTTATACTGGCCTACTATACGGTCCACATTCATAATGTGCAGTTAAGCTAGTAGTTCTGAATCCAAACTCACCACTCATTCTTGAGATGTTAGTATTAAATACCAAGAGGCTCAGCTACTATGTTCCCTTAAAAAAAAAAAAAAGTCAAAACAATGTCAAGGCAGTCAAACAAAAGAAAATACAGTACAAAATACTACATCACTGATTGCGAATAACACCAACAGGAGTCTAGGTCTTGAATGTGTCATTTTGACAGGTTTGTCAGATGTGCACTTCAAGTCAGCGAATCCTCCCTATCCCTCAATCACTGTGTGCAAACTGAACATCAGCTGAAAACTGACAGTGGCGACAGTAATGATGCTGGGCGAAAATCCCTCCGTCACTGTCTGTGTGCTTTGTGTTGTGCAGTGATCAGAACGGATGCTGACCCGGCAGTCAGTCAGGTAATAAGTGGAGCGGCGGTCACATGCAGTTGGCCACGTTGCTGGAGCCCTGGCCGACGTCCCTGATCTGGCTGACGTGAGACGAACAGACAGCCACTCCAGCTCCGGCACGGCAGTGAGACACTGAACCCACCAGCTCCCATCTGAAAAGCAAACGCACACAAATACATCACAACAAAATAATAAGAAAACATACTAACAGTCCTAAACATTATAGCAGTATTTTTGAGCTAGGTCTGTAACTGCAAAATTAAAATTGGTCTGGACTATTTGATTTGTGTCTTTAACTCTGTGCGTATTGCAGAGTTATTGGTTTGTATTTTCTGTTTTTGTTTTCTAAATGTGAATTGTATTGCCAACAGGTGAATGTTAATTCAAGTCGCTTGCTCCTTCAGCTAGCTACTGTAATATCGAAGAACCGAATGCAAGGTGATGTTAACCTCGGTTCTTAAATTATTGGACACACTGACCGCATACATGGAAACACCTACAGTATAGTTTATCCACATGGGTTATTAGGGATGTTAGGCCATCCTAAATCCCACCTTGAGACCTTAGAAACACTACCCATAGTCATCATTCATCGCCTCCTCACCTGTTCATTCGCGGCTCAAAAGCCTCCACTGTGTTCAGGTAGATGTTCCCATTGTGACCGCCGACTGCGAACACTCTTCCCATCACAGTGGCTACACCGACTCCCCCACGTGGGGTGGTCAGCTCAGACACGTACTCCCAGCGATGCATTCGTGGGTCAAAGCGCTCTACAGAGCTCAGGGGTGAATTGTCATCAAAACCACCTAAGGGAAAGACCAAAGTGACGATTATTAAAAATCACAAGAAATTTATCCCAAGTGCTCTTGTTTAAAAAAAAAAATAAGGGGTCAAACAGGAAACTGGCATGTATGATATTACTTAACATGAAATAAGGACACATGAAATCTGGCAAACAACACGCTCAGGTGTAACAACTGCTAACCCTCTGAGTAGGATTATGTTGATGGTAATGGAGCAGGCAAAAGACAAGAGGATTTCACGGATGTTCATTGTTGTACAACAGCTACTGACCAGGCCAAATGCCACTACAGACATTTAATGAGCCTTGAATGAACCATGACTCTTCAAATTCAAATGGTATAATAAAAATCTCACACTCACACTCTGTTAATCAGTTACCAGATAGCATGACAAAACATGAACTTTTGTCTTTCCTGATTCATGCATTTGTATATAAAATTGTAGGGTGTGTATCTAGGAGGCATGTGACCTAGTTGTATCGAAGTCTGTAATTCCAGTCACTGCAGCACAAGCAAATGTGGACAATATACAGTACCAACCATTTCTGGCAACACCAGTGATCTGATCTGAAGAGATGAATATTACGGATGTTTGGTTTATTTATTCCTCTCACCCACTACATAGAGGCAGCCGTTGAGTTTGCTGACTCCATTTCCAGCCCGTCGTTGGCCCATCTCGCTGACCTCCGTCCACTTGTTGAGGTGTGGGTTAAACCGCTCCACACTGGACAGTGATGCCACGCCATCGTTGCCTCCCACCGCGTACACAAAACTCTGGCGAGGAGAGGGTATAAAACAGTGAAGTCCAGAGTAGGTATCATATATCCGTGACAATTGATTGACCTTCCTTTGCAGTCTTACCCCCAAAGCCACAGATCCCACTCCTCCTCTGGGTGTGTTCATCGGCGCCACAGCGCTCCAGCAGTCACTTTCGATGTCATAACGCTCCACATCGTTAAAGCAGGAGTTGTCATCCAGACCTCCAATAGCGTAGATAGGACCACCGAGAGCCGCCAGGGCTATGCCCCTCCTGAGTAAAACGCATAAATTCATGGTCAAAGCCGTATTTCTGCTGTTTACCAAGTACTCTAAGAACAGTAAAAACATACTGTAGATAGTAAATGGAAAAAACTAACATTTTCTAAGTCAACAGGAAATAATTACATCAAAATTTAGGATTAATAGATCAACAGCAGAGTTTTAAACGCTAAAACTAACAACTACAGGAGTGTAAAGAGCAGTATGAATGATTTCTAGGCTTTTTGTAAAATCATTAGTTTCCATATGTGAAATTACTTTGTCCAGCTTAGTGGATTTCAGCCCACAGACAATCCTACTGGCTCTGGTCAATTGTGGTTAGCTCCACTGCCACTTGTGTTAACTTTTTCAACGGCAAAAGTGGAGCAAGCAGCCAAATAGTGACAGTTTTAAGGTAAAACACTGCAACAACAATTTGATGCAGGTGTATTAATTACTCCCTATTGCTGTTGTGACAATGCTGAAAATCAGAAATCACATAAGAAAGCTGGAGGTTGTAAAAAATGGCTCCAGACAATTTTTCTCATCGACGCTACAACCCAAGAATCGTGTTTTCAGAACCATACCGTCCGGATTTTCTTTTTAATCACCATTTTTGGTGTGAAAACCAACCAAAATGAATTGGAGCATTCTCTCCACAGAAGAAAGTCCAATTCACATTCAGTAGCATCTGTGTACCTCTTGGTGTTCATGGAGGCTTTCATCATCCACTTGTTGGTGAGGGGGTCAAACATCTCCATGTTGCCTAAGTGTTCATTACCATCATGGCCCCCGACAGCATAAACCTTGCCTAAGGACACAAACATTAAATTGATTTGAAGATGAGTCTTTATGATTATGTCACCTGACCAGTGATGTTTTCATTTGGTATGCTGTAAGGTATACTTTATGCCCTATAAGTGAATCTGTAATCCAAATATTTCATTATCTTCTCAAATATTAGGGTATTGTATTTGCAGAAAATGTCTTTATAATATAAACTCAGTTGCCAGTTTATGTAAATAATAGAAACACCTCTCTGTATAATGCAATACAGCACCAAAAACTGCAGCCTCCAAAATGATCATGAAGTTGGATCAACACCCCTCTTAAACGGTTTCATTCAAAACTGAACATAATAACTTAAAGAAGGTTCTTACCTTCTACAGATATTACACCCACGTGACGCCGTCTGCTGTTCATTTCAGGACCAAAGAACCAGCTGTTCTTAGTGATGGAGTAGCACTCGATGCTGCGAAATGGGTCACCAGAACCCCCTCGGCCACCCACACAGAACAAAACCCCTGAGGAAATGGAAGGAAAGAACAAAACGTTGGCGCAGCGAGAGATCACATATCATGCTTTATGCCCACAGGACCTAAGAATAAACACATTTTAAAAAGTTGGAAAAAAAATAATAAACAAAGTGAAAACAACAAATTTTCTATAAACTAGAAAGTTATTACATTTCTGTAAATTTGCTTATGTTATGAAGTAACCCAGAAAAGCATTTGGTTTCATTACTGTAGCTGTGTATTCTTTAGGACGATAAGAAGAAAGTGCAGAATGTTACTACAAATGCCATAAAACCAGTAGTTACATGTTCAAAGCCAAACACCAACACACAAGTATTACCTGCAGTGTGTTTCCGGGGTATGGTACGGACTGAATATTCAAAGTCCAGCACCACCTTGTTGCTGAGGTGCAGGTGGTAGTTCCTGGCTTCGTCCATCAGGTCGCGACAACTCAGGTTACCTTTAATCATCTCGTCCTTAGACACTGTTCCACTCAGGAACTCTACAGGGAGCAGGGGGAGGCGCACCTGAAGGAAAGACCAGCATACACATTGTATTGTGGTTGTAAAAGTGATTAAATAAGGCTGTGAATGTATATATGTAACACTAATTTAACACACACACACAGTAATATAGCTAAAGCTTCAGATAATCAGCAAACCAGAACATTCAAGTCTACTAGAGCACACACAGAGGTACTTCCAAACACACACAAAAAACTAAACTTCTGGAGATATTAAATTCAGGAAGACGCAACATTAATTTACGTAAGCTAAACCAAACCACGCCCTGTGATACCCTTAAGCTATGCACTCTCTAACCTGAGACATGATCTGGTCCAGCCAGGCCTCGTGGTGCTGTGGGTTTGCTTTCAACCATTTCACTGCTGCATTGTACACTTCTGTCTCTGAATGGATATTGAGCTCGCTGGAGGACAATAATGTGCGTAAGTGCTGGGGAGACACGCATGTAAAGTCCTCACACTCCACTACCTCAGTGAAGTGTTCACAGGCATAGCGGTCAGCCATGTCCATCAGGTCCACACGGTTGTGGCTCTCAGCGAATGTACGAACTGCCAGGCAGTTGGTGGGGTGAAAGTGGGCCTTCATGTACTCACAGCAGGCTCTCGCCACCAACTCCACCTAATAGATATAAGCAGTAAAAAAAAAAAAAAAAAGACATTTTAAAGATGATCTCTTACATAATAGGATTCTGTTCTGTGTACAAATTGTTATAACATTTTGAAGTGTACACTAAGAAAATGCAGAATCCCTTAGTTCATGTTGTTACATAAAACTCATTGACTGATCTTCAGCCGCTAATCCGGGTTCAGGTCGCGCACGATCATGTAAAATAAGGAGAACAAAATGCCTGCGCAGCTTGTTGATTGATTGTATTTGTGTTTTTTCACCTGAAGGATGCAGGCAGCATAAAGTAGTGGCTGGACATTGTCCACAGTTAATGTGAGCTTGGAGGAGTAGGCAAAATGCACCAGGTCCTGGATGGCATCACCATCAAAGTCCTTGATCTCTATCAGTTCCTGCTTAGCCTCAGACATCTCTGACAGAAACATGGCCCTGAGGGAAGAAATAGCTACTTAGACAAGAAATACCTTGCGCAAAGCTTTGTGTTCTGCAAAAACAGACAGACATGACAATATTCAGTCTTTGATTTTTCCAGGCTCAGGAAAGTTTAGAGATAGTTCTTTGTTGCTTAATTTCTGTATGTTTAGTCAGAGCAAAAAGTGTATCTGGCATGTAATATTTGACTTTAAGAAAACACATCTATAGGTCAACAGGTTCCATTACGTCATTATGGAGATTGGATGCCCGTCAGCAGGATAAAAACCCTCTTATCTATCCGTGCTGTACTGAAAATTGCTATTATAGGCCTATTATAGGTTAAAAATAATAAAACCTAAAAATGGATCATACCTGAAGTAAGGGATCACACAAGCCAGCACTAGCTTGTGACATGGTATCAACCTACTGCCAACCTACAAAAAGAGACACAAACACAACATGCATGTTTAAAAAAAAAACAAGCAACAAGCCACACACGTACACATTATTAGAAATTAAAATAATCATTTCCACAGTATGACTGTTCAGACAGACTGTACTGTGATTTCTGTAGCTATTCAGGGATTGCAAATAAATCAAACCACCACATTCAACTCATAATTGTGATGAATTAGGTTCACATGTATAAAATGAAAAGATGACTTGAGATAAATTTAACAAACAAATCTCTCTCGCTCTCTTTACTTGAGCCCGTGTAGTGTGACCTACCTTCAGCGTGACATCACAGAGCTCTCCTACTTCATAAAAATGCCGGAGGGAGTTATGGAAATCCTTCCAGGCCTCATGAGCCTCAAAGATAAAGGACCCATCAGGCTCACAGTCTGCTTTCGATGCCCTGTTTCCAGGCCGCTTCTCCTTGGGCTTCAATTGCTTGGCATGGTCTGGCACCACATCCCCTGGTGCCATAGCTGGCTACAAGTAACAACACCTATAAGAGAGATAGAAAGAATTGTATATATTCGCTTAGTCAGTTTTTCACTCATTTTCTGGTTCCAGCATCTCAGCTGGATAATATTTTGCTCCTTTTCTCAGTCTTATATCATCATGTATTGTATCATGTGATATTGTTGGGTTTTGGACTGTTGGTCACAAAATTAAGACATTTTAAGACCCTTTTCAATTTTGGGAATTTGCGATTGCCATTTTTATAGTCTAAACAAATAACTCAGGAATTCAAAAAAAAAAAAAAAAACTACTATTAACAACCCAAAACAATTGTATGGATAGGCTGTTAAGAAAATAGTAATAGAATAATTGCCCATCTCTAGCAATAAGCAGACCAACTTGTCACTGGATCATGTAAGAATAACTTGCTGTCTGAAATAGAAACCACAACTCGATGCAAATGACATTCGACAGGCTTCAATGGAGGAAACAAAATAAATTAGTGGTGGGGGGGTTGCCTTCCCTTCCAGCTGAGCAAGTTTGATCAGTCTTCCTCCCCTTTACTCATTCAGCAGAGACTGGAGACAAATGTGAAGAAGAAAAAAAAAAACAAAAAAAAAACAGGACAAACAGATTCCTCCAAGCACACACAAACATGACACACCATGCAGAGAATACTGTGCAATCAAACCCATAAAACATCCTACCTATTGCTGAATTTGATGAAAATCTCCACAGCTGAACAGATAAACTGAGAGCAGACAGCCAGAGGCCAAAGCTCCACCCACACCTTACAGACGATGCAGTGTCTCTCTTTTAAGCTATTTCTCTGACTGAATGGACTCAGTGTGTCGCCCCCTCATCACTAGTCCTCTCAGCTATAAGAACAGAAACATCAAGTCCCATCACATGCACTAGTGATTAAACTCTCTCGCCACTTCTGTTTTACTTTGTAGGCTCCTGGTTAGGCTTCATCTTTAACACCACATGTAGGGACTTTCTAATATCCACTTAATTCAACGACAGATTAAGACACACTTTCATGGCCTTAAGATGATAACATTGTCATGTTGCATTATTTATGTTTAACGGCAGAGATGTATTGCACAACTCAACTCCACTGAGTATTAAACTGAAAAACATCATATGCCAACAGCAACCTCTTTTTAAAAAAAAAAAATAAAAAAAAAAAAAAAAAAAAAAAAAAAAAAAAAAAAAAAAAAAAAAAAAAAAAAAAAAAAAAAAAAAAAAAAAAAAAAAAAAACAAATGATTTTTACATTTTTTTTATTTAAAAAAAAAGTAATTACCCAACTAATGAGCTTGTTTCTGGCACACAGATTTTCTATACTTCCCTCACATTTAAAGAGATTGAGAGTAAAGCAGCTTGTGAACAAGACTAGGTGGGAACCTAGTATATGGCTGAACCATGCATGGTCAATGTGCTTCATTGTGGCCAAATCGTTACAGTCAGGGACAGTCAGCGGTGGTGTCTATAATGTGAATATGGAATTGTGTTCATCAGTAGTGGTTCCACTAATATTTTTTTGTTGTGTACTGAAGTAGCATATCACATGATATTTGTTTGAGATAATTAATGGAGGACTCCTTTAATTTAATGAATTCAACAATGTAATCATGCTATTTTCAACAATTTGTTTTTCTGTGTTGCCTGAAATAATGATCTCGAGGAGCTGCAGCATTTGTTCATGGACAAAATGGTTAAAATGGTGGTGATACCAGCAACAACAACAACAATAACAACAACCATGTATTGAGGAAGTTGATCAGCTGATTGAAGGGTGATAGAAGGTAAAAGCCTGTGGTGCGCAAATACATTTTGAAAGGACAATGGCTATTGGGGAAACACAAACTCACGTCATCACACTCAATCTGACCAGTGGTGTAATTCTATATCTGTTTATTTATCGTAAGTACTATCGTTATTGCGATATTCAACAACGTTACCGCATCTCGCATATTTTCCTCATATCGTGCAGCCCTAACCAACAGGTTATTTACTCCAGTATAACAGTGTGTAGGCTGTTTTATCTTGCCTTGCCCAAAATATACAATAATGTGATCCATATGCAGCCAGTGGTGGGAAAAGTATTCAGCTCCTTTACTTAAGTAAAAAGTACTAATACCACACAGTATACTCTTTACAAGTAAAAGTCCTGCACTGAAAATATTACTTAAGTTAAAGTATTAAAGTATCATCAGGAAAGTGTACTTAAAGTATAAAAAGTAAAAGTACTAGTGCAGAAACTGGAAACTATCAAAACAGTTCTGTCAATCAACTGTTTAATCATTTCAGCTAGTTGTTCAGCTAGAACACAAAACACATGCTTTATTATTACATTTAATAATAAAGCATGTGTTTTGTGTGCAAAATAATTAATTTTAAAGTAATTAGTAACTAATTCTGTCAGATTAATGTAGTGGAGTAAAAAGTACAATATTTCCCTTTGAAACGTAGTGGAGTCGAAGTATAAAGTGGCATGAAAAGTAAAGACTGAAGTAAAGTAGCAAGCACCTCAACATTTGTATAAGTAGGCTACAGTAGTACTTAAGTAAATTAACTTAGTTACATTCCACCACTGAATGTAGCCTATGTAACAGTGGCTTTAACAGCTAGCTACTCCTGGACAATAGAATATCAAGAGAAGAGGTAACGTTAAGGATTTAGGATAAGACACCACCTATAAAGTTACTGCAAATATCAGTTGTTCAACGTAAACGATAGCTAGCTAGCATAGTGAATATTGCTGCATGCCGTGGTGTTAACGTCGTACTTCTAACGTTGAACCAAATAACGTTATTGGGTTTTCTCTCTAAAACCAGACAAAATATAACGATACGACTTGAAAGAACGTGATAAAGCTATTAAAGCTACTTTCAGCTAGGAGATTAACGTTTACGGTTAGCTTGTTGCTAAAAGCAACCAAAAGCAACTAGCAGGCAGACTAGCATCAGTCCACTAGCTAATGTTAGCTGGCAGGGAACGGAGGATTTAAGCGAGAGTTTAGCGAAAATACTAAATGTAGAATGCTACAAATGACTATAAAACATCGGATAATCGTTGCATTAAGTCAAAAATATTTCATTTGAGTACCTCATGTCGCAGCAAGAATTAAAAGATGCCGGCTTCTTTGAGTAGAATGTTTGGTATGGCACGTTTGTTGTGATTCCAAGTGCTTCATGGGTATTGTAGTTTTAATGTATTACCTGAACAACAGCTGAAGAAACAATATAAAATGCGGTCAGGGAACTAGAAGCTCCTCATGCTGGTTAAAAGCGACAACTTTAAATATAAAAGAGTAACACACTTTCCGATGTATTTAATCAGAGAGGGCATACAGTAATGTTAAGAACCTATACTATGTTATCGTTTCCCCAATAGAAAGCAAAAATAAATGATCAGAACAGACACCTCTCTTCTCTAAGAATGTCAAAGTTGATTTACCTATTATACAGTTTATTTGCTCAAAACATCCGAACAAAGAGTCGGTGCAGCTACAAATTCTTTAAAAAGATAATTATTACGGCACACACATACATAGTACCACATTCTTAAGTTGTCAAATAGGACTGTACTTTTAGATTGAGTCAATTTATTTTGTCTTTTGCCTCACTAAACACAAGTTCCAGTAAATAACACTGACATGTTCAAAATAAGGGACTGAACTACAGAGTAATGTGCAACGTAAGAAATGTTGTTACAATTGTTATATAACTATATTGGCCAATTAAATATTTACTAAAATTATACATTAACACCTTCACATCCTGACTGAGTTTTATATATTGTATATCAGTGCAGCATCAGCTTATTTATGCTGTAAACACCAAGCAGAAATATTGACAACAGGTCATAAATGTGGAAAGATTGTATACACCTATACATTCCTATGTATATATATATATATATATATATATATATATAAACAAAACAATATAGCAATTGTGTGTAAATATGTTATGAACAGTTGTGTTTTGTATAAATAATAACTTTCTTTGAAGATCGGAACAAAGATTTATGACAGTTTACACAGTGCCTGTCATGTGCAACTTAACTCAACTAGAGGTGTTCTCAGTTAAATGATGATACTATGGAATTTAAAGAAAAGAATACCCAGACCATTACACTTCAAATTACTGAGATACATCATTTTCTTGACATTCAAACTTTGACTAATGGGAGGCCATTTATCATGGAGGGAGTAAGAGCTGTAGAATTAACAGACCTGAACATAACAATTTCTACTGTATACCCTAGGGTGTAATTTCCACTGGGGACACCGCCCCCCCACTTTCAAATTTTGAACAATTTTAACTCTATAAAATGATTCTCTTAAGTCTTGGCGATTGCCCCTATATTAAACAATAAAGAAAGTAAGACATCTTTTTCTTATATATAGTTTAGTACTATTCTTTCTGGCAGGATTTATCATTATGATCAACTTTATTTATTTCCTGGATTTTGTATCATCATAGTTCCTAAATGTATGTAGAAATGCAGGAAATGGGATTCAAATCTAAAACATTTTTCTGGCGGAGGACCCCCAGACCCCCTGTTTTGTGTCCCACCCACTTCTTAAACAAAAGTTACACCCTTGCCTATACCTATACAGAATACTTAACACAATAATTATCAAAGATTGTTTATTTTAGAACAGAGTAAATGTATGCAGTTCATTCAATAATACAATAAACTGACCATTTTTTACAGGCTACTTAGGGATGTACAATATTATTTGACATTCTCTGTGATGCTCATCAGATGGCCAGCACGAGGAAAATATAACATTATGTCCATGTATCCTACTTGTACTGCTTCTTCCTTTTCAGGAGTGCATCCCGCAGAGCAATCTGGATAAGAAAATGAAAATATTTTCAGTTGAAATGCAACTTCATATTTAATAAAATCAATGTATCTACAGTCAAATGCAGTAGCTATTACTGACAGTTGTGACTTACCTGTTTCTCTCTGAATGAGCGTTTGCCTTTGGTTCTGACATTCTGACTGTGTCTCATCATCATGAAGTTCTTCGTCTTCCTCTTATCCTTGTTGGTGGTGCCAGCGTGTGGGTTCAGCTTGGTCCGCTTCCTGACAAAATCCTTCCGGTCGGGCCGCCCCGCCTGGAGAATCACAAGAAAATCATTAGAGCTTAAAGGGTTAGTCAATTAATATATTGGTTGATCGACAGAAAATGAATCAAAAACGCAAATAAATTATCTTGTTCCAGCTTCATAAATGTGAATATTTGCTGGTTTTTCTAAGTGTTTAATGATAGTAAAATGTATATTTTTTTTCTTTTTAACCTTTTTCTGACATTTTATAGACCAATATAATAATGAAAATAATCAGCAGGCTAATATACAATGGATGAATAGTTATTTGCAGCCCTACACAATAGTAGTGTCACAATATACAAACTGCTCATAATTGACTTTCTTGGGTCAACAGTGTTGCAGCCATGATTCTACTGGATGAGTAATTCTTAGAATAGTTCAGACCACATAACATTTAGAGAAAGGTTTTACCATTGCTGTTGCCAGGCGCGTTTCCTTGTCTGCTTTTGGTTTCTTATGCAGTTTCTCAATATTCCTCAAGGTCAGCACCTCCCCTCTGTAAGATTTAGAGGGAGAAAAAAAGCATGAAAAAAAACAACCTTAGAATGATCATCTATCTTTGTCCAAAAAAGAAAATCACAAAACATATTCTGAAGACAAGTTCCTACATCCTATTTTCTGCACATTCTATGTATCCTGAACTTGTGCACATCGCTCAGCATTTGCACATCCTGCACTAATCCATACAGCCTCTTTTCTTAATGTTAAATAGTTGTTATAGTGGACAATATAGTGTTATTTGTTTCTGTATTTATTGTTCGTTTATTTCATTTTAATGTTTATGTATGCACCAACAACCAAGGCAAATTCCTTGTACGTGCCACTTACTTGGCCATAAATCCTTTTCTGATTCTGATTCATCTTTGTAAATGATGCTTTAAGTTCTACGGTTAAATAGCTTTCAAACCTGCTCTCGTCCTCATCGTCGAGCTCCACATTTTTCCTTTTCTGGCCCTTGCCTGGCGCAGCGTTGACCTCCTTGGCCAGCTGGACCAGACGGATCTTCTTAAAGTCATCTTGAGTGAGGAGCCTGCTGCCACTGACCGCCGCCGCTTTGGCTTTCCTTTCCTCGACTGGCATATTCTGAAGCTTCTCCGCCTTACACAAACACACATAACTCTTATATTAAAACAATACATACATACAGTAACTAACCATCAGCATTTGAATAAGCTATACACTTTTATCTTCACCACTTCTCCTGTGTCTTCGTCAGATGAGTGGTGAACGTCCACCCACTCCCCATCTTCATTATCATCATCACTAATACTGGCGCTCTCCCAGCCATCTGTTGTAAAATATATTCACATTAGCCTAATATTGATCATCTACACACACACACACACACACACACACACACACACACACACAACAACACACACACACACACACACACACACACACACACACACACACACACACACACACACACACACACACACACACACCTGGATTCTGTTTTATATATCAGTTCAGCCACTGCAGTCCAATCCTACGGATTCAATAACAAAATAGCTGCTCACCTTCATCCTTCTCTCCCTCTTTGTTCCCCTCCTCCACCTCCAGGACTTCAGCTCCAGGAATATAATCTTTAGCCTCGAGCTCGCCGTAGTCTTTGATCTTGGCCTCTGTTGACGCCTCTGTGGGTCTCCCCTGAACAAAAAAGGTACAGTTTACAATTAATAACATTTTTATAGACATAGTAATGCATTAGTATACAATCTATACTCACTGTTGTTGAATGCAAAGACATCATTTCAGTTTTTTGGGTTAGGGTTACAGTAGTTTTTACAGTGTTTTAAAGTGTTTACAGTAAAATTCACAGTTGGCTCACCCTGTCCCTCTTGTTCAGCATCTGTGGATTGAGACTCCTGAACAGCTGGATCAGTCCTCTGGCAGACATCATCACATCTGAATACAAATACAAACAAAATCATGTTTTGTGAGGGAACACACATGCACACATCTCCTTCACTTTGTGCATTCTTGTAAACCGTTATAAAAAAAAAAAAATACACAGGCAAAAAAAAAACAGACTGGCAGTCACTCACTCTTGTCCTTGTGGGTCTTGTACTGGGCCAGGTCCTGCAGCAAGTCTTCATTGATGGCGAGTGGACAGCGGGCTGTCAATTCCTTGATGGCATTGATACTGTACAAAGTACAAAACGGGGCACAGATATAATATAAAAGTAAAAAAATACTTGGTAGTTACAAAATAGATGTATGGATTTGTAAAAACATTTTTTCCTTGACATGTCCATACAAACTTTGGAAGAAAGGCTGCTTCTTACCCCACAGTCATAACCTCCCCAGAGTTTCTGTCCGTCACGAAGTTGTTGGCGATGGTCATGATTACGGGTTCAATGATCTGCACGAGTAAGAGCGCATGAGAAGTGTTATACTGGAATCCCTATGTTAAATCCACGTGTTAACTAACATGCTACACCTGTAGATCTTAATGTACCTCTGGTGGGACGAGTTGATGTGAAGCCTGGGCAGCACACAGCAGAACCTTTGTCACCTCTAGAGAGACAAAAGTTTGCTTAAATACAACTACGTCTCATCAACACATGTCAAGAGTCTTCATTTACTTATTTTGGAGTTCTTTTACCTCTTTGATGTGGCTGTAAAAACCTCTGGACGAAGGGATAAAAATTGAAGAGGAAGAGCTGGAAAAGAACGGAGTATAAAATCTTATTCATATGGCACCAATGTGGGACTATATTTCGAGTTTGTATGTATGTATGCTCATTTCTGTATGGTTGAAAACGCCTAAAATAAATTTATAAAAAAAATAAATCTTATTCATATGTCATTTATTGTCATATTAAATCAATACAGAGTCCAATACATGTTTAGATGCTGTTATTGACTAATAATACCCTTGAGGAATGTTTGCAATGCTTATTCTGCACATCATTATCAATGCTCAATATGCTACAATATCCGGTAGAAATGTAATGACAGCAAGACAACAGCAGGAACAAGCTGTGAACACAAACTAGAGTGCAAACTTGCTGGTGAGAGCCACGTCACTTACCTCATGGATTCCAACCAGTCTGGATATGAACTCCATCATCATAATCTTCACCTCGAAGCGCTCTTTAGAGTCTTCCAACTGCTTCAAGAGTTTCTCGGCGAAATCTTAATAAACAGTGATAGTGATATTTGATGGTTTACTGTTCTGTAAATTGAAGCACAAATAACCCAAAACAAATTCTTTGTACTGCAATTGTTGTGGAGAAGACAGGTAAGCCTACCTTGGGGATCATGAATTAGGTGAATAGCAGAGAAATTGAACACTTCAACCTTCTTCTTTTTCTTGTGTTTCTAGAAAAAGAGTTAAACGAATAAAGTCAATTAATTTGAACACAATTGTAACAACATGAATCTTGCCTCTGTACTAGTTATACGAGTGGTACCTTGAGGACATTCATCGCCTTTTCCAGCTTCTTCTTGTTTTTGGAGGTTTTCTTGCCAGTGGAGTATCTCACCTTCAGGTCTCGGACTGTTGGTCCCTCCGCCTGAAAGATAAGGCTGATTCTTAACAAACCCATTTGTATATCTTACATATGCATTAAACTTTGACTTTAAAAATTGCTCCCTTCTAGACTGAGAAAAGTATCCTTTCTCACTACTTTGTTTTTTTTAGTACTTGCCTCTGAGTCTGAATCACTTCCATTTTTCTCATCCTCATCTTTGCCCAGAAAGAATTTGAGACCAGCAACAAGGATCTAAACAGGAAGAGAGGCAGATGAAGACACGCGGGATCGCCACATATGCAATAGAATAAAAAAAGCACTGCTTTCAACATACCTTTGTCACCTTGGAGAAGCACGCTGTTGTAATGACATTAACTGTTTTGGCATCATTCCTGTGATACAAACAAAGACATGCAGGTTAAAGCAATGAAAAATAATATTAATGTATTGTAAATGATGTCCAGGGTACAAATAAAACCCACCATATGTTCCTTGTGTATAGCTCCACCATTACATCTAACGAGATTTTTGCTGCTAAGGGATTACTGTCTCTCAGCATGGTGTACATGAAGTTCTGTAACGTCTGAAACAGACAACATTATAACACTGTTTTTTACACACAAAAAAACATTATTACACACAGTCAAACATGGCATACGTAACACATGTATGTGTACTTACTGTGTTAACCTTGTTGTTCTTGTGCTTGGCATTGATGTTTTTGATATCTGTTACAATGTGTGTGTACAGAGTCTGTGGAGAGAGAAGCAAATGTTTACTTTTGAAAGGAGGAAGAGGGAAACAACAAATGAGCACAAGATTAGAAAGTTGACAACTAAACATGATACAGAAACACATACAACACAAGAAAGCATTGGTCCGTTAGTCAGAGTTATAGATTCAACGCCATACAATAAACATAGAAATGAATCTGCAAGCAACAGGACAAGATTTTGGTATAGGGTTTCCTTTTGTAAAGTTTGGAGGAGGAAGTCTTGGCCCAGATATTTGCTGACTACACCGGAAACGCCCCCAGAGGCAATATCATCGTCAGATCGATGGGTTCTGAGATTGGAAAAAGCTGCTGTAGCTATTTTGAGGGCTGTGCTGTGCTATAACCTTTCTGAGAAGTTTGTCGTGACATCGCAGCAGCTCAAAGAAGAGCTCCAGGAGGCAGGTAGGGTCGATCAGATTTTTATTCCTCAAAAGAATCAGCGCCTTGCAGAAAGTCTGACAAAGACAGGAACACACACAATGTCGACAAACTCATATGTTGCAAGTATGATCAATTACTTAATGTGGATAGTCACATATCATCTTACCATTCTTAGGTCTGGCTCTAGCATTGTGTGGTGACTCATCAATAACCCAGACAGCTCTTGTGGAAAGGTGGTCATGTGCTGCATGTAGCAGTGGCAAACCTGAAGGACAAGAAGAACTGTAACTATACAACACATAGAAGGTACTACAGTTCACATTACTGCCGGAATCTCACTAAGTACATTTACTCAAGTACTGTACTTAAGTACAAATTTGAGGTACTTGTACCTTACTTAAGTATTTCCATTTTATGATACTATATACTTCTACTCCACTACATCTCAGAGGGAAATATAGTACTTTTTACTCCACTACATTTGTCTGACAGCTTTAGTTACTTTTCAGATGACAATTTTTCATCTCCTTCCTGTCCAGCGAAAACCACGTATCTCCAGATTTAATTATTTTGAATGTCCGTGATGAACTGAAGGTTGACGTGTTCCCTATTGAGGGAATTTCTCGTACTCCTTCAGGTAAATGAATCATCTGGAAAATGCATCATCACAAAGCTGAAAACGGGGCTATTTTTCTGAGCTCATAAATAGTTGACTTTGAGAGATAGGTGCTTCACACAGGACAGTGATGCTACAAACATATGTTGATCTTATAGAACATGATGCATTGCTGTTGATTAAACTACCCAACAGCATAACGATGAGTTACAATTAGCACAACCTTAAACATCTACAGCAGTAAAATGCAAAATACAAGTTATTGCATTTGCAGGAGTAATATTAGTCCAAAAACATCATGTATAATAGTAAAACACTCACAGGGAACATTACTGTACAATGCGTACTTTTATTTAAGTGAGGTTTTGAATGCAGGACTTTTACTTGCAGTGGAGTATTTTCACAGTATGTTATTAATACTTTAATAAAGGATCTAAAGAACTTATTCCACCACTGCTGATCAGAAATACATAGGTTCACTAGTGGTTACAAGCGTAAACACACACAGTACGTTACCTGAGCGAGAAACATGACAAGATCTGCCAGCTCCTTGTTCGGCTTGTCAGGCTGCAGTTTGAAGATCTGTACATTGGACTGGTAGTGTCGGTACTGCTGCAGAAACTGTTCAGAAATCACAAGTGATTCATTACTGCAGTATATTGACTGCCCTGCTGAAAATCCACAAACAGCTTTACTAGCTAATAACTTTAGCACTCCTGGCTAACTTCACTTACCTCATCTACGTACGACTGTGGATCTCTTTTAATGAGATTCTGCAGTTGTGGCAAATTGTTTGGCAGTTTGTTGTTTTGTCGCCCGGACATGGTTTAAGATGATGTTTGCGAGTATTTTGAGAGAAAAGTGTGTAAAACAGCAGTTCACAAGGCAAGCGTGGCAGATGTGTAGGCTGCCATTTAAGTTGCAGTGAAAAGTCCGAACGTCACGTCCGGTCCTGGTCTAGTCACTTCCGCTTTGATCGAAGAAGGCTTGTTTACTTCTTTGCGGCAGGTCTTGTGTTGTGTGTGTGTGTGTTAAACTTCTTTATGTTACACTTATCTTACTTTTTCTATTTTTCTACTTTCATATTAACCTCCGTGGTCCACGTCAGGGCTTATGTTGTGAATCGCTAAGCAGGCTAGCCTCTTACAAATACAGTGATTTTACTGGCGAAATGGTTATACTTATATTGATGCCTAAAAGTGCTGTCAATAGTAAGTGAGGGAATGCCAACCATACTATAAATGGCTGCATTGCAGGTGCAGAATGAACCACTCTTTGTCATCAAGAACACCTTACTTACTTGGAAAGTGCTATAATGCCTCACGATCAGAACAACATACAGTGTAGCGGGAGAAACTGTGCAATTAATTATATGGAGATAAATAAATTCTATTTTCCTCAGTCTGCAGCAGTGGTCTTGTGTAGTGTTTGGTGAACTTATTGTATATTTGCACTTTCTCTGTGTACTTCATTTACAGTACTCTAATCACTGAGAAGTAGAATAGCAAAAGGTGTTTTAGGTTAGCAACAGCAGTGTGTATGGTTCAACCAGAATTAAGTCATATGAGAGGTGTGTTTCATGTGGTAACAAAATGTTTTTTTTATAAATTAGTGTATAGTTTTTGCAAGAGTGTTTCATTCTGCAAAGGGTCTGAGGTGTTCTGCTAATTGTGTGTAGTGTTTTGAAAAACCGGTCCCAGTTTTCAAAATAGTGCTTAAGCAATTGAAAAAACACTAATGACTTGCCTGTAAAAATAAAGGTGAAATAAAAAATAATTATGAGGCATTTGAGGATCAGTTGTTTAATTTCTGTTCTAAGAATAAAAACATATGCAACATTTTTGCTACATGTTAATGCAAATGAAAAGTCAAAAAGATTCACATAACATGTTATGTTAGTTATACTTTAAAAAGCTGATGACATTAAATGTTGCAACTTAGCGTTTACATATTCTCCTATCAAGGCAATGTCCCAAACAAAACAAGTTAAACAAATGGAATATATAATATATAATGTAAACATGAAAGGTGGCTTTTTTTTTTTATAAAGTGATGGCCCAAAATGCATTAAAATTCTGTACAACAGAACAAACATGCAAAGACTGTTCACATAGCTCTTTAATTCTTCAATTGTGCATATAATAAAAGAAGAAATATACAACATAAGAAAATGCACTGGTGGGATGAAACATTGAAGTTAAGGACAACTGTATATGCTTGCCACCAATTTACAAATGGACACATTTTTTTTTAAAATATCCAAATGAAAAAATAATTTCCAAGAGATAAAAACAAGAAATAAAAAAATATATATTTACACTGCTTTCATCATATCTCATTTACATAAAATCCACAACTCCCTGAAAGTTTTGTTCCCATCATTTTTTTCAACCATTATAGATTTTAATGTTATCACTGCACCATTTCTTTTGGTGGTCCTGTATAATGTTCTTGGCCATGTAAATACAGTCCACTCATGAATTACATGCTAAATTAGTGTGGCTCACGGATGACATCCTCCCTTAAATTGACAAGAGCAGAACATATTCTTAGAATCTTGTTTATTTTAAGAGCCATGGTATCCGAAACAACCCGTGATAGTATTTTGTAAAGTTTTAAACGTCTGAGAGCTCTTTCAACATTAAATCTTAGATCTGCAGTAGTGTGTGTAGGGCACTCCGGTGCTGTGAAACTGGGCATTATTAATTTAATCTCCTTCCCTAACGGTAAATCTTTAATGCCAGAGCCTTCATCTACCATGACCTCATCTCCAGGCATTAAGTAGTCTAATATTCCTGAGTCCAAGGTTATAGATCTGTCACTGCATCTGCATCCATAAGCTGCAGAGATGAACATGATTAGGCCACAAGGGGCAACAGCAACCAGGTATTTCACTCTGTCATAATAAAGGCTGTACGATTCCCCCCTTGAATCGAGGGTTTGGGTTTTTTGTAAAAGGCACTCACTGCAGCGTATGATACATGTTGTATTTGGAAATGTCTTCTGAAATGTCTCAGGCATGGTTGCTTGAATAGTCTCTTTTGGAAGCCACGGAACTAGAGGGCGCAAAACTTCCTCCAGTTTGTCAATCCAATATGAGATTATACTGCTAGCCACGCTCTGCGATATACAAAACTGTTTGCTCAGATCACCTATCACACGGTTGGTCTTCAATTTCATAAGTGTCATGAGAACTTGATCTCGCACAGACATTGGGAAAGCAGTGCTAGCATGCACTTTCAGCGTTGACACAAGGATGTTAAATACTTTCAGGCTTATACCAGTGTTGACCAAAGTATCCTGGTCTTTTTGAAGAATGACGTACCCAATCTCATCACACTGAACTGTCTCATCCTCTACATCTTTTGTGCCGGCCGTCTTGCAATAATCATGTTCGTGTAGTAAAGGGTCATCCCACTCGGTATGCACTGAGGAGCCCTTGGGGTCAGGGGGATGTGCAGAACTCGAGGTGCCAGCATGGTCTGCGACAGTCAAACTGAAGTCCACAGAGTTGTCTGACGAACACAACAAGTATGGCCAGTCAGAGTTACATACTAGGAGAGTAAACACTAGACAAGTAGGTACAACAGATGCCACCACCCTTCCCATGTATATAAATAGAGGTTGACAAAACTATTGAAGGGTGGTTGGATTAGATTATTTAGGTATAGAAAACAAACGGATATCTTAGTGTATGCTTTAGGGATACAAAATTCTGGTAATAGTCATGGTGGAAAATTCCATGGGAATTACCGGAATTTATGGGAATTAATGGGTAATAAGAATAATTTGGAAATATAGAGGTCATTTGATCAGGCTGTAGTTACCATTCCTATTATCTGACCTTGTTCTTTTGATTTTTATTTCTGGATTATGTATTGTGTACTCTTTATCTTAACGTGTAAAGCATTTTTAAAAGGGGTTTTTCAGCCTCTCTTAAACACTAGACTCTGCGCTTTAAACTACTCAGACCAGACAGCCGCTTCAATGTGGCATGAATGCGGTCTACACGCAAGTTCTATGACGTCTGCGGTCTAGACTAGGGGTCAGACCGCATAACAGTTTTTTAAATTACAGGACACAATATTATATGTAGTATGTAGGGATTGGTATGGTTAGGATTTTTTGCAAGCGTTTCATGAGGCTGTTTGTTTTAGACCCTCTAAATACCATTTTACATAATTTATATTGCATTTAGATGTATTCTCACTAAATTTAGTAAAGGTAGCCTTTGAAGGGGAAACAGCAACCAGGGGGTTGGTAAAGGGAACATTTGAAGGTTTCCCCCCTTCAGCCATGATTCAAGAGCAAACTCGCAGTTACGCAACGTCAAGCGTAATCGCCTGACAGCAGAAACTTCGTCATCATAAGGGGACGGTTAGGATTTGTTTTTCCAACAGTCAAATGCAAAACAACAATAACATAATAAGCAAGTTTAAAGAAGTGACAAAAGGCAATTTTGACATCGAAAATAAATGAAAACATTGGGTGAAGGGATTTTCCAAGAACCATTTTACCTTAAATAAAAACAAAATAATATAATAGTTTGTTTTTATCTATTGGTCCATTTCATATATGGAATTTGCCAAAAAATTGTAAACAGTTGTATTAAAAAGCTTACATTTTTGTCCGTTGAGATATTTTAAAAATGCGTCCAATTTCGGTCTAGTTGGCTTCTCATAGCATCTAGGGCTGCAACTAACAATTATTTTCATTGTCAACTTCATTGTCATTTGTTGATTATTTTCTCAATTAATCAATTAGTTGTTTTGCCTATAAAATGTCAGAACATTTTGGATAAGGGTTAGTCAGTTAACATCAGTGTTATCCAAAGCCCAAAATAACGTCCACAAATGTCTCGTTTTGTCCACAACTCAAAGACATTTTTTCCTTCCAGGTATTTAAGTTAGAAATATATGTGCTCCTTAAATCACTTCATATAATTAAAAATAACCAAAGAAATGATCGAAATCCTGAACAGTTTTCCTTTGTTTTGTTTTGTCTGTGATTTGCTTTGTTGTGTCTTGTTTTTGTATGGAAAACTGTATTGTCATACCATGACAGTGTATGATGTTTTGTTTATTTGTGTCTTTAAGCATCAATAAAAAAAAAAATCATCTCGTCTGGTAGTCGCCATGCCGACAACGGCTTACCTTTCTGAGTATGGAGGTTAAGTGTAGGAACCCAGTCTACAGCCTCGACGTCGTATAAAGCACTAGGGCAGCCTGGAAAGAGAACAATACCAACATGAAACGCTTAATTGTAGCAAGGTTGTATCCTGCAAAACGTTGTATACGTTGGTGTTAGCTATATATCGTTGTTCAGTTACAGGGGTACATAACAAAAAAAACTAAGACAAAGCAAAGAAAAAACAATAACTTTAACGTAACAAAGTACAGAAACTGTTTGCTAGCTACATATAAAAAAAAAATGCCACGTTACCTCCGACGAAGTGGTCACTGCACACACGAGAATGAAGCGTTCCTGCCGACGGAGGAAGGTTCTCTAGCCATTTCTTCCGACGTGTTTCGGTCAATTTCTTGCATTCTTCCCCCTTATTGACAACAACTTTAGGTACTCGATGATATCCCATCTGGGTTTGTTGGTCTGACCGATTTGTGCAACCGTTAACGACGCAGAACATAGGCATTTTTTGAGAGTTTGCGATAGTGCTTGCAGTCAGCTTACAGTTTGTAGAAATTCACTTCCTGCCCCCCATTTAACGTGGTGTGACGTCATATGTAAACTTCCGGTTAAAGTATGGCTTTGTAACGGTATCGACCACAGACAGTATATAACAAGGTATCGACCATGGTATCGACCATAGACAGTATCGACAGCCTAGCTTTTATAATTCCTTGATACACTCAACTACACAAACATTCTGACACGCACGCGCACACACACACACACACACACACACACACACACACACACACACACACACACACACACACACACACACACACACACACACACGTGTGTATGAGTTGGGTAACGGATTACATGTAATTGGGATTACAAAATAAGATTACAAAAACTATGTAACTATAACCAGCTCTGATAACATTTGAAAAAATGTGTAATTTGATTATTTCGATTACGGTTACATTGCCATGGTTTATATGAATATATTTTTGATTACATCTTTGGCATGATGAATGATGTGAATAGTAATGATGTATGGATAATAGAGTTTTTATTGTTTTTATTTACATTGAACACAGAAAATGAACATTTTGAGTAAGTGATCACCCTGGATTACAAGAGCAAAGTCCTCCATGTGGCTTTTAAAAAGAAAAAATATTTGTGGAATTCAAATTTTTGTCTCTGTGTCTGTTTCTTTTAGCATAAAGTTTGTGACTACTCCCACTCTTCAAAACATGTTTTGCTGTTTATCCGCCTTTTCATTCCCTTAAATCAAACATGGGCAGTCACACCAACCTTACAATGTGAATATTAAAAGCTAAATTACTATAAGTGTCACTGAATTGTGCTTGCTGCATAGTGCTCATTTTCAGACCGGTCACTGCCTTTTTAAAAGTTGTGTTCAGTTAGAATTAAATTGCAAATCAAGTCTGTGTCGTTTAAACACAATGAGTATGTTACAGCAACGTTAATACAAAGAAGTGTAAAACATTTTATCAAGAAGGGGGGAGCTGTCCACAAAAACTGAAGACGTTTAGCAAATGTTTAAGGCACACCATGTGTTTTTTATGTCAACTTGGAACTTCATTTTATAGAATTATTTCAGTCACACTAATTAGTTAAACCAGGACAGAGTGGTCTGAAAAAGTTAAGTAGGTTTCTTTGCTTTGCAACTTCGAATCTCCGTTTATTCTCAAACAAGTGTTTACCACATTATCTGGCTATCCAACACTAAGCAAAATGTGCTTTATCTCACTAAAAGCGGGGACCGTGTGTGTGTGTGTGTGTGTGTCGTCATTTAAATATCTTGACAAACGTTCATCCAATCTACTTCACACTTGGCTTCCTGGGTACCCTATGAATTTAGGGTTTGGAATTTGGAGTTTGAACAGCGTTGAATATTAATTAATAAGAATGAAACAAAGCAACAAGGAAGGTTGAGGGAAAAAAAACAAATGCTGGCTTCACTTCTTCCGTGTCTACCCTTCACAATAAAAGCCCAGCTTAAATTTACTCCGAGCATTTCGCTCCAAACAGGCACTGCCCAAGTTTTGTTTAAATGGGCAACTGAACAGCCATTAAGTTATTAACTACCATGCAAATACGTTGACACATGGCAATATTTCCAGGATTATTTTAGTGGTATGATAATGAATTTTGGCATCGCATGGTGGTGAAAATGCAAGATACCCATCTGTGCAGCAACTTCTGCAGCAGTATGTGTAGATTATAACACTGTTCCATCAGATAGCTCAGGGGTGTGTATTCATTCAGGACAGTTATGTTTAACGACTACTTACAGGTAAAACAAGCACCTGTAAAATATACATCCACATGCAATAGCTTGGCAAAAAAACTTTAAATGTTCTCAATCTTTATATGGACTCAGATTACCATCACAAAACTATAAATCGAAATATAAGAAGTTAACACTTCCCATGACAGCCTCAGCACAGATTCAACATTATGAGCTTCATTATTGCATTTATGTGCAGTAACTTATGTTATGTATATGTAGTTGTGTAATTTGCAAGTCATCAACATATACAGGTGCAAAAGTTGTAGCTTCTCTTCCTTGTACCTTTCAGT
Organism: Perca fluviatilis; assembly: GCF_010015445.1. Lineage (NCBI taxonomy): Eukaryota > Metazoa > Chordata > Actinopteri > Perciformes > Percidae > Perca > Perca fluviatilis. The sequence continues at coordinate 22,983,365 of NC_053128.1, read as the reverse complement.
GGTTTTAATAGTCAGCAAGCTTGGAACAGCTGTATTAGGTTAATGTCCTTATACATTAGAATGGGATAAATAATAACAATAAGGTGATAAAACAATAAAGTATGCACTCAAATTATAAAAGAAAATATTTGATTTTTTTTTTTTTTAAAGAAACTTTGCCCCACATACCATTTAAAATGTATCAGTTTAATTTTCAGGAGATGAATATGTACACTTTAAATCTCATCATTTACCTCAGGCAGTGAGCAATTACTGTATAATAGCTTTACAAAGCAAATACTGACATAGTATTCTGTCAAGGCATGTTCCAGCATCAAAATAGGACTTACAATACACAAAGTAAAATTTTGTTCCACATAAAATATGAAATCATTGATCACTTTCATAATTATTTTAGAATATCCAAGAATCTGGAGAAAAAAAAACCCATTAGTGTTCTCTTGTATGTGACAATAAGAAATACAATCAGCAGTTCTCATAAATGCATTGAAAAAGGAGTAGCAGCCAAAGAGAGAGAGAGAGAACTCAAAAAGCAAACATAAAAATATAGACTTCTGTAAAGGATTTACTCTCAAGTAACTGAATAGTTTAAGGCATTTAAAAAACATGTAGTGTAATTTGGCAATTTCTGCCTGTGTCAACTCTCATCCATTTCTGTTTTGCTTTCGTGAAACAGTCCCCCAGCCTCTACATGATGGTGCTATCTGGTTTCTACTATCCTGAGATGTTTTCCTCAGCTTGAAGGCATCTGAGGACATAGAGGATCACTTGATAGCAGAAAATATATTGGTCCTGTAAAAAGAAAAGGGAAAATGTATGAACAAGAAAAAAATGAACCAAAGAGGTGTCCAATCAAAACAGTTGCGAGTTAAGCTACTTGATACTAAAAGCAAACATTAAAACTCACCTCTGTCTGGACCATTCCCTGTCTCTGAAGTCTCATGGTCCTTACCACATCTGAAATATCAAACTACAAGAAAGTGTTTTAGATTGTGATCTGACTGAACAGAAAGAACACAAATAAGAACAGAAGCCTCCTCATAAACAATATAAACAAGATGAAAGACTGTCTACTTACATCAGCATCTTTACTGATGAGACCCAGAACCACGTCTATACAGATGAGGGTTCCTGATCGACCGATGCCCGCGCTGCAGTGAGTGATTATGGGCCCCGATCGATGAACGTGCCTCATGTAGGAAATAAATGTGAGCAACTGCTCGGGTTGTGAGGGCGTCCCGTGGTCCGGCCATCCCGTGTAGTTCAGATGAGTTACACGCTGTATTTCATTGGTCTTAGGAGGGAGAAACTCTTAAGTTAATGTGTCTATTATAAGTGTATACAAGTTTAAAGCGTGATTTATGGTTCTGCGGAGGCTCCACTCAGAGCTTTCGCCGTAGCCTACATAAGTGGCCTGAAGTTTAAACTTGTGCGTCGACCTCTTTAAGAGAATAGCAGGGCTGGCATGTGTGTGGCAGAGCGATTGAGAGAGTGAGGGAGATTAGCTTCGGAGCGAGTAGTAACTCTAGAGACATAGTGAGAGAAACAAAGTGTCTCCCTTGTGTTTTTCGACCACGGTCGGAAAAGTTAACCCTCTCCTTGATTTTATGTTGTTTTAACAGAGAAGGCGAACCAGGAAATGAGTAGGGGGAAATGCAACGATACCCAGCCACGGGCCAAGCAACGTGCGTCGCAGCGACATGTAGTTACATTTTTCTAGAGGTGCACTTCAGGCAACGGCGTAGGTCTGTGTCTCCACATACCTATGTATGTAGCCATGGCATACATTTAACGCAGAAGCATACATCACGCTTTAGTCTGAATATAAACTAACCTGGACATCTTTAACCTCGATGAGTCGGATGGCAAAGTTGTCGAGATATTGGTCTTTGATCAGGGTGATCTGTAACCGGTCGTCCACCATCTCGGCAGTCCTCGGCGTGTCGGGCCAATACCGCTGACATTTCACTTTCCCTCCCTCTACCTCCTGGGTCATCATGGCGATCACATTAGACTTCTGCTCCCAGACCATTTGCCAAAAGTCACCCAGAGTGGTGGGTAAGGGACCCTGACATGCAATGTACATATAGTTCTCATCCTTCACTGACATCTTGATGAAGTTGGCATTGATGTAGCCGCCGTCTTTGCCCAGCACAACTCGCGTTGTGTCAACTAGAAGAGATACATACACAAAAATCATATTTCAAAATCATGTGCAACATTTTAAGTCAGTGGTTCTCAAAAGTAGGGGTCTGGGGACCCCCAGGGCTCCTTGAAGGGGTTCCAGGGGGTCCCCAACAAAAAGGGGAATCATTTATTTTCACTTTAATTTCATCCATAAGTAACACGATGACAGATTGTATGACTCTTTTGCTCATGGGTTTCACTCATTTTTTGTTACAAAACATCTAAAAGCTAAAATTCTCTCAGGTAGGGGACCCTGGGACAAAGTCTTATCAGATTGGGGTTCGTGGTCTAATTTGTGTCAGTTTAGGGGGTCTTTGATGTGAAAATGTTTGAGAACCACTGTTTTAAGTATCCAAATGCCTTCAAGTTTTCGGTTATCATACGCTGTACAAATAACACATTTGAGTCTTTTCTTACAGGGAACAATATTCTTGTAGCGATTCTTCTTCTTGTTTTCCTTCGTCTGACCGATCAAACAGTCGTCCAGTGGCTGCAGATTCTGAAGATTCTGCCAGCAAGAACACAGCAGGTGTTCATAAAATTCTAATGAATTGCAATTAATTCATTTCACATTGAGATTCAAAGTGGATTCTTACTTCAAACTCCTGCAGAGGGACTTTCTGCTCCAGAAGCCCCCTCATCATGCGGACCACAGTGTTGAGCTTTGGTCCAGTGTACTGGCCATCAGGGACCACTTTGACGAGGGGCAAAGAGGTCAGCTCGTCCTCTGTGATGATTGCCCCATCTGAATGAAGGAACAAGCAGAATAACAAACATAGTTCATAATTACAAAAGTAATGGCCTGACAACTTTTTCTCAGTTAAAAGAAATCGGAACACACTCGTGTTCATCACAATCACAATCGTAATGGCCGGCGCTAAGCGCCTCACGGAGCTCCGGTGCTGCTGGCCTCGGGAAGATATTTGTTTTGATGGAACATGTGTACGTTCAAAAGTTGTTTTAGTTGAACAACAGAAAATTGTGATTGGACAGATAGTCTTAACTAGCTGACTGGATTCACCCTGCAGAGATCTGAGGAGCAGTTAACCATAGTCCTCATAAATCCACCGGAGTTTAAAAAGAGGGACATACAGCGGAATTTCTGGCAGCAACAGGACAATCTCGGAAGTGGAAGGTTGTGGATATAGACTACTTCCTCTTTATCTAGACTCCATACTCACTACTCTCAGAGTTCATGTTTTCAATGGGCAGTTCATCACTTCCCCATGTGATTTCATCTTCCTCTGGCTGTCCAGCACTCATTTGCAGATAGCTGTTGATTCAAAAAAAATAAATGTTTATGAATATATTCGTAGTCTTAATTGTAACCGTTGTATACAAAATGCAAAATCTTACTTTTCATTCCTTGGATCGTCAAGGTTCTCCTCTTGCCATTCCACTTTCCGGGAACTCTATTGTGAAAGAATAAAAAAATAAGATAAATAATTTGTTTTTTATATATATATATATATATATATATATATATATATATATATATATATATATATACACACACACACACATTAGACTTAACCTGCGTACAGTTTTGATGTTTCATCAACTGATAGATTTGATTTGTACCTCAGGGGAGTCTTCAGGTAAAGAAGAGCCATCGCAGTCTGTGTCCTCTGAAAGCTCTGCGCTGTGCTCCGTCTCTCTTTTCTGTCCTAGTGGATCATCTTCGTAGTCTGTGAAACACAGGAACGTTGTCGAGTTTGTGAAGTTTACAATTTTGTTTTCGATTTCAATTTACTAATTACTTACTAAAATTCAGGTAGTAAACTTACACGACATTCAACATTGCTCTCCTACGATTTTCTGTACATTTTCGAGCCAGTATGTTATTACCTATTGGTGGTATGGGAGGGAAGCCGCCAGATTTCAGCTCATCATGGAGAGTAAATAGCTTAGTCTTCGCTCCACTGTCCTCACTCAGATCTAGAAGCAACATGAAGGAGTTTCAGATTATCACAAATATTAACACTAGTATTAATACAAATCAGATCTTTGTTAATGATTAAAAGTAACTAAAATGCGTAGAAAATCCACGGTTTGTCTCTGCATGTACCGGTGTTTCCATTGCACTTGTCAGAGTTGATGGGCAGATAGGCCAGGTATGTGTTTGGGTTCTGGTCTGGCGGTCTGGAGACTATAAGATGTACCAGGCCTTTAGCTTTACGGATGGTGGTGACAGCTTTGGTGTGGGACACACCAGTCATTAGTTCTTCATTCACCTGCAAGAAGACGGATACAATATTCACAGTATTTAATACATGTGGGGCTCAAAAACAAAGCATGCAACATTGCGGTTAAAAATCTTTTAGCCCTGTATTTGATAGGACAGCTCAAGACATGAAAGGGGAGAGAGAGGAGGAATGACATGCAGCAAAGGGCCGCAGGTCAGAGTCTATATATGGGTGCGCGCTCTACCAGGTGAGCTACCCAGGCGCCCATATTTGTTATTTTATTTGTGTTAAGTTCATAGTGTAGACACAGGTCAGCCGTTAAATTGGCAAATATTTTAACAGTAAATTAACAATATGCATTGCAATATTACAACAAAAAAATTGTAAAATATTTTGTTAAATATTGTTTAACAAAAAAAACCTACATTTATTAATATGACCTTAAATTCTGAGCATCAAATGTCAAACATGACTCACTTTCAGCAGCCTGTCTCCCACTTGCAGTTTGGCCGAGGACTCTGCTATTCCTCCTGGTGTGATGGATTTGACAAAGATCCCCCTTTCCCCTCCAATCACAGAGAAACCCAGACCTCCTGACTGCAGCTTCTCCAGATCCAGCTTGATGATCTCCTCCTGCATAGTCAATGTAATCATCAATAGTGCAATCACCTTTAATCCGAGATTCAAAGCTTTAGTAGACAGCTGTTTGGTAGCAAAGAAGGCAAATTCAATAAAGTGATGCTTGCTATCGGACATTAGCTTGATGGAAACAGTCAAGCTTTGATGATAGCGATCACAATGTTATTGTGATGATTAAGAATATTTGTCTTGACCAACATTAATTCACCTTTGCATTAACAATACAGAAAATCGCTGAAAATTCACTGTAACCACAAAAGCCTTTGACACACCAATTACATTTTTCTTTCTTTCTTTGCGTGACAATTCTATACAGAAAGTACAATAAATGCAAAAGTAGAACGTTACATTCAACACATTACGGAAAAGTATAGCAATATCTTAACTTACCTAAAAAGGACAAAGTGCTGCAAGACATTATGTATATCTGTTGAGAATCTTCTCCTTTTTTCCCCCCCCCCCCCTTTAAAAAAAAAAAAAAAAAAATTTTAAAAAAAATTTAAAAAAAAAAAAAAAATTTTTTTTTTTTTTTTTTTTTTTTTTTAAAAAAAAAAAAAAAAAAAAAAAAAAAAAAAAAAAAAAAAAAAAAAAAAAAAAAAAAAAAAAAAAAAAAAAAAAAAAAAAAAAAAAAAAAAAAAAAAAAAAAAAAAAAAAAAAAAAAAAAAAAAAAAAAAAAAAAAAAAAAAAAAAAAAAAAAAAAAAAAAAAAAAAAAAAAAAAAAAAAAAAAAAACACTAATAACAAAAAAACCCAACAAAACCATTCATACTGGATGAAACATTGGGGCTTATGTTGTTGTTAAGGAAAGAGACACTTTTCTGCCCGGGAGAAACAGGCTTTCCATCCCTTTGAGAGAGAAGAAAAAAAAAAGTTATTGAAATTTGCCACATGCAGTTTCTTGCATGAGCTAACAAATAACCTTTTGTAATGCCATCCAGATTACACCGACTTAAAATTCCATATAGGCTGTACATGTCATTCTTTGTTAGACTACCTTGTGGCCTTGAGTGTGAGGTTGTTGAGGTAGAGCTCCAACAGTCTGGTGCTCTCACTGAGAGTCAGGTCCTGTGTGGGAGCGCCATTGATGTAGTGGATTAGGTCAAGTGGTCTCAGGCTGCCCTCCTCAAAGGCCATTGAACCGGGCAGGATGTCTTTCACAAACAAGACATTGTACACACTGTCACAGCCACCGTCCAGTACCAAACCTGTGATAGAACAAGGAGTAAAACTATTTAGAACAATTTAGTACTTATTTTTGATGAAACATCTGGGAAAGCTTGCAAGACCTACAGTATGAACAGTGGACATACAGTGCATGGCTTTCAGATGTGCCAGGGTTGTTTTAGGTTGTAAACGAGGGCCGTTTCTTACCCAGTGGTTCTTGACTGCCCTTAAAGCCAATGTCAGGCAGCAGGTGGGCTTCTATGGGGGGCTTAGGAGCCTCCAAGACCCTCCCTACCACCAAGTCAACCACACAGGGGGCTGCACGCACAAGATTGACCACCTCGGTGTGGCCCATATTGCTCACATCTGTGTTGTTTACCTGGAGATAGAAAATAAAAGAAAACAATATGGATGTGAAGGAATAGCTTGACAATTTTGCTTATTTGCTCTCATGCGGAGAGTTAGATGAGAAGAACGATACTACTCTCATATATACTGTGCTACTAGCTTAGCTTAGCATAATGAATGGAAGCAGGTGGAAACAGTAAGAGTAAGGCATTAGGGATGAATTCGTACCATAATCATCCGGTCCCCGGGCCTGAGCCTTCCATCTCCTCTGGCTGGATCCTGGACGATGTCATGGATGTAACATCCTTGATCATTACCTTTGGTGAGGGTAAACCCCAGGCTGCCTTTCTCAGACTTCACCAAGGAGACCTTGAGCTCTACTTCCTAACAACAGAGATGAATCTCAGTTACAGGAATATCCTTGGTATGAATACATTTTATTTTTATTTTTATTTAGATTAACATTTTCCTTTCCTCAATACTTACCGGGACAAATTCCTCCATGTCCTGCCCATTGCCCGACACGGTGAGGTTTAAGGGCAGAGGCAGTGGGGGAGGCAGGGGATCAGGGCTTGGGGCAGTGAGGGAGGACTCCAGATCATCTGTCAGGGGGGATGAAAGAGACCTGCCCAAACAACCACAAAGACAAAATTATAAAAAGAGAGATATCAGAGAATATAATGACTGCAGATGATATGACCATTATTTTAATACTGATCGAGTACCTCTTGCTGAGGTCCGACTGTGTCATTGACAGGTTTGGGGAGTAGAAGGCTGAGTTGATGGTGTCGTCCAGCTGACAAGTGCTCTCGTAGCGTCCCAGTCCTAGGTTGTTGCTGGGGGTGTGGTAGACACTCCGCTCCCAAGTTTGCCTACTGTGCTCCACAGGGCTCGGGCTGAAGGCTTCTTCCACCTCCTCATCCCCATCCCCATCGGTGCTGTCGCTGTAGCTGTTGTGTCGGCCGGGAGTTTTGAGCAGCAGCCTCTCTAGGGCGTCCTCCACGGGGCCGTGATTCCTCTTGCCTTGTGTACCCGGAGGAGAGGTTGCCCTGTCGAAGCTCAGGCTGGACTCGGCCTGGGCCACTTGCTCCTTTCGAGGCGATGGCATGGGCGTCTGGGAAGAAATAAGTTAAAAGTAAGTTTCCAGCAATTACTAGTGCTTGAATTTTCCACACAGTAGCTAGAGACAAAAAAATATATAAATAAATAAATAATAAAACAATAATGAGTATTATTTACTGACTCACCAAAGCTGAAGTGTCCATTTCAGGTAGAAGCCCATATTCAGGTCTACACAGGAGCAAAGTCACCTCCTGTCCTGTTCCTCGCAATGCTGATATCACCTCCTAGGTGAATGAAAGAAAGGACACAGACACACAATTCCAAATAAATTATAGTATCAAAAAACCTTATATTCCAACTTGATTGCCATTCATACAAATGCGTGACCACAGCAGGGAGAGAGATCCTACTTACATGTTGTGAGAGTCCTTTAAGGGGGGTCTGATTGACCCGCAGGATGACATCGCCCACGTTGATGCGAGCGCTCTCTGCAGCTGGTTGGCCAGGAAACAGCTTTTTAACCCGCACCATGCTGGAGCTGGGGGGTTCGTCAGGGATGTTCTCCTCGCGACTGAAACTGAAGCCCAGCCCTGATGTGTTCTTCAGCAGACACACCTCAAACATATTGTCTGTGGGGACAAAGACATGCAGATACAGTGAACTGGACACTCCTTTATTTGCCGTCTCCTGGTTGTACCCTGTCTCTTGGCCAACATAGCCACCCGACCCTGGATTGGATAAGAGTGTGTAGATGGTGGATGGATGGAGGAATGGTGGGAGGGACAACGTAATTTAAGATAAATGGTGGATTTGCTATTACAAATAGTAGAATTATATGTAACTATTCGGAAAGGCTGCTCCATAACACCAGTTTGAGCTCAAGCTAAATTTTTAAACCGGAATAGGGGAAACAATTAGTATCATTTTCTTTTAGTCATCTTCTGAAGAAAGAGCAAAACACCACTAAAACATATTGACAGAAGTCCTACTATTTTCTGCCATATCAAAGGATAGGTTCAGATTTTTTAATCTTAATAAAATACTCACATGCCCATACATACTTTGAAGATGTTATTGGTGGCTCTAATAGTCCCTGCTGTCAAAACTGGACGAAAAGGTTACCTTCTTAAAACAATTCCAATGTAAGTGACGGGAATAGAATCCAGCCTTTACTGTGAGCTAAAATGCATTCTGAAGTTCAGCTGAAGTTAATGTGAGGCTTTAGCAGTCTTGTTACACAAGGCAAGTGGATATCTTCCAAAATTACAGTCTTAATATTAGGTAATTCCCGCTTTGTGTTACTAATCAGCAAGGAAAACACCGTCTGTGGCTGACACTATAATACAAATTCAGAAACAGATCGACATAACTGAGCACATCTACACCAGGCACAAAATAAAAAAAGTCTAATTCATGCAAGAATGCAATACAATGGTCTTCTACATCCAAACCAGTTTCTGAGCTCTAAATACATGTAGGCAGCAGTGACATGCTCATTTTCTTTCAAATGGGATGCAGCAAGTTACTTTGTTTAGAGAGACCAAAGTGTATTTGTGTAACACTGTTAGAGAATGAGTGTTTTCCTGCTTACTTTCATAACCATCCCTGTGGACTCTAAGATTTATACAGGCCTTTATGGGCTTAGGGTCTAGGGGGAAACTATTTTACAACCAAAATAAAAAAAAGAATGAGAAGATTCATCGACACATTAGGGTACTTAAATGGGTTACCTTCAAGTTTTTGTTGCTTACCAAACCCAAACATTCCTAATCACACTGCTTGTGTGTCGTGTTATTGCCTCACCTTGCGTAACAAAGCTGTACTCTGGTTTTTCTTTGACCTCAAGTGGCTGCTTTTTATACTTTGTCTGGTCTTGGTCACTGCCAGCAGTTAGTTGAGTGCACTGAGGCGTTAGGGGAGCATGGACACTGTCTGAAAGGGGATGGCCCTTCTCCAGCATCAAGTGCACTGTCTGTGGGAGGAAATGTAGTATTAGTGGCCAGCTGGCTAGCAACTTAACAGCTTGTTGGCAGGGTGCTTGTGGTAAATTTCATCTCTCACCTGCCCAGTGTCTCGGAGAGCTTCTACTGCTTGCTGATGAGTGGCTCCCTCCAGAGTTTTTCCATTGACAGCTACCACACGATCACCTGAGCATAGGACAGACAGAGCGGGTTTAGACATACAAGTCCAAATATTTGATGAAAAACACTTGTTTGCTCCAATAATTTGTTTTCAGGTTATAATAAAGTCTCTCTCTTTTGCGTCACTATTTGTAACATTGCTGTTAAGGCCGTCACCTTTCTGTATCCTTCCATCGAGCTCAGCAGCTCCTTTTGGTATGATGGCTTTGACGTAGATGCCTCCATGTCGAACAGTCGTGTTGACTCCTCCCTAAGAAAATGGACACACCTCTTAGTCTAATCAGCCAAAGGGAAAATAGTTATGTATTTTTTCTATGGGGGTTGATGGCAGGTGTGGAGGTTTTTTTTCATTTCAAGTGTATTGCTAAATGATAAATGCTTTGTCTTTACTGCGGGTTGAGAGATTTAATGGTACATCATAAAGACTTTTATTATAAGAATAATAAATAACCAAACTTCACAAGAAAAGTATTTGAAAGCCATTTGGCAAAAATGTTCAAGTCCAAAGTTTACCTGAAGTTTATACTGTAGTTTGTTAACAGGTTTTGTCGTTTGTGGACCTTACCATAGATCAGGGTTTTGTTAATGCCCATGTGAACAGCACACGATAACCGGCTCAGATTTAGGTAGAGTAGGTGCTATTGGTTTTGTATCATTCACATGTTAAACAAAAGTGACTTAAAGGCCAAAAACATGTCTTCATTCTTCGTTTATCCTCAGAATAACGTTTTAATGACGCCATTTAAAAAATAAATAAAAGTCCCTAAGCACAGCCTCAAAGGCCATGAACTTTAATGGTCTCTTTTCGCCTTATTGACCAACCAAAATGGCTGTGTCCCAATAATGTCCATCAGATTTATATTACGCTTTGTTTTTGTTTGGTTTTTAAATATTTTTTAATGCAAGTTAGACAAAGCTTTTATCACATCACAATTATGAAAATCCTCCACTGTGATGTTATTGACAAAATGACTGAGGTCAAATCCCAATCAGAGACAATGTAGAGTTCTATTCACTGTCCATTTGGTTAAGATAGTCTTGATAATAGGTTTATTGTTAAGGTGCATTTCATGGTTATTTCAATACACAATTATAATTCTAAGATACTAATATTTGCCCTGCACATGATTTGTTATTGAGTATTATTGTCAATCAATAAGGTGTTTAAAACCCCGCAGAGAGAAATGATATTAGTGGCACTCCAGTAAGTCATTCTAGAGTAAGCAGCAGCAATAAGAAAAGCCATAAGAAAGCTCACTAACCAGTCCTGTTTAAAATGGTTTTATGGTCTTTACTGTGAAGGTACTAAACATACGGTGCGATTTTAATTTTAAAAACAATCATTTAGATTAAAAAAAAATGGCATGCAAAAAGAATTAGGTGGACAATTTTCCCACAAGAGCTTCGAGATCTGACAACATACAGCGTTCGAAAAGAAAACCAAAGCAAGCGACATATAACCACAAACAGACAACAAGATGAGAGGGAAGGGGGCAAAACAAAGAGGATGAAAACCTTGCCGAACAGTACCGTGACACTTATGCCCAGGCTGCTGTCTTTTTTAGACAGCTCAACATCAAATAGTTCTCCTGGACTGAGACTATTGACCCCTGGGGCATTACCATTTACATTTTCCATGATGTATTCCTGCAAACAGAGAACAGGGTATTAAGTTGAATTATCACAAGCTGGAACATGCAGAGAGAAAAAGGGATCAAGGGAGAGCGAGAAGGCTGAACAAGGTAACGCTGAGAAGAAAATGAGCAGATATTTCATTCAAGGAATGACGTGCAGTGTACAGGTAACAAGCTGCCTTGCATTGACATTGTAAATGTAATGATAGGCAAAAGTTATATACAACAGACAGTTGTTCCAAGCATCTGAAAGGTAATGTGTAATGCTTGTTTGCGGAAGAACCATTCTTATCCTGTTCCATTAATACAAGTTGGTTTACATTTGCTCCACAGGGATTTAAAAAAAATAAAAAAATTGTTGTGAGTTTTGATTCATAGATCTGCTGAGTAGACAGTAGATGATGTATAAAAGGAAATAATCCATTCACACCAATGAATTCATAAAACACAAAGGCTGCACCTTTTTGACTTTGAGTTTCTCTTGACTACTGGAATACGTCTCCTCATCCATGTCTGAATCCCCCCAGTCAGAGTGCTCGGACACTTTGGGAGCTTCTGACACTTTAGCTTTTCTAGTTTTGGGTGGCAAAGCCGGTGGAGTGGGATCCAAACCCACGTTAGGTTCTGCTCTGTGATGTTGGGCACTGGTTGCAGATGTGACAGCCACTGTGGCAGCAGCTTTAGCTCTTTCTAGGCAAGACTGAACTCCATTAGCAGGGGGTGGGCTGATCTTAGCACCACTGCTTGTCCTGGAGTCCTGAGAACTGAGACTGGTGTGCTGGTGGACTGGGGATGAGGTGGATGACGGTGTGCCAGTGCTGTGGAGGGGAGGGCTGGGACTTCCTGTTCCCGCCTGCTCCTCTGATGAGGTATCAAAGTCTAGTTCTCGTCTCTGGCCAGAGTTAAGTGCCTTCAATGCAGACTTGGCTTGGTAGGGAACATAGCCTGAAGAAGATTCTGTTAAAACAAGAAAGACGATAACAGTGATATTAGTCTGCAAGTCAATCAGACTGCTTGATCAGACAAGGTGAACTGCAAATAAGAGAGTGTTCCTCTATAATAATTTAAAAATACTAATTTTATTCTATTTTAGCATAATCATAGTTTATTTTATTGGTGCTTATTTTAGCATACCTTAGTTTATTTATTAAGTGTTTTTAATTATTATGAGCTTCTTCTGTCTTGCACTGACTGGACTAGTGGATGTTTGAAACACAATTTTGTTTTTTATGTGGTGCATAAAAAAATGACAGATAAAGGAATCTTGGATGACAAGGAATAAATATGACCAAAGCAAAGACATGATCATTTTACACACAGCAACAAAACATTACACTCATATCCCTACTTTTACCTTTGTAGAGCCTCTCTTTGGGCTGTAACACCACCAGAGTAACATCATCAGGAGCATTTTGGAGGATGTCAATCGTGGTGGCATGAGAGAGCCCTTCTAGGCTCACATCATTCACTGAGATCAGCCGGTCACCTGCGGAAATAGTACAACTGTTAACACATATGCTAGCACTGCTAACTATTATCCCAGTAGACAACAGAAAAAAAACATAATCTACCCATACTGTATAGGAGGAAGACTCCAGGAAAACATTGGCCTACCAGGTTTGAGGCAGCCGTTGACATCAGCAGGACCCCCAGGAGTGATGGAGCTAATGATGGTGCCAAGGTCCATACGACCAGAGTTCTCCCCTCCAACAACCTGGAACCCTAGAGAAACACACACACACACACACACACACACACACACACACACACACACACACACACACACACACACACACACACACACACACACACACACACACACACACACACACACACACACACACACACACACACACACACACACACACACACACACACACACACACACACACACACACACACACACACACACACACACACACACACACACACACACACTTTTCAACTCTGACAGCGGAGAACATTTAAAATGTAGTTGTGTATTTCAGGAAAATGAATATCCACCCTTACCCAGGCCATATTTCACATCTTTCTTCAGGTTTACCGTTGTGATTTCTCTCTCTGGAGATGGTAAGGCAATGAGCTTTTTCTTGAGTGAATCTGTGCAGCAGAAAGACACATGACATTTGTTACATTTACTGGAATATACTGTAAATACATGGGCTCTGTCATTTCTGACTGATGCATATCATAGTGTCAATTTGGTAAATTAATTTCACGGGGGATATACAGGAGGCCACTCTGAGGGGATTAGTATATACACACTGTAACTATTAATCAGCTCAGGCAGGCATACAGTGTTGCTGAAGGTCCCCTACTTTAGCACTGTTGGCTAATGGGCCTAAAAAGATGGGTTAAGCTAGGATGAAAGGGAAGGTCATGAGTTCAGTGCCAAGCATGAGGCTATTAAGTAGTGGGACTGGGGCCAGTTCCACAGGCAGGCAGCACTGAGAGGACAGAGACTCAATTCTGCATTATATAATTGTGATTTAGTACACAGACTTTTTTTTGGGTTTGTATATCCGTACTTGGCTGTGCCATGATCAGCATATGGTTCAACAGATTGAAAAGGGGGATTAAGAATGTTTCAAAATAAGTGGTGGTGTAGAGCAGTCGGATATTTCATGCCTTCTGACATTATACTGTAAACGAAGCATGGGAAATCCAGAGTCTATGTATCTGTGGGAACGAAAGGGATACATTTCAATACATACCGTTGACAGAGGCTGGGGTTGAAGGTGGTCCAGAGGAACTGTGCATACTGACACCTGGGAACACAAACACAAGAGATGAGCAAGCCTGTGCTTTGGTTTTGTACATTATACAGAGCAATGACAACTTCCTGTTTACCTCTCTGCCCATTTTTATGCAATATAGGAAATATTCATATAAACATGTTATGTCATCAATTAATAATTAACACCCGCAGAAGCCTCCTGCATGATTAGGGCATTTTATGTGACTATTAGCATATTATGTGAAGTAAACAAAATAAACAAAAAATAAACTTAGACACAGCCACGAGGAAGATTTAAATGACTAAATATAGTATCTGTTGCAGTTATTCTGTTGTTGCTCAATACAGGCTGAAAAAAGAAACTGGGTTTATGTCAAACTGCTCGTGTAATCGAATGAGAACTAGAAAGAAGTTGATTCAAATATGTTGCCTTTGGGCTGGAACCGGCAAACTGAAGCAGTATTATCTAGGAAAACTAGATAAACATTTTCTGGTTTATAATATAGATGATGAGCATTTTAACACCATTATTTAATGTTCCCTATGAGGGAACTCAGCTGCTGCACAGCAGGTATCACGATACCAAAATGCAAAGAACTAAATGTAAAATGTGCTACCTGTTGTTCCGACTTACTGCTGCGTTGACACAGTGTAGCCAGACTTCAAATTATCCTCTGCAATTATCTTGTTTAGATCATTCCGCTCGCTTTCAGAATATACCACATTCATAATGATTACTTGCTTTCCCGATGTCATAAGAACACTGTTTATCTTATAAAGGCCTGTATAGAAGACATTTAACTTCTTCTGAATTCTTATATTATCTCATAGAAGAGAGTTGGAATTGCACAGAACTACTATCTTAACTGCTGGTGAAATATATGAACTATTATGATTAACTATCCTAGAGTCTCGGCAAAACTACAATTAAATTGATTGGTATGAGCACAGATGTACATTTCAGGTGGGAACTATCCTTCACCAGAGAGACGCATATATTATTATCAGGACAGCATCCTTACCTACTACATATGCTTGGCCAGTATCCTCTGTAGAAGAAGAGTCAGATTCTTTTTTGGACCTGCTGAGATTCCAGGCCGAGTTGCTGTAGGACACTTTGCCAAAAGATCTGAGAAGAAGAGAGAGTGAGTGGTAGAAGATTCAGCCTGAGGAGGCAACGTATCGTGTGTTTTTTTACGCATACAGAATCCTACTAAACAAATCACACGTCTGTAAAGCTGACACGAGAGGGAGCAACCGGCACAAAAATAGTTTGTTACTAATTTAAAATAGGAACACACACTGGTAGGCACAATCCAACAAAAACACAGACACAAGGGTGCATGTGCACCCACACAAACCCCCAGAGGTTTAATTAAAGGCATGAGGTTGAGTTCTCTGTGTCTCTGTGGCGTTAAGCAGAGCTATAGTCCCAGTAACAAGTCCTCACTTAGCAACCTTAGCCTGTCCTGAGGTGAGCTAGGAGACTCTGGCTCGAAGATTTTACACAGGCCACCTAATAAACACAAGATCTCATTCTCTTCACTGTGCATGGATTTTTAAGACAAAATAAAAACGCGTAAAAAATATTCTGTTTCCTTGATAGATGGTAAAGTAATAAAAAAAAATAATGTCAGCATTTACAACATCCACTATGATTTTGTTACTACTCTCTCTCATATACTAGTGTATTCGGGCTTTTGCTTAACATTTCACTCCTGTCAACTCACTTGTCCTGTTGGTGCGAGAGGGAATCGGTGTCTGAGCTGGCTCTCTGGTGTTGCGGGAAGTGTGGGGCCACTTGGTTGGGTTGTACCTGACTCAGTCCGCTGTGCGACTGGCCATGATACGACTCTGCCACCCGGTGCTCTGGAGACTCTGGCATCTGTCCGAGGTTGTGGTGGGAGCGGCTCATTACCCGCGGATTGGAAAGGGCCGTGGAGGCCACTGGATTGAAACCTGGAAAGTGAAGCTCATCTTGGACCAGTATTGGGCCAGTTGGTGCCTTGTGGAGGGCCAGCTCCGAGTAGGAGATCCTCTTCAGGTGGTCTGGGTTGGAGCGCGTCGATAAGCTGGGGGCCAGGCTGCCTGAGCTCACGGTCCTCCCAGCTGCGCCTCCACTCCGACCGTCAAGGGAATATTGCAAACAGCTCAAAGGGCAGTTCTCTGATTACCAGGAAAGACACGTAAAACAGAAGTTACTGGTTAGTTAATAATAATATCTAATGACATTTCTGTTTATTATTATTATTATTAATATTATTATTATTATTATTATATAAAGGATTATACAAAAATGGGGAGAAAAAATAAAACCGCAGGGAAATCCCAAAAAGTGTTGATCTGTGTCATTAACTCAGCAGTCTGAAATAATTATTGTCTAGACAGAAAAAGCAGGTACAGTCCTCTGCACCGTTACGTTTCTTTCTGGAGATATCATCATAGCTAATGGTCTGGCCAGTCTTCTTGGCAGTCAACTTATAAACCTAGTTGTGACTTTATGTTAACAATCTGGTGGGAGTATGGGGCGTGATAAAAGACAAAGCTGTTCTGTTGTTCAGCCGAGTGAAACTAATCAAACCAAGCAAGGAACCATGAAAAAGATGAATCAGCAGTCAAAGACGGCCCACACACGGACAGTTTAGACAATGGACATGATGACTGACATTGAATGGCGAAGATTATATGCATTTCTGCTGAAAGCAATGGAGCTTATAATAACTACTTGTATGTGAATTCGCAGAAACAAACTGACATTCTAAGAGATGGAAATGAGTGGGCCTCAGCTATTATCTGGGGAGGAAACGTGGGATGGCTGACACATGCAGCTGGAAACAGTGTAGTTTAGTGTTGACATTATCTAGAGGTTTGCCTTTTTCTGGACACTGGGATATCTCACTTTTCTGCCTACAGTGTGAAACTAAATTCTGTGACATGTTAACCTTCCTCTCAGCGATAATATATGCAACACTTCTCTCCTACCTAGTTCTTGAAGCTCCTGGTTGTTTTGGCGGGCCTTCGTCTGCAGGTGGAACTTGTGCTGATCAGAGCAGAGCTGTAGCAGATACTGACAGGTCTTGTTGCTGTCTGTCTGAAACAGGTGCTTAATCCCATCTGATGTGTTCTGGAGGCAAATCTTCTTTTTCTTCAGGGGGACAATTTAAACATTTAAGTTGAAGTGATGACAATTGGGCTAGGTTAGAGTCAATACATGTCATTCTCTATAGTGTGGCACGGATTCATTTCTGATAATAATGACAAGTACATACTATAAAGGAAATCTTTTTCGTCTCCCTCCAGGGGAACCTTAGCACCGGGGTACGATTTCCATTAAGCACCTCAAAGATGAGCACCCCCTTGGAGAAGACACCTAGCATGATGCCCGTCTGGGACCGCTTCTCAGGAAGCACCCGATGGAAATGGACACCATACTCTGTCAGCCTCTGGCTCACCTTTAAGACAATCAATATAGAGTGAGAGAGTCTTAAATTGTCAGAAAAACACAGAACTGAGATAGAGGGAAAGGATGCGAATGTGTTTTTCATGCAGAGAAGAGGTCATTCATCGGGTCAGTGATCCACAGAGTACGCTCATTTTTATCGGATTACATACAATATGATAATATTATTTATTTGGTTCGGTGGCATGGAGAAAATAGAGCTGCTTTAGTAGACTGTGGACAAAATAAAATGCAGTGGCAAGAAACAACTACTTTTGTTTGTAGTTGACACTGTAATCTTTGGTTTGCTGTTAAACATAAACTCAAATGTATTACTTCTTCTGCCAAAGTCAACTATTCGGCACTTTGTCCTTGATGACCTGCCTTTTTTTTGGCAAACAAAATGTTCACTGGGTTTGTCCCAAAATAAACACTTGTGTAGCAGTAACTGAAAATATTTTGGTCCATCTGTCAGAAACGATTCTGGTCTTGCAGACCTTGAGAAACTCAAACTCCGCCTCAGAGTCCGATGCTCCATAGTAGTTGCTGTGAAGTTTCGGCAGCTCCTCCTTGATGGTCGCCTGGTCCACCTTGTCCAGGACAGACACCGGGAGGTAGTGCTCCAGTCTGAAGTAGGTCTTCCCGTGGAGCTGAGGCGCAGAGATTAACAGCATTTATTTTTAATGTCATTTCATCAAGTTTAATTTAATAAGAGCAATGTTTACCTCACATTCTACTTCAAATATGTATTTTTACCGATACATTCTAATATTAATAACATAAAACTAACATGATTACACTATTTAGTATAAATCACTATTTTAAGTGTTGCTAGCTGACTGATAACACTTAGATATAGTAGATATTTGGCACCTCAGGTTGGTAGTCACTGAATTCAGCCTGCAGTGCCAGTGAAGCCAACAGCATGGCATTTTCTGTGTCACAGCGCATCCTCTCCTCCAAGATATCCTTCCTCAGCTGTAAGTAGTACTGATGTTTGGTCATTGCATGCCTGTTATATACAGAAAAATACAGACATTGTTGATTATCTTAAACGTTATATGCCAACAGTCATTTTAAGTTCTCACCTACCTAAATATAAACTTACTGTATGAGGTTGACGTCATCAAGAAAGAATTTGATGCGCAAGAAAAGATTAAAAGGCACATCAGATTTCTTCTTCTTGGGATCCTCCTTCCATCCCTCTGGGGCCACTTTGGACAGTTTGGCATCAGGATCAACGAAGAAAAACTCATTATCTGTGTGTGTGAGATAATTTAGGAGGAGAGGGTAGGTGAGAGGTGTCAAGAGTGAGGAGAAGGTAATCAGTTATGTCTGACCGCTGCAGAAACATAATACATAATTTACGTGGAAATGCCATTAACCCCTACGTTAAAAACACATGTGATCTCAGTTTAAAACTTTGCATTTTAGGAGGGAAAACGTTTCTCCAGAATAAATTATTTGCCAATTCAATGGTCAACACTGGATTCCTGGAAAGTTTTCTTATGGGAGAAAGAATGTTTTTAAGGTCAACATGGATCAGCGATGAAGCTAACAAATAACTAGAATAAGGTAAATATACAACCACAAGTGCACACAATATAGAAGACTGGTCCCCTACATATACCCTACATGCACATGCATATATGTAACTCAAACCACACACAGGAGCAACATTCAGTACCTCTGAGGTATGCTAGGCTGAAGAGATGGTGCTCCACAAGCCCGATGTGGGCAACCACCATGTCAAGAACGTCTTTACAAACTGCCTTGATGTCACAGCTCAGCTCCAGCTTTTGGCCACTCAGCAGCACCACACCAACCTTCCTCTGCACTTCCTCCAACTTACCACGTTTCTTGTGGGCAGAAAGAAAAAAGGAAGAAGTAATTGATTACAAATGAGAATCTAAAGCAGTTCAGTTCTGTGGCACCATCACGGACACATTGGCTCAAAAGTGGCATTACATTTACATCCTCACCATTATTGAAGAGGGAACGGACAAGGCAACACAGGGCTCACTCGCCATCTTCACAAACTCAGGCCCGTGGAAGTTCTGCCATTAAGTAAAGAAAGAAAGCAACTGTCATAACAAGAACATTTATTTTACCAAAACGTTAAGGGATCATTTTCAACCTGTGCCTTCTTTTAATAAAATGTTTTGGTATTATGTGTTCAAAATGTAATCAGTTGTTGCGAGTGATGAAGAAACAATACAAACACACCGTGATACGCATGCATGACTGACTTCCTTTCTACACCGAAACACTCACACTGCAGGTTCAAACCTGTTTTAGTAGCTGCTGTAATCATGAATTTCACAACTAAACTTTATTGTTGCACACAAACTTCCTTGTTGCTTTTCGGCTGAATTCATTTCTCTCTGGAAGTGAAAGGGCAAGATTCCTTTGCTTCAGCTTTTTGTTTTCCTAACTGGAAACCCCACTCCCCCATCAAAAATCACTTTAATTTAAAATCTACCATAAACACTAATACAGCAAATATATATCGCCTTTACTAGTATATTAAATTAACCTGTTAGGGATATAATTGATACTGATACTGTTAACTGTGAACATCAGCAGATTTGTTGCTATGTTTACCACTTGTGTTAACACATTTTGTAATAGGAGGTGGTATAAACCTGACGTATCCAAAAAAATCCCACATGTACCACAACCACATACATTTGTAATTACCTCAGAGAGGCTGACATGAATTATGTTTTCCAGTCAGCAATTTGTATTTGCAGAACATCCAGTGAGCACAGCATCAACAGCCTAGTTGCCAATCTGCTCATGCGAGTTAAAATTGTACATCCATCATCAGAAATTGCAATATAAACGAGTTTCAAGCGATGGATAGTCAGACCTTAGATGGAGGGAGTTCCCATTGCAGTGTGCGTGTTGTTCTTTTAACTACTTTCAGGAGTTAGCTGTGTTTGGTGTGTGTGTGTGTGTGTGGTCTATAGCTCAAAAGTGACAAAGGAAGCTAAAATAAAATAAATATGTGCATTAAAAAAAAAAAAAAGAAGAAAAAAGATTATCATTTAAAAGCACATCCGGTAGTCTGTTAAGCCATGAAGAACAAAAACCTTGGGTTTGCGAAATGGTACAGAAGAGGTGTGAAGGGGGTCTCGAAGGTCGAGCATGGAAGTTCGAGATAGGGCCAGGGGGTCGTCTGCGGGGTAGAGGTTGGCCCTGGACAGCCTGCTGGCCAAGTGGGCCTGGAGCCGCTGCACCTCCTCCTCCTGCCTCTGTAGGAGCAGCTCTGCACCGACCAGACCTTCATCAGCTGCCCCCTCATACAGCCTACAGGAAGAAGAAAATAAAAAACAGTCTCATATTGTCGAAAAGCTAAATGGAAACAACTGTTGCTTAATGGCGATGCCTTTCGACATTTATATAAATAAATACATAAACGTAGCAACATGGGGGGGTGGGTATGTGTCACATAATGTGTTTACAGATAAAAAACACACCAAATACTAGCTGGTATGTCTTCTTTTAGCCTCAGGGGAAAACAAGTGCTCGGTGCAGTGGGATAGAATGAAAACAGTTAGCAGGCAGGCATAGCAACAACACTAGCCAGCAGTTCTCTGTAATGCCAGAGATTAGAGAGATAAAGATTGCTGAATGTGGATGTCACATTAGATGACCTCACTAGCGAAGCATGGGGCTGACCCTGCTGTGCCACACCAGCTGTGTGACACAGAGGACCGAACAGGACAGCTTCATCGGGGGCTTCCCTGTTCTGTTTAGGGAACGAAGAAGCAAACATATACAAATACATTTGATTTACAGAAGTGTGAGTTATTACTTATTTGTAGTGCAGCAAGCAGCTTTAAACCACACCAATAAAAGTGGTGTTTTGCTTTTCTAGATTAGGGTCCACTTGAGTTGGACGCTAACTTAACTCTTAGAAGCTGGTAGAGGCTCCAAGTAATAAACTGCTACTTTGTTGAATGTAACTCAAATAAAGGTGTGTGTGTGAGTGTGTGTGTGTTACCTGTGCCTGTGTGTGTTGTGACCTGTCAACGAGGGGGCATCATGTTCAGAGGAAAGTGCC
The DNA here is from genome assembly GCF_010015445.1 of Perca fluviatilis. Taxonomy (NCBI): domain Eukaryota; kingdom Metazoa; phylum Chordata; class Actinopteri; order Perciformes; family Percidae; genus Perca; species Perca fluviatilis. The sequence continues at coordinate 22,961,760 of NC_053128.1, read as the reverse complement.
AGCTGGGAGCTATACCTCCTCACATCGCCTGGTTTCTTAGCTGGAAGAGACAATGCAGTATTAGTGGTGTACACACACGTACGTTTATGCGTTTGTTTCTTCTGTTAAAGCACTTTGTAAGCCGTTTTTAAAAAGGTGCTATACAAATAAAGTTATTATTATTATTATTATTATTAGCCCTATCTAGTACATTAACAACCTTTTCATGTCTTAGAAGTTTGGTTTATTGTTTGTTACAGTTGAAAGTATTTCAAACAGCCTTTCTATTTTAGAACATGATTAATATATTTCTGCATTTTTCAAATAAAACTGGCACCGTTTTTACCAGTATGTCTAAACTCTTCACCGCTGTCTGAGGTCAATGTCAAACTTTCGTGATACATATATACATAGATACATAAATACAATCATGTGCAACATCTCTAAACCAATGACAAGTTGTATCGTACTGTCATGGTGACCCGTGAATCCACATTCACTGTGAATTTAGGCATTACAACTCACGCAAAACTGGACATCTCTGTAGCTCAGTTTGAAAAGATTAAATCTGTGTTACATAGTTTTGCTCAATAGCCAGCCTTATGTTTCCCACACCATTACCTTACTGAAGTCTTGTCTTTGTTGATCTCATTTTGCAGTAAAGGTATGTTATCTTGTGCAATCCCACATAGCTAAGGACATGATCTAACCACATTAGCAGCACCAGATAAAGATTGACAGCAGCACCCAAGAGAGGGTGGAGAGTGATGCACCCCACCATTTTTAGCCTACAAAGTGTGCCCCATGAGGTTTGGAAAGAATACAGCAGGGAGTCTGGCTTTGAACAGGACAGACCACAGTCAGTAGTCAGTGGAAACAGAATTATTAATATCTTTCTCCAGTGGCCTTTAATCCCAGGCTTTGTGGCCCAGACTAGTGTTGGTTTTCTTGTAAATAATTCACTCACCATTCCAGGTGTGAATAAGTAATAGATTTGATGGATAAAGTGAAAACCAGTGGGGCTCCAGATCATCACAAACAGGACTGAGAACCATGTAGCAACGTAGTAATGGGTTATTACTGGATACGAAGAGTTTAGTTATTTTGAAAATGTAGCCTACTTTGATTTTTCCTCTTTAACTTCTGCTGTATGCATGTAACCAAGATGAGTTGTGTGTGTCCATGAAGAGAATACCAATGGTGATAAAGAAATCTAAAACCTTGTCTGTAGTCTGGATCAGAGGAGGCCACAGAGGGGCTTTCGCTGGATGAACTGTAATCGCTGTGGTACCTCTGGTGGGTGTGGACTGGGTCTGAGGGAAGAGAAAAGACCATCAGCCCATCTTCATCTTCATCATAATGTGAACCATGCACTAACATAAGAGGATGTCTGCGGAATGATGAAATGAATCAAACATAAACGTCATGCACATGAGACAACTAAAAAAAATGTTATATGGACTTGCCTTCGGTTCGTGAAGGATGTTAAGGTGAAGCGGTTTATTTTTCAAAGTCACAAGACAGAAGTTGCATCACTTTTTTTAAGACTTGGACAGCAGGTTATCTGACAAGTACCGTTTTTTCTTTTACAGTGCTCTTTCCAATTCCTACTAAGACTGATGGCAACCCTAAACCAGTAGACAGAGGCACCCAAAGCAGGTATTACTCATGCTGTTGGTAAACACTCCTAATGACAGACATATGTAACTACACTGAAAAGCAGCTTCTGCAAAAGTGTATGCAGGCATGCCTTCGGTCAGGTTGGGGAGCTTTTTGTTGAGGGCGTAATCTTTTGTCTTGCTTGACTGAGTGAAACCCAGCAAGTACAGACCAGCTCACTACAATGATTCTTTTCTCTGAGCAATGCTTCCTTAATTCAATAATGAATATAAAAATTGGTAAAGCAGTAAAACACCAAATGGTAAAGCAGTAAAACACCATAAACTATGTTCCCACAGTCTCAACCTAATGTGTCATCATGTGTTTCTCTACCTCGCACACAGAACCTGAAAGTCCTGCTCTTCAGTATCAGCTACATAGCTTGAATAAATTGCATTCCCTAGTCATTGCTCAGGCATTTTAGTTCAGTAGAGCTTCACAGTATAACATGACTTTGTAATGATGCATATCTTACGTAAACTTCCTAAGTAAAAAGCAACGTGGCCCAGCAGAAACTATGATCTTACTAAGAAAGAAGACGAGTGGTCAAATTGTCCCCCCAAATAGATTCCCATCGTTGGCTGGTTGGTGAGTCATGAGGGAATATTTGAATTAAAAAAAAAAAAAAAAAAAGTACACAGAGGGTCAGTCTCTTTGTCATGTACATTAATTCACCTTCTTAGCTTTACCAATGCAAGCAGAGGTGTCAAGTAACAAAGTACAAATACTTTGTTACCTTACTTAAGTAGAAATTTTGGGTATCTATACTTTACTGGAGTAATTATTTTACAGCAGACTTTTTACTTCTACTCCTTACATTTTCACACAATTATCTGTACTTTCTACTCCTTATATTTTAAAAATAGCCTCGTTACTCCTATTTGGCTCGTTTTCATTCTGGCTTCTCATCGTTCAAAAACAACCTATCCAGATAAATCCCGCCATCCAGATGAATGTGAATTTGATTGTGGTTGGATGAGAAGTATAAACATATACCATTCAGACACCCTATTGGTTGCACCTGCACAGACCCGGTGCTAATACGGCACCGGTGTCTTAACGACCGTTATCTACCGGACCGAATAGCAACGAGGATTTCGGTGCCTTATTTAGGTGCCACCATATTAGAAGTTCTTTGGTGCCACTTAAATGCCTGCGCTTCTCTCTGATGCTCCGAAAATGGACGTTAGAGGGAACTGAAACATTGCCGCATGGGACGCTACACTACGCGCGACAGCAGCTAACGTTAGCCTACCGTTAGCTAGCAGCTGGAGTAAACACGGTTAAAAGGCTGACAGCCCTTCTGAGTTTGCAGGTATGATTTTAATATAACATTATAGTCCTTATGGCCTTTAGGAAAATGTTTTTTGTGGAGGTGGGGTAGTGCACTATAGGCCCCTGTGGAGCCGGCTAAGCTTTTGTCCTTAATGACATTTTTTCCCCCCCTTACATTACTTTTACACTTTAAGTAGTTTTGAAACCATTACTTTTACACTTTTATTTGAGTAAAAAGCTTGAGTTGACACTTGAACTTCTACAGAAGTCTTTTCAAAACCTACCGGTAGTATCTATACTTCTACTTGAGTAACGAACGTGAATACTTTTGACACCTCTGAATGCAAGTACAAAGACTCACAAATTTGCTAAACACCCATGTTGACAGATACGTGCACAGTCACCTGTCCTATACAGTCCGCTACGTTGCTATATGAACAGTCATGATAATTTTGGAGACCTACGGGGCGAAGTGGGGCAGATAACAGAGGGAAACACAAACATCAAACCCATTTTTGTCACAACGGGCCACCACTATAAACGGGATTTTCCAAAAAGGTGTAATTAAGAACAGTTTGATTACAGCTTGGCAGGAAATGGAAACCGAAACAAGATAAACATTTGTGTTTTTATGTGCTACTATTTTTGTAAAAGTATATTAAAAGACAAGAACAAAAAAAAAAAAAAACACTCCGCAACTTTTAATTTAGAGCAATGCATGTACATCTTCTAATTAGTCTCCATTATAATCTAATCTAATAACTTGTCATAAACTACGAAGAAACTGGGGGTGATTTCATTTAAGATTATCCCAACAAATCTTAACCTCATAAATAAAAAACAACAACAAGCCGTCTAAGGTGTCATTTTTTCATCTGAAGTTGCTGTTTTTTTTATGCTGTAGTTTCTACTTGTAATTAAATATCCTGTAATAAACACTGTTGAAAAATAAGTACCCAGCCTACCTTATATAGTGGGGTATTAGATTTTTTTTTTTTTTTTTTTAATGAATGTGGCTTGTGAATTAACCTCAATCTGTATACAAAATTCAAGTTTCTGGTCAAGCCAATAGTGTCTAATGTGGTTGTTGGTCAGTCACAATTAACCTGAGGGTGAATCAGCATATTTAGAGAAATCCTAGTCTTGCTTTGCCAGACCTTCCTCCACCGCAGCACTGCAGAGGAGGGTCTGGCTATCTACACAGCATTCCAGGATGGGAAGAAAACGTGCTTGGGTTTATTGCCATTTCTTTAAACCAATCACAATCATCTTGGGCGGTGCTAGGCACCGGGAAAAGCTGCGGTGCCGCTGCAAAATAGCCTTGGGAAGGAACTTGTTTTGGTGGAACATGTGTACGTTTAAAAGTTGTTTATGTCAACAGAAAACTCAGATTGGACAGATAGTCTAGCTAGCTGTCTGGATTTACCCTGCAGAGATCTGAGGAGCAGTTAACCATAGTCCTCATAAATCAACCAGAGTTTAAAATGCCAACACAAAAGGAAGCCCAAGACAACGGATATCCGGCCTAAATGAGTGAAATCCGGCGGAATTTCCGACGGCAACGGAGCAATCCCGGAAGTGGAATGTCAAGGACACAGTATAGACTAGAGACATCCCAAATAAACCTGGGATCAACATTTCGTTGTGACTGCAAAACACCCACTGCACCTCAAAGCAATGAGGGGAAAGAGAGACGAAAAGGGTCACAGCTAATTAGAGAGATGAACAGCTATATCTTGCCAATAATGGGAATGTTTCACTAAGTGAGCAAGAAAGCAGAAGGGTTATATAGATGGGGACTCCGAAAAACGAGCACTGCATTGCTCCTTCTCGGTGATCCTCCTTAATGACTGCTATCGTTTCCTCACCAGAAAATATAAACATATATTCCTCTTCCACCTTAAAAGGAGTACAATTGACAAGCAGCAAGCATGCACACACAAATTCACAAAAGGACAATGAAAGAAAGTAGAGGAGGATTTTAGTCATTGTCAGTACGTATTAGTATTAATTAAGATTCTTTATGTGAGGCTTACTGAGTGAAGAGGCCAGGGGTTCATTCATAGTTTAATGCTCCAACTATTATGCTCTCTCAGTGCTATCATGTCTTTTTCTCCGTGTAGGGAGTCACACACGCTTATCTCCTTGCTTCTCCACCCTCCCTCATCTTCTCATTTTATCTCTCCCTTCCCTGTTCCTCTTTCCCCTCTCCTTAAATCATTGCATGACAGAAACTTCTGCAAGAGCTTTCTGTGAGTACACAAACACTTTCTATAGGCTATGGCCTTTTGGGATGTTCAAGCTGAGATGAGACAAAAACTCTGAGGTTATTTAAAGTTTGGTGGTCCCAGGGAGAAAAGCATAGACTAAAATGCATAATAGCTTACAGGAACCCTCAAGTCCCTCCCAAGTTGACATGACTCAGAAAAAACAACAACATACAATGTAGATTTTGTGGAACTGAAATGTTCAGTGAGCATAGTGTAGAAGAAACCACCAATGGAAACATGTCTATTCATAAGATTTCTACACTGCCTGTAAACTTTTATATTGCTTGTTTTAGACATATAATGTGAAGAGGAAATAAGTAAGGCAGTTGATTGAAATTGATAGTAAATATGACCATATCAAATATGGACAAAAGCTTCTTTATAAAGGCCTTACCATATAATCTTTCCTGCTGCAAACTTTGGAGTCAACAGACCATAAAAAAATATAATTACAAAAATGTGGGCATTTGGGTCACTTTCGTGAACATCTCCTATTCCCTTGAGGCAGCAGTGTTCTGCATTGTTGTCTAAGCTGGATCCACCCCGGCCCAAAGCCACATGACCTGCTGCCAAGTGCCGGAAAAGTCCAATAACGTTTGGAATTCCCTCATCCGCTACGCATGACTCCAATTACAGCCTCTAGGTCTGCAAGGAAAAGATTCAACTGATTGAAGGCACCTGGTGGCAGCAAAAAAAGGGGGAGTCGTTGCGCGCACCTGAGGGACCGGGTATGAACATGCCCATGCACACACTGGCATGCACGCACACAATGTTTAGTTATGTTTATGTAATTCATATTCAGTTGAATATGATTTGCAAATGCATACACACAGAAGGCAGAGAACCAGTGTGTAACTGGGTGAAACCTGAAAGAACTGACCACTGCTGCGCCATCACTTTCCTGCAGAAAAGAACAGAAAAAAGTAAGAGAAAAGGAAAGAGAAAAGGAGGTCTCTGCCAAGTAACACATCCACGAGGCCCCGCAAAGGGTCTGTGCTCAATTAGGCCCCATTCATACTATAGCAAAATAGCTCTCGGATGGAATACAAACATTTTGGCTCAGTCTTTATGTCGACCTCAGTCAGTTTTGATGGGAGTGAACATTTCTTTGCGTCAGCATGATGTCTAACATCAACGATAATTTAGTATCAATTAGAAGCTATTGACACAAAAAAATACAAAGATTATTATCTCATTTTCAACCGAGCAAGCACAAGCATACACAGTGTGAAAGGTGGGACAATAGACAGGGGTTACTCATAATTCTAATTTTCTTGTTCTGACACTCTGCTAGGCAGAAAAACTCAACTCCTCTCCTCTCACCATCATATTCAATAAAAAAAAAATATAGAGTGCCTCTGATTACAATCAGTAAAAAGCAAAAGGGAGGGAAGAAAAGGAAGGCCGGACTTGCTGGGGATAAAAAGCCACAGTCATGGAGAAGAATGCCGTCGGTTGGTGGCTTGGTCAGCATTAAAAATAGCTGCCAAAAAAGCAGGGAGGCTGTAGGTTGGAGTGAGCTGGAGAGTTGGGAGAATGGGAAACCAGCGGGAGGAGGAAAGGGAAGAAGAGGTAGAAGACAGGGGTTTATTATATGAAACCATTTCATCCCTCATGAACCTCCACTGTTCCCAGATGACCAGCAGACCCATATAGCCACTTGTGACTCTGCATAAAACTAGCCTGCCTATGGAGACTTTACTAAGAATTCAATAAGCTCCTGAGGGAACTGTAAAGCTCTTGGGGCTGACTGCTGAGGTGTTAAACAATTGTGTTGTGTGTGCTCGGTCTAAGCAAGTGATTATAAAAAGATTGTTTTTTGTAGTCTGTAAATACCTTGCACGTATGTGTTCTTATATCCATGTGTTTACAGTCATATATTAGAAAAAAAGAGAAAGGGACAGTTAGCAGCATGCTAGAATTAAGCTAACCTGTAATTAGAATCAGCCATTTGGAAAACCTCTGTACCAGTGACTCATACATTCTGTCCAAACACTGCTGCGCAGCCACCACCAACGATACTTTCAACATTCGAGGCAGAACACAGCTTCCATCCCACATGGTAGTTATAGATGGACACACTACTCCGGATGTCTGTCAGCATCACGTCATCCCGTCGCTGTCACATTTTCACTTCTGAGATCAGCCCAGCTGATTGCTCCCCTGCAGTCTTTTCCCCAAAGCTGCTGTAACCCTTTTCATTGCCTGATAAATTCATTTTACCACCCAGTTTGACATGTCCTATATATCTTAATGACACAGCTGGGACCTTGAAAGGCTACGTTTCTCTGAAGATTGTATTCATTGTCTCAGTAGCAGAGTAAAGCTGGGAACTTTGGAGGGGTTTTCCCCTTTGAAATTGTGGGCCACCTCACACATAACATCAATGTGTTATTATTAAATGTAGAAGCCCATCTACTACATGCTCTAACAAACTTCCAGCCCTACACATTACCCGAAAAAGGAAAATGACTAAGCTCCGACCTGTCACCAAAATCCCATTATGCTGCAATACTGATGACCAGGTGATTGTTGAGTGTAATCTGCTGCAATGAGAAAAACAAGATGAGAAACGAGAAATCTTGTCACGTTTAATCTCACGAGATCTCGTCACACCTCTAGTCATAGCTGTTCTGAACGGCCACACTTGAAAATTTAACTTGATTTTTGGGATAACAGCCCACATTTTCAGACAGTTTTTCCTGGAAGTCATTCATAGTTTGCACTCAGTTGTACCGGTGAAAAATGACAGAAATAGTTGTGTAAAGAATAAAAAAAAAAAAAAAAAGAGAGCTTAATAGAGATGTTCAAACCATGACTACTTTTTTCCACTCCGCACACCTGGACAGTCATAGAGTGATAAGTGGGTGTGAATGTCAGATTGTTGATTTCAGAAAGTTACAGAGATCATCAGACACAGCCCCCCAAATTCATGTGTCGGTTGAATTGTCGGTTTTGGAAGCTTTGCGACCATCCAACAAGCACTTCTGATGAAGCATACCGCTGCCTAAAGAAGCAAGTCCTTCACAAGCAAAAACATATACCAGTTCTATACTTGCGACATGAGACATGATTTGAAGATTTTTCCAACATAAACACATAACACTTCACAGTCAACCCAGAGGACTCAAATAAAAACTTAAGAGCACATTTATCTCAGTCTTTGACAAAAAACACCTGCTCTTCTTTACTGAACATTTATGTTAAGAAAGTACACTTACCATCCACTGCTTGCCTTAGCACCTGAAGTTTCCTCTGCCTCTCCTTTATCCTGTCATAGGCGCCGGTGAGGCCCGAGCCTACCGACAGGGCTGAGTGATGATGAGGCTTCCTACTCTTCAGCCCACCAAACTCAGAAAAGCGAGACTCCCTCTCCCTGGATGCCAGCAGGGGCGATTTGCGCCTGCCTATGGAGTGGGTACTTATGGCGCTGCTGCCCCTCCGCGCATCCTCCAAAGCCCCAAAACGAAGAGCCTCTGGGTCAATATAAGCCAAGTCCACAGAGGAAGCCCAGTTTTTCCTTGCATGACTAGGGCCCATGTCCCCACTGTGGAAGGCTAAAGACCTCCGGTCCAGTTCTACAGGCCGGCCCTTTTGCTGGGGGTGAAGAGGATGCAGATAGGGATAGGAGTGCTGGTGCTTGAGTGACGGGGGATTTGGGTATAATTCTGTAGGGGATTCAGAGTTAGGGTGATAGTCAGATGGGGAATACTGTAGGGCTACCCCATCATCCCCCTTCAACAGGTCCTGGATTGGCAGAGATCCCATGGAACGACTAAGGCCCCGGTTAAGAGACGTCTGCTCCTGACTCCTGGCTTTGTAGCGCTCCAGAACCCTGGGGGCGGCACTCCTCCCTAAGAATAGGAGAGAACCAACATTTTATTGAACCACAAGCAGAAGCACTGCCAGAACTCAAAGCCTCAAACACAGAATAACACATCTTGAATACCAGCAAAGTAAAAGCAATTTAGCAGGTATTCCAAATGAAAATAAACCTGATTGCAAACGGATATAATTTCTTAGAATTTATTTTTTAGATTATAAAAACAGACAGGATGAGAGATAATCTGAAATAGACATAATTCCCAGTGGATCACATCATTATTATCAATACAGAAAGTGGTATTTATGAGAGGAGAACATAGAGAGGGATTAACAAGGATTTTAATTTGAATAAGTACAGTACGCTTCATTATGCCTAAGTGCCTGTCCAACCTGGCATCCATTTCTAACAGCATCAGCATGACATGACAACTAAACACGGCCCTATCGACTATAGACTCCCCTTCCTTGGCTCTTATACTCTGGTTCGGCCACAACAGACCGAGCACCTGCTGCAGGCCTCTCATGGCCCCTCTACTAAAATATTAGACAACCAGCAAAAGTAAATTAATAATTGGGTAGGCATACAGTATGTCCTCAGATTCCTCAGTCAGTCATAACTAGAGATGTAGTATACAATATATTATAATCAACAACCCTGACACTGCTTACATTATGCATTCCCAGGAGTGGAAATGTAGCAGCCATTAATGACAAATAAAACTAATTAATTTAATTAATTTGTAAAATAAACCAACAACAGAACAAGAAATAGCAAATTAAGAAAAACTGCAGGCTGCTCTTGACATTTATAGTCCATTTTGTGCAGTAGCTAAGTTTCCCCATTATTTAAAAAACAAACAATTGAACATACAGTGCCACAATAACGAACAATTTGAATGAACAAACTGAATAATGGATGTTGCTATCTTTGATTGTCCATAAATTTTAAGTTTGCCTTTCCAGACAAGCTGTATATAAACCACTGCCAGTTAACAGCTCTTGTTTTAGAGAGAAAGAGATAAACAGAAGGCAAACTCATGTGCATGAGCAGGAGCAAAAACAAGAGGAAGAGATGCAGAATTGAGAGAGCAGAGGGAGACGTTAGGACCTGTAAAAACGCTGCATGTGGAGGTTTAATCTACAAAGCATATGCTTGGTCTTAGCAGGGAAACAGATCAAAGACAGACAGGCTGCCTTCCAGGAACTCACGGAAGCCCACAAGGACTAGACTGAGCAAAAAAAACAAGAAAAAAAAACAAAAAAAACAGGATGTCTTTTATTTCTCAAAGAAGTCAATTGTTGCTACAAGTGTTTCAGCTACTAGTATGGACTACAGCAATGAAGAAATGGCAACACAAAATAGGGAGCTAGTGTGCTCTTTAGGTTTCTTTATATTTACATAAAATATCCAACATAAAAAAGACAATGACTGAGTTCCCCTAGCAACAATTGAGGGGGAGAGCTTGAGAAGAAAGGCGCTTAAGAACTGAGTAATACTCTTTGCATGTACTTTCCCTAGGGCTGGCTGGTGCTCAACCAGGGAAACAAAGCGATGATACAAACAGCAGACCAGCAGCTTCACTGGTGACTCCAAAATATGCATCTGTAATCAATGCCATGCCGTGCTTACATAATCGGGACGACAGCCATGTTTGCGCTGCGCTCTCCTTTCCATGGCCTAGAAAAATGCCGGAGTTCTCTCAGAAACCACTGGGAAGATTTGGTCATATTTTCCTGAATTAAATCCAATTCGAGGTTGCAGCGTGTTGTTCCTCGTCTACTTTTGATTCTTGCCCACAAACTCAGAAAGTGAGGGTGTAAGTGATAAAGAGCTTGACAACCAGAGAAGGCATTTACATCCACTTCTCTTTCAATTAAAGTAAGATGCATGTAAACAACTTCCAACATATAAACAGTATGTCTAACTGCACTCTGTCATAACCTCCGTTTATCATTAGATATAAAGAACATAATATACTCACAACTAATTATCCAAACTATTTTCATCACTATCATCTCCTCAATCTAATCTAGGATCTAGGGATTTATTCTTCCAGACTTTGTGCCACTCAAAAGAAGAATACACAGAACTTAGGTTAAGCGTTTTTGAAGACTAATGCAAACCAGACCCCTTTATCATATCAAGCGTTGGCAGCCAGAAATCTGGATCACTGAATAAATAAAAGAACTCCTTCTACACCACAGAAAAGTTCCTTTGACAACACAGCAAGCAAATTTAGCTCTGTGTTCAATGTGTGTGTTTCAGTGCAGCTCATCTTACCTGAAGGCAAGCCCTTGCCCCGCAGCCTCTCCCGAATCTCCTTACTCCGCTCCGGAAGAGACTCTCTATCAGTCAGCAGACCGTCCAGCTGAGAGAAAGACAGCGACAAGTGGAAGAAAGTGAGAAAGGAAAACAAGCAAAAAGCCAAACAAAGAGCAAGCATGAAAAAAAGCAAGACAGAACAAGGAGGAAAAAAACAGAAGTTAGAGGGTCATTCCCTCTGAGTCATCCATCCTGAAATCATGTTCTACCCACATGAGCCCCATTATCTGTTGCGTAATTCAACAAACCTACTGTGCTTTGACAGAGCAGATAAATGTCTTTTAACTTACACTAAGCTAGGATAAAGCTTAAAGTTTGGGCTTACTGGCAAGTAGCCAAAATAAAAATATAAAAATTGGATTGTTGTATTTGACCTACATTAAATAAAAAAATGCTTACCTGGGAAAGGCTGCCCAGTACCAACCGGACCAGTTTTCTGATATAGGAGAAGGGAGGGTCACAACTGGAGTTTCTAATGTGTTTGCTGCAGATGTCCAGCACCGTGCGCAACGACATTCGACTCAATGTAACATCATCACACATGTTGAGAAGCAGGCTGTTTAGGTGTTCCCCCAACTTCATAGGCTGCACAGCAAACAATGTGAAGACAGTTAACATACAAACAGTGAGTAGTAGTAAGTTCCATTGGTATCTCTCAGTCGGATATCTGTATTCTCTATCATTACGTTCGGATAAGGAGGCAGAGCTAAGCCTTGCCAGCATGGCACACACCCATCACCTACTTTAAATGTCCATCCATTACATATTTTAGATTAAAAGCCTAAGTGAAGCCTCTATTTTTCATTCAAATTGGTGTAAAATACTTTGCTATTTCCATTAAAAAACATGTAAAAACATTGTTGTTATTTAAGTGTTTTGCAGAGTTTGTGCCAATTTCAATCAGTATCACCAATATATAATATTCCTTTTCATAATTCGCTGAACCATGCTGCATTTATTTTATTTGTAGAGTGTATTGAATAAATACATGTCAATTCAAACAGAGTAGATTATCTGTATGCTCATCACATTGATGCCATTTTTGTGCACATTATGTAAAGCAAAGAAGTAGGTACAGAGATGGCACGGTAAGCAAAAATAAACACAGTGGGTGTAGGGTCACTAAGTATCTATACAGCCAGTGTGTCCATCTCATGTCTATTATGACACTTTATTTCCATGCATCAGAAACAATGACATGTATTTTGTCCCAATGTGTTACAAACTTTACAGCTGCCATGAGCACTACTTTAGCACCTCTTTCATAGAAGCAAAGTGGATGGTAAGCTTGGGTGTGAGTCATGCTGTCTCTAACCTGTGGGCGGTACTTTCTGACAAATGTGAACACTCTGTGTTTTACACCTGGCTGAGATATGAATGTATTGTGAGCATGACCCTCTCCAGAGGTTTTGGTAGATCCAAACACATTCCAGAGTGCATTTACAGCTGGCATCTTTTCTTATCCAGATGAGATATTCAGATATAGATCTCCTTCTAAAAAGATGATTCCAATAAAATAACATAATGTCTGCTTTCAGTGAGGTTATGAGGCATGATCCTTAAATTACCAGTACCAATAAGTATTAAAAGTTGTATTGTGCGACACACTAGTTCCTGCAACATCACTGTCCACCATCTCATTGTGCCAGTGTCAATGAGAGGATAATGTTAAACCATGACAGAAATTAACTTTGGGTGTGCCTGTTCCAGTAAACAACTGTCTCAACTCATAATGTTTGCCAAGTGTGCTAGTTGTTATCACTTAATGCTAATATGCTAGCATCTTGTTTGCCCATCCAGTGGATTCGGGCACGGTTATAAGCAAAAATGAATTTAAGTTTACTAAAAATAATAATAATAATAAACACATTTTAGTCCTCAACACAAGCCTTTATTACCAAGTTTAAATATGGTCCTTTACTAACACCCCTATCCATTTGGAAGGAAGTACTGTATCCTTGGTAATGATTTACCTGACTTTGGGGGATCTCATAGTCCGCTCCCCAGAACAGGGTCATCCCCAGAGAGTACATGTGCATCTGTGAAAAGAAAATATTACATAAGTTTCATGAGCAGCATTTATACTTCCTTCAATTCATTTTATAAAAACAAACAACTAGACACAAGTGAAGCAAGAGCACATAGAAAGATGAGGACTATAAAAGGTTTTGTTTCATTCAGATAAACTAGCCACTGAACCTTATTAAAATAAGTCTGCCCTGTGTGAAAGAAAGAGAGAGAGAGAGACTAAAGCTGGAGTGTAATAAAAGTTGTTCATTCTTATTTGGAAAGGAAAAAAAGACAGGGGGTTTAAGCCTAAATCCAAAAACATTTTTCCATTTTCCTCTCCTTATTACTCTGCACTCATTGCTTGGGAGAGAAATCACTTCCCCTGAATGTTGGGCTTGGTAGAGGAAAGAATAATTCAGGGATTGCCAAAGAATGCAACATAGCCTTCAAGGTCTTTCAGGAACTCGAGTGCACACTTAACGACACATTCACGCTAAAAAAATAAATAAAAAAAGGTTGAAATTTAAAAGCCACCCATTAAAAGCAACAATACCACCCTAAATGTTAGAAATGTAAAAGGAAAAACTCGTGGCATTCTCGCAGCTGACGTATATTTACCCACAGTCTCTGAGAAATAACTCAGCTGGGGAGACGGGACCAGGGCTGGAAAACTGACTCAGCACAAAACTGTGTTGAGGTCTGTGGGGCCGTGCCAAAGACGGGAATCCAGTCATGCAAGATTTTAGCTCTTCTACCAGAGGGGCAGAATAGAATGGAGAGGGCGTGGTTCTGTGTGTATGTAAAAGAAGTCATGCATTGCAGGAGATAATATGGTTGCTCACGACATCAGTTCTGAATGTTGCAACTGCAAAATGTAATCAGATCTGCAAACAGTTAATATACATCTCCAGAGTTTTGTAGCATTGCTTACATTGCTGGGATAAAGCTTGACATGCGGCGCGCTATCTCCACTATCAGGGCTTAGCGCTGCCCAGGACGGTTGTGATTGGTTTAAAGAAATACAAACAAGCCAGTGCGTTTTTTTGTCCAATATCCCAGACCATACTCCATGGCTGACACAGCGCTGTGGAGATAGGTCTGACAATGCGAGACTACTCAAGCAAGAATTTGCTCTTATTAGACACCGGATTGCCCCGTTACACAACTGCAGTTGTTTCTGCACCCACCATTTGACAAATAATCATCAGAAGAACATGGCAAGCTAGCAAACACGGATGTAAACAATGCAGGCTCCAAAGTAATACAAAAATGAATCTGTTTGCAAATGTAGGAAGGAAGGAAGGAAGGAAATGCATTTATCCTATACACACAATGTGGTTTGGTGAGAAAACACTGAAAGTAAGCATGACTTTGTTTAGAAGACAGAACTCCACAGGGTACCTTTAAGGTACTCAATGGGTAACAGAAGACAGTGGTTGGATCATACATCTCCAAGGCTTAAAAATGTATGTGAATATAAAACTAAAAGTTATCACCAGGACTTTACTGAAAATATATGAGCATTGACACAATATTTGGAAACAGGTGACAAAACTCACACCAGCGAAGCATTAGAAGTTGTAGACTAAACAATATATAAGGTTCGGTCACCACATGGGTTATGTAAAGGTTTATACCTTTTCTATATCAGAGATGGAAGTCAAGGAGACCCCTTCCAGGACCTCTGGAGCTGTGAAGGCTCTTAAGTCCTGCTGGGTGACATACTCGTCTGTGAATGAGATGTTGCCGGAGGGCATGAGTAGGAGGGACCAAGGAGAAATGATGAAGCCCATGGCTGTAGGGTCTGGAGAGGGAAGCAGACAATTCAACCACTGGAGATATAATCAGAAAACAAACAGGAAAGACAAACCCAACAATATAGTTGTACTTCCATTATTTAAATTCACAGCCATTGAGTGAGACAGACAGACAGACAGACAGACAGACAAGCATCAAAATGTGTACAGCCTGAATGCAGTAACTGTAGACATATCAACCACAGTGGATGTTTCTCGCTAAGGCTTCGGCGTTTATGGAAACTCAAGAAGATTGAAGTAAACAAAAACACATGTTGCTTTCTTAGCCTGCAAGAAAATAACTGTTGAGGCATAGAAGCAGAAAGGAATGGCTACACAGCGTAATTCTCTTTTCCTACAAAGCCACAGCCAGCGCTATGGTTAGAGAACGTTTTAAAAATATACAAAGGAATGTTTGAGCAGCACTGCAAAATTCTTTTCTTTGACGGATACTTAACTCTGAGAGGAGCACTGAGATGGACAGAGGAACTGGATTTCGGGCACCAAAAATCTGCTTTCAAAAGCTGGAATTCACCGGAGTACAAATACAAGTTTCCTGTTTAAAACTTGTGTGACAGTTTGAAGATCTTACTCAAAAGGTTGCACACAAAGCTTTTGCACTGGATAAGCAATAACAGAGCTGAGCAGAAGTGCATGACTCAGCCTGAGCAAATTTGTTTCACGATGGATAAACTAAATCAACAGATTCAATAAACTGCAGATAGCAGAAACCATATCTGATGAAAACTAACTGTTCTGACAAAAAAGCATGACTTGGGCATGCACCATATGAATCCCTATTAACTTCAAATGACAGCATATTGTTGTACTGTAAGTTCTTTATCCTTAACAATGTAGTCTGCCCATCTGATAAGCTGCTATCTAAGCTATTAGGGGCATGGAATCATTTTGAACTATACTACTACTAAGAGGCTGCCCTCTAAAAGTAGAGCCACAGCGGACATGCCAATAGAGTGCCAGGCGGAAGGGCAGAAGAGCAGAAGATGATGGCCTCGGCAGAGTACCAAACACAGGACCAAACAGAGAGACAGAAAAGCACTTCATTTTGAAAATGCGGACTTTATGCTTTCTACAGACAAAAGCATGATGAGCAATTCCTCTAACAAATCAGAAATATTCACACATGGCTTATTCATACAAATCATTCTTATACAAACAAAGTAACTAACCGCTGCTGTTTACATACATGAAAAAAAAAAAAAAAAAAAGCGTGCTGGTGGTTTAGTGTTTGACAATGTGAGACAATTCACAATGTCTGAAAAGTCATGCAAAGGTTTGCTAAGTCAACTGCACGTTGGCCTCCTCCATACATTAGGAAACAGAAACTTTCACTGAACCACGGACAGATAGAAAGAAAGAAAAAAATACACATCTAAAGTAGGACATTTACTGCAAACATTTTTATCCGTTTCTTGTTTTTATGCTTTATTACTTTTTATAACCAAGACATCTAACAAATTATCTGACAAATTTAGGTTTGAATGGCCGTTATTAATCCTCTCGTGGTAAACATAATTCTTTACATAGCTCAGTGACTATATAATAGCTGGTTCCAGCATCTGCTCTTCAAATTTTGGCTTCATTCAGCAGTCTAAAACTGTACACATGCGAGGCCACAATTTACTCAGTATAGCTACACAACTGCACACTGAAGGAAAAAAAGATTTAGCAACCACAATTGCTGCAGCACAATACCATGTAAAGATTAAAATAAGATAATCTAAAATTCTCAAAGTATCCAGCCTCGCATTCTGTCCTTTATATGTTCAGAATTTTATCTCAGAAGCCTTGATTACTGAGGAGCATTTGCATGCAATCTCTTGTTCTAACGGTGACCTCCGCATAAAATGCATATTTACAGGACACACTGGTGTCAAGCTGGTTTATGCATAAAACTAAATCCTGGTTCCTGCTTCATGGAAATGCACAGGCCAGTGGTAAACAGTTGACACTGATGACAATTATGGCCCACATAATCAGGTGCACTGGAGTTTCGTATGAGACTAGGCATCACCCAAAATTTGTAACAACAAAGAGGGCAGTGCTGTGCCTGCTGACTCACATCCTGTCCAATGTCTCCAGAGTTAACCCCCCTTTTAGTCACCCGCAGCGGAAGTTTACCTTCGTTACAAAGACACTCTGGAATTGGGCAACCTTATCTCTTTGGCCTCAAGGACAATCACAGACACTTACAGGCACAAATGATTCACAAAAATGATTACAACAAAACACAACCGTCAACAATCGTACGAATGATGCAACATACTGACAACGAAATCAGTGCACTGATAGAATTTTCTGATTTAGCAACCAAATGTTTTACACATGTTAGAGTCTGAGTGGGACTAAATCTATCATTTAAAAAAGGAACAACATTTGCTAGTATAAAAGCGTTCATGTTGTTTGTTTTGTTTTGAGCTGCTCCTTTTAGATTTTTTGCATTGATGTAATGGATTGGTTTGGGCAATTAATACATTGCCACAAGCAACAACATTAACAAATCATTTCAGATAGAGAGCGACAGTGAGCGATCCCATCAATTTGTCAACACAAAATGTCACCTGCAATTCATAGGATCTGGACACCAGACCATTGTTATGAAGAAAAAAAAAAAAAAAAAAAGTAGGGTGGACAGATTTAAAAAAATAAATAACCGTGTGTATGTACAATAATTTCTAGACCACATTTTTGCACACTTCATTCCACATACCTTTGTGAAAGAGTTCTTGGAGGCTCTCAGCACTCTGGCTGAGCACCGCCCAGACCTCCTCTTCCTGGAGCGGACCGCCTCGAACCTCCAAGGCTTCTGCCAGAGACACATGCATCTTCCCTGTGCAAGCAGAGAAAGAGGACAACTGATTTATATCAGAAAACGAGCACATGCATAAATACAGAAATAAGCTTTAACCATTAGGGCACATGCTTGCTTTATATCATGGGAGCCTTTGGCAGAATGTCAAATCAGACAAAACACACACAGAGCATCTACACATCACATCTCATGTGCTAATCAGAACAATATGTACCTCAGACCTTTTAATTCAACGAAAAAGCCCTGGATTCTCATTACTGTGACGGTATCAAAATAAATAAATAAATTTTCCTGTTAGAATGAACAACTGAAAATAAACAGATTTTATTTTTCATTTTTATTCAGTTGAGAATTATAATCCTAACAAAAGTCTAATCCTGAAAAAATCCACACCCTACTTGTCCTGACTGGCCTGGCAGTCTAAAATGAAAGCAAATAAACCCACATTGCCATATCACTACAACTCTAAGCATTGATGCACTTAACATCAACATTCTTCTGTCTGTGTCTCTGTCTGTCTCTCTCTCTCAAACTCCCGCATCTTCTAAACGCAAGTCTTATCATCCTCTGCAATTGAGGACGTAGCGCAAGCACATGATCACACACTCTCACACACACACACACACACACACACACACACACACACACACACACACACACACACACACACACACACACACACACACACACACACACACACACACACACACACACACACACACACACTTAAGGATGTGCCAAAAAGGCTATACTGTGCCAGAATATGAGAGAAAATAAGAATTAGAAAAGGAAATTCAAAAATAAAGAACTCTATCACACTTGATCCTTGAACACCACACCTCAAACAAATACTATTTTTAAACACAAATACACACAAATAATAAAAACACTAATATTCAAAACGCCCCTAAGTAAATGACCTTGCTTACAGCTGTAAGCGTAGTCTCTACAGTTTTGCACATCACGACATTTTCCACCTCCTTGCAAAACACCAGCTCAGTAGGTTGGATGACTTTAACAGCATTTTCTCTTTCCACTGATTGGTCTGGACTTTGACTTGGCCATTCTAACACCTGGATATTTTATTTGTGAACCATTCCATTGTAGATTTTGCTTTATTTTTGGATCATTGTCTTGTTGGAAGACAAATCTCCTCCCAGTCTCAGGTCTTTTGCAGACTCCATCAGGTTTTCTTCCAGAATGGTCCTGTATTTGGCTCCATCCATCTTCCCATCAATTTTAACCATCTTCCCTTCCCTGCTGAAGAAAAGCGGCCCAAACCATGATTCTGCCACCACCATTTTACATGGGATGGTGTGTTCGGGTGATGAGCTGTGTTGCTTTACAAACATAGCGTTTTGCATTGTTGCCAAAAGTTCGATTTTGGTTTCATCTGACCACAGCACCTTCTTCCACATTTTGGTGTCTCCCAGGTGGCTTTTGGCAAACTTTAAGACACTTTTATGATATCTTTAAGAAATGGCTTTCTTCTTGCCTCTCCATAAAGCCAGATTTGTGCAGTATACGACTGATTTTGTCCTATGGACAGAGTCTCCCACCTCAGCTGTAATTCTGCAGTTCATCCAGAGTACATGGGCCTTGGCTGCATCTCTGACGCCCATTGTATAGCTGAAAGTTTAGAGGACCCGGGTCCTAAGTAGTGCTGATACCTTCCTCAATATGCGCACAGTGCCCTTGGGAGTAAACTGGGAACTTTTGTACAACCGCTAAACCCCCAACAGTATCTCGGACCTGCCTGGTGTGCTTGTTCTTCATGATGCTCTCTGCGCTTTAAACGGACCTCTGAACTATCACAGAGCAGGTCATTTATCGAACATTACACACAGCTGGATTCTATTATCATCATTAGATTTAGGTCAACATTGGATCATTCAGAGATCCTCACTGAACTTCTGGAGAGTTTGCTGCACTGAAGTAAGGGGCTGAATAATTTTGCATCACTTTCAGTTTTATTGTTAAAAAGTTTGAAATAGCCAATGAATTTCGTTCAACTTCATAATTGGGACCCACTTGTTGTTGATTCTTAAAAAAAAATTACAGTTTTATATCTTTATGTTTGAGGCCTGAAATGTGGCAAAAGGTCGAAACGTTCAAGGGGGCCGAAAACTTTCGCAAGGCACTGTAAATATATGTTGTATAATGTACATATGTCACAGTTGTAAACTACAGTAAACATAAACTATACAATAAAATGCTGCACATGCATGACTGCAAATAACAAATGCAAATGTGTAGGGCAATGCAAAGGTTTCACAGAGGGCAATGTGTTAGACAAGGCTGAGGAAGGGGGTAGGGTATTGCGGTTATAAGTAACCGTGCCAAAATAATGGGGGGTGGGGAGAAGCAAAAAAATTAACTAACAGCTATGACAGCATCTTATGTTATCACTTTCCTTAAGAGGAAGGTTAACATAACCACTTCACAACAAGTGACCTGTGTTCTCTGAATAGGACAATTCAAGCTAAGATTGATTGAGCTAAGAGCCAGTAATATAGTGATTAAAGGTCATCGGTTGAGTCTACTAGAGCTGCAAAGATTAAATGATTACTTGTCAACTATTAAATTAAATCGTCAACTATTTTCATAATAGATAAATCAGTTTGATTTCAGTATTTTTTTATGGACAAATTACTTAACTCACTTAAATGTGAATATGTTTTAGTTTATTCACTTCTTTGTGACAGTAAACTGAATACGTTTTGAGTTGTGGACTAAATAAGACATTTGAGGACGTCATCTTGGGCTTTGGGAAACATGTTTCAGCATTTTTTTGATGTTTTATAGACCAAACAACTAATCGATTAATTGAGAAAATAATCAATGAAAATATGTGACTATGAAAATAATCATTAGTTGCAGCCCTTGTGTCTACTATCTTCTACAATCTGCCTAGAGCAAAAAGAAATTGTTAATGGCATTCCCCTTGGGTTGTGGTTTCACTGTCCAACCAGTCTTGATTTTGCCAACAAATCTATGGTCCATGAAACCTTCTTTGAAATTGCCCCAGTCACTTTGAAAGTATCTTTTCTTCTTCCTCTAGAATTAGCCTATACAGTATATGATAATATGGTTGTATATCATCATGCTGGCAACCTACCGTGAGTGATAGCCTTTTTATTTTTCCTCCACATTTTCTTCCTGCCCAATGATCTAGGCCTCACAGACTCAACATTCAGTGTGCAGCTTCCTAATGTTCCAATACTTACCACAAAATATGACACTGACAGACACGGTCATGTTACAATATAACAAGAAACTCTGTTTTTAGCCCAAAGCTTGGATGATACCTTGAGTAAAAACAAATCCATATTTTAAATGTGGACAGATTTTCAGATGTTTTGAACTTTTGCGGTCTATTTTTCAAATTTTCCCACTTACTTACTAGATGATAGTTTGGGGGTTATAAATCAAAACACAAAAACATAACAGACGAAAACACAGGAAATGAGGCATAATTCCTATGCAAAATCGGCCAAACACAACTTATGTTTGAGGTGGGTACCAAAGTACACAATTTTTCAAGCCAAAACACAAAGCGTGACAAAACTGTGGACATCATGTCTGTTCCATAGGGATTTGGCAGGTGCACAAATTTGCCACAAAAGAGCTTAACAGCGAAGATGGCCAAACCTGACGTGTCAGATCACATTTGGCTGTGCTCTGTGTGCTATATTGTGGTTTTGCTAACTGCAATGTGGGCTTGCCTTGGACCACACCTGTGGCCTCAACTGAACTTGATTGTTACTTTTTTTCACTTTACTTTTTGTGAAGTTTAAATTTCCCAATTAACAAATTGTTATCAGCAATAGTTCCAGGAACCAAAAAGACTAAAAGGTGCTAGTATACCCAAACAGTAGTGCTTGTTGGAAGGTAGGAAAGTATTTGACACCCCCTTCCCCGCACCTTTCCAACACTGGAATTTGTGGGGGGCGGGGGGGTGGGGGTATTTCAGTCCGCTCGCTAGCCAAAGTTGACTTAACATTTTAAAAAGAAGCAATGCACAAGTTTTGTTGTTTTGGGCATTTTTAGCTAAATTTAAGTAGGCCTATATCACTCATCCATAAACCCTTAACATAAACTGGGTCAGCAGCCTCATTAGCGTTGGGCTTTATTTCTGAGAGCAATATGCGAAACAAACAACGTCCTTTCTATGAATCTGAGTTTGGAGAAGAGAGTTAATGAGAGGAAGCATGTCACAGGCCTTGATATTTATGCAGGAATGCGGGTTAACCATTCTAGTCAATGGGAGGCGTGAAGTCTGAGGCGAAGTGGGTTACTACCCATCTTGCTCATTACCCATTAGAATGGGGAGAGCGGGTGCTGTGAAGACTGATTGTTTTGCGGCCCTTGTTATTTCAACAGAGACCTGCAGTGGAATGTTTTTTATCCGCACCGAGGCTGCTGTGCAGGCCAGCTCCTCTCACATTGGACTATGGTCCTGCTCATTATTGAGGGGGCTTAGGAGGCAGTGGCCCAAAACAGCGAGAGCAGACAGCCTTCACCACTTCAGCGCCTCATTCTCTTTTTCAAACAGTGGGGATGTTGGTTCCCAGGTATTCCCACACTATAGCTAGAAAGAAAAACCCAAACAAGGCTAGTCTGCTTCTGCTGCTGCTGCTAAGTGTTTGAAAGTCTTGGCCACAGTCACAAGGATTTTAAAGAAAATAATCCTGGAAACGTGATAGTGCCCTTTACTCTGCACTTAGGTGAAGCTTTTCCTTTCCTCCCACCTTCCTGTCTGTGACACAGCTACAAACCATGAAATGGATTTGAAAACAATCCCCTGAAAAATTGCCCTTCAGCTGGGTAACCCATACCAAAAAGGTACAAATCATTTCAGTTTCTGCTGCTTTCTTTCAGTGCTCATCCCTCAATATAAGCCAGCAGCAAAAAGATCAGAAAAACATGTACGTCTTTCTCTTTTAAACTTTTCTTTGATCCTAAATCTTTTTAAACTGGAGTTGCTTCACTTTTGTGGCAATCGTCCATAAAAACGCCAGATTCCACTTCTATTTCCAAAAGCATAACTCGTAACATAAGATATGAGACGGAATTTGTTCATATCCTCTAAACATCAGAACTGTGGTCTCAGCTGGAAAACACTTTTGGAACAGAAGCCAATTAGAAGAGGTACTCTTCGCCAACATTGAGGTGAAAATCTTCCTGAACTTTTTCATTCCAGGAAAATTCAACAACAAACTCTGAGTGAACCTCTATTCCCAGAATCATACTGTATTATGCAGCCTGTAAGGACACGATTCAAATTCAAAACACACTTGGTGTCTAGGAAGGCCTGGATCAGAATATCTGTTAAACAACATGACTGATGATGTAGGGACTGATGTTTTTAAAATGCATATAGCAAACCAAAAACAGACTGTATGCTATTAAACTGATAACCTAATGACATACGGTACTTATGTATTCTTCATTGCAAAGCTGTATCATCAGTAGAGAGATTTTGGTTGAATTCACAGCTGTGCCTCACTTAAGTGTCTTTTTAAGAAAAAAAATTGTATTGGGAATTAAACAGAAGCACTCTTCTAAATCAAAAGGGAAAACCTGATGGTTGGTTTTCATTAATCATAAACCTCTTACAATTTAGTCAATTAGCAGACATGCTTTCCCAGATTATCTTAAAATGAGTTGAACACAGAGTTGCAGTTATGGACTGGTTTCCCTAACCAGTAAGCCACCCTGGATGTTGGTGTTTTGTTTTTCAGCTCAGCCAGGGCCAGGACTAGCCAGAAGAAAGCCATGACTATTCCATGATTATCAGCCCAGCTCTGGCCCAACGGCCCTTACTTCTCATTTTGGTCTCGACCTCATCCGCTCCATTTCTGTTAATCACAGGGTTGCTAGGAGTACCGTGACATGCAGAGCATGGTTTTGCAAAACCTCACTCTCCCACCCACCCCTCTTCCCAACACACACAAACCCAACCCACTGATTATTTTCCCCATTTTCTTTCCTATGATGATGCTCACACCATCTCCACCATAACCACTTTAGATGGGAATGTTCATCTTGCTAAATCACACAGACTTCCTACCTTTCTCTTTAGGCTTGAATGGCATATTCAAAACCCTCATGACCTTTGACTTTTGGTTAACTTAACTACTTTTCTATGGTAATGAAGGGGGAGGGGGTACAAAAACTGCCTACCTATAACCCCCATAAAACCTTCAGCCTGACATATTATGCCTCTAAAACGCTTTGTTAAGCTTAGACATGTAAACAAAAAATGTTGACCATTTTCTTAAAATTACACAAATAGTGCTGGTGGCGGTTAGCTAGCCAGACACCCTGTTATTTTTGTAACCTTAGTGGTGTCTCCTCCCTCCCAAACTAAAAATACAGTTATTGGTGTGGTCAAAGATGCCCCATGTCAGACATTAGCTAGCTAGTAGGAGCAGTAGTTGAGACGTTAACACAAATTATAGCAATACTTTCAGCTCGAAATTAAATATCAACGGACTGTTTACTAGCATTAAAGTAGCTAACAGGTTTTAGATTTTTTTTTTTTAAGTAAATAATAAAGAAAAAAAAAAACATCGGCGTTTGAGCCTCGCCACAACAGACTCAATTCCTCAGTTTTCCCGGGGACAGTAGCTGGCAACCGTTAACGTTACGCTAAAGTCAGTGAGCTAACTTTTTGTACATCACGTTTTAAGTGCTTAAACTTACCAGTCGAGAAGAGCTACACAATCACTTGAAAGGGAAATGTTCGTACTCCAACGAGGCTATGAGTGCGCACACAAACGGGACCAGAGGCCATCCCATCCACAAAGCAACATCTTGGATAGTAACTTTAACGTTAGTTGACTATGCGGCGGCGAGGCAGGCGAGCAACAGGTCTCCACAGCGCATTCAGCTATAAAAATCCACTACACTGGCAGGTATTGTTAGCCGAGCCGCCGCAGTTAAAAACAAAAAAACGAATCTCTTCTTTGGAAATTGCTCAGAAGTTGTGTTTGATGGCCACAACACAACACTGAGCTCCCATCAAGCGCAGCCAAGTCACCATTACTGCTGAGAGGAGCGGAATTACCCCTCCTTTAGCCCAGCTAGCGTGGGCTGACTGGGAGTAACAAGACACCTTACTATGGCTGTCCATTGGCTCTCTGGTAGGGGCTGTCATTTAACCGTTTCTATAGTAACATACACAACTGGGAGTAACATGTACAGTGAGCATGGATTCTGGAGGCAGAGTCAGGCTTGTTAAATGCGTTATATATAGCTACCCAACGTCTGTATAGGGACCAACATAATTGTTCATATAAACTAAAATCAGTTTCAATGCATTTTCGCAAATACAGAAAAAGTCAAAGAGGGAACATGTATGTTACTCAGATAGCATAGGCCTACTATTTTACTATGAAATGATGCACAAATTAGACTGCCTGTAATTTAATATTAGTACAAAAAGCCGTAAATCACAACCTCCATTCAGAGCAGGAAGGCTCCGTAAATGTAGGTCTATCAGTTTGTATATGGGATGTTTCCTTCCAAACTCAATAAAACATCCATCTTATCCTATATTTAAGCATTTCCCACAACATCAAAGTTGTTGTCATCTAAGCAGTCAGGAAGCAATTCACTGCTGAGTACTTCCTTCCTATGGTGCACTTCAAAACTGCCTCATTTATGGTCTGTGTTGTGCCATCTAGTGGCTATTAGTCATCATTACATGACATGCTGACGCTGCCTTATATAAATGGTGACTGGGATTAAAGGGTTATCTCTGCCTGCCTGTGCCTGTCAGTGCTAAAATGCATGATTATTATCTCCAAACATGGGCTGGAACGATAAGACTGGACTACTTCATCTACACCAGTTTTCTCTCTAAATGCAGACAGTTGATATTCATTTTCTTGAACTTTTCCAAAGCTGATGATGCCATTGTACATCATGTTTGACATTTATTCTTGTATAGCCTACATTATCTACTCTGAAGTCTTTTAGTTCTAAAATTACCTTTTGTTTCCATGCATGCATGTGTACATGCTTTTGCATAAGCATACAACATTTAGGATGCAATATTGTAATTTTTGGGTTATAATTCTAAAGGCAATCTATTAGCCATTTCTTGTAACAATTTTCGGGCCAATCTAAGATCCTACATGTAGCAATAAGATACATGTGACAACTTTTATACATATGCCAGTGTGTTTATCCTAAATCTTTCATTTGTATGCATTGAGGACATCTCATTACTTTTATTGTGTCAATTCAAGAAGACACAATAGAACAATTCACAAACATAGAGGAGATGTACTGTACAATATTTGGAGTCCATTCTTCGTCGTAAATTGTACATTTGCATACACACAAACAGAAAATAGGACAGTCTTAATTATGTTACTGCACTTTTCCTTTTGTTAATATTAGGAGTTTAGACTTCATTAAAGCTAATTGCTCCGTTAGATTGTTGCTTTACTATCAAGCAACAAAAGCCTAATGTCTGATGGGCTGGAATAATCAAACAAAAATGTTTCTTAACATCATAATAATCAATACTGGCGACTAGTCTCAGCTAATGTACCAAAACTCTTATAAGGCGTTTAGTTATACTGTCTGCTGTCAAATGAATATTCCTACTAGACAGCAAATAACTCCAGATGGCAAGACTTATTTGAGATTGTGCAGTGCAGGTAGAGATAGTTCCACTGCACTATTAATACAGGGTGAATGGCTAAAATGTAGAGAATGTTCTTGCCTCAATAAGGGGACTGGAATGGAATGACACTTTTTTTTTTTTAAACATTCCATCTCATCCCTAAGGCATGGCATTTCCAAGGAAAGGAGGAGAATGATAAGTTCAGTCATTGAGTAGTAGTAGGTCCTACTCTTTGCATTTGAGCTGTCCTGACTTTCCCCAGGGAACACTTTCGGCAACCTGTCGCATTGGTCATATTGCACGTGGTAGCTAGTGATTTCCAATTATGAAGGTATCTATGTTTAATTCAATTCAATTCAATTTTATTCATACTATCAAATCATAACAAGAGTTATGTCGAGACACTTTACAAATAGAGTAGGTCTAGACCACACTCTATAATTTACAAAGCCCCAACAATTACGGTAATTCCCTCAAGAGCAAGCATTAGCAGTAGCTATAGCGACAGTGGCGAGGAAAAACTCCCTTTTAGGAAGAAACCTCGGCAGACCCAGACTCTTGGTAGGCGGTGTCGGTTGGGGGTGTGATGAACAGTGGCAATAATAGTCATAATAAAGATAATGGAACAGTGACTACAATGGTAGTCGAAGTAGTTCATGTCATAGTAGGGCACAGCAGAGCATGGGTGGACGCAGCAGGACGCACTGGCTTCATTTTATTTGCCAATTCTGGCAAGCTTGGAAACGTATTAGCGTCTGACAAACTGCTGCCAGACAGTCTGTTAGTCTCATTTTACTCAATAGCTTTTAATCTCAGTTCATTACCTGAGGCAAAGAGGCCCCATCAGGAGACTGATAGGGGTAACATGGTCTGAGTAAGTTATGTCTCATAAAGTGCAACCAAGGGGTTCTGAATTTGGAATTTCTTCTTCCTTCTATGTCTGTCAATACTGTCCTTAATACATCCTCATCTGTGCTGGTCTGAGCCCCAAGGGTGATTTGCACTGAAGCCTTGAAAGAGTAGCTATGCCTGTTCTGACAGTGGAAATGTGGGGCACCTGGTAGATTGAAGGCATGTGATTTGCTGACTGGTGAGTTTAGCCTTTGGGTCCATCTGGAGAGCATTAAAACTTTCCAGGAGCTATTTTTCACTGCCTTTGAATTTAGTTCCTTGGTCTAACTAGAGTTAAAAAAATAAATTTAAAAAAACTTGCCACGTCTGGCAATAAAGTGTCAGAGCGCCATCAGATATGAATCTACGCTTATGAGGAGGCTAATGTTTGTAGCTCTGCTGGTCATACATGTAAAGGTTTTCCCAGGCTTGTGCCCTTACTTAAGCATCCAAATCAGCCTAACCTAGGCATATAAAACTCTGATTTGGATAGTGTCTTGTTCAAGCAGGCTTTGAGACATCCTCCCACTCTGATGATGAGTGTTGTTGAATAGGCAGAGGCACGTTAGGTGAGCAGACTCTACTGGTCACTGTTTTACCAGTTTTCCAAGTAGCTTATATTACTGGAAAATGCATCTACACTGGATTGGGACAAGGCAGCAGCCTCTGCCTTTGATTCACATTCTACAATGTTGAGCTGCTGAGTATTACTAGTAGTAACATTTATCAACTGAGTCTGGGTTTGATTGTTCTGTTGTTCTGGCAAAAGATAGTTCTGTGGTTCTGACAAAGACTGGTGACTTCAGGTCATTCTCCTCTTGATCTTGGGCTAGGTGTGGCTGAGTTGACAATTGTTCTGGTGTTGGCTTGAGAAACATGGATCCTTGCTTTTAACCCCTGTTTTTGTTAATCAAGTAGAGCTTCAGGAGATTTCAACCATGAGTTTTTTTACCTGAGTTGTCAATTATTGGGAAAGGTGAGTCTGATGTGTATAATTCTTGGAGCACAATCCCAAAAAAAATCCGATTGCAATGGCAAGAAGAAACCATTTGCTGGGTACATTATTGCAGATTTCAGCCAACCCTGGGATTTGTCACATCCCTAATGGCCTTGACTTCTGGTTTGTAGCTGTGAGAGAAAACGAAGAAGAAGCTAGATAGAGTGAGATAGGCAGAAAAGAAGAAAATGACTGCGATGCATATGAAAAATCTATATATGGGAACAGCAACTTGAAGAAGAGATAGGTGCACACAATCTCATGTTGGATGTGTCATGATGATCCAAATTCACCTGAGGTGGCTCCTTCTCATACTCAGTGATGTTGTGTTTGGACATAAATCTGGCAAAACTTTTAGACTTTTTAAGGAAGATTATGCATTGTCCTCCCCCTCGCTGATGTGCTACCATTTATGGCACACAGTCACCTATATGTTAAAAGAAATGTTGGAAAACAAGTAATTTAAGCAAATGTTACAACACTGATGACTCAAACACAGACTGAGAAAAGCTGCCTGAGGAGGAGCAGAAAGCTTGAATTCCATAGGAAAAAAATATTTTCAATTACCTCTCACATCCAACTGATTGAGTGTGGTGAAACATTTAAAAACGCCTTTGCTGGTGGGTCAGTGCTCAACCAAATATAGACTAAAAATAGCCTACTGCTCAACACCAAACAGCAGCCAAACAAAGTTAGCAACATTTAGTGAGGTAAACACCCAGATACTTTCCCCAGGAAGTCGGTGGAGACCAAAACAAAGCATAAACATTTGTTAGGTTCCCAAAATATCAGTTACTGCAGCTTTAACATTGAGATTTTAAATATTTCAAAATCAATTTCAGAATTATATTTTGCATTAAGTATAGCGGACGAGGTGGACACCTTGTTGACCTATACAGATGTGACCCGAGGCTTTAAGGGCCATTGGCATGCATGTCAGTCCGAGCACATTTACAGGTAAAATGAATGATTTGATTACTAATCTTCTGAACACAAAAATATACAATGATGAAGACGAATCATATGTCAGGTAATGGAAAATATAATATATAAAAATACCTAAATAAATATAATAAAACAGAATGTTCAGAAGGACTAGCCTACATGATGATATATAGGCCTACTTTTGTTTTAATATATATATGTAGGCTACAGTATATTTATGTATATAGGCTATATATTATAATTGTATTTTCTTGTTTTCAGTATTTATTTTTTGTTTATTTTATTTGCTGAGAAGCATCGACGCTGTTAGTTGTTAGTTGGCCGATGAGAGATATGTGAGATCTGGGCAGCAGCTCAGTGAGACAAACCTAACCAATAACACCCGGCTCCATATTCTCATTGAGCCTCATAATCGCACTGGCAGGACGGCAAGGATGGGATTAGAGAGATGCTCCTACACTCCCCTCCCGTCCAGCCTCCCTGGGATGTCTTCCTCTCTCTTCCTCTCTCTCTCTCTCTCTCTCTCTCTCTCTACCTCTCTGCTCGGGCTTTGACGTCAGACGTGCTCCTGCTCGGTTGCTATGGCAACATATTTCCCTATACCCCCTTCCTCTTCCCTCCCTCTCTCTCTCTGCTCTCGTAGGTCCACAATGGTACAGCCAGCATCAGCAAACCTCGGTTCCGTCCATCACTGCTTTTTTTCTTTCCTCATCGTCTTGTTTTGAGTCTTTTTTTTTCTCCTCCTCACCTCTTCGCCATCTTTATGCAGGTTTAAAGTCAGCCTTTAGCTATCGTCACCGCAATGTTTCTAATCGGGATGTTTTGAAAAAGGACTGTCACCGGACTGGGATCGTCATCAGCTGGCACGGAATGGTAAGGCCGGGTGGGTTTGTTTTATGTGGATGCGATGCTTGCAACCTAGCTGCCTCGAGGGTGGAGTGATGAATATTGATCGGAAGGGAAGGTTAATGAAGTCCACTAGCGATGCCTCGGTGGGAAAGAGACAGCGACACATACACACAAAAAAAAATTAACCCCATCTTGATACATTCACCACGATGTTGTTTTATAACAACTAGCAGCACTGTGCGGGGATTTCATTATGGCGTTAGACCTGACCTGACGAAATGTTGTCCATCCGCTCCATCCACACAGGCATCCTGCAATAGACTTCAATATCACAGAGCTTAATCATTAGTTTGTCCCTTAATGGACATTAAGAATAACATCACATAATAGGCTCATACCCAGGCTGCTTCTCTTTGTCATTTAGCTAATATTCTGACTTTGAAATCCGCACCATTTATTTCTGTGAACCATATCCACATACTCTGACTGGTCTTAGGGTGAAAAAACACTGTTATGAAGCACGTTCTGCATTTTTGATTAGAAATGCAGGGGTGGTGCAAATGGATGATGCTCTTCAAAACACAAGGATTACATGGGCTACATACTGTAGGGCTTACATGCAGAGTTTGTCCCTCCTCCCCCTCAGAAGTCAGCTGCGCACCTTGTGCATTATGCAGACCATCACTACTTCACCAGGGATATGGGACCAGCCTCAGATCCATCATAAGTGCTAGAAAAGCAGATGTTCTCAGGCAAACAGTCGGAATTAATGGTGATTTATTGATTAATATAGGTATTTTTTCTCAATGGTGGTTTTAATACTGGTGCCTTAAGTGTGTGTGTGGTACTAATTAAGGAAAGGTTTAGATCATTTCTGGAGGCTTTGTCATTAAAACTGAACTCATAACGCAGAGGGGATGGCATGTTGTTCACCCTAATGTGGGTTACATTCTGTGCAGGACACATTGGATTAAAAGAGATGCAGCCACAGAGGAAGGTAATTTCTTTTCATTTGTTTTGGGCATTCTTCTGCACATGGAAAGCCATTTAATTTCACTGTAAACCGACCTTGCCTATTATGCTGATTGCACAGGTACAAGTATAGAGAGAGTGTTGCATCAACTAAGTTTTCTTGCTTCTGTATTTGTGAGCACAAACAACTGCATTTTTATATTTTTAAGTTTCTCTTTCTTTCTGTACACTTGTTTGGTGCATGCCCATGGTCATGGACTAAACACAGGTGTTTTTCTGTGCCGTCAGTGAAGGTTTAAAGGAGTCACAACAAACTCTCAATGTACAGGACAGAAAAGAGAGAGGTTTTAGCGCTGTGACCTTGGGTGCTGAATTATTCAGGAGCAGGCTTCCATGCTTGTGAAAGTGCTGCAGGGAACACGCTTAACAATTAAACAAAGCTTTTACGGGTGTTTCTGCAGTGGCTGAAGAGAGTAATTTAATAGATAAATAGGTGCACCTTACCTCTCTTCATCATCATCATCATCATCATCATCATCATCTTGAATAGTTTTTCAATATTTCTGCTGAAATGCTAAAGTAGCTTCAGTTAATCAAACAATATGTTTGATTTGGTAGCCACTGCAGGTCTCCACAAAATGATATTTGGTTATATTGATTTTTAGGTAGGCAGATTGTTTATCCAAGGGAGAATCATCAATGGAAATATCCAACAGCAGACCAACGTTATCTTTAATTCCATTTTGTTTTTGCAGATTTCAGACCATCGGTATACTTATCCTTTGTTGTGTAACAAAATAAGGTAATGTATTAAGACAAGATAACGGTAGGGTTGCAATGCAAACGGGGCAACAACTACTATACTATTATTATACTACTATTAATTAAACAGCTGATTATTTTTCTGGTTAATTGATTATCTTTTTGGTCTGTTCATATTATGAAATAATTAAAATGTCTAACAGATGTATTGTTTTGTCCAACCAACAGTCCAAAACCCAAATATATTCCGTTTACAATTAAGAAGCTGACATTATAGGAAATGCTGGGCTTTTTACTTTAAAAAAATGATTTTAACAATTAATCGTTTATTAGAAATACTTTCTGATTAATATTTTGATTATTGGCTAATCATTGATCGAGGTAAATGGCTTAACTAGAGTGAAGTGGATAAACACAATAGAAAGGAATAGTCTACAGGATTTGAATGAATTCTGGTGTTCCGGCAATCCCTGGATGATGGTAACAAAACAGGTCAGCATCTTAATTTTGACTAAAGGAATTAGAAACATCCATAACAGCATGAGCTGTCATGAAATCTAATGTTTTCAGAGGAAAGGAGCATAACCAACAACAACAAAAAGACAAATAATGAAATACCAGTACAGTTCACGATAGCTGCGAAGGTTTAAAGAGGCTGAATGTGAGAAGTTCCAACACAATTCTTGCTGACCATCAATTACTTAAATGTCCTCATCAGTCTTATTGGGGCCATTCTGCCATGGCTCTCATGATTATATGGAAGGTCACAGTTGCCATTAGAAGAGGATGGATGACTGACAAACGCTGACATAGTCTATCAACACCCAATTGCCCTAGCCGAGCGTTGTTCCTTGCTATTACTGTGGTTTTTATAACCCATCCCTCCATGAAGTAATGGTAATTTCAACAGTTGCGTCATGGTACAAAACCAAACAAGGAGGGGAAAAAAGTCATAATAATTTGGTTGAGAAAAAGGTAGTATGAGAGAAATAAATGTATCTGAGGGGGTGAGGAGAGTCAGCATCACCTTTTTGAAGGAATAATAACATCTTAAGTATGACTGTGTTTGCATGAGCAGGAGTTTGTTCTCTTCATCCCTGGTGTAATGTTTGGTTCATATTATTAAGCATTGACTATTACCAGAAGAAACAGTGACACAGTATTATAAATTCTTATGCAATTGAGTTTTATTTACCCCGCCTGTGGTCGATCAAAATGAGCTTCTTAATGCTTTTATGAACGTGACTGCTGGCATTAAGTTAGACATAATTATTATTACTGTAATGGACAAATAATGTTTTGTCTGACCGTATTTAGATCTGAAGTGATAGCTGTGTGTGGGGAACTACAGTCTTATTCTAATAAATAAAATGAAATGATTGCTGCATGAAAGTTGATTCCCTGAGGCTGTAGCATTGCTTCCCTCTACAGACCAGACAAACAGAGAAATGTGCCTGCAGAGTGAGATGCACAGTTACATAATTGGATTTGATCTGACAAATATGCAGCTTTTATTTGCTTTTATTTGCTCAGCAGATAGCTGAGTGCAATACTTTAAGCTGTGTTAGATTTAGTCCCAATCTGCTTGCAGCACATCTGTGAAGAGACTTAAGAGTCACTAAGGGTCGGGCATTGAGGCAACTCAGAGGCCATCAAAGGATTTTAGAGGGGGCAGTAAATCCAGGCTAAATACAATGCTGAAAACCTGTCTTATATCACCAAACTTTCCTCATTTAAGATTGGTGTCATTAAACACTGCTTACGCTAAAGCCACATAAGAAATTCATAATCCAGTTTGTTATGAGGATGCACATATAAGAATAAGAATATTAATGCATCAAGTGCAAGGTGTGGTAAAGTATATCAAGAGATGGACATACTCTTGCAGCAGTGATCTATTTTAGAAAACAGTCTCTACTGCAACCATGGCATCAGGATAGCTCTGTAATCATATCAAATGAAATATTTCTAACATGTTATGTGTTATGAATATGTTTAGTAGGTTGTTTTACAAAAGGCACAGTGGTTTTAATAAAATGCTCCGGCCTTTTTCCTTTACCTAATGAATTTCAGATTCTGTAAGAAAAGCTGTAAATCCGTTGAATGTGCTCATGCACCTGCCAAAGCTGTATGTGTTGCTACCATGCGGCTTATCAGAAAAGTGCAGAGTAAGCGTTTTTTCAGCTAACATGTCAGTTGTTTACTTCGAGGGAATCAAGGGATGTGAGTGAGACAACAAACACAAGACAGATAGTATACATGTTTTCTAGCTGTATAGAAAGAAATCAATACGATTTCAGTGAACATTCAGATTTGCAGTCTGTAGATGCGCTCGGGAGTCGGTGCTGTCTTGTTTTCCTGGCTGTATCTGCAGTTTGAAGTGCTTCCCTTCCCCTCCCCTGAGCCCAAATGGGGGGCTGTACTGCGTTTGGCTCGGGCTGCACAGTAAAGACAAGGCAAGGCTGCATACTGCAGGAGAGGCTGAGGCTGCTGAACCAAGCACTCACAATGGAGCTCCGAGGGAGGGGGAGGGGAGACAGTAGCAGAGAGGCTGGGAGCCTGGGAGCAGGAATGGTGGGAGCGAGGGAGGGACAAAAGAAAGGCAGGAAAAGGGAGAATGCAGGATCTCATCAGTGTTGAGGATGGAGGGAAGAATGATGACTATAGATGGAGGATGGGGTGGTGCGACATTCACAAAATGTGTATTAAGCCTGAACGCATGACAGAGGGAAGAATGAGTGGTGGGAGGAGAGAAAACAAAGATGGATACAACAGGAAACAATAACACTGGTGTGCAGGCCAGGCAGGCACATTGTGTTTTATTAGTAGCCCTCTGCTTCTATAGCAGTCAATCAACCTATTTAATGCAGATATAAAACATTGTCTATAACTCAACTTAAATCCTAGCTGACACACACAACTATGACATGTCTTTCTGTATTACCATACTGTGTCTGTCTGTAAAATGCGATGTTCCTCTTTTTTCAGCAATCTTTGTAAAATGTTTTCATGAGATATTTCACTACCAATGTTTCTATGAAATTAACTTCTAGTCAAACACACCTTTCAGTATTTTTCATATTATGTCACTAAATAATGGTGTGCAGGTTTTTAACCTTAAGAAAAGCTTTAAATCAGATGAATGGGCCGATACACCTGCTTTGCCAAAGCTGAAAAACATCACACCGTTGCTGTAAGCATTTCATGTCAGATGTTATAAATAGATTGAATATTCATAATTTGCAGCAATCCATATAACATGTTAGTCTTATTTTTTTGTCTGATGTCATAGTGTTTACCACACTCACAGAACTACAACTTTGTTTTCTAGCATACCTTGCATAGTAAAATCTTTATATGGGTGGTTTGCATTTTATTTATCTGTTGCTTCTGATGTTGTCATGTTGTGGTTGATCTAACTTGCTCAATCCGGCAGAGGGCTTCATTATGTAAACTATTTCTGAATACAGAAATGGTAGACAAGTACTGGTGTGTAATGTAAGATTTGGGAGGAAATGTGTGATCATTCAAGGAAGTGAGTAGTCCTTGTGTACTTTTAACTTCTTATCCCATCACACAGTGGCGTGTTCTGTTTCATTGCCAACAAACATTTTAATCATCACAGAAATGTCATATGTGTAACTAATAACACGAATGTTAGCTCCATTCTATGCATGCACGATAGACTCACAATAGACTCAGTGGTATGTCTTACTGGAGCACTTAAATGTCAATCATTATATCTGTGCTTAACCTACTATAAGTCAAAATATCTGCTGTGAAAAGAGGATACAGCAGGCACCTAATAATGTTATTAGTTACATCTGTGTTTGCTATGTCTTTTGATAATGCTGCGTTCACGTCAATCTTCAGACCATAAATACAAGCTGGGTGAAACTGTTCATGTCGGCCTTTAAGACGGAGATATTGGGAATTTGTGACAGCAACGATATCTCCCACTTGTCATAAGGAACAGAAGTATAAAATAATATAATAAACTGCCGCTAACATGGCTACAAGGCCACCAACCCTGGCCACCAACCCTGGCGGTTACTGAATAAATAAATAATATCCAATATTAACAATAATAGAATAAAGTCAGCTAATTTAAAGAGCTATACACTATTTAATAACACAGCAAAAGTAACTAATGTAAGCGATTTGTCTGGTGTGTGTATGTGAAAGTAACGTAAACTGTAACTAGTGCATTGGCTCAGAACAGTTTAATTACATTGGATCACAACAGCCTCACATTCTTTAATAGTACCGGTAGTGTATCTCGATCATGGTCCTCAAGCCATCCAATCAGAGGCTGATATGCACCTTGGTTGCCAGGCGTGCGCTGTAAACTAGCAGGTGAAACAAAAAAAAACTAAAAGCGTCCCACAGTAGATCGTGCTGGAATTAAGAGCAAAGTTGTACAACGGGACCCAGTATGCAGTGTGATCATTGGTTTGCCTGAGGTATTGTTGTGCCCATGAGAGCGGATGTAACAGAATGCCCAGGATCCAAATACCAAAGACCAGCCACAACTGCAGAGCACAAACACACACACACACACACTCACACACACACACACACACACACACACACACACACACACACACACACACACACACACACACACACACACACACACACACACACACACACACACACATACACACACACACACACACACACACACCAGCACAATTCAGCATCAACATGGCCATGCAGCACTGGAGATAAATGGTCTAATGTATCAGTATTATGCATTAGCCCCTTCAAGATAATTAAAACCACTGCTCTCGCTTTTTTTCTGATTCATTGTTGAGTTTCTTTAGTTTTTTCTTACAGTAATAACGGTTGTCTCATCGGTGTAACAGACCCGGCTTTTTGTAATTGTGCAACACATTTGTGTCTGAAAGGGTTTGTGTGAGAGAGATACTATGAGTGTGTTGCTTTGAACAGGCTCTAAGTTATCTCTTAAACAGGTTTGAATTTGCGATCACAGGCTGGTAAATTCAGAATGCACTATGAGACATGAAGAAGAAGGAAATGCAGCACTACAACATCCTGACTGACTGCTACAAATTGGCAATTTTATACAATCTATAGAACTGTGCAGAAACTCTGATGCAACACCAAGCAACACTCTTGAGTAAGCCTCAGGAGCTGTATACAGGAGGGGAAAACTTTTAAGAAATTGTAGTTGATGTTCATTTCATGCAAAAGTTATTCCCCTGATTTCTTTCTCTGAAGATCAAGCCACAATGTCATCTTTCTTTTCTTTTGAGTAGGGCTGGAAACGGAAATTTAATACTATTTGAGTACCAACCAAATTGTGTTGGTGGAACCAAGTATCAAACAAGTACGGATTGTTGAAAATGTGGCTACTTTTGTTAAATAAAAAGCAAAAAAATGGGTTTATTCATTATCGCCTAAATGTAAGGTATCAAAAAAAAGTATTGTAGTATCAGTTCCAAGTTGGCACGTAAAACAATACACAGCTATAGTTTCTAATAGAGTTTCCAAACAAACAATGCAGTAGCACTGACAAGACCCATGAAGTTAGGAAAACTCTTTAGGCGCTTTGTGCCCACCTGGAGCAGTATAGCAGCTATAGTTTTGTCACAGCTTTTACTATTAGTTTTATACTGATGCTGTCTTACCACACCCTCTGCTACTTACTCATCCTCACCACTAACCACTCAACTCCCAGTCTTTGACAGTCCATCACAGTGTTAATGGCAGGACTGCAGAAGTCTACAGTACATGCACAGCTGAAATGTGTTTTCAAACATAACAAACCATGCTCATAGTTTGCATGTTTAGGTAGTTTTTGTGAACGATTATTGAAAATGATTGTGAATTATAATTCATTTTAATCTTTATTAATCTCTCGTACTACCTGCTTTGAATAAACTAAACTATACAAGACAAATTCAACCTCTCAATCACCTTTCATTAGCTTGTACTGATGAGACATATTGTAGTCAGAATGATTTATGGGCATTTTAAGGAATGGTGCTGAGTTTAGTATTAGCTGCAAGCAGAGCAGCATTTCAACCATGACCACTATCAGCAGATTGTGATCAGAGGGATGAACAAACAAGTCAGCTTCACAAAGGGAATAAATAACTGTAGTGTGATTTGATTTGTCATTTTTGTTACATTTTCGTGATTAAACGTTACCGATAATTACACCAATCAATTCGTTTTTTTTTTAATGACATGACAATCCTCGCTTCCTGTCTTATTACTGTTAGTCTGTGTACATTTTCGAAAACTACAGCTGCAAGGTAAATTGTTTATAGTCCTTATCCAGTTAAGATGCCGCATAGTTTTATGGTTCGGCTCCACATTTACTGATCAAACATCTATTGTTTGACATTTCATCGGAAATAATCCACCAGGTATTAGTGAATATGAAAGACCCAGTCCACTTGAAATGGGCAACATATAAAAAGACTGAGATTCATATAAATGCCCAATATTTGTCATGATTTAATTTTAACACAAAAATGAAAAGATTATCATCATGATTCTGTTTTTCTTTCCTCTTCATCCGTGTTTTTTTCTCCTATCTTACTAAAGGGGTGTCAAATCATGCTATTTCTTTTTTTTGCTATTATTTTAGCGCTATCTATTGCCCACACCGCCTAACATCCTGGTGATGTTTGAATTATTAAAGTGTGCTGCTGGATCACAAACATTTTGGCCAAGTGAGAGGTTTAATATGTTATGTACACAGATGGCTAAAGATTAAAGCGACACAGATGGAGCTAGCTAGGTGGCGGGGCTTATTTCAGTGTTGACCTGTTAGATTAATAGCAAATATTGTGCTGGTTAATGTGGTGGCAGTGATGTTTGTCATGTTAAACATACAGTTGTGATAGGAAATTACAACAGTGGTTTGAAGGATTGCAAATGATGTACTGTATATGGACGCACTAAAAATAAATCACATCTTAAACCTTTTATTATAACCATTCCCATCCCTGTGCATGAGTTCTCACTTTCTACATACCTTTTTACTCTCATTTCAGTCTGTATATGACTATTTTAGTTCTAGTCATACAGCCACTTTAGTGGATCAGAATCTTCAAATTGCTTGGCATATGTTAAAACGTAACGGTGGTAGAGAAAAAGGTTGGCCCAAATAGGCCAAATCAGAAATCCCACACACACTTTGTGTCCCACATCTCTTTTTTAACGCTGCCCTGCTCTCTTTGGATTTAGCAGAGACACTAAAGCCTTGACTGTGACATTATTAGAGGACTGGTGGAGCTAAGTGATACATTTGTGTCCTAAAAGTCCTAGATTTACCTCCTGAGAGCAAATTGCAAACCCATATCCTTTCAACTCCTTTTCTAGGTTTTGTGAAAGATGCCAAACAATTTTGGGACATTTTTCGCTGTTTCATGACCATACGACCACTCTTGCTAGGCCAGTAAAAACCGCTTTATTTTCAGGGCCTAAACATCACATATCAATTTATTCAGAAGAGATGATTAGCACACTTGGAGCTTCGTACCTGGAAAACCCTTGAAGCCAGTCATTGTGAGCGATAACTGCAGCCCATCTAGCTCCTGCTTAATGTGGGAGCCATTGTTGTTCAGAGATTCCTTTCTTCTTTATTCCTCTAATGCAATCTTTTGAACTGAACTGTCAACAAAAAAGTTCCAGAAAATTTGCAAATCTACATTTAAACCAAATTGACCCAGTAGCTGCTCTTTCACAGCTTTGCCAACACATACTATACTACTTTTATGCAAATGCAATGTCTGGTGGTACAAGTTGACAGAGCTATATTTATATGTATTTGCGGTGCTAAGGTTAAAATCATTCACAAATGTAGGGAGTTGCACAACTCATATGTCACAGATATCATTACTTGAATTTACACTTTCAAAGGGATAAATGTTAAAGCTTTCCGTTTTTTTAAAAGGATTTAAATAAGCTTATTGCCTTTTGATTCTGAGAATTAGATGAGAAGATCAATACCACTTTCATATCTATACGCTAAATATGAAGCTACAGCCAGCAGCAGTTAGCTTAGCTTAGCATAAGAAATGTACAAGAAAAGGAAGAAAAAGGACATGTTGACATCATGTTATGATATCATCTTATCTGCAGGTAAAGGGGAGTACGAGGAGGAGAAATATTAGACTTCAGCTTGCCAGGAAGTCACCAACAAACATGACCATATTTTCTTTCACTCCTTGATGGCGCCAGCTATATTCAGGTCTTATTATTTAAACCCAAGTCACACCAGCATCTTGAAACACAAAAACATTGGTCATTGTAGCCATGCTATATTGTACTCTGATGAAGAATTGATTATATTGGTCAATTCTAGTGTGACGACTTGTTTTTCTCACTCTTATTGACAATGATGGAGACAGAGTAGAGAGAACACAGCAGTGAATTCAATCCCACACCAGGAGAGGTGCAAGTACAACGGCCCAAACAACTATTCCATCACTCCAGCACTAGAATTCTTTACTCTTAAAAGACTGTAAATCAAACTGCTGTAATGTGAATGATCTATAATGTGTTACAGGTGATTCAGGATGAATCCAGGTGTAGATGAATGTACCACAACTCTTTGTAGTTTATATGTTTGGGACCAGTTCATTTCCCATCATATACAGTATGTAAGAAATTGCAGGTCACAGACTGAAAGTTCCTGTTACCGATGTCCACACACACACACACACACACACACACACACACACACACACACACACACACACACACACACACACACACACACACACACACACACACACACACACACACACACACACACTCACTCACCTTGACTCTGTCTCTCCTCTGTTTGTGTCTTCCAGGTATTTATGAGCAGACATTTCTTATATAACTGCAGCCAACCAATCCTGGATGTGAAGATAGCCTTTTGTCAGGTGTGTGTTCCTTACAGGTAAAAAAGGTAGGGCACTCATTCACTTCCATTTCCCCTTCATTGCTCTATATGTTGTGGTATTGTTGTGTTTCTGTATGTAAAAAATAGATAACTTAAGAACAGTTTTAAAGACATTTCATCTGAAGAATAAATATATAAAGGAGCATAATCCTGTTAATGTGAATCTCAAAATGGGTACCACTTGTGATTAGTAGCTCTAGTGTTAATATCATGTGACATTTTTTCAGAAGGTAAAGAGTTTGTAGCCTTGTGTTTATAATTAATTTCATGCAAAGCTAAAAAAGAATTCAGGTAGACCTGATTTTCCACTAAGTTCAACACCTCCAGTGTTTATCTGACACTGAGATCTCAACTTAAGACAACACAGAGAAGTGGCTTCCTAACTGAAGCTTAATCGCCCTTCTCCTCTTGAGTTGTGACAGTGTAAACGCAGACCTCCTGTGGGTATGTCATTTCATAAACTGTGCAGTCTATATCATAAGTCTGCATGTGTAAGGACTGCGTGGTGTGCTACAGCCTATTCCGCTATAGCTCAAATTATCAACATGTTTTGCATGGGACATGGATGTGTAATGCTTGATGCTTAATAGCCACTATAGCTGGGCATATAGCAAAGGCTGCAGTCCACTGTATTGGAATAATCAGATCATAGGTTTAGTTGACTTGCCGGGCCATGGTGAATTTTAATGTATTACATCATATATATGAATTTTTCATGGTGTCTGGGGGAAGTGTTTCAAACTTGTGCCCCTCAGTAAAACACAGCGGCACAGCTTTGTTTGGTTTGTGAGCTGTGCTGTAATTACCCAGTCTGTAATTACCTGATATTTTTGTCGTGGCACTGTTTGTTCGACTGTTCTGCCCAAGTAATCATAGCCTGATTATTATTGTGTGCACATTCATAAAAAAATTATGTCTTTAGTCTTGTGAATACAGTGTGTAGTTGTATGATAGAAGGTGTAAATATGGGTTAATAGGTGTGGCAGCAATCGCTTCAGGGTGTCGGGTCAGGACACTATTCTAATGTTCGGGTGAGAGTGTGGGGAGAAAGGAGATGCAGAGTACAGGGTTGCAGTTTAGCTGATTTATATAAACAAATAGGCTTGTGTTTCTGTGCGTGTGTGGTTCTGTAACAACAAAGCACAGCAATACAGACTGTTTAGAAAGGATAGTTACAGACCAATAGCAAAGGCAAACCTAAGCTAAAACATAGCCAGCTACGAATAGCATGCACAGAGCAATGTTAATGGCTAATAATAATACTGGACTGCAATGAGCTATCAATTAAAGATTAGCAAACACAAAAGGCATTCATGTAACCTATATAAATGACAGTCATAAGAATTATTACAAGCATTTAAACTAAATAAACAACCGAAATATTCAGTGCACAGCATAGAAAACAATAGCTATTAGAATGTAGAACAGTTAAACAGACTATTACAAGCTAGCAGCTAGCTCTGAATCCCGTTGTAAGTTAACAGAAACCTAAATACATTCAAGGCTATTATAATAATAAACACTGACGGTGTGTTACCTAACACAACAATTAAACTTACATTTCCATGGACGCACACACGGAAAAGAAACTATCCGTCAAAAATCGCCGCAGTCTAAACTCAAGTCCAGCTGATGTCGCGTGATCAGACACAGTGGATACATAATGGGAATGCATGCTCAGGACATGGCCTTTTTTACAGTAGTGGTACTAATATCATTACATGTCTATTATAGGGTTTACATTTCTGCATGGAGACAGTGTAAGTGTAAACTCAACTGTATGTCCTGTCCTATTTATTCTACGTTCCCAGTTTGACCTTTTATCCCCAACACACACTTGTTTGGTGTTTGGAAAAGTACCAATATAGACGATAATAGAGAATAGCAGCAGCTAAATAGATATTGACTGTTTTCACTGATTTATTGATGGTTGATGGTTTATTAATAATAACTTCACAAAATGAAATGTACAATATGAATTTTACTGTTGTTGTGCAAATTGATGATTCCCGTCCAGAGGTTTTATTGCCAGATAAGAAAACACATACATCTTCTGCATCATCACAAAAGTCTTTCTCTTTGCCCCATGCAGGGTTTTGGAAAACAAGTGGATGTGTCATATATCGCCAAACATTACAACATGAGCAAAAGCAAAGTGGACAACCAGTTCTACAGTGTGGAAGTGGGAGACTCCACCTTCACAGTTTTAAAACGTTACCAGAATTTAAAGGCCATTGGCTCTGGAGCTCAGGGAATTGTCTGGTAAGTGCTCAACTGTGCATTTCTTTTATGCCTTGTTTTACATCATGTCACGCTATTTGATGTGTTTTTTAATGTAGCATTTAATGTGTGATTACCTCATTTGGCTGTTAGTTGTTACTCTAATTGTCTTGTAGTTTATTGCTGTGGGAGATTATTAAGGGAGGAGAATCTCTGCTTATTGTTTTGACTGTTGCGTGAGTGAAGAGCTGCAATATGTAATTTTAGAAAATTGTATGAAGTTTCCATGATTGATTTGGCAATGGGAAAGTGTTTACAGTTCTCCTGAAACCCTGATGTGTTTCCATTTTGCCTGACCAATCATAACATCTGAGAGCACAGCATGCAGCATGACTCATCTTTGCAGAAATGTTGTGATGAACAACATGAAAGAGAATCAGCT
Source organism: Perca fluviatilis (assembly GCF_010015445.1). Lineage (NCBI taxonomy): Eukaryota > Metazoa > Chordata > Actinopteri > Perciformes > Percidae > Perca > Perca fluviatilis. Next base: position 22,918,139 of record NC_053128.1, on the reverse strand, counting down.
CAATGTAAAGCTCATGCATGTAGACATCTATTTACTTATTTCTTTAAGGGATCATTTTGTACATCCTTTGGGTTTTTATCCTGCAATGGAAAATGGAAGGTTCCTTTGAAAGGGCATATCAATCTGGATAATGAATAGATTCTGAAGCTGGTGAACAGGAATTATTTTAGATCACAATTAGTTAAGAGAAACAAATTATTTTTAACTATGTCATCTTCAGTTATTACTGTGAATATACTTGTAATTAACACGGTTAACTATACTGACTAGGCTTTAGCTAAACCACAAAGTCATAAAGTAGTAATGTGTTTGTTTCCCCAAAACAAATTCAGGAAAATGGCAGCAATTCAGTGGTCAAAAAAAATTGAAAGAATCTCTCTCTGATGGTTTTGGTAAATTTTAATTGCATCTAACTGACCTAACCTTTTGAAGCACATAAGATGCACACCTGTTTTGTGTTATGAACCAATTAAATAGTGATATATTTATTTTATGTTAGAATTTAGAGGGTTCGAAGGGTAAATAATAAATAAGCCAACAAGAAAATGAAAGATTATTGCTGCTACTACTTGTGAAAGTGTCAAAATATCAGTAGTGTTTCTCAGTAGAAGCTGATAAATATCAAAAACATATTAAATATATGCCAAAAAAGCTAACAATCACAATCTCTATATTTAGTAAAGGAATCAGGATGAGGATTTTTGGCATTAGCAGTAGCTCAGTCTGTGCGGACCGGAGAGTTGCCGGTTCAAGTCCCACGTATAAAGTTAGTACAGGAAGCTGGAGAGATACCTCCTGGGCACTGCAGTGGTACCCTTGAGCAAAGTCACTGAACCCGCAACTGCTTAGGGCGCCATCATGTGAGGCAGCCCCCTCCCTCTGACATCTCTCCATACATAATGTGTATGTGTGTGTGTGTGTGTGTGTGTGTGTGTGTGTGTAAATATTAAGGATTATTAAAGTATACATTAAACATTAAATGTGGAGTGCATGGCCACTTATGGGCTCATATCCTCTGCTGCTATGAGCTAATGACATATCTGTTGTGAAGAATATGGATGTGTAGACTGTAAGGGCCGAACACGCTGGGCACTTACGTGAGTCCTTAATCCAGATTGCAGAGAGAGCTCGTATTCATTGTAATTCATCTCACGCCTGCCCTGTCAGAATGCAGGGGTGCCGCTGCCAAGGCTCCACTTAAAGGAATGCATTTTACAGTCGTTGTCAAAAGACCAAACAAATATAAGTTATATTTATGGTAATGCAGTGTCACTGTGGTGATATACCTGCCTCAGAGATGCTCCCTGGGATGAGCCAAGTTGACATGTTTTATAACTGTGTTTCTTACGTAGTGTTTAAAGAATCACTGGCTCTCAACACTCTAAACCCCCTTCCCCTCCACTTGCCCTTTTTTCAATGTCCTTTCTTTGCTTCCCATGCCCTCAGAACCTTCTCTCCTTATGCTCCAAAGCAATTTTGTGCATTTGCAAAGGAGCTTGGGCAGGCTATAACTGCTAATGCTGGGATTGCGCCCATTTGAAGGATATTGTAGAGATAGATGGCAGGGAGAGAGTGCAAATCTAATTTAACCTGCACTGCTGTGTGCTGCTTAGCTCTGCCCACAGCTGTCATCTGTGTCATATGGTGACGAAATTACCCGGATCGAACCACATAAAACCCCAAAGACTAGAGATCAAACAGGACACACTATGGAACTAGTCTCATTTAGATGTTAATAAGCACATCAACAGCACACTACAAGCCAACCATGACATGTGCATTTATGTTGGAAGAATGATTTTGTCTTAATGTGATGATAAAATGATTAGAGGTCTTGCTTACTGTGCATTATTATCAGGTATCAGGTATTACTAGGTAAACATCGTTCTGAGTTTAATTCCTTTCCACCAACAGTTATAACATGCATGCGCTCACGACAGCTTGTATGTAAATTACAATATATGTTTAAGAAAGGGAGTTATCCAAAAGATTATCAACTGTGAGTACATTAAGTATTCACTCTGCTTTTCTTATGCAATGATGAGTGTCTTGCCCCTGTAAAGCCTGAGAACATGTTAATGAGGGAACACTTGTATTACTGGCACGGCTCAGACTCACTCCGCCAATGTTGTCGGCCACCAACACCCCAATCTGTGCACATCTCTGCCCTAATGACTTGTGTGCTTGGTCACGATGAGCTTTCAGAAGCATCTACGAAGGGATAAAGGCTTTAAGTAGTGTAGCTGGTCATGACATCATCTTTCACTCTGCCAGAAAAGTGATCACAGGCTTAAATCCCTATTGGAACAATGCTTTTATGAAAGGCTCCACTGTTTCCATGGTCACACACCATCCCTGGCCTACAGTCTCCAGAGAAATGACAAATCAGTTGTATCCCACCTAGCTGTCCACAAACCCACACACAGTGTCATTTTGATTAGGGCTGCAGTAAGCCTGCATACAGCATTGAAACTCAATTTATAGCATCTTTTAGGAGAGTTCGTCAGAAAAGGCTTTTCATTGAAAACAAACATAAATCTATACAAACATAAATCTATACAAAAGAAAATTCTCAGGGTTGGGATTGTGTTGAGTAAGCAAATAACTCACTCTGCCGTAATGACCTCCAGAATAGTTTGAGCCACTATGTGGAAAAAGAAGCCATATACTTACATTTCCCCCTCTATTTCATTTGCATTATGCTATTTGTTGTTGTAACACCAAGAATGTTCATCATATTATCAAGTATAATTCTATTAATGGATATTTCAAAAAAAATTTGAAATGGGACAAGTCAGTGGTTATGGTAGGCTGTAGTATCTGAATGGTTACATGTGGAATCAAAGGAATAGTTTGACATTTTGGGAAAAGGTTAGATGAGGCGACACATTTTTTACCTGATTTTCTCTGTATGTTACGGAGGTGAACTAAACCACACTCACATCTGGCTGTCTTCATAACAACAATTCTGACAGATCCTCTTTTATTTAACCTTCAATAACATCATAAAATAAGCATAATACTGCACATTCTTGTTCTCAAGTCAGTCTGCCTGATTCTTAAGCTTTATTGGCCGGTCATGGTGACTTCCTGGAGTATTGTGCTGCATTCACAAAATGTCAGCTGAATGGGAAAAACAGGAAAACCGACTTGGTTGCCCCCACTGCTAGCTTGTAGTCACATCATTTACGCTAAATCAGCTTTTATTTGCTAAAATTTCAAACTGTTTCTTTAATCGCTGAAAAAATGCTTATGCTATTTTCCTGTTAACAGCCACACTGAATATGATTTCATTGTTTTCTTGTTACTGAGAAGATCATACCCTTGGAGAAAAATGTTTTCAGATAAAATTATAAGATTAAATCATCTTTTCCCATGAGTCTTTGTTTTGTTGGAGATGTTTTTGTGACCAATGGCATTCAGGGTGTTTGATTGTCACAGCGTTATAGCCTGGAAATCCAGACCCAAATCTGAAAGATTAAGGGTCTGGCATTGAGTAATGAAAATAGCCAGACTCGAGGGGCGGCACTAAGCATGCATTTGAAAATCCCACTGCACGCAATTAGATAACACTACGACCAATCACAACAATACACGGGGTGACGTATCCAGAGCCCCATACGCTTAGCTACCAGCGGAGCTAACTAGTAGACTAAACTGTCGTCATCTGTTTAGCTCGCCTCTGGCCAGCCTATATCAGATACACCGATGTGATTGGTGCAGCACGGCTACAAGGGCATAATTAATGAGCATAATTACTCAATGCTCGTTGAGCAAATTCAAATTGTGCTCTTGCGAGACCTCTGGATTTCCAGGGTAACAGCGTCATGCAAAGTGATTCATCCAGCCATGAATACCATACTAACAAAAATTGTTCCATTGTTCTTCACGGTTTTTCGTCTGCAGTGCGGGCTATGATGCTGTCCTGGACAGAAATGTAGCCATCAAGAAGCTGAGCAGACCCTTTCAGAACCAGACCCATGCCAAGAGGGCATACCGGGAGTTGGTGCTCATGAAATGTGTCAATCACAAAAATGTAAGTGATTCAGCTGAGGGGTAACAGGACGGAATGCAGGAAGAATAAGAATGTATCCAGTGTCAGAATGAAGCACAGTTTTAAACTATTCCCCATTCAGTATCTATTTTTAGTTGATAAATCCCTTCGCTACAAAAAGGAGACGATCCACTGCAACATTGTGACTAAATTCGATGCCTCAAGAAATGTACTGAACTGGCAGGAGAGTGAAACAGAGAGCACTTAAAGGCATTAATGCAATCGCCAGTGCCGCAGTTTGAGCTCTTTTTGTATTCTCCGTCTGTTTTTTCCTCTCCTTCACGTTTATCCCCACTTTTCTGTTCCAACCCACTTGTTCGGTTTACTCAGCAGTGTCCTTCACCAGGGTCATTACCAACTCCCCGTCCCTTGCTGTAACTCAGTGTATATTTGCTCTTCTCTCTTTCAGATCATCAGTTTATTAAATGTCTTCACACCACAGAAATCATTAGAGGAATTCCAGGATGTGTGAGTATACTAAACCCTTTCTTGCATAATTACATTTCCATGAAAAGTAATGATTTAGCCCATATAACAGACAAAGAAAAGTTACTTCAAATGACAGGGGGGATAGAAGGGGACTGATTCTGTGATGCATTATATGTTTATAACTCCTTCGCACCTGCAGTTGTAAGAACACGACTGCTGTAGTCAGTGTAGTCAGTGCAAGTACTGTAGGTGTAACCCAAGGCTGCTGGAGGTATCCTGTTCTCAGACTGAATGATAAATGAGAGCGCATTCACATTAAGAACGAGGTACAGACTACTGCAGAGGGATTAATGTGTCTTGGTGGTACCTCTTTCAAATGGTTGAGGAATGCTCAGTTTATGATTTCCACTGAAAGCTGTAGTTTTCAAATTTCTTTGGTAAACAGCTAACTCATCAAATAATAGTCTGTCAACCACTCATAGATCAATAAAACCTTTTCTCAGGTACCTAGTGATGGAGCTGATGGATGCCAACTTGTGCCAGGTGATTCAGATGGAGCTCGACCATGAGAGAATGTCCTACCTGCTCTACCAGATGCTGTGTGGTATCAAACATCTGCACTCAGCCGGCATTATTCACAGGGTAGGAAAGCAAGACAGCTCCATTTTCTTGTTTGACTACTGAATATGGTTTGGGTTGTGTGTTTTTCTTTTTTTTTTTTTTTTTTGGGGATAGCAATATGTAGTCTAACATCAGTAGCCATACAATTTGACATCACCTTGGTTACCTATTTGGCAGGCAAGGGCACAGAGGAAAGGTAAGGTTTGATTTCTGGTGCTTCCATCTTTACTAGCTGTTTAAGCTAACACATCTAGCAGATGCAGTTTTTCAGGCCAAGGACCCCTTAGCTAAAAGAAAGACAGAGTAGGGACCCCCTACTACATATATTGTATAATATTAAAGGAGCATTCCGGTCGATTTCAACACGTAGCTCTGTTGTTTGTAAATTTGGAGTGCCGTCAGTAGCGAGAAAAACAAAAACAATCGGTGTTGCCTACACCCTGTGCCTACATCCTCCTGCTACAATTTGCACCCAGGAGGCTGAAACAGGGCAAGTTTTAAACATGCTTTTAGCCTCTTAACATGTTCAAATGTCATTACATGTGCCTACCCATGTGAAGTGATTCCTTCCGAGCGAACACAGTGAATCTGACTGCAGTAGATGTGAAAGAAATGCATAAACGTTGCGCTAATTCAACTCTGTTTAGTTCCGGTGTTGAGACGGCAAGACTTAGGGACCGTCTACAAACTCGAACACCAAAAAGAGATATTAATTTAATGATTAAATAAGGTAATGTCTCCAAACTTACCTCAATTATAACTTGTCTCCTGCTAGTTGTACTACAGCACTAACTTTAAAAAAATAAGTATATGCCTATTTTTGAATTATACTGGGCCACATGGATAAAAATGAAATGCAGTGAATCATTAAGCTTAACTGTATGGCTACCATAGTAGGCATAGTAAGCTTATATTCTATGTGTAAATACAAAATTTTTCTTCACAAATAGGCCAATTTATCTTTGGTATTAAAATTAGATTAGATTAAAGTTAAAGTTGGATTCATGTTAATGGATATTTTCGGACATATATTCATTTTTGAAAAAGAAAGTTTCGAAAAAAATGCCCCCTATATATATCTGTCAATCCTTTTCTATTTTTTAAATTCATAACCAATGTTCAAGTCAAATACCAGAAATCATTGAAACCTGTCAACAGAAAAGATGGTTTGTAAATGACATTAATATACTCTATATACACAGTTTCTCACACCAGTCTTTTTCTCATCTCCAGGATCTCAAACCAAGCAATATAGTGGTGAAGTCAGACTGCACCCTGAAGATCCTGGACTTTGGTCTGGCCAGGACCGCAGGCACCAGCTTCATGATGACCCCTTATGTGGTGACTAGATACTACAGAGCCCCAGAGGTTATCCTGGGCATGGGATACAAAGAGAACGGTGAGAATTCGCCATCATTGATTGTGTTTGAGCCTGCATGGGTCAAATTTAGACAAATTTAAAGGACAACACTGTCTATTGTTTGTTCTCTTTATTAATGCACATAAAAAGTCTAACATCCACTTTTCCACAGTCAATTGAAATAACTCACACAGATTGATTAGTGTTTGTATAGCAGTATTTGCTAATAGAGTACATCACTAAATTAGTTAATTGGAGCTATTGTCAGTATTCTCAAAACTGCACTCGTTTACTGTCTTGCTGTTGCGAAGAAGAAGAAAAAATAAAGTTAATACAGACTGGGAACCAACATCTACCTCTAGTCAAGTAATCAAACTTTTGAAGCAATTGTGTTAAAAAGTCATTTTTTAGAAGTAAATGACAGTATAGCAGCAGCATGTCTATGTGAGTATGTAAAGTATTTTTAAACTCTAATGACATACCTGCAGTATAATTTAAAGTGTACAATAAAGTATACATTATTATTATTAATTTGCTGTAAAACAGAATGCGAATGAGCTTCTGACTGTAGCAAAAAAAAGCAATGTTTGTCTTTTCATGAGCACTAATGATCAGTAAAATATATATAAAATATATATATATATATATATATATATATATATACAGTATATATAAAATAAATTAGACAAATGTTATCCATTAATGATTGCAACTAATCTGTGAAACAAATCTGGTTGAGTCGCACTTTTCAAATGAGCGAAAGTGAATTGTGTTGGCGGTGTGAGTCACTGATTAAAAGCCCCCACAACATCAGACATGTGATTGAATGCCAGCCTAAGCAATGACTCATCATTAGCGATATTCCTACAGTGGATAGAAGCATATAGACTTTAAGAATAATCTGCCGCTAGTTAGGCTCAGCTTTTCTCTCTTTTTTTTTTTGCTCTTCTTCTGCTCTATGTCTTTATTTCATTCACGTTCTTCATGCTCCTCACTAATTATTTTTCCCTCACTGATGGACAGCTAATCACTGTTGCTTCTCCCAGAAAGCTTGATGTGTCTAACATTAACCTTTGCCTTCCTCTTTTTTTCTTTTGCTCCTTTTCTGTCTTACTGTCACCTCTATGCGTGCAGTGGATATATGGTCGGTGGGGTGCATTATGGGAGAAATGGTGCGCCACAAAATCCTCTTCCCTGGGCGGGACTGTATCCTTGTAATCTGATGGTAACACTATTTTTGTGCATTGGGTTTATGTCTGCTGTACATAGAAGAATTAATTTCAAAATCATTCTTTGTTTGAAATACGACCATCCATGTTGGGTTTCACATGTCTGACTCAAGATGGATTCAACTGACTCTTTGAGTCAAGTGCTTGGAGAGTTTGGAATTAATTAAATAGTAGTTACAGGTTTGTCGTCCAATATTCCTTTAAAACATGTAAATGTTTAATTCATACGGTAATAACCGTGACATACTTTTCACATTGTATTTGGGTCAGTAACATTTACTTTGAAGATTATTCTGGCCTGATGTTCTCTGTATGTTACTGAGGTGAACTAAACCACACTCCCATCCGGTTGTCTTTATACCAACAATTCCATCTGATCCTCTTTTAACACTTTTAATTTACCCTGCAATAACATCATAAAATGAGCATTATGCATTCTTGTTCTCAAGTCAGTCCGGCCGAATCTTAAGCTCTATTCGGTTTTATAATTTTGGCAAGAGGGGAGTCTCTCTCTTTGTCTCTGAATATTCAGAGTGTTTCTGTGAGTGCTACCTGGTGTGTTCTCCTGCAGTGAGGGGGCTGTAATTGCATCCCCAAAAATGACTTCTTTTAGAATAATGGATTTAGATAAATAGTCACTGTGCTGAGTTTGTGCACGTGTGCACACATGAAGTGCATCTGAGGGTGTTAGAAATGTGAGTCAGAAACAGTTACTAATCATTTAGTGGATTAATAATGAAGGATTTATGTTTCCATTTTGAACATCGGTTTAATAGCGGCTTAGATGAACCCACTTGGTGGTGTGAGGAAGTTAAAAGATTAAAGGTGTAGACTGAGAAAACGAGAAAGCTGCCATTATGGGAAAGTATTAATAATAGTATGATGCAAGGTAGAAATAATGTAAATATGTTAAAGGACTTGTCATGGAATTTGTTGACAAAACAAAAATATAAAATATCACCAGCCTAATTCTGTAAAACTATGATTTTACTATAAGTTGGTCTCTATATCCCTGAACTCGCAGATCCTGAAAGATTAATGCTCTGGAGAACTAGAAAACCCCCGCAATGAGCTCTGCACTATCTCTCTTCCTCTGTCTCTGCTCTCACAACGACCTGAAATTCTTATCACATAACACCCCATCCTTTCTTACTGTAGCTCAATGGACAGTAGCCATGCACACCTTTTGTTAATCTTCTGCTTATTGATCAGTTTCTGGGCTGGTACCCTGTCGTTGCTAATCTTAATTTAATTCATAGACTTTTCGACCTGAAGTATTGACCTGGCTGAGGTTATCTGCACCTTCCTTAGTGTCTGTCAAATGATGATATAGAAGAGCAGTGTGTCTATACAGGTCACAGCACAGTGAGCCTTAGGGTGACTGGGTGTTTGATGGCCATTTAGTACAACAGTGTGTTAAATAAGTGGCTATGGAGTGATGGCAAGGTCATTGAAGTTGTATTTTGTGTTTGGCTTAGTAATTAGTAAGTAATTACTGGTAAAACACACATCTATGTGATGGCATAAGAAGAACTGGGCACAGTATTACTTTATTTTAGGAATACCACACCTTGTTATTACTTTATAGTAGTATAAGTACCAAGTCACAGTGAAACAGAAGTTATAGCATCTTGCTCTATAGCTATAGCTCCAGTAATGGGCTGTATTTCTGAGTGGAATGGAATATATGATGTGGAGTTTAAATCAAATCACACATTAGATTGGATCACTCAAAAGCAGAAGTGGCCTTAGCTAATACTGCACGATGGAGCTGCAGAGAGGACTGTTGGCCTCCACACTAACCTCCCTCACCCCAGTTGTTAGGTGGAGGATAAGAGGGGAAATAATACAGTAAATTAGACCTGCATTGTAAACAGAAACATATAAATAATATTTTTGCCAGCTGTAATCCAAACACCTCCTGCTAAGATAGGCTCGCTACCGTGCTAGCTAAGTCTTGAGCAAAGAAACATGACCTTTTTCAAATCTGGTAAAAAGATAATTAATATTAATATATATATATATATATATATATATATATATATATATATATATATATATATATATATATATATATATATAAAACGTACATCGCGTTTAAAGGAAGCAACTAATTTCATGTATTGGGACCCTACTATCTACCCCTTGACTCACAGACCTGGGGTCACATGAGGTTCGCAGCTGGACCCTTGACAAATGAATGTAATCCCCCGCTGAGTTCAAGATGAGTCATCGAAAATATTCTTATGTTTCACAGGAAAAGAAAGACAGGGATTTTAATATGCAAATACTCAAAAAGCAACACAGAGGTTCAGGATTAGAACTTGGAAAATGTATTTATGTGTACTTACATGTAAGTCATTTAGGAGGTAGAAATGTTCATGCGATGTGTGTGTGCGTGCTTGTGCATGTACCTGTGTGTGTGTGCGTGTGTGTGTGTGTGTGTGTTTGAACCCAGTGGACATGTGGTCAGTCGGCTGCATCTTTGGAGAGGTGATAAGAGGGACAGTGCTGTTCCCTGGGACTGACCGTATCCTTCTGACGTTCCCTCGCTCTGTCTCACATGTAAACCTGAATATCGTAGAAAGCCCACAGTTGCGTTCAGGTGCATGATGCCCTGATTCAAGACATGAATAACTCCAAACACAGTGGAGCATCGTGCTTTTGCGGCACTGACCCACTGTGGAAAAACACCTCTAGCTGTCTGAGTGAATCCAACAACTTGCTAAAGAGCCATGCATAAGAACCTTAAAGGATAAAAAATGCCTCTCTGAGCACTGGATGGATCATGGCCAGTGTGCAATCGAGACAAAAAGGAGGTGGAAGTGTGTGGCGTTCCAGCAAGATGAAATAATGGGACACTATAGTGGCCCTGGCAGCTAACTGCCTCAACTGGCACCCTCTGTGAGAACACGGGGAGGGGAGGGGGTTATTCGGAGAGTGTGGAGGGATAAGAGAGGAAGTATTTGTTGCCAACTAGAAACACCAGCTGACACACCCGACAACCATATTTGCACACACACAAACACAACCTCATACTACATGTCTCCTATTAATTGAAAAATGTGTTGGTCAGGAGGTTTATTAGCAGGTTTGTTCTTTTTGACCCAATGCTTGCTTTTAGGTAAGCTCAACATTGTAAGGGGAATATACAGATATTTTGTATTTTAAGTAGATATCAAGGCACAAAGTGAATGTGTTATATGGGTCAAGGAGATCTTCGAATCCCAGGAAGCCAAGAAAATAATAATCCCAACAAAACTGGATGTGTTTTTTGAGGAAAGTGAAAGTTATTAAAGGGAAGGAAATAGGAAGTCATAGAGGTGGGCAAAGTATTGATTGGATGCATACTGAGACCCATAATTTTCTTTTCTTAATGAGACAAAAATTAGATCAGAAATAAAAAACTTGGTGACAATTTGTGATTATGTTTTTTAGCATGTTTTTTTTTTTTACTTTGCTGATGTTACTCTGTCTAACAGACCCAGTTCTTTATTTATTTATTATTACATTTTATTTGGTCTCACAGCCTCCATTATTATTAGTCCAACCTTTTATGAGTAAATCAAAAGATTTCATTTTTTTTCTTGTCCTAAATACACATAGTATTGTGTGGGTGTAGCACCTGAGTGGACACTGTGGCAAACAGGATGCTGCACATTCCATGTGTGTTTCCCTTAATCTTGACCCACCGCCCCAGACATCGACCAGTGGAACAAGGTAATTGAGCAGCTGGGCACACCCTCACCAGATTTCATGAAGAAGCTTCAGCCTACAGTGAGGAACTACGTCGAGAACAGGCCAAAGTACACAGGTCTCACCTTTCCCAAGCTCTTCCCTGACTGCCTTTTCCCTGCTGACTCTGAGCACAACAAACTCAAAGGTGAGAACTGGAGCTGCATGAATGAACTGTATTTTAGGCATTTTATGAGATTGCAGACAGATTGATTATTTGAATTTAAAACCCTTGCATGTCTGTGTATTTGGACATACACACATACTAATGTCCCTGTGCTGTGTTTCTGTATTGTAGAGCTCTGCAGTATTTACAGCAGGATCTCACAAAAGTAATAACCTACGTCATGATATCAATCATAGGATTTCTTGATGATCTTTGTTAAATACAGAAGCCCTGAAACATAAGGTGTAAATAAAATACAGTTTATCTCCCATGTAGGACATAATAACATTTACACACAAAATATCATGTGAGAGATAAAGTTATGTTGTGGCAGAGCAACTGTAATAAAAACCACACAAGTACTGGGGAGGCCTGTTAAAACCACAATGCCTAGATGTCTAGATTGATGTATGTCCATTAAATGTTTCAGTAAATTATAATGCCTTGGAGTGGTTTTGACTACCTCTGCTTCATAGCACATCTCACATAGGAAAGTAGTGTTGCATTGTCACATGAGAAAATGTGTATTTTACTTGATAGGTGCTACCAACTTTAGCAGTACCAACTGATTAATTTATTTTTCAGATGGTTTTGAGTCAAATATTTTACTACTATTAGATGGATTTATATGACATTTGTGGCAGACAACCATGTCCCCCTCAGGATGAATTATAATAACTATGGTGATCTCTTCATTTTTCACTTAGGACATCAGGTCCAAATTAGGTTTATAAAAACTTAAAGTAAACAAAAAGAGTAGCCTGTATTTGTTTTTTTTAACAGTAGCCTAGTAGGTAAAATAATGAATAAGCTCTTGTTTAACATCCAAGCCCTTCTCCCTTTAATCTTACAGTAAAAAAAGTGCAGTTTTAGCAACATATGAAATCAGATGTATCAAATAAATCCAACATAAGGCAAGCTGCAGAGTGTCTAATATAACGGTCTGTAATTGATTGGGTAAATAACACTGCAATGTTAAGTCATAGCAGGGCATTAAAACAAATCAACGGACTAACGTACAGTTGGGCTACTACTGGGAACACATTCCGTGTCACTATGTTGATAATCGCACATGCTTGGGAGTAAAGCTTAAATCCAACAAATGCTTGATCAAGGGTCCGGCCCGGCCCGAGGATAGTGGCGGGAAATATCGTCCCGACCCGATATTTCGGGCTCAGGCAGAGAATCTAAACTCTACTTGGGAGGGAAAGGGACAAAAAGGTGAGCAGAACTTAAGGTGTGTTGCTGCTGTTATCCTGACTCAGGGATGCATTTTACAAAGTCTACAGACTACCACTTGTTGTTGGCATTAAGAGTAAAATACTCCCACACTTTAGAAGACTGTGTGCAAGCCTTTTTCTCAACGTGTTATTGAACTTGGGAGGAATCCATACTTGCACTGTTGCTGAAGGCAGCCATGTTATGTTTTAGATTAATACACGTGACACGAATTATTTGTGCCGACACATTTATGTAATCGATTACGTCGACTACGTCGATGAATCGTCCCAGCCCTAGACCAAACACCTGCAAAATGAATGATCCCGTCAGCCTCAGCTGTGCTTTGTGTTTAGTGCTAGCAAATGTTAGCATGCTAATACTCTACTACTCAAGTAAGCAGGTGAATATGGTAAACATACATTCTAATCATCGTGTTAGCAATTTTCATGGTAAGTATGTTAGCATGCTAATGTTAGTATTTAGCTCAAAGCAACGCTGTGCCTAAGTACAGCCTCACCGAACAGCTAGCCCCATTTCCTCAATAGGGAACAAAATGTTTGTTTTGGTCCATTTTTACCTCAAAAAACTTTGATTTTACATTTTGCTTTTGGGCCTTGACATTAAATGTACTTTTTAAAGCCCATTTTGTGGGCCTCTGTGAATTCAGACTTTTCTTATGCAGAGGGTTAACCAAGACATCATTTCTTTCTTCTGTCTCAGTGAGAAGTACAACTTCTCTTGCCAGTATTTTTTTTTTTTAGGAAAAGAAGCTTTTTCGGCTACCCAGCTACAACATCAAAGCTCCTGTCTGGTAAAATTCTCATGAATCACTTTTGTGTTCTGGCTGCTCCCTTCTGGAGTGACAATGTTAAAGGAAAGGCATCTAGAGAGAGAGTGTGGGAGGGTGTGAGACTGGGTTGAATGCTGCTGTTTTGTATGTTTTGTACTGTCACAGGAACTGAGGCAGACATCTTTTGGGCTTTGGTTATTTTTTTAACTGCATGAGGAAGAGGCAGACAGTACTGTAGGGCAGAGAGAAGAAAGATAGATAAGGAACAAGGAAAGTTGGAAGGAGAGCGATAGAGGAGTCATTTTACAGATTTACCATCCGTTTGTTATTGATGTGTTGATACTGAGGCAAAATGCAGCGGGTGCGCCCGGCTCATCTGTCTTTCCCTGTTCAGTTTCTTCAGTCCTTTGCTGATGTAGAGCTATTTATAATGGGGTCAGTGCATGTAGGAGAGAGATGCTGTGTGGTTTAAGGGTTCTCGATTTCAGATCAGTCCAAAAGGGCCTGAGGGTAGAGAGACTGATCAACTCGACTGCTGATGCTGATGCTTTTGTGTGTTGAGAAGCCAAGTGTTTGTGAAAAAATACACTTCAGTCTACGTGCTAATGTCCTTATAAAACTAAATTTAGAGAGACACCAGTGGGAACAGGTCATTTCTTAGATTTCAGGCATTATTCAAATTGAATCAGCCTGTAACAAATAGCACATTTGTCCTATAATACAATATAGGACAAGCCAGAATCTTGAATTAGATCAAAAAGGCAGAGATATCTGAATGGTTGATAAAGTGTTGCAGATGAACATACATATTATCATTTTTGCCCACATAATTCAAAATAAATAGTCAAAATACTCTTTTCCAAAGCTCTCACTCTGTAAAAGTGCTGTGTTTATTTGCTAATCCACATATGATTAAGGCTTTGTGAGATTCTGGTTTCCTTTGACAAGCTGCTGTTGTTTATTATTCTCTATTTAAAGCCTGATATTTCTCTCTCTTCTCTCTCTCGTCCTCCTTTTCTGCCTTATTGTGTTCCAATTTCCTTTTGGCACATTAGTGGCATAGAGGAATATTTTCTTGCATTGTGATCTTAACCACATGTTTTTATTCTTCTTCAAATCACAGCTAGCCAGGCCAGAGACCTGCTGTCAAAGATGCTAATCATCGACCCTGCTAAAAGGATATCAGTGGATGAAGCCTTACAGCACCCCTACATCAACGTGTGGTATGATCCAACTGAGGTGGAGGCGGTGAGTAGACCTTTGGCAGAGCTGTATATTGATTACCATCCCCAACTCAATCCTCAATCCTCTCTCCTCTGTCTTTGATTGGTCAGCACTGTTTACTTTGTATTTTCATTGGCGTATTTTATTAATCTGCAATTATAATGATTTACAACACTAACATCACATTTTAAACTAAAACCTGTTGTGTATTAGTGATAATTGCTGCATCCGTGTATTTATGATTGTGTTTAAAAATGTTATTTCACATCTCATTATCATTTTTTCTTTATATCTGAACTTTAATAGTTTTTACGTTCAGTAAAATGACCCCCATGTTTTTGCTACTCCTTACATAAAGAAAGTTAATTTTGCTGCTATTTATAGTGCATTGTTCTGTTTTGTAATGTAAGAGTGGTGGTGTTCCTGGTTTATTTGGTGAAGTCTAATTTCTTCATCAGTGCCTCATTAGTATGAGGTGACAGTGAGATTGGGAAAAGGCCATCTGCAGCACCATAAAGTTGCACAGATCTACTTCTGCTTGCAGCAATACACTAATGAGTGCATGACCAGCTGATGAATTCCAGCGTTAAATATCCTGCTGGTTAATAGTAGCTTTTTGTAAAGGAACCACATGACACACCTCCATTGTAGTTCATTTGTAGAGGATTTCATGACTGTGCACTTGTCTAAGTTGTTTAGTTGTTGATTTAATGATGATATTGTTGTTAGAGTTGATGTGGTATGTATGATATGGCATTTCAACACATGTTCTGCTGTTTTCCCTTTCTCTAATGTCATCTCATGCTGATGAAGGCCAGGGATCTCATCCAAATATCCATGGTAAATAACAACCGCTCTACATCAAAGAAAATAAGTGAAGGTTAAATGAGACATATTTGTTTCAGCACTGTCAATCATTAACCATATTTAAAAAAAAAAATCATAATATACATGTTGTAGAGGATAGAATGCATATCTTGATAAATCATTGTTTGAGGTATAAAAAACTCTCACTTCTGTCCTGCTGTGGCTACTGAATGTAACTGTCCCTCCAAGGTCCTATCAGAGAGGTTTATTGGGGGTCCTGTCACCTGCAGTGAGATTATGGTGCAGGATCAGAAGGGTTGACTGGGTGCCAGGCAGCACATCTGTGTCCCATTAGATAAAATGACAATCCTATGGAGAAGGACATAGACATCTTAGCTGGACAACCCACCAGATTTATTCTTACCTCACTGTCCGTTCGTTTTCTGTAATATTTTGATATATGTGGCAAACAATGTATTGGTATTTAACTGGTATTGGTTTATTTTTCCTTCATTTACATTATTTATTTTCTTCATAATCCACATGTGCGTACTTTGTTCCCCAGCATGTCTTTGTCTACACACAGTACATGTTAAAGTGCCAAATTAATAGTCATGTGTTTCTCAAACTAAACATGTATCCAAGTCGTTTGATATCCAGAGATATCAGCCATAAGGAATCTTGTTGATCGGGTTGTGAAAATGTTTGTACTCTCCCCCCGTTTAGCCTCCACCTCAGATCTACGACAAGCAGCTGGATGAAAGAGAACACTCCATTGATGAATGGAAAGGTGAGAATTATTCAAACCAAAAAACCAAATACTGTACGTTATCAGGAAATCACCAAAAGTGTGTGATCTGGCAATATCAGAAGACCAATGAGCAATAGATGTTATATACCACTTTGTACGTTTTAATGACCTATCTTTGCTCTTTGGCAGAACTAATTTACAAAGAGGTGATGAACTTTGAGGAGAGAACGAAGAATGGCGTTGTGAAGGGACAGCCTTCACCTTCAGGTACTCTCAGTGCATAACCCTAATCGCTCTGTAAGTGAATTTACTCTAACCTTACTGGAGTTTACTTGTAAATAGAGAAACCCATCGTGTTGTTGACCATGTGTCTCTGTCTTTTGCATCTCCTTAAAAAATGTTTAAAGTTAAATGTTGTTTTGTGTTTGTGCCAAGTGTATTTGTTAAATGGTATTGTTGGACAGCTAATAAGTGATTGCTATTGCCTCTTTATATATTCAATGGCAGATGCTGTATGCACTTTAAAGCTTTAGTGCGTAACTTTTTGATATTAATAAACGTCCGTTACATTCAAGCCATTGCTAAATGAGTTTCTACAAAGCTAACTAAGACTATCAGCTCCACACAACTCTCTCTGTATTTGTCATTATGGCTGTTTTCAGAAGATTGTGGCGTCCGCTTAGTTTCGCAGAAACTCGATTGAAGATAATGACCTCTTCTGAAGAGTCCATCATGTTTTTTTAATCCTCTGTGTCCTCCTTGGCTACTAGCAACTGTGTGGAGGGGGTGGGGGGGAAGGCTTGTATCATGTGGGGCAGCAGAAACTACGCACTATAGTTTTAATGAGTGTGTATGTGTATGTATAACATGTCATGACTTAAGATTTGGGTCCTTTGGAGTCCATCACAGGACATCATCAGTCCTCAGCTGCAGCTGGCATTTTATACTGTTCTGTTGTCTGTAAAAGGACCTCCAAGCACAGTGAGTGCTGTTCTCATTATTATAAAAAATTTTAACAACTTTATTTGCATATTTTCACAAATATGTGATACAAACAGTTTTGGAACAATTCGACATCATACTTCAAAAATATATAAATAAGGCAGTCATTTCCATTCAACGATCATTACAAACTTACATAATGACATAAAATAAATAAACTTAAAAAGAAAGGTACTTAAATACACAGTGAGAAAAGAAGAAAGTAAAAAAAAAATACAATACAAAAATTGAAAATGAAATTGAAAGGTAGGCTATATAATCACATTCCCTTGAAAAAATCTTGTAGTACATCAGCTATATAAATAATTTTCTTATTATTAATAATTTGGATAGATTCAAAATAATTCAGAAATTAAATTCTAAAGCTGGCCGAGATTTTGAAAATGTAGCTTTATGGTTATCACATTTTCCTTGTAGAATAATAGGTCAGTGCTGTTCTCATAGTTAGCCACAGAGAGGCAGTATGGAGTCATGTTAGCACTGACCAGACCACCCAGACATCACTGAAATAGCTTACCGCTCGGTTAAAACAGCTTTTCTCCTCTAAAAGACACAAACTTCCATTTTGAAGATTAGAAAAGCAAACAGAAGCTAAATCTTGCAGAGACAGTAGCATCAGCTGACCATGGAGAGGTAACTGCCACATATGACAGTAAAGAGAAATTAATGTGAGGTCTGAACAAATTCTCTCTCACAATACCAAAACACCAGTGTATAGAAAGACTCTTATTGTAGAAGTTTTATACACCTTCTGCATGGAATATCTAGATAACATACAAACAGTGTTGTCTTGCTTGTTGCATCTCTTCAAGCTAAACTATTACAAAGTGAAGATGAGACATTAGTCTATAAAGAGCTTATAGCATTAATTTGACCCATTATGCAACAGCTACTTTTCAATTCTTCTTCTCTACTCTTGTTCTCACAAATTCATGACCTCCATCTTTCTTCTTTTTCTTTCTTTTTGGCATCCACTAGTAATTAAGCAGAGGGGCTGGTCTAGTGTCTGATGCAGCAGGAAAACACGAGCTTAGCGCACACATGATGACTCGTTCAGAAGCCAGACGGGTCTTGCAGCTCTTTTTGTGTTACTGCGTGTGTGCAGACATTTTTTATGCTGTATTATTATTTATATAGATGTTACCAGGCCAGCGCTACAGATTTTGTTTGTGCCACACTATATGTATCATCTACAATATTGTTAACATGTTTACTATCATTCCTCACATGAGCCTTTCATATCCAAAGATGGAAAGGGTAGTTCACTGAGTGCAGAGGGCGGCTGTACAGCGCAAGATTGAGAATGGTTCAGACCTTATTAGCGGTGCCACGGCAGCACATAACAAGAGTTATAATCTCACATCACAATTTTGGAGTTTCCCAAAGATTAGTCTTAATTATTTTTTATGGTTTAAAAGCTTAATTAATCTTCCATTTCAGTAATCTTTCTTACAACTACTAGCGGGGTTTATGCTCAAGTCATCTTTTAAGATTTAAACTTATACTGCACCCGCATGCTGCCTTTTAACAGATTTTTTTGATGTATTTACTGTAAGTAAACTTACAAGTGAAGTGAATGCTGGAATTATAGCCAGCCATTAATCCTGCTTTGTTCTGCGTTTTAGTTTGGGTCAGCTGAAGTGCCCACTAGTCTCCATTAAGCAATTACCTCCCACAGGGAACAGACACAAACAGCTGATTTACAGTGGGCCTGCACTGTGCATGTCCTCTGTAGAAACGAGGAGACTGCTGGTATGCTTGGAAGTAAAAGTGGTTGTGCGATTTACTCATTTTGGCAATATTATCATCCTTTTTTAATCAGGCTTTACTATTGCAACTACCATCCCAAAAGCAAACTGCCCATTTTTCTATTGATTTGCTCATAAACTTTAAATCAAAGAGAGAGGAACCCACTTGCTGAGGATTTAATGAAAGTGCTGTCAGTGAGCAGTTTGGTTCCTTGACACTTTCTGATCTTTTTTTCTTCGAAACATCCTTGTCTGCTCATCTAAAGTTTAGTCCACAGATCCACACAGCATTGAAGAGACGTGTCCACCTCCAAACCTTCAATAATATTCAAAAACCTTAAATTTGCCTTTTTAATTCTGGAGATCAAATAGAGCATCATTTAGAGCTTCATTTAGCAAGGAGATGATCAGACAGAGATGACCAGGGTCTTTAATGAAGTGTTTATATCACTAGTAATGGCAGAATAGCAGCTGACTGGGCTGAATTAAGAGTTCTTTAATGAAATCTCAAAAAGTTTACTGCCAGCTGCTTCCACCTTTGACTTCAAAACAAGATCAATATGAGAACATTGGATTGCAATGTAAAACATTGTGAATGCCTGAGTAAAAAAAACCTCTATATAACTGTATCATTAAAGGTTGCAGACACCTTTATTGATACATAAATCATACATACTTGCATACCAACATTTCTTAATGCCATCAAAACAAAATACATTGACTTATGCCAGTATAATGCTGCGTTCCAGGCAACCCGTAACTCGTGTTTTCACAACTTTCTACCAGTGAAAGTGCCCTGGAACGGCAGTCAAACCCGTAACATACTACTCGTGAACTTGTACCGGATCGTTGTACTCCCAGTTACAGTTTTTGACGTCACACACACATAAACAACAATGGCGACCCCCGTTGATGCTGTACAGATGCCGTTTATTAACAGTGATAAGTAGAAATAAATAGACATAAATAGGCAACGTAAAGTAACCTAGATAGCTAACGTCAACGTTAGGTAGCCGCTAGGTAGAATGGTTTGTGGTGACTTTGCCTGGAACGCTACCAACTCGTGAGTCGTGACTTGAAGTCGTAACTTACAGGCTAAAAACTGTGTCTGGAACGCAGCATAAGATCCAATCCAGTCAATGTCTGGGCTTATACTGAAACTATCAGTTCCTTCCTGTGAAATCCATTGGACCCAAACCTTACTCACCCCTGTTTCATCATAGACACACTGTGGTTGTGGTGTCCCACAGGTGTTGTTCATGTTGTTGACGTCTTGACCTCATTGAACCAATTCAGCTACAGTACAACGTTTCACTGTGCACACTTACAAAATATCTCTACTAGTTGTATTTCTGCTCCTGTCTTTGCCAGGACTCTTTTACGTTGTAACCCCTTGCTGCTGTTGATTCCCTTAGCACAGGTGCAGCCGTGAACAGCAGCGAGAGCCTCCCTCCCTCCTCCTCCATAAACGACATCTCCTCCATGTCCACCGACCAGACCCTGGCCTCAGACACTGACAGCAGCCTGGAGACCTCTGCAGGACCCCTGGGGTGTTGCAGGTGACTAGCCGCCTGCCTGCGAAACCCCATGTTCTTCCGAAGGTGAAGAACCCAACCGCAAATGACCGACTGAAAAAACACAACAACAAAAAAAAGATCAAAATGAATATATTAAGAACAAAAACATGAGTTATGGAATCACTGAATCTGAAATGATCAAATCTAAAGCCTGTGCATTGTCATTCAAAAACAGCAGTGGTATTTAAACTGAAGTAAATGAGCTAAGATATATGTTAATGATCCTCTAGTTGCTTTGCTTATATTACCCCACATATCATGTATATGGCATCCAAACAAAACGACCAAATGCTTTGACTTGCATCTCCTGTAAAGTGCATATTGGCGGGCTGCAGGTCTCACAATTCCTTACAAAAGCATTTATGCTCCAATCATTGTGGCAAGGTGGGCTGCCATTTTTTCTCATCACTACTGTACAATACATTCTCCTTTCCCCTTTTCCCTTATCCAATCCTTATGTAATGGCACTGCTGTATTTTAACCTCTTAGACATCCTCAATCCCCACCCAACACAATCCCCATTGTAAGGTTGCCTGATGTGTGTGTTTTTATGTGGTTATTCTGCAGGGATATGTAGTCGCTCTCACCCAGAGGGCGGCGCTCCCGGCGCTACTTGTAAATAATGTAATTCTGTACAGCTGAAGGGCACACAGAGTGGGACTGACGGCCAGTACACTGGGAGTTTATTTCTTGACTAGCGCACCTTGCCACATCACTGCTTTCCACCTCAGTTGCCCCTACCTATTGCTGTAGTCCTGCATGGTTAGATTTAAAACAATGCTAATCTCACTGTATGCTAAAATGAGTCTGAATAAAGACTTTTGTTTATATACGATGTAAACTAACTCAACTCCAGACAAGGGGGGTCTGGTCGTAGAATAGGACGAGTGAGTGAGTGAGTGTGTGTGTGTGTGTGTGTGTGTATGTGTGTGCGTGTGCGCACGTGCGTGTGTGCGTGTGTATGTTTGTTTGTTTGTTACCAAGCCATTAAGACATTAGTAAAATGTCAGGGCTGAATTTGGGACTTAAAGCGTCAGTACACTCTCAAATAAATTATTTTGATTGTTTTCAGACTTTATAAAATGGCCTTTAAAAAGGGGTTTAAAAAGTCTGATTTGTGTGTAATGTCCCTTTTATTTCTCCTGGCAGTGTATGATCGGTCCCTCCACCACCCCACGGACTGGCCCACAGCCCTGCATGTCATTGTGTACCATTAACCCCTCATAGGTACAGGAGGTTGGTCTGTTTCACTGTGGTGTTGCCACCAGGAGATGCTACTTATTTATTTGACTGTCTGAAACATAGAAGGCTTTTAGAAAGAGATACAAATGATACAGCAGGTAGATTAAAGGCGGGCGATGAGTGTTAACCTCGTAGCAATGTATCTTTTTGTTCTAAAGTAAACTCATTTTACCACACACTACACAAAAGTAATAAATAATAAAGGAAAAAAAGGATCTGGGATAGAGGCTACCCAACAGTTATGTTAACTACATTATTTCTTAGGTGGAAGATTTATTTATTTATTTATTTATTTTGATAGATGGAACCTGAATATGGCAAGTGCCTTTTGGAATGAAGCATTGCAAGTGCAGAAATTATATATTTTTTTTGGTTATTTTTTTCTCTGCTTCTTCTTTTTCTGCCTTAAAACTGTCTGAATCCCCAAGCCACCAACGTTGGTGGAAACATTTAAGGAAGAAAAACACAGTTTGGCCAGATGTTGGCGCTTTCACTTAAGTTTCTAAAGTGACATTTTGTGGTGTGAAATCAAATTGCTCTCTTCAGATTGTATGGCTTAAGACGTACGTATGCTCATACTAGTTTTTGCACAACATGAAAGGTTTTCTGCCATTTTCCATAACGATTTAATTTCTACTTATAACTGAATCTCTATGAAATAGTGTGACCAGATTTTCTCAAACTGGGACATCGTCCAGTTACAGCCCACTACTGTAGGTCACATCCAATCGTTGATATTGCACCCAGAGCCAAGGCCATCTGATGTCCATCTTAATCACTGCTCACAACAACAACATTTTAGCTACATTAATTAATTTATGTTTTACTGCAGCATTCTTCTCATGCTTTAAATAAAATACAATCCAACGAGAAGCAGGTGATCTACAGTATAACATGTTTATTAGTTTGTGTATGTGTTGTTTATACTTAGTTATATAATTCCCATCACCTTGGTTTCCACTGTCATATTCCATGTTCTCAGGCAGGTTGTGTGGGTTTATGGGCAAAGAACCATTAACAGAAGTTGGGTTGAGAAATCAAATTTTACCAGCAAAGAAATAACTTCAATAAACATTTTTAGCTGTTAGATGGACAGACATTCTAGTGTTTGTGTGAGAAACAGATTACTACTTGCTTTATGCATAAAAATTGGATTACCTGTCATCACTTGACAATCAGGTAACTGACAACATACAAAGATAAGGTTTCTAGACACTCAAGGATGCTTATTGCCCCTTGATGAATCAAACACAGACATCTGTGTTTGTTTCTTGCACGTCAAAACAACAACTTTTTAAAATATTTCCTACTTATGGAAATTGCATGGCTCATATGTCCACTAGTTTAGACTAAACGTTCAATCCCAGTCGTGACATTGTTACATCATTGAGCAGTAATGACAGCAGTGTTTAAGTGGACACCTCACATCTAACTGTAATCTCCGGTTCAGCTGCTACAGCACAGTGGTTTCCTTTCTGCATGGAGTCTTCCTAAAGCACCCTGTCCATGTACATACAATGTCTCAAAATCCCTCCCCGAAAAAAAATGATATACATAACTTCTAATGGCTACTTTGTTAACACTCTTTCTGCCTTTGGCTTGTGTACAGTGAACCACACACAGACTTACAGTACCTGACACAGAGGGTCACTGAGGGTGGCGTCTCCAGAATAAGTGACGGCTAGATCGGCTTTCTGTTCAGGGTCTGGCCAGGGCAATCTTTTAAAAAAACAGGGTGCAACTTTGAAATTCTTTGTGTGTTGAAAATGTTGAATCTTTCACAAAGGGGTCTAAGTGTTTTAAGTTGACTCCTACAACCACATATAATCACAACACTGTTGCAGTCATTGCTGCAAGGGCATTCTTACCCATCCCAACTGCATTCTTCTTCTCAAGTACAAATACTGAAACATCCTTTTTTCTTTGTCTTTCTCTGAATGTGATCTTTTTTTATAAAGACATCCCTCCAGACAATTATGCTGTAATAAAAAAGGTGCTTTTGGTTCTGTATAATGCGCCTGAATTTGAGATGATTTCTAACAGCTGGGTTGTCAGCACTGAATGTAGAAATGAATTGTTTCACTCACACCATTGCTGCTCTGCTTTGTCATTAGTGTGTGTGATTTCAAATGAACCAGCATTCAACACAAACTGTCTGTAAAGTTGAATTGGAAGATGTGATCTGGCAATCTGGACAGATTATCCAACAGTTCATGTTTTCACATCTTTCTTTCAATACAGGATTTTGTGAGATTGCTTTTACGAATGTTGATGGCGAGGTGGTACAGTTGTGTGTTTGGAAGTAGTTCATGTGTGTATTCACGTTTAGTCACATAAACTTTAGAATTTAGAATTGTGTCTCCTACCAATCCTGATCCTAATTTTTGTTACGAGGGATTTGAAATTATCTCTTGTCGATTCAGGATTTAGCCAAATTCATGCCATTCATTTCTAATCTCAAGATGGCTGACTTGTCATTCAGCCATAATGTTTTGCCAATATAAAGTCAGAAGTTAGGATACATCTTATACTCAGCTGTGCCAACATAAAATCTTTGGACTCAGTAGTTGAAACCCCCAGTTTATTAATTTTCACCTTTTTCTCTCAAGTCATATTGTAAATAACAACAATCCAACAATGCAATAAACACTTTATTGCACTCAGACAGGGAGGCAAGCTACTGCAAGGGTCGGGTGACGCTAACATGTTTAAATGTGGATGATTAAAATGTGGAACTCTACAATGATGAATCCCTGTATAGCTCATCTGAATCAGGTGTTGTTCTTCAATTCCTTTACGATTCCTTCTCTCTTGTTTCTTTTACTCCGTGCTGTTTTAATGAATCATTCTTTTGACATTGTCAGGTTGAAAAAAAGAAAATAAATTGTATCTGTTTCACGCTGATCTCAAAGCTTCAGGCTATGGCGTTTCAAATAAAGTCAAAACAAATGCTAAAAGAAAAAGAAAAAAATGTACTGAAAGCTGTTACTGTAAACACAACATTTTAAAGGAACTGTGTATGTAAAAATAGTATATGTATGTGATTGAAAATAAATAAAATCTTTGATCTTGGACAGCAGTGTACCTTTTTTCTTTTTTCCTGGAGTGATTTGCAGTAGGAACCATCTGTCCAAACTGTCACAGTGACACTAAATCCCACCCACACACCTATAGATTTTCTTATATCTTTCATACTGTGGTAACTATACCTTTTTCTTGTTTTACATTAGGCAGTTGTAAGTAATGTTGCAAGTCCCCTCGCAGAATACTTTTTGGTAATATTGGATTTTTAGATGATTTCTTTTTTAGTAGTAGTTTGAATTGTCAGGCACTTGATTTGCTGGATTAGCCAAAAACAGACATTCCTGTCAATATATCAATATCAACCTATAAAAACGACATATAAAATAATGTATAACATGATATAGTGTTATTATAAATATTGACTGTCACTTTTCTCCAGTCAAAACAGATCTTTAGACATATTTAATTTTATGTTGTTTAGCTTATATGTGCCGCTTTAGTCATGACAATGTTCCGATTACTGTTACAAATTCTCACGTTTCTATAAATATCTTTGCCCAACAACCAAACTTGTGTGTTAAATAGAAAAAGTTGCAAACTTGAAAGACTCTTACAAAAATTGAATAACAGAGGGACTCACATGAAAATGCATTTTTATTCATATTAAGTCATTTTTTTAAGTTCTTTTGTGTATCAAGTATCATGTCATGAAAATATTCCACTATCCCAGTCCTCCTCTCCCTCCTGCCCTGTGTCCATAATCTGCTCTTTTGTGTGGAATTCACAGAACGAGGTGCCACTGTCAGATCGGCTTAAGCCTATTACTTCCCGGTGGAGGTTGCAAAATGAGAAACGCAGGTCCCCCACTCTCTCCTTCAGTTGTTCAGGCACTTTTTTTCTCCCACCCTATGTGCACATTCCAGATGTCCTGCACTGACCAGCAGCAGGTTTAAAAGGACCTAGTCTTTAGAGGAAGAGTAGCCAGCAGCAGCTTCTTTTTGAGAGAAGTCCAGTCTGTTTTGTACCCATCAGAAAATCCACATTGTGTGTGTGTATACATTTGGCTTAAAGCTACATAAATACACTCATAAAGACTTCATCAATATGCAGTTACTTTACAGACATTCACTTATTGTACACCGGCCCACATGGACTCATGCACCATCATGCACACACACACCGCTTGCTACTGAATCTAGCCACCAGGCTGTTAATGTCCTCAATGTTGACACACTCGATGCTATAATCCCAATTTTTTCACAGTTATGACCAACAAACACAACTCTGTGTTGGTACTTTGTTGCTGCAGCTTGTTATTCTGTGCTATTTTAGGATAAAAACCAGTTGTGTCAGGACAGTATTTTTTTATAACTGGCATCTCATAAGCCTCAAGACTAACTGTAATTTCCACGAGCATTCAGAGACTGACAGCAGCTACACATCTGTTAATGGGGACAGAGACAATTTGTTAACTGAAATTCTAAATTTACCACAGACATTTTTATTCTATCTGGGATTGATGCCAATGACCCATCGTGCAAGTCTTAAAATGTATCTCTACAAGCTACAAAACATTCTTCATCCTCAGTTTCCACTCAACACGTGCCATATCCATCTGAATATGTGTCAAACCACAGTGCAGACTAACAAGTAGTGTCTATGATTATCTATAAAATATTTACAGTACAGGCTCTTTTTTTGGTCATGGGGGTAAATGAAACAGCACAGAAGCACAAGCACATATACAGTATACTGTCCGATTTCAATGGCACACACATTGACTGACAAAACATTCAGTACCACCTTGCTGACACTAAACAAACATGTAAGTGCAAGGATAAATCTTAATACAAAATATCGCACATTGATAACTTTGCTTAAATATCAGATAAACAAGTATTACTTTTCTTTTTACATACATATGACACTGTTTTTTATGCATTGTTTCCCTACATAAGCAGATACAGAATTACATGGAACAATAACAATGTTTTTGGTTAGATTATTTTGTTTTCAGGTCCAAGGTTGTTGTTTTTTTTCACTGAACACAACCTTTTTAAACATTGTGCCTTCCCTCCTATATGGCTCTAGGAGCTAAAGTAAAAATAATAAAAGTAATGTGTGTCATCATAGACTATGGTGTTCTGTGCCTTTACTCCTCTTCCCAGTCTGATAAATGATAACCACCACAGTTTGAGTAGGTTGGAGAGTCTGTGAGCTGTTTAAATAATGCTGTATTTACAGATAATGCCAGTCTGGCATCACTCCAGGTGATGTCTACATTTATACAGGTGGCTTGTAGCCCTACACCTCCTATTTCTTTAAATTAAAACATGCCATCAACCATTGCATTGTAACTTCCCAATCTTCCCTCAACAACCAGCAGCCAAATCCTGTTTGGAGCCCTGGTAATGATCACATCATATAATAAACCATTTCCAGTCTTCCCCGCCTCCCTTCACTTTATCCAGATGGTGTTGTTACGATCTGGTCGGCGGGGGTCGGTGGCTGTGGTGTTGCCAGTCGCAGTGAGGTCACTGAACGTGGAGAAAAACTGCTCCATCTCTTTCTGCAGCATCTGATTCCGCCGCTCAGCGTCGTCCTTGGCACGCTCAGCGTTGCGCAGCTTGATCTCCGCCATGGTGTACTTCTTTCTCTCCTGGTCCAGCTCTTCATTGAGGCTCACCATCTCCGTCTCCAGCTCCAGGTTACGCTGCTCCAAGCTGCAAAGGAGGTCAACACAGGGTTAGGAGAAGAGACTGCGTTCACTACAACAGAATCTAATGACAAAACAAACAGCAGCAGTTTATTTTCATTTTCAATACGCTAAAAAAATTGCTGCTGAATTGTTGAGGTTACCCTTAAATCGAACTGGAATAATTAATACTTCATGCAGGACGTTCTGTTTACGAAGTTTGTCACACCACATCCAGTCCTGTTTTATAGTCATACAACAATATTTTAGCACATGCTCTAATGCAGTATAGCTTTCTTGCACATTCCCATTGCATTGTACTGTCTGTGAAACCTTTTTTTTTTTCAATCTGCCAGTGTGCCATGAAATGTTAAAAGATATCAAACTTTGCAAGAAAAGTAAGTACAAAAAAGTGCTCTATTGTACTTAGAAATAAGAGAATTAAAAATTCACATATAGTCATCTTTAAAAGGAATGGCTTAACGTTTTGGGAAATACGCTTATTTGCTTTTCACCCGAGAGTTGGATGGGCGGATTGATACCACTCTCATATCTGTGCACTAAATATAAAAAGCTATAGCCAGCAGCCATGTTCATTTATCTTTAGCAATTTCTTTCTAATGTAATCAAAAAACACTTTCTCACAGACGGGACTCTACCTCTTTATCCTGGCCTCGTACTCGTTCTTCTGCTTGTGCATCTCCTGTTTTAGACTGGCCACTAAACTGTGCAGAGCACTGTGACTGCCGGGTCCATTGCCAACAGTGTAAACATCACTATTATCACTACTGCTGGTGCCCCGACTGTTCCTTCCTGCTCCACCTCCACTTCCTTCTCTGTTGCTGTTTCTGCCCTCCCCTTCTCTTCCGCCGCCAGGCTGGGGAGGCTCATTGTCCTGTGCTGGTCCATCCAGGTCTTCATATTGACCTCCATAAAAGTCCTGCTCAGGGCAGGTAGTGGTGGAGGAGCGACAGGAAGTGGAGTTGTCAGGAAGAGAGATTTCACAGGAAGAGGTGGACCAGGTGGCACTGTCTACGCTCTGCTTGTCCTCGCAGCTGCTGTTCAGACACGTGTTGGTGATGTGGTTCTGCTGCTGCACGTTCTGGTGGTTTAACTGGACATTGTCATACGTCGACAGACGGTTTTGATTGGCTGTTTGATCCCCATTGGGGCAGTCACGTGTTTTGTTGTTTTCTCGTAACTTGACGCAGCCATTTGTTACCCAATGACCACTGCGGCCGTTCAGACTCCCTGTGACGATATCAGCGCCGGAAATGCCCATGCGCACAACTCCAGTCCCATTCCCTCCGGAGCTGCTTCCACCTGTCACGCCACCGGTGCCCATTTTCGTGCCGGAGCCTTTGAGCGTCCCACTGCGCCGCACCGATAAACTCCCACCACCACCAGTCAAAGTCTGGCTCTTTTCTTGACTGGGGTCTGAAGACGGCGAAGAGCTGAAGGAGCCATTTGTAACAATCCCACTGCCTTTGCTGAAAGCCGGGTTCTTTTTAACAGTCAGTGGTGGACTGCGGGTGATGTCAAAGCGTCCTATGACACCATTACGAGGGCTTGCTGATCGTGGGGAGCCACTGTTGTCCACGTGTTGGCGGTGCGACGGAGACTCGGGTGCTTCCCAAACACACTGCCGCACCACCTGTGTGTTGTTGTTCTCGGCGTTCTGAGATACTGTAGTGATCGCGGAGGTAGTTGTGGTGGCTTGTCGCTGTTGTAGCTCAATGTTGTTGTTGACGAGCTCGAGGACCGTGGGGCTGTCCTCATCCAGAGGGAAGAGCACGTCGTGGCGGCCAATCAAAACGGCCATGAGCTGCTGGACCAGAACAGTACCTGACAGCATGAGACCATAAATCATTATCATTACATTTAAAAAGTTCATTTATTAAAGCTTAACGTAAAAAACTAAAACAAAAATGTCAGAAAGCAAGACACACGCACACGACCAGCAGGAATACTGACCTTCCATAATAGCGACTGGATCCTCGACTTTTGGCCTCAAGATATTTGGCCCAAAGACTGTGGCCAAGTTTTGGACGCTCATTTTATTCACTCCTGAATATGACTGGACTTCATCTAGAAATCTGGAAAACAGGAAAATATCATCTTTTCACTGTTCAATAGTGATCACAGTTTGAAGTATCATCTTCTTTAACTATTATTTAATACCTGCAGATGTACTTGAGAAGGTTGTAGTTCACTGGAGGTAGATTCTCCACAAGCTTTCTCAACTCCTTCATACCCTGCAGATGGTGCAGATCATTTTTAGATTACGTAGATTCAATCAAGAACAATAATTCATATTGATACCACAATTTACAGCAATTTCCATCAAATATGGTACAACAATCACACCCAGACCAGATAGAGAACAAAAGAAAAGATTATTCACCTGCCATCTAAAAACAATTACCAATACATTATTCCCATTACTTTCTGATGTATGCAATGACTGAGGAAATACTGTATGTTTTTGTCTTCATAAGAAGATTATATATTTTAAGAGGATTACTTTTTATATTTATGTATCATCAGTCACCGGTGAATCTGAAGTGATCTCAAAAGATTACAAACAACCAAAAACCTGCTGCAATCTACGGGAAAACTGGTAACCTTTTGTTCAGGGATATTGTGAATTCTGCTTACTCCTAGGATGTTTTAAAGACGTTTTGGAAACTGTGGGAAAGCAAAAGACTCATCCCCTACTGTGAAGCATTTATTTATGGAAGTGAAAGAAATCCTATTTGGATGTTAGAGGTTAAGACATGCACAACAAAGTCATTGTGTGAGAAACAGCTGAGCAGAGTATGGATGACCGAGCAGCTTTAATGCTCCAGAACAGGACTTTGGATGATTTATGTGAGAGCTTTTCAGTGCTCACTTCTGTTGATACAAAGTATGTAAGGTATAGGTAAAGAGAAACTCATCTTTCTTACCATTTCATCATCTTTGCTGAGGAGCTTGGCGCAGGCCAGGAAATCATCATACTTTTGGAAGGGGACGACGGGCTCCGGCAGCTCTCTGAGATACAGCTTCAGTAGAGAGGCTACTGTATGCACGTCTGTGTTACTGGAAAAAAGACAGGGGAGGGTTATAATTTATTATGCGTATGTGACATGGAGGCAAATACAACAATCATCATGATTACTCCTGCAGCAAGAGGACTGTTGGGAAATGGTGAAAAATGCAAATACAATAAGTGACAGAAAACATACAGTAAAGCACCACACATTAAGTGAAGAATTTAAAAGGAATAGTTTGGGAAATATGCTTATTCATGTTTTGGCATTGGAAAGTTAGAAAGAAAATTGATACCACCCTTATCTGTTCATTATATATGAGGCCACAGCCAATAGCCATTTTGCATAGCAAAGACTGGAAACAGGGGAAATCGCTAACATGGCTCTGTCCATTGCCAACCAAATCAACCAATCAGAAAGTATATAGCTCACTAAATAATAACTTATATTTTGTTTGTTTAATCCATACAAAAACGAAGTGTGTAACGACAATTTACTGTTTGCAAACTATTTCCTGGCTGGGAGCCTAATCAAAAAATCTAGAATTTCACATAAGATATTTAAGTTAACAAAAGAACTTTACGTGGGAGAATCATCAATCTTAAGTAAACACTGAGACAACTTAGATGATCTGCCAAAAGGTAAGAGGATTTCCACTGTAGCTTCAGACACTAATAAGCCAACGAGGGGAGGCTGCTGGGGCAGGCAGGTTACAAGGGAATATAATAAGGGAATCAGCAAGGTGAGGGACAGATAGGAACAACAATCAGACAGAGGAGGGTGGAGTTGTTGCCACGGCATGCCATGAGTTGTGTTAAAGCGGACGTAGGAGGGCAGAGATGTGTCATTGTGCAGCTGACATGATGGTGTGATTTTGTAGCTTGTGTTTCTAGGAAGTGGTGAGATGTTGATGTACAACCTGGATCCTGACAGTCCTGTCCAGGTTTTATTTATGGTCATGGAGTAGATGGTGGGAGTGAAAGAGGAAGGAAGAGCAGAGAAGAAGAAGAGATGTGGAGCTGGCATGTAACATGTATTTCTCTGTCATCCTGAGTTATGTATTAAGGTTGTCACATTTAAGAAAGCATGTCTCAGTACAGCCACCTACATACCAGATTGTAACCCCAATTTAGTTGCAAGCTGATTTTTAAGATTGTGGACTTTGTACTGGCCAAGCAGCCAGTATGCTTACTGTTTCCTTACCAATCAAAAGAGGGTTTTTCTCCACAGTCGAAGGCATCCTGCAGCTCTTTGACCAGGTTGGCCTGTCCTGGGAGTCTGAAAAGGCCCTCCTCCCGAAGGCCCCACTGCCGGATGAAATCCACACACTGCTCTACCAACATAGGGGCCAACTTGTTCCCAAACCGGCGCTCATACCGCACAGTTTCCTCCAACTTCTGACCGAAGATCCCTGAAACACAAGACAAAATGTTTAATCATGGTACAATATTGATAAATGGCAATGCTTCAAGAGATTAGTATTGGGAGACCTGTTTTACCTTACACTTGAACATTTATATTTATTCATTCAATGACCAAGCTTTTTTATTTTATTTTATTTATAGTAGGATATAAAACTGTTAACTGCAGGTTGCAGTGTGTGAATTCAACATATCAAAGAAGCTGAGGGCATTGTTTCCATGGTTTAAATATGTTTCTAACACAGATGTATCTGTTTCTCTCTTTACAGCCAAGTTATTAATTGCATGATTCCAAAATGAGAATTATATTTTATCCTTTGAAATATTAATACTGTTTAATATGCTGCACTATTTAACATTCTCTACCAAAGTGAAAGGAGCATTTTTCAGAGAATTAGAAAAAAAACATTAGACTAGCATCCGCAGCTTAAGGCACATCAAAGAGAGCAGTTAAATCGATTGAGAGCCAAAAAATTCTGATAAGGCCGGCTAGGCAGTCCAAGCAAAAAATATGTAAACCCACAAAGCCTTAGTCTGATGATCAAATCTCGAACTTCCTGCTGTGCACCTCTTGCCTTTTGTCTGAGGCAGTCGGCGTAAAAAAAGAAAGAAAAAAGACTGATTTCCATTTGCAGCCGTCTCATGTGGATGCAACACAAGAGGGGATTAAGGCAGCCTTCCTGAGAGATTTGGATCTGCATACTTTTCCGGTCTCCAGAGACAGACAGAGGCTACTCACACACATGCATACACGTGGTACGACAATGTACCGTACGGTGACTGAATTAAACCGAGCTTACCAGGATCCCCGTGATTTTGACAGCATTTGACACAGCAAGAAATAGCTTTAAACCAACTGGGGTTAATGCAAACCATACAGGTGTATGTATTGGTGCACCACACTAATTCAGAATGTACCTTTTTTAGTATGCTGATGCAAATGCCTCAATACATTTTTCATTAGACGCAAGTTGCTTTTTCATTAATAATATAATCGTATGATGTCATACTACCCTCCTCTTGGAACTGATACAACTTGTAAGCTCCCTGAAGAAATGCCTTTTAATAAATTTGTGATAAGACAAAACACCAAAAGTGCAGAATGTGCAATTCAGTGGCGCATTGTAGCATTTTCCAAAAAACAGCCCCAGTTTTTACGGTTATGACAGAAAGCAAAACAAAGAACACCTCAGTTTGATAGCAGGCCAGTCAAACTGTCTTCATTTTCATTTCTCAGAAAATTATTTTCAAATCATCTTTTCTTATAAAAAAGGAGCTGCTCAGAAGATAACGTTTCACTCGCTTCAGAGACTTTTCCACTTGACACTCAAATAAGACAAAACAAGTAAACGGTCACAAATTCCCAAAATATATTTAAAGCTATGTATCCATTTCCAAAATCTTAGACGAATCAGAGTGAAATATAGAGAAGTCAAGCTCTACCAGAGTAAATAATGATGAATACCCTCAACTAAAAGAACATCAGAGAACAAATGTGAGAAAAAGTGACTGGATGAAAATAAGGTCATCCCACCAGACGTTCTGGTTATGAGTCTAGGAATGTTTTCCCTGGGTCACATGTAACCGTGTGTGTGTGTGTGTGTGTGTGTATGTGTGTGTGTTTGTGTGTGTACCAGCTTATGTAGAGTGTTTATATGTATGTTTGCTGGCTCGTACCACAACCACGAAGACTTTGGCAAATTAGAGCAACACCTCCACTCTGCCAACCCTCAGCAGGTCCCTTCAACACTGTCAGGCTCGGTCAGCTACACAGGCCGACTGCTGAACGCACACTCATGTCTGCACGCACCACGCACACACACATGCGGAGAGAGGTCCAGACACAACACTGTCTTATTTTTCTCTTTCTGGGGCTTCCTATCTCCTTTTCCTTTTCTGTGATTCTTATTCTGTGGTGTGGTGGAAAAATATCCCTCAAATATGTGACATCATTGTGATATTAACACTTTCTTTACTTTACCAAATGTTACATATTCATGGAGATGCACAGTGAAACAAAACCTCACGCCACAACCGTGTACACATTATACATTGACCCAAACAAATCTGAGTGAGTCATATACTGCATGACAACTCTGATACACAAGCCGAAGGCAGGTAAACATCACATTTTACTCTGGAAAGAATGTTTAACTGTGGTATCACACTAAACAAAATATTAACTGTGATAACGCTATATGTCAAATGTGAAACAGACACGACACATGAGAAATGTCGTACAGTATATGTTTTAGCATGAAGAACATTTTATAAGTCTTTATTTTCTACATAGCATTTATCTAACAGCAACAACAGTTTCAATTAAAAGTCTATCTCTTTACAAATAAACAATTGGTAATTACCATGAAATAAATCTCCAAAGATCCAGATGGAGAGGCCACAGCTGCACATGACTTTAAACTCTCTCTTGTCCAACTGTTTGTTCAAGCTGGCCAGTAATTAATTCAGCATCACAGCAAGTGTTCAGCACAACATGACAGCAAACCTTCAGGGGCTATGAGCTCTTCTGTGGGTCAAACGCAGGCTTCGTTTTGGGAGCTCCCCTCCCTGCCTGTCGCTCTCTGAACACATTTTTAATCACACTTCACCAGCCAATCAGGGCTAGGGCTCAGTTAGTCTCTGCTGCTACAGCAAAATGTGAAAGCCTGGAATATGTGTGTTTGTGCTCTGTGTTCTGTGTGTGTGTGTGTGTGTGTGTGTGTGTGTGTGTGTGTTTGTGTGTGTGTTAGCCTGGCTCTGCTCCAACTTCTTGTGGCATCTTTGACAAGTGGCTCGTCCTTTTGAAAAGCAGTCAACTGCAATATACATCAAACTCCCTGCACTGAAAACAGAGGGGCCAGCTCAGCCTCATCCATTCACTGTGTTACAGAGAGCTGCCTGAACTGCCTGTCCGGTCTCAAACGCTGCACTTGTGCCCTATGCTCATGCACAATGTAGGCCGATGTCTGCCAGTAAAGTCAATAACAAGCTGTAGCGGCGCAGCAGGACACCCAGTAATCACCACACTGATCTCAGAAACAACTTCATGAGAACAATTACAAAATCATGCACTTCAGCTATAAATCACAGTGTACTTGATGATTTCTACATCACCACTGTTTGTTGGTTTATTTGACACATTACAATTGTTTTTAACACATTAATTTCCTCTGTTTATTAGCATGAACAGGCTGGAAGAGAAAACAATTTAAGCAGCACAAATCTAGTGCTGCAAATAATCCTCGGACTAAAGCTGTTTATACATCATATCATGGTGAGGTCAAGTATTGTAGTGATGCAGCCAACATGTGGCAGGACACCCACCATATGGAGTGAAACATGGAGGAAAAGAGGAGGCAACGTGTTGCTTTACCTGCCAAACACTCTGGAAACATGCCTGTTTTAGATACAACTTTGAAAATACAGTACTATGAGAGTCAGGGTAAAGATATTGTGGGGAAAATGCAGTCATCTGTTCCTTACAGTCCTCTATTTAAAAAAGCAAAACCTGTAATATGTAATCACATCTAGCTGGCATTGTGAACATAAATGCGGTATTGTACCTGAAAATTACTGCTAAGTCCTGTCTCTGTCATGCACCCACAAATGGATTTAGGTTACACTATTATCATTGTGCACACAGCTACTGAAGTTTGTACTTTCAGTCCTTAGCCAAACACAGTATCTACAATATAAAGGATGCATTTTGTCAGTGGGATCAGACCACACAGTCAGCAGTTTGATGGCATTGCTCACAGATGGAATATACACACTTATCCATCCCGTGGCAAAGCTACTGGAAACTTTAAAAGTCATTTAAATAAACAACAGAC
Source organism: Perca fluviatilis (assembly GCF_010015445.1). NCBI lineage: Eukaryota > Metazoa > Chordata > Actinopteri > Perciformes > Percidae > Perca > Perca fluviatilis. The sequence continues at coordinate 22,882,178 of NC_053128.1, read as the reverse complement.
TGCCTGTAAAAATCGCATTAACATCAACAAGTTATTCAGCTAGAAAAATGGTTGGGTGTAGACTGACCTCCACCAAAAGGAGCCCAGATGACCCTGCGGATCGTCTTCACCCAATCCTCCATGTCATTCTGGGTGCTGGCCATAAGAAGGTAGGTCTCATGGTTGGCTGTCATCCGCTCTCTGTCTCCCCCTGTTCAAACAAAAGAGACAGAAACAGATGATTACAACATACTGTAGATAGTAGCCAAAGTCTCCCGTTGAAAATCAAACTGTCATCAGCATTTCTGCTAATCTGATCTCTTTATCTATCCAAGTTCTCTCTGAACTTACAATATTCTGCACAGTGAAGCTCAAACATCCAAACGAAGTAAACAATAAGCACAATATATTTTTGAATGGAAGATGACTCTAAGGTGAAGCTCCATGCGGATTTTGACCTCCTAGTAACCCAACACAGCACTGACTTTAAATGTCCTTAGATGACACGATACTCTACTTGAACCTATACAGTAGGTGTCTCTAAAAAAATAAGGCAATTTTGGACATGCACACGCTGCACTTTTAACTCTACCGCAGTAATAAATCAAGAGAAATGTTTATATCTCTGGGCAGTAGTGTTCCATTAGAGGCAGGCTCAGCTATCCTGATTCGACTTGTGGATAATAGCCATGAGCACTCTACTGTCATGGGATATCAGTCAGAGTGCAGTGGAGGGTCTGGACCTGTTTCACATAACCAATCTGGCTGCAGCGATTACTATGACAACAGAACCATTTGTACCGCTCTGCTTCAGCTTTATTGAGATGAAACAAACAAACAAACAAACAAACGACGCATGGCATTTCACAGAGATGCACCTGCTCTATTATAGGAAGAGATGAGCTATTAAGAGACAAATGGACGTGTCACACAACCGTTGAATTATTCATGACTGTGACCACCAGGGATCCTGCTCCATTGATTGTATCCCAGGATGAGATCTGTGTGTTGCATATACAAAATATTTATAGACTGCTACAACATAACATGGCAGGTTACCGATATGAAGTCCTAATGACTTGAAATGAAGCAAAAAATGATACTTAAACTTTTTTCTGATGCAAACGAAAAAGTGAATAAATGAAACTTTTATTGCCCCCAGGGAAATTTGCTTTTCGCAAAGAGCATAATCAATCAATCAACATTTTTTATTCCAGACTCAAGGTCCATTCAAGAGACACAGACATGACATACAACATACCTTAAAAACAAATAAAAACATATACAAAGAAATAAAAGCCAGAAGAAACAACAATACTACATTTCTATAAAAGACACTTATACCAGTGTTTCCATAGTGATGATTGGTATCGTATGGCACTAAACCTAGGATTTACTAATAGCATAACAATGCTATTTTGGGAGACGTTCAGGCGACAAATGAATTTGTAGATGTGACTCCTCAACAATGCCTGGAAGATGCTGACCTGCATTACAGAACAGGTCACTTACACTATAGCACCTGGGTTTGTTGAGCAGTATCCTCATACAGTCATTATAAGCAACCTTGAGCTTATGAATGCTTGCCTTTTTGAACTTAGTCCATAAGGGAGCAGTATACAGAGGAGTACAATAAGCTTTAAACAAACTCATTTTAACGTCATCCGTGCACATGTGGAATTTTCTTACCAACATGTTAGCTTGGGCATATAATATGCGACGCTGCCTGAGTATAGCCTCATCATCAGATAACTGATCTGTAATGTAGTGACCCAGATATTTAATTTTATTACAGACACTCATCACTTGTCCTGATAGATAAAAGTCTGGAAAACAAATGTCTTTGTCCATTTTTGGCCTACATATCAAGACAGCACTCTTTTTACCATTATACAACACATCATATTTCACCCCATATTCAGAGCAGATATTCAGTAGCAACTGAAAACCAACACTGCTGGGAGAGAAAATGGCCAAATCATCCGCATACATGAGATGATTTACCAAAGCGTTACCAATCATACAGCCCGTTTTACATCTTGTCAATTGGTTGGATAACTCATCCATGTACACGTTAAAGAGTGCTGGTGATATAGATACATACGTAACAGCACATAGTATAACATAAAAACATAAAATATATTAAAAAGAACACAAGAAGAGATATATATATACACACATCAGTCATTAAATCCATGCATGTTTTAAAATTAAAATCATCAGAATGGGATTAAAAACAACAAAACATAGTCAACAATCTCCAACCTGCTGACGGATCATTAAAATGTAAGGTCATTAGTATCAATGTCACTATCATGAATTAACAACAAAAACGTCTGGGCTTAAGGACTTGTTGCTCTGACAGCAGTTCCAGATGTAAACCAGCTTCGAAGAATAAATAAATCCTTGACTGATCAAAATGTCAACAATTTAATCCAGATAACTGGACAGCTGTATTTGGAGCCAAACTTTGACAGTGATATTGATGCACACTGTCAGTCTCAATGAGATCTCATTAGCTGGCAGCAGATGCCAGTGTTTGCCCTGTGTGGCATTCTGCATGTTGTTTATGTCTAATTAAAGCTTGCACAGACCAACTCTCATTGTAAAGACATTTAAGTTTTGACCCATAATGTGATCTGTGTCCAGGAAGCAAGTTCTTCCTTTTAATAGTTTAATAGTGTATTGGTTTACACACAGCCTGTACAAATACTACAGATTAATATACACATACTCAATAAAAGATGTGATGAGAGAGGCAAAAAAATAATCTTAATCTGGGCACTCTCCACTGCATACTCCAATTAAAATAGAAATAAACTAAAATACAAGTGGGCAAAGTGCCCTCTGTTCCTAATCCAGTGATTAGTCACTACCCGGTGTTGGCTTCAGCCTCAGAGCTCCCATTAATTACACGATTAAGTAGAGACGATTAATCACACCTCCATATTTAGACTTGAAAAGCAACATATAGGCTATATGCGTTGAAGCTATTTGAACATTTGCTATATAGCCTATCCATTCATGCCTAAAACATAAACAACGAGGCAGCTTCAGCTCACCTCTTAAGCGCAGGAATCACATCCACGATGTTATTTCATCCTTCGCTTCCTCAACCTGCGACGCGCAACAGATTTCCAACGAAGCGAAAACGGTGCACTAATCCGCCGGTAACTGTGCAGCTCACTTCATACATTCATACATGTGAGCGATTCTTCAACCGGTGGGAAAGCTCCGTCGCTCCAAAATACTTCAGACAGCGCTTCTCGTTTAGATTAGTCTTGCACCGCCACCTATCTCGACAGCTCTGTGTCAGCGAAGTCCTCCGTGTCACAACCTCCTCACACCGGCTGATAAATAATGGATTTAATTCAGAGATTGCGAGAGGAAGAGAATATCGATGCGTCGGTGTGTCCACTGTGTTAGACTAGCAGGGCCGTGCTACGCTTTTTAAGGGTCCGAAGGAAATCATGCAGCCCCAGTTCAATGTTTCCATTGGAAATGCAAATCTTTAAGAATGTCTCACAAATATGTAATACCTTTTTTTTTATGGAGTTTTTAGTAAACATTACATAAACAGTAATACATTGGATTGAATGGATAAGCCATGGATTAATACACATTTGATGCTCCAGTGAAATTTATGGATGGTATATGTGGGAAGTAAACATATACTATACATAGTAAACATATACTACATAATGTCACACAGTGCAACAGTGTGGTTGGTTGATGTGTTTTTTATTAGGTTTTGTGGAGCTCTATGACACAGAGGAATACGTTTTATCAGGCTTTGGTCAAACATGGAATACTTGTTAATAGTTTTGGTCTTTTGGAATTTGTTGAAGAATAATAGAGAACATAGGGGAACTTGAAGTGACTATATGTAACTTTTTTTTTCTGAAGCTCTGTCATCACTCAATCAGGCTATCAACAGATGGAGACAATTACGGGATTGTAAATTATTTTTTTCTTTTGAGCTGCTGTAGCACAGGAATTTCCCCAGTGTGGGATTAATAAAGTCTATCTTATCTTATGATTCAAAAACGTCCCTGAATTGGCCCTCAGGTATGTAATATGTCTATTTGTCACATGTTTATGTGGTTGTAGCCTACGTCAGTAGCCGACATTAAATTATGTCCCCCTTCCATTTAGTACGGACGTTTTAATCCTTTTAGTCCGCGTTTGTGTTGGCCTACTATTTTCTGTTCCCTTGTCCCCCTGTAACATTACTTGTGTAAAGCGTCCTTGGGTTTCATGAAATGCGCTATATAAACCTAAGTTATTAATACGTTGGTTGCTACAGAAATCTCTTAATGCTATGGCTCGTGACACAGTGACAGTGATAACGTTACCAAGTTTAGCTCACAAGACATCCAAAGTAGGCGAAGTTATTGTATTGAACCCTTGAAATGCAACGATGCATGCTGGAACGTATTCTTTTATTGTAATGAATGATTTTCCGTCTGAGCAAAACATTCATCGCAACTGTATGACCTCCCTGTAACGCCAACTCAGTAATACAGTGGGTAATAGACAACATGGAATATAACTTGGATTGTGTGGTCCTTGAGAGAAAGAGATGTAGGTTCATATCAATTAAGGAAGGCTTCTGTCTATTTAACTACAACTGACATCTCTGTTTACCATGTAACAGTAGTGCAGGCCTTTTTTGCAGCCATTTATTAGGCTGTGAATGGGAAAATACACTTTGTTGTAAAAACGTAGCCTAAGCTTTGAAAAATAATCAGTGTTGGTCAAAACCTGTTCAGAAAATATTGTAATACAATCAACCTTTATTTCATTATAAAGTATAAGAAAAAATCCCTATCTTGTAACATGACAGAAGGAGCATTTTCATGCACTGAATTATCAAGAAATTACCGGCATTTCCGGAATATTCTTGAAATGCTTGTCCTGCTTTCTTTGAGCTGCCCAACCATGTGTTTATGTACACTTCTGGTCAAAATGTCACATTCCTCTGCCCCATCAGTCAGATGATAATGTGATGACCGGTGAAGTGAATCTGTCAGATGGGTTCCACATTGACAACAATTACTCACATTGTCCAATTTGGCACACAAAGGTTTCTCAGTCACATTTGCATTGATTGTCATGCAAAGTACTGTAATTGTGATTCCCTGAGCCTTCTGTGAGTGCTTTTGTCCATGTTTAAAATCAATCAGTCCTTTCTGTTTCCATTACTTGCATGGCAAGACAGTATTTCTTTTTTGGAAACAACGGTTGTGAAGCTGTTAAACAAGCGTGCAACAGGATTATACAGCATACCATGGCTATTACAACACACTTTTGTTCCCCCTGCCATTTCCTGTTGATGCTTAACTTTCGTTCACAGTGGCTGGATTGGCCACATTGTTTATAAAGATGGGAGATGTGTCAAACTTACTTACCACATGGACAACTTCTTGGACAAAACCTGTGAGAGAGCTGTTCCTGAGATCTATTTATGATTAAGGGAAATATTTGCCACCTATACCCGTAGCACTGCAACCTGTATTACAAGTATTAGTATAAATGTTAATCTGATAAATTTTTTGCACATTTGTGCCCAAGAGCTTAATTTATCATACAAAGGGGTTTATAGGTAAAACAGACTTAAATCTGGCAGCTGTAAAGATTAAGTCATCAGTTTGTGAATGACATAGGTGCTATAAACTGCTCCAGGGATTAATGAATAGTGTTAGGTAAATTCTCCATATCTGTCCACTAACTAAAACAACTGGAGGCTCCCCTTTGGCAGATTCTTTACCGGCTGTGGTGAAGATGCCTGCAGGTATTATTCTCCATCACACAATTCTCTGTGACTGGCACTGTCTCAAAAAACCCTCATTGCTTCTTAAATGAGACCAATCCCAGCAGGATTTCTCTGCCAGAGACAGTCGACTTATAGCACGACTGTACCTGAAGAGACAACTGTGACAGCTGTCACAATTCCCCTGATTCACCCCGCTTCGGCACAGCACTCCAAAACTTTTATAAACTCAGTGGTGAACAATTGTCAGCTTCACAGAGGCGCGCAGAGCAAACTGGTACACTTAAGAAGACACCTTGTATTAAAGGAGGATTTCTTATTCACCTTGAGACTCACACCTCATGAAAAAAGTTCAGGAAAAGAGAAAAATGCCACACCCTGTCACATTTCAACTTCTGCTATTTACATTCAGGAAACACTCCAACTGCATCATGCTACAGCATAACCACAGACAGATGGTTAATAAAATCAAGCTCAAAACTGTGTACAGCATTAAACCAAGGGAAGACATTGCTAAAATGAAACACATGCGTCCTATAATCAAGCATATTAATAACACACCTATGAGAAATTGCATATACTCAAACAAAACTGTAACATATCACTGACAACCTTGAATCATGATCTCACTGCCCTCTGTGTGTGTTATAATTACTATCTGAGTTGGGTTCAAAGCGCCAACAACTGTTCATTTCAGTTTTGTCCACTGGCGTTAATAAGTGGCCGAACCCAGCTGCAGTCTAGTCTTTAACTAATGGCTAAAAAACAGGTGTGAGACAACAAAGGATCCCACTGTGCTGTAATTGCTCACAAATACCTGGCGCCCCGATACACGTCACACTGACCTGTAGCTCTGTAAGTATGTCCTGTAAAACAACACGCAGTGCATCCATTCTACAGAATGTAGAGTGCTGCATTGGGTGGCTGGAATCACAGAATAAAAGGTTTAATTTTGTGCAAATAACAGTATTATATCTTTTACTATCCACTGTCATTGCCACAGCACTATGTAACTTTCACAGACGGCTAACAGTAGTACTATAAAATGTATGCAAAAATTGCAAACTGTATGTATTGCTAAGACTAGTGTCTTTTTGAAATACAATTATTGTCTTTCTACTCGTGAGTTAGACGAGAAGATTGATACCACTCTCAGATTGAAAATTGTATCGATCTTCTCAACTTTCAGCCAGAAAGTCGAGAAGCGTATCCAAACTGCAAAACTATTCCTTTCATGTGGTGATTAAAGGGCAGAGTATACAACTGAAACCTTAAAAATCTCCCCACCTTCAAAGCAGCCCAACAATGTGATACACCTTATGTACCTCATTGCCAGGGTCTAACAATAAAAAATGGTCAGTTTGTCATATTGGCAGACACTGCCCAAAAGGGAGTGGGTGTTAAAGGGTTAAAAAATATTCAGTATCCTCAAAGGTGGAATACATTTTCTGGGAGACTTGTTGTGAAAGTTCTTCCAGACTTTGATTGTGCTGCTTGCCAAGTGGAGGAAGCAGCTGCTGCTGGCCCAGAAAACAATGCAGACACTGTAACTACATTGTTTCATTTTAAATGATAAAAAAATGTGTCATATTTCACCCAGTGTGTGTGTGTGTGTGTGTGTGTGTGTGTGTGTGTGTGTGTGTGTGTGTGTATGTGTGTGTGTGTGTGTGTGTGTGTGTGTGTGTGTGTATGTGTGTGTGTACAGACAGAGATTAAATGACTTCATCAATGTCTGTTCTCTCTCGTTTGCAAGAGCTCTCTTGTTTGCGTTGCAAGCAGGGGCAAGTTGAGATTCAATATTGTGTCTAATGATAGTGTTCTCCGAAGTCCACACATCATAAATACCTCCAACAGAACAGGGAGTCACTCACCGAGTGACAATGGTGACAAGGATTAAAAGTGGAAATAAAAACTACCGTTTACAAGTGATGGCGCCCCTTATATACAGTCTGCTTCATTCATGAGTGATATCACCTCCAGATGATCTAATCCCTCAACAAAGTGCAGCTGTTGCAACAAGGAAGTCTGTCGTAAAGACGTCAGTGTGTTTAGAAAAATGCATTCATTGTATTGCAGTGGAGAGATAGAAAGCTATAAACGGGCCTAAAACAGCCAAATAACACACTTAGTGTTGTTACCTTGATGTGAGGATAGTAAATCACATATTCCATATTGTGGTAAACTATGAATCGCCTGATGAACCATGTCCATGTCTCCTCCACACTCCTATCTCTGGCAATCCAGAAATGAAGCTCCCTGAGTGGGCTGCAAAGTCCTGGCCACCTGGGTTAACTTGAGGACGGGAGTTCCTGACGGAGGAGCTGCTCTGTCAGCTTTTTGGCCTGGCTCAGAATGAGTGAGCACAGCTGAGAGGGTGTGAAAGAGAAAAGGGATGGAGGGGAGGGAGGTGAGGTTTGAAGAGGGGGTTGGGGAGCACACACACACACACACACACACACACACACACACACACACACACACACACACACACACACACACACACACACACACACACACACACACATTCACATGCATACTTCTCTTAAGCACTGTGGGAACAATAGGCAGATCTTTGAAGGCTTTGGTTTAAAAAGGCCACTGGTTTGACTCAGGGCATGACCCCATAAGCAAACATGGGATGTCCCATTCACACTGCAATGCTTTGTTAGCAACTACAAACTGTTTGGAGCAGAATAGTGTCATAAAATTGACTTTTTGCATGTGGGAGTGAGAGCATATATATTATATTTATTTCTGGCATTGTATTGTAATATTTAACAAATGTAACTAACTATGCAGGCTTGAATAAGTAAGTAAAATGAATGTAGACAAAGTTAGAGTAATGACTGTTGGTCAAACAAATTAAACAATTTGAAGACAGGACATTGGGATTCAGGAAATTGGGCTAGGTTTTTAACAAAAATATTACTGACATTTAATGGACTAAATGGTTAGTCGATTAGTTGAAAAAATTATTTAATAATAACAACAGCTTAATCAATAAGGAATAATAATTGTTACTTGCAGCTCTACATGACAATAAAGTCCAATCACCTGATGGTTGACAATGATATGAAAATGGGAGATGCAATGATTACTTGATTAATTGAGCGGTTGATCGACAGAAGATTGGTTTAGGCAACTGTATGAATCAAATAATCATTTCATTAAAAACTAACTAAAATACTTTCTATGTTTTAGTTTATTGGAAAATTACTATCTTTGGGTTTTGACCGATTTATTGATAATGCAAACAATTGTTTTTTCCATCCCTAGATTACAATGTACACCTAGCATCTTCATATCATGATGGTCGATAATTATGTAAAAAAAAGTCAAAATGATACTACATCTTACTCTTTCATATCCAAATATCCTAAACTCTCATTACAACCTATACATTTGTCATGCTGATAGCATGGCATGTAGATCATCTCTCTCTGCGGCTATATTGTCCCATGTATCTATAATGGGTGTCCTGTTCCACCTGACCCCCTGTGAGGTATCGATGGCTAATTCTCTTCCTGGTGTCATGGTGGTCCTTGCCTGTCAATCGACATAATCTGAAGGCAGACACCACAACATTAGCCTCCCCAAAGACATTGTGTGGTGGAGAACACAGACTCCATAGAGCTACTTCAGCTATCCATTACCATCTGATGCCGAATGAGTAACAAAGTGAATAGCAGTGATAGAGGTCAAAGGGGACAAGGGTTGTTTGGCTCTACTGTCCCTCTTACAGGCGCCCATAGGGAAGAAGGTAATCACGGCACCAACAAAATGGAGAATAATGGCCACGTCAACTCTAAATTCTCTGTATTCTTTGGTGCTGAAAGGCAAACATGATACCTTGCTGTTGAGTAGTTTAAGTGAACAGAGTTTTAATGAGTTGTCATGAAGACAGTCGGGGGAAGCAGTGGGTCAGTCCGCTCAGGGAGGTCACAGGCATGTCAAAAAGCCAAGTGTCTCCGTTCTGATTTCATGCCAACTAAATAAAGAGCTGTGTCTGTGTGTCCTGCCAAGGCTGCTGTAAATATAGCATTATGTAAAGGGGAATCAATTTCAACTTTAGGAAAAGGAAACAGGGCTCAGACTTGACCTAAAGTCCAGAGCTTGTGTTGAAACATAATAATAACATCGGCATGATAATTATGAAGACTAGAGACTAATACAGATGGAAATGTGAGTTGTACAGAGTCCCCCTGGTGCATTTGGAATCAATCGTACGTGCCTTTTTGTATGTTTCAATACATTTAAACAGCATTTTCCAACAATGCTATCTTAATTTTCCAGTGTAACTGACAAGAAAAGAATACAGTACATCATGTTTACGATGATGGATTATAAATTAAGTTATTAATTAAGTAATTATTTATTAAGTAAAATAAACTATATTTTGGTTAAATGGTTGTAAGGAGTATAAAGTATATATGATCCATAGTAAATGTAAAGAATAATAATAACAAAAAAAGAAGTCCTGGAATGATCCTTTAATATTTAACTTAGCTTGAAGTGTTAACAGCCTAAACTGACAATTGTAAATATAAATCACAAATGACATTTATAAAAGCTCTTAGCCATTGACCACAAACATTCTGTTTAACCCATATTCATTTCTGTGGTGACTTGCAGTATGACGTAAAATTAACCACACATGACAAGACTTTGAGGTTTGTTAAAATACTAAAATCTTTACGAGTGAACCATTAAAACCACTGACAGCTTCGGTGACTACTGACTGGGGGATAAATATCCCATTAAAATGTTTGGAGTGTTGAGGTTTGGTGAGGACTGGCAGCTGTTGTCACTTGAACACGTGCACGCAATGCTGGGAGGCTGAAACATTACATCAGTGATACAAGCAGACTGATACTTCAGAGGGAGTTTCTGGAAAGGTGCAGTACATACAGTACATATCCAAGAGGAAAAACCGCGAGTGGCTCTGCATGACAGCTCTCTAAAATCAACCTGACACTAGTTTGCAGCATGGCATAATCACCATATTATCAGAGAATTCATGTTTCCTGTAAAGCCATACGCACTTCAAACAGTTATATTCTCTGTAACATGCATATGATGCTTTGTGTCTGTGTGAAACATGTAGGCATCCTTATGGTTCTGTAAACATATTTCACTATGACAGATCACCAATTGGACAAGTGTATATATCATGCACTCATGGCCGGGAGACTATAAATCTGTGTGGCGTGCATGCCAGGAAATCATACTTGGTGTGCACTCTGCAACCCAAAACTAATGATCTCCCACGATGTTTGTCCAATTTCTAAATTAGTTTAGATTTAGATACAGGATGTTGTCAGTGTACGAACACACACACACACACACACACGCACACACACAAATGTAGATAAGGATGCTGCAGCTACAAATTATTTTCTGCAGGATGTTTTACTGTGAAAAGTGGAGATATAGTAAGTAAATTGTTATTTTTGTCTGCAGCATAACAGCACGTCATTCACTTCAGTCTGCTGCTTTGTTTTTGTTTATGTTTCAGATATTGCAGCTTTCATCTTGATTACTAAGATAAAGAATGGAAGGAATAGATGTAGACAAACATCCTGGCACTCTGCGAATGGACTGAACCTCCTTTTATCCAGGCCGGAGAATGAAACAAGGAGTGGACTTGACAAAGTACCTGTTGCTCCGCTCACTAATACCTTCTAATATCACCTTTTAGCGCTGATGAGGGCTTCAGGGCAGATGCACTCCCCCACAGCCAAAATTGGTAGGCTGAGTCAGGCTGGCCTTTGGGAAAGCCCTTTGAACTTTTCAGACAGGGTTATAGAAACCTGACTTCTGGTTTATTGTGTGACTTATTCTGCCTTTCCCCATGAAATCCAAAGAGAAGTAGCAACAAAAGTGGATCATAAAGGAAACAAAAAAAGCTTGAGTCTGGCTGGATGTGCTGTTGCTGAAGACATTTGACCAGACCAGAGAGATGCAACAAAAATGTGAAGAAGAAAAAATCCTGAAGAAAAAGGCTCCTCCTGATTTTCAATCACCTGAAGTAATTTAAAAAATGAACTCACTATGGTTATGTGTCATAGAGGCATTGAATCAACATTTTCATTTGCTTGATTGCTTTTGGAGATTGAAGGGCCTGTCAGAGTTGAACATTATTGTTGATAGAAAGCAGAGATAGTAGACATTCATTAATCATCACACTGAAAGAGCCTATCCCACCACTTCATATTTCTACTTAGTGACTGATGAGATGGAATATGAGTGACACGATATGATAGTGTAGATATCGCAAATGTGTTCCCAGAGCAGAAGCAATATGTGTCACTGTGTAATAAACTCTCCCTTGAGTCTGTCTGTGCCAGTGCCACATACTTTTAACACATATCTGTGTGACGTATGCACCACAAAACCGCATGTTGACTCGCCGCCCATTTATCTCGACAGCCAACGGACAGCATCCATCAGCTTTGGCAAAGATAAGCATGTTTTCATTTTGACCATCGCAGCAGTCCTGTCTGCGTTGCCGCTCCACATCCTCGTTGTTTTCTCTGACAAAGCTGGCCAAAGCACTGCTGGCCTGAGAGGGCTGCAGTGCAGTGGGGGAGTGCAGGCAAGCTGGGTCAAAGAAAGAAATTGGTGGTGATCTAAGTGAAGAGACAGAGAAATGCTGACGACGAGATTGGCTCTTGTGTGTTTGAGTGTGCGTTGCTGAACTGTTGTTAATGTTGTTCGGTCAGGTCTCTCGATTCAGACCTGTGCTATTGCAGTCAAAAATCTAAAACTGAGTGTCACTGAACGTCAAACCGAGTTTGACATTCAATATTGTTATGCTCAGTCATTTAGTTGTATTGTCTAGTCACTTATTATTTGCTGAAGAGAGAGATGTGTTGAATTCAACCAACCAAGTATTTTACACATTTAGTTTTTTGAGTTCAACATCTCAAACATAAACACCTCTCTTCACTTTCCTCCTCACCTCCGTCAACAATTCTTGAAATCGAACTTCTGCTCCAATATTTTACATATAGAGTATTTCTTCTTTCTCCCATCTGTTGCTACACATTTTTGCTTGAGAACGTCTTTACCGGGATGGATTTACAGGCAGGCTGGGAGCCATGATTTCACAAGTCTGTTCTGTTATCTGCCTCAAGCAGCCAAGCAAAGTGAAATTTGACCCAGCTATGAGAATCCTTTTTTTGCTTAGCATGATTTTCTTCCCTCTGGCAAGATTTTTTTAAAGCTACATATCTAGTACAGCCACACCTGGGTGGCATTTAAACAACATACAATATATGGTTTAAAGGCTTATGTTAATATACAAGTTATTCCAAGGGCTCACATGGTTAAATCCTATACACATCATTTCAGTGTTGTTAGAATAGTATAGCCTTCCTTTAGTTAAAGTTGAAATACGTCATGATCAGTAGGGTGCAGGGCAGTAAAACATGTGGTTTGTTGGCATCTTTCATTTAAGCAAATAGTTTGCAATAACATCCAATTGGTTAATTACATTTTCAACACATACCAACAATGAGGTGAAATAATTTTACAAGTGCAACATAATATGCTTGATCATCTTTGCTACCGTATACCTTGGTAGTAAGATACAGATGCTTTAGTATTTATTATATTAATAATATAGTGGAAAGGGAAACTGCAGATGTTACACATCACAGTCTTGGGGAGTACTATTGTATACGTTAAAAAAAAGTGAAAAGTTTTATAAAGCCTTTTGTGGCTCTAGCGGAATGCCATTTCAGTCAGAATCAGTTGGGATTGAAGACTACAAGTTTGAAAATGAAAGAAATCTGGGGGTGTGGGGTTAGAAAGAAGTGAGCTCACCAGACCTCTGTAGCCCGCTCCTCTTAGCTTGTGGCTAACCACTTGAAGCAACATTAGCTGCTGTTAGCACAACACACACGAGTTCTGACTGAATTGTTGCAAGAGTTGCGTTGTGGGTAATGTAGGCACCACGTTTTGACAAGGAATATAAATGTGTGGAATAAATAAGGTACAATATCTCTGGTTCTGCCGCATCAATTTTGATACTTAAAAAAACTAAAACTATCTAAACTATTGTGCGTTGGACAGTGTTATTGTTATATAAAAGTATATCTCCTTTATGAAAAGAAAATGAAACTGCAGTGTGTAGAAAGTGTAATGTATTGAAAATATAAATGAATGACATGTTCAGCATGAAGGAGTTTGATGGTCATTCCCATCCTGTCATTACAGTGCCACAGAGCAAAGCCCCTCTTTAAAAAGATTTTTACTGCATATGAAATTAAGCATTGTGCGAGTAATAATAACTCTTCTCTTCACAGAGCATGTTTGCAGATGTTTATATAGTGGACAAATAAAAAGGAACCTGCAGCAATGTCACCACAACGGCAGGGAAATCAGGAATGCATGCATCATAAACTGCTCATCTGAAATCACAGCTGCATTAAACATAAGCTATGAATTGTATCTTGTGAAACACCCATCTGCTGACATGATGAATAGACAGCACATGGAAAAGACACTTCTTCAGTGAGAACAGAGAGTAAGTAAGAGTAAGTTTGAGACAAGTAAAGCTACCTGAGAAATCCTTCAACCCCTCCTTCAGTCGTAACTTTAAACAGTACCCAGTCTAATAATATCACTGCCATCGTAATGACACGCTCCGAACCAGACACAAACATGTTAGTATTCATTACAGTAATGTATAGAGACAGACCTGGGTTGGAGTTAAGATCCATGGGGCGCAGAGGAAGACGGGCCCCCTTCTCAGCTGGAGCTTGAGGGAGCAAAAGCCACGCTGTCGCTGCTGACTGCCGGCCACCTGGTGCCACCTCTTCATCTGCTCTTGTTCGGTGCCACAGATAGATTTATCTACTTCTGTTTCTGCTAAAACAAACTCCACTACACTCACTACTATCCTTCCCACTCTCCCCCTCCACCTTCCTTTGCCTCTCGCTTCCCTCCACCTCATATAATTCTTAAGCCTAAAACTTCATTTTATTAAGTCAAAGGCAGGTCAATGTGACACACCAATCAGCAGCACTTAGGCAAGGGTCAGGCTAAGGCTAGTCTGTCTGCCTCTCCGGAAGCCTTTCCTCTGCATATACTTCTGTCAAAGGAGCTGAAAGAGCAGAGGAAGCATATTTCGAAGTCACACACGAAAGAAGTGTAGGAGAGAGCAGCCGAGTGAAACCGAGTGAGACAGCGAGCCGAAGGCAAGATGGTCTCTGAAGGAAGTGAGAGGGGTGGGGTGGGGTGGGAGCTGGTGGTGGTGGAGGGGGAGGGGTGCGTTGTAAATCAAGCAGCCCTCCCCAAAGTGGGGACCTGTAAATCTGGTGAATGAAGAGTGGGCACTCGGCCAAATGAGTCATCCGCAGCGCTCTATAAATACAGCCGCGCAGGGTCGACGAGGCTGCTGCTACTGGTGGCCAAGAAGCACTGAGACACTGGGGTTTCTCCCTCTTGGAGGAGAGTCTTTAATAGCCTCCTTATCATTTATCAATCCAGACATAAAGGCGAACCCCGCATCGTTGGCTTCCATCAAATGGCAGAGGGCACCGTTTTCAATCTGAGCTTGGAGGAGGATAAGATTGAAGAACAACACTACCTGTTGGATTGAACTCAGAGGGGGGGGAAATGAGAAGTGGGCAGACATCTAAATATTTATCCAGACAGAAATCAGTTTACATACCATTGGTCTGAACATTCAAGTCAAGTGTCCCCAGCAGACAAACATACTGTAGTAGTCCAGCAGAAACTTCACAGGAGGCCAAAAAGTGCCCTCGGTGAAACCTGGCCAACCTGATACTGTACATGTGGGAGCAGGAGTTAGAGTGGGAGGCTAATGGAGGACATTGCTATGTGACATGTCAAGTACCGATCCCCTCAATAAGGCTGTTATGTAAGCATCTGGGCTTCCTGTCCTGTCCCTCTCTTTGGCCAGAGACGTGGCCTGTTTGCAGGCCTCAGTGCATTTCCTGCAGAGGATCTCACTCATGCACACTCTCACACACAGGAATAATAACGCACAAGAAAGAAAGGAAGAAGGCCTGCGATTCTCTTACAGGAGCGTAGTTGAGAATGAGGCGGATGTTTCAAACAACATCCACCACATACAAAAGGTATGCAGCTTATTGTTTGGACATGCTCAATTCCCCGGTCTCCTGCTTTTTGTCACGTATTGAATCAGCAGTTCAGCTCATCACACGAGAGTCTGTGTCTGGTTGACATGCGAAGAATATATGCATGGGTCAAATAAATGTGTGTAAAATGTGTCTTTTGTTCAGCTGCGTTACATTCTCAATATCTTATTTGTTGTCCTTCACAGCTCTGATACAAAGCCATTTACCACCACAAGCTGCTCGTTTATCATCTTTTCATTATCTGACAGTTTTGTGAATACTTTGTAGCCTGCTACACAATATACAAAGTGTCGCAGGCGACTTTGGGATGTCCACTCATCCTACACGTTGTCCTCTTGTGTTGTTACTGCAGCTGCCTTTTCCCATTTAGTGGTTGTTCAATCATGGCTTTATGAAAAATGGGCTTCATCATTCACTGTGCAGTTTAAGCCATTAAGCGAGCACCCACGAGCTTTGGTCCCATCACTAAAATACATAAACTGCACATTGTGTTGTTACTGAGACACATTAGAGGACTGTAAATGCTGATCAGACTGCTGTTGAAGATACTGACAACATATAAAACCATCACTCATATTCATGTGCTGTTAGAAAGTTGTATCCTCCCACTTACAAAAGAAAGTGTTTTATGTGCACATATGTGCATGTGTAGACGTGAGGGAAAACATATATGGTGCATCTTTCCTTAAAGCAATATTTCGACATTTTGGGAAATTATTTGCTTTCTTGCTATGAGATGAGAAGGTTGATACTACTGTCATATTTTTCTATTAAATATGAATCTAAAGCCAGCAGCTGGTTACCTTAGCTTAGCATAAAGACACAGAAAGTGAATCTCTTGATTTTAGCCTCACTCCTTAGCATAACCCTAAAAAACTACTTTCTTTGGGGGCAGTTTGTCTTCCAACAGCTGGATGTAACAGTCCATCTCTTTTCTTAACAACTATTGCGTCAAACTTAGAGATGTTAGCCATCACACTCAGCATTTGACAACCATAAAAGGACAATATTTTCTACAAACTTCAGCTTTCACTGAACTAAACACTCTCCAGACCGTCTTTCTTAATGAGCAGTCTGTAAAAATCCCACAAAGAAGGGAGGCATCCTTGTCAGAGAGTCCAATGCCCCCTTTAACAAACCTGATCATTATAAAGATCTCCACTCTGAGTCTACAATGACTGAGTAGCTTGCTGCTGCAGCTCTGGCAGCCCAAACTCAGACAGCACCTCCTCTAATGTTACCTTGGAAAACCTGGTCAGTGACCTTTTCCTAATCCACAAAGCAAACTCCAAACCTTTCAACATTCTGTGAGAGGGTAAAACAATGATTCCTCTGCTTTGAAAAAGGAGTGTGCATTGTTACTTTTAAATCCATTTGACAGTCAGACAGACTTTCCTTTCCAGCACCTTGTCACAAGCTTTCAGCGGAAAGGAGTTTGAGTTGTCTGTGTTTGAGGACACAATCCCCAAAATGTTCTGCTTCCAGCTTCTGCCAGTACAATGGAGCTGCTCCTAAATTCTATGTGACACTGAAGAGTCTTTTCAATCACAGCACTCCAACTTTATCCAGACAGAATTCATCCATGCCTACGGCCTTGACATCAATGTGTTTTCTAACTATCTCAGCAACCTCTGCCAAGGAAATGTTCTCAGACTCCAAAATGGTTCTCCTTTTTCTACCATTTTATTTCCCAAATTACTTTTTACATCTTCAAACTATTTCCCCAGTTGATTTCCAGCATTTCCCTTCCTCTGCAAAGACACACTGAGAAATGGCCGGCCTTTGCCTTCTGGGACACCAAATGGTGAATCCACTACTCAGTGTAAAAATCATCCTATTTTGCCCCCATTATCTGCTCCTCCCAAGCTTCTGCTTTGGCAGCTAGGCAGCTTACCAGCCTACAAATAACTTTCAGAGGAAGGAGTACCAACTGGGTTCAGAGGTCCTATTTTAGACTGAACAAAAACACACTGGTCTTCACTGGCATCAACCAGCAGCACTTTTAGCTTCCACTTCCAACTAGCTAACTCCAATTAGCCGCTTCCATGGCAGCAGAGGTATTTGGACAGGAAGGATGGTGAGAGACATTTTAGTTGGCATCCAGCCCTGTCTTTGTCTTTGCTTTCAAATTAAATAATTTAGTTTCAATGATACAGGTGAAGTGTTGATTAGTTTACAAGCTGTTTCCCATCATAGTTTAGCGTGTTAGCATGCTAATATTTTCTGACATTAGTACAAAGACCAAGTACAGCTGAGGGTGATGGGGGTTAGTTTTGCAGATATTTAGTCTCTAGAACTGGACACATTTTAGATTTTGACCTGATTGTGGTGATAGATGAAAAGTTAACACAAATTATCTTGAGAAGTACGTACCAAATTCCATTGCAGTCCATAATTGTCGAGATATTTCACTCAAAACCATAAATGGCAACCTCATGGTTGAGCTAGAGGAAAATCCAGGTCATCTCCAAAGTCATTGAAATGTGTTATAGGGACCATGAATGTGTGTACAAAATGTTGTGCCAATCCATGTTATAGCTATAGAGATATTTCACTGGATAACAGAAACATTTGAACTGCTTGTGGTGCTTTATGTAAAAATCAGCAAAATCATTAGAATTCATCTTCCGGGGGCTATGAGTATGGCTAATAAATTTCATGAAATCCATCCAATAGTTGGTATGATATTTCCCTAAATAAAAGGGGATCACCCAATCAGTATGATTCATCATCTGGGGACCATCAAAGTGGTGGACTAACCAACAGAATGACATAGCTGTTCATATCGCTAACATGGCTAAAAAAACACAATGTAATAATGTCAACACAATGCACACTGAACTGTCACAATCTCAATCACAAACATCTTCCCCTGAGATCCGCCCTCCCCTGGAAAAAAAGGTTACTAATGAAGCCAGTCGGTGGCTCACTGTTTTCTACGCTGAATGTTGCATCAGAGGAAGAAAACTTGACATCATGATCTAATTCAATATGAAAAACGTCTGTTTTTGACTATTCTCTCATTTTATGCTGCCAGGACGTTGATAGCAGCCATACGAGTCTGTCTGATGGTCCTCTGCCTCTTTGTAAACGCTGGTCTGCTTGGGATCATAAATTCAGCTATCAAGAGAACAACAAGGGATGTGAGTCTCAGAGGCCCCATAGCAGAAATGTCAACAGCAGCAGATTGCCAGGCCACAACTCCTCCAGGAGGCCATATGCCGCTGGGCCACAGACAGCACGCTAGAAAAACATGTGATGTGCATAAACATGTCTACACACACACACACACACACACACACACACACACACACACACACACACACACACACACACACACACACACACACACATACACAAACATACACTGAGACAAGAGAGAGAAAAGAGAAGTTCAGTTTCTGACCTTTTTGAAAATGTCATATCACAAAGCAAATTCTTGTGAGAGAAAGGACACAGGCTCTGAACAGAGTGGGGGCTGGGGGGCGTACAATTTAAGATAGTCAACACTATTATGTGCAAAACACAATCTTGTCACTCATGCTTTTATGGGCTTCTTCATTTTTAACACAATATCCATACATTTCACTGCTTACCCTCTTAATGCATGCCTTGACAATGCTTTATTCCTCTTGGATTTACGATGCATTAGAAGTATGCCTTGTATGGGCACTATACATCCAACTGCTAATTAAATCAATATATCAAAACCTCTGAAACAGAAAGCTGCTTCTTGTTTATATCCTGTGTCAGATTAATTTGATCAAACTTGTGTATGGATTAATATATATTCTAGCTATGCAGTGAAGTGGGTGTAAGAGGTGGAGAAGTAATTATATTTCCTGGAGCTTTTTCATTTAATATAGCTGGGAGGGGTTTTCTCCCTGTGATCCTTGGAGTTTGATGACTAACCCTGTTGTAAAATAGTGTATTTTATTTAAATTATGATCTATTTTTATATGTTTTTCTCTTTGTTTTTTCTTTGCAGATTCTTACTTTTATCATCTTTCTTTTCCCTTTGACACTTGATGCGTATCTTGTACATTGTACTGCCACACCTTTTTCTTTGAAATCTCCTCTATGTGAACTATTTCTTTGACGGTGTTTGATTCTTTTTAATTGAATGTACCTGATCTGTCTTCACTGGGGCTGTGCAGTAATCTTTATTCTTCTGCTTGATCTGTTTGATTCTATTTTTTCTTATTTCATGTTCTATTTTATTTTACTCTTTTACAATCCTATCCATATGTATGTTTAACCCATTTTCTTGTGTCTCTTTTATATATTGTCTTAATTACTTTTATGTCTTATGTAAAGCACTTTGACTTGTTGTAGAAATGTGCGATACAAAGAAATCTGCCTTTCCTTGATTATATCAACATATTTAAAAGAGCATGGACTGTCACACACCTGCGCATTAAGGAAGGTGTGAACTAAAAACCAAAACTCTATACAATAAATAATAGGAAGATTTTAAAGTTCCTGGTTTTGTGTGCAAACTAGTTGCTTCTCTTTGGAGCATGCCTTGTTATAGAACCGTAAATTAAGCTGTGAGCCTGTTGTGGACTTAAAATAGCCCAAGGTCTTTCAGGCACTCCATAAACACCATGGTAATGTGTGCATTGTAGAGCTACAGATGAGGCTGACATGAGAGGATAAAACTTGATTATAAAACTAATATAATACTAATATTCTGTACTAACTCTCTGAAATAAACATGAGCTGCACCAGTGGTCATTGAACCTGATTAAACAAAAGAGTGCACACATACAGTATATACACATACAACCAATGCCAGCACCAGAAGTTATCCATGAAAAAAAACAATACATACATATATCCTGACACTGAAATGTCAGCAGCACACTACAGATTCATATACTTTCTAAGGTACTCCACTGGGGGCTTATACACTGGTGCCTAGAGCTAAATATTCTCAGCCTGCCATATTTAGTACCATCCACGAACAAGTGGAATAATTGTTTGGGGTATTAAAGCCCCCCCTGCTGGCTTGGGCCTTTTTTATTTATTTATTCATTTCACCCATCCATCTTCCCATCATCAACTTTAGGTGCTTATATTCCACATGCCAGATGAACAGTAGGCCTACAGTGGTCTGTAGTCTTATAAGTGCATGTCTGTCTTCACCCTCCAATAGTAATCATTCAGTCATTACTTTTTAATTAGAAGTCTGTATATAGGTTTAGGTAAGATTAGCATGTTATCCTGATAAAGCACATTCCTAGACTGATCATCCAATGACAGTTTGTTTTAATTTTTTTATTTTTCAAACAACATAAAATAATAAACCAAAAAATAAATTACAAGACAGAGATTTTCACTCAATAACCAGAATAATAACGATAAGTAGGGTCTCTATGCTAGAGGTCTTCAAATGTATACCTACTTAGGGTTCCATTAGGCCTATGGTAATACCCATAGGTAATACCAGAGTGAAGATCAGACAGCTGCAATCACGATAGAAGAATGTGTGCGTGTGTGTGTGTGTGTGTGTGTGCGTGTGTGTGTGTGTGTGTGGGGCCAAGGTGGTACCAAATGACCTACGCGAGCCTATACATCTATGGTGCGCGCGATTGGCAGGTGAAAGGTCAAAGAGCACAGGTCAGGCTGAAGATTTGCAAATATCGTATCCTACAGACTAAAGAAAAAAATCATTGTTTGTTAGCCTACAGATCCTTGCTAAAATAACACACATTATCATTTAACCATAATTAAATTTTAATATTTTTCAACGAAAATTTGAAAAATTATACAAAAATGATCATTCACTCCAATATCTTGAATCATAACGCAATATCAGTCAAAAATAATCGCAGTTAGATATTTTCCTCATATCATGCAGCCCTACTTGTTAATAGTAATCAGTTCTAAAATCGGTGCCAATCGGGTCTCTGTCTCCCGGGTACAGTCGGGTTCGAGTCTGACATTTCTTGGTTCTACGCGGATCCGGGTCCCAGCTTTCGAATAATAGACGGGTCCGGTTTGGTTCCGGGAAGTAGCCTACTTTTTTGGGTTTGGGCGTGCATTTTTGCACACGTCAAAACCTCTATACATTAGCATCTTCTGTGCATGTCCAGTCTGATTTACTCACACTCTGCCATGCCTGCCGACTCATATTTACATTGTGATTATCATAACTCAGTCACACAAGTCACATAATTAATAACACATTCACCTCAGTGACATATGACACTCATAAGTCTTTGCAGAGGTCACCAAGGTGGCTCTATATAGCTATCCATCAGGCATGCATGTCATGATAATGATGGAGCGATATTCAAGGACGCACTGACTCCAAAAACTAATTTACATATGAAACTCATTAAATGTTATCACTGATGACATTTGTTTAAATGGCAAAGTAATAGTAAAACCAGGATGTAAAGAACTGCAATAAAACAAAAAAAAGTGAACTCAAGGTCCACTTAGTAGCTTTTTCCAGAGCTCTCAATTGCGTCTGGCAGTCTTTATCAGTGGATAGAGTTTACTCAGTTATTGCTCAGTAACTGTTAATTACTGTATTACTAATTAGTCGATAAAACAATTTTCCCACTCAAATACCAACAGTGTAGGCTATAATCCAAGCAATTAAAGTATTTGTAAATTTATGAATTCAATCATATTTTAGTGAATGTTAGTAACTTAAGTAAATTCGGCACTATAGTCATTACTGTACATGTATGTAGATATTAACTCTCATCACAAAGACTAAAATCTTGCAGAATTCGTGAAGATTTATACGTTAGTGCATTGCTTCCATTTGTGACAATATATGTATATGTTTATGTACATATTGTATATGTTAAATGCAGAGGGTACATTCCTCGTTAAAAGCTGTACATATATGTACTTGGCAAATAAAGGATATATATGAAAATGCACTCCATTTTATTCAATGCAAAAAAGATTAATTTATAGACAGGATTGGATTAGGGGACTATCCGCAGTACTGCAGTGACACAGAAAACCACATGAGGGCACTATGGCCTCTATTTAGACAGGGGCTCTGAGCCTTTTCTTCATCCCAATTTAATCACAACACTGTGTCAACTCAAAATGAGGAAATACCTAGATATAACTTTACTTTGTACAATAAGCTGAAGCCAAAACATGTGCCCTTAGATACTAAAGAGGAAACTCTTCAGGTATGTATTATAGACTCAGGCTTTGCCCTGTAAACAGTCATTATGCTTGAGGCTGTCCACCTGCTCATGGCAGCATGATGCCAAGGTCCTCCCATGAATGAAGGGATGGTGGCCTCTGGGGTGAGCGGGGAAATATTCCCATAATTCAGCAGCGGTGATTTGCTGTGGCCTGACCAGCCACTCCAACCAGGCTATCAAGAGAAACCGAAAGAGAGAGAGAGAGCAAAATATTGTGTGTGTGTATGTGTGTGTGTGTGTGTGTGTGTGTGTGTGTGTGTGTGTGTGTGTGTGTGTGTGTGTGTGTGTGTGTGTGTGTGTGCGTGTCATACTGAACTCTGCAGCCAAACATCTTGTGTTTATTAGAGCTTAGGGATAGAGGAGTGCACTCTTTCTCCATCAAAATCACAGCGGGGAGTGTTTCCTGTGTTTATTCTTGTTTTATATGACTGGGATGGTGAATCACAGTTGGATCACCACGGAGAGTGACATTTCGCTACAGGTATTCATGCAGCTTCAACAGGTAAATAAATGAAGAGTCTGTGCCATTTTGACTAACTTCATCATAGCTAAAGGCAGGCTCTGCTTGCTCATTGTATTACAGTCTCATAACCCAGATCCAGTTATATCACACAGCTGTATTCAGATCATACCTGACAGTCTTTGGTGGATTCACCAACATCAGACAATACTGCACGCTGATCCTGAGCAGCAGGATGTTCTGATATGTATTCTAGATGTATGGACTACGAGAATTTTTTTTTTTTTAATTCTGTCAGTGTATGAGAGATACTCTTAAGAAGCTACCTTTTTCTGTGATCCCTTTAGGAAGTTTCAGAATTTAGAAAAGTTTGCAGGTGCATCCAAATGTGGCTACACAGAAAAATGTCTTCTATCATAATGTGCATGGCATGAAAATGTTCTGCATAGATAATCTGCAAAATAAACATTTAATGCCATGAACAAAATATTTGTACACGTGCATTTTGGTTGTTAATCCCTCTTCGCTTTAGCACAGGCCCATGTGTGCTTGCACATGTTGTAACCTGTCAGTGTGATGGAAGACTGCACTGGTGCTTAGTCTTGGTGTGGGCGAGCAAAACAAAAGCCCCACTGTGTCTGTACCTGTGTGCCTCTGTCATACAGTTAATAATAAACAAATGATTCTGGTCTAAATATTGTTAGCCATGTGGTGAATCTGCTTCATAAGCCCCCTCTCTTCCGCACTCATCATCCAGGTGTGGATGTGTGCAGTGAAAGAGACCATGACAAGAGAGAGGAAAAGAAAAAGCATCAGAGTGCCCACAACACAGGTGAATAAAGGTTGCAGAGATTTTTCGGAACATTTTCAAGGCACAGAGTAGGGTGACCGATACTGGTTTTTCAAGGCCGATAACGATTTTAGTAGTTAAAGATCCCATGACATGGTGCTCTTTGGATGCTTTTATATAGGCCTTAGTGGTCCCCTAATACTGTATCTGAAGTCTGTTTCCCGAAATTCAGCCTTGGTGCAGAATTACTGGAGGAACGCATATTAATGTTAAAAAAACCTCATAAAGTGAAATGTTCATGCCATGGGACCTTTAATGAAACCGATGGCTGATATTTGGAACCGATATGCATTTACAGTGAAAATAAAAAAATATCTTTAAGTCAAAATTAAGATTTTGGAATGTTACAAACTCCAACACAAAACTTTGTTTAAATGCTTTAAGCAATTATTTAATAAATTAGAAACTTTCAACATAATACATGGTAAAAGATAGTCAGAAAGTGTTGTGGGCGGGACATGAGGTCAGACTCAATGGTGAGTGAAACCGAAGCAGAGGGACAGACACAGAGCTGTAGCGGAGCCACTTTTTAATTAAGTAACTTTATTGGGTATCAGGCAAATAAAACGCCGATACACATAATCTGCAAACTGCCAAAAAAACGCACTGATAATTGGCTAGGGTAAATAATCGGTCTATCACTAGCACAGAGTAACTAAGTAAAACTCTCCAGAAAATCTAAAAATACAGAGTTGTGTCTTAATCTGAGAGCAGAGTCGGCACAGATGTCCTGATGCTGCTATTCAAGCCCCTGGCAGTCACCCGATACCCAGCTCGTGTTCAGAGCTCACCAGCACCCTTGCAAGACAACGGACATCTCTGTACAACTCTGACTTCCACCCCATTTCCCTTGCTCCATACCCCCATCACATCCTGTCTGTCTGTCTGCCAGAGACTGTCCATGTGTTGTGTTCAAACTGCACGGCCCCATTTAGACCAGTGGAATATATGTGTTGTGTTTTCCTTTCATTTGCTCTCTCTGCTTCTCTAAGACCTCTTTATTTGCAGTCTCATAACAAGCCATGTTCTTTTTCTCCATAGGGCTTTCAGAATGGCGAAAACAGTTTAGTAGTATTAGTGGTATTTTAGAGAATTCAAGTCTGTTGAGTCCTTGTTTTGGTTTAACAACCCAGAGGCCCTTGTAGTGAACATTCAGATATAGTCACATTTAAATCTACATGTTTGCGTGAGTGATTATACAGCATCGGAGACTTGACCATAACAAGCTTGGCCTTTGATAGTTTGAATAAAACGTTTACTACTGATAGCGTGTACCGAAACTACGCAACTTGGTACTTGGAATAATTTGACATTTTGGGAAATTTGCTTATTTGTTTTCTTAATTAGAGAGTAAAAGAGAAAATCAATAACACTCATATATATCTGTTCAATTTGAAGCTACAGCCAGCTGGTTATCTTAGTTTAGCATAAGAAACAGGTTTAGTAAACACTCATAAAACCAAAACTTGTTGTTTTTACACTTTTGTACAGAGCAAATAAGGAGATATAACGTCTTAAATAATGAGCTTTAGAGGTGCTGTATTTTGTTACCTTTGGACAGAGCCAGTCTTGCTGTTTCCAGTCTACTGTCTGTGGCCTTTATTTAGCACTGCAGTATGGGTATACAATATATAGGGATCCGAGTGTTCCACCTCTTACTAGTTCCTATTTTTAACTTAACAAAAAGTATACATCCTCTGTGTATATTATATAAGAGCATTTTATTCAAAAAACAAAGAAGAAAAACAACACATGCCAACTAGTTAAGGACAAAAAGAAGAAAATGTTACATACAATGAAGTAAGCCTCATCAGTCATTTAAAATACTAGTACAGTCATTATCTCTGTGTCCTCAAAACCATGCAGTACTGAAACAATACAAAACATGAGCTGCTTAATTTTGAACTGCTCCTGACAGATATTTGACCACATTCACCATTACTAGTGCTACAAAAGAAACACCAAACTCTTTCATAAAACCTCCATATCCAACATAGATGCCCTAGATACTTGGAACATTTGACAACCTTGTAAGGTGAGTTAAGTGGAACACGGCAGCTGTAAACTGTACAAATTATGTTATGCCTGCTTTTGCAGGCAGAGAAAACTGAGTCACTGGATTTCAAATTTACTCCTCCCTCTTTCAGTTTTTTTTACAGAAGCTTATACAGTCTGGTCCAGTGGGGGAAAAAAGATTAAAACTGTTTGTAGTGGCGGAGACTTTTTTTTGCTAGTTTACCAGCGGAAAAAAGGGTCCCATGCGCCTGGCGCACGGATCAAAAGGGTTGTACTTAGTGTCTTAATTAATCATTGGTGTGTTTTGGGAGTAACATGCAATTAATCAATCAAAGTGTCATCTCCCATTCCCTTTAAAAGCCAGGCGCATTTGTACCTTGGCACATTGCTATTATGATGGCAGATTTGCTAAGCAGGAAGGAGAGATTTTCAGGAGAAGAAACAGATCTGCTTGTGCGTGAAGTGATAGGGCCCTAAGTCTCATAAGTCAGGAGAAATTGAAAAGCTGTCAATACACCACATATTTTCTCCAGAGGAAAAAAACCACATCAATTCACACAACCAATTTCTGTTCACATGCTTCACGTGTTAAAACGTATACTGGAGCACCTGGAAAGAGGAAAATGAAAATGAGACCTAAAGGGAGAACATTGAGTCAGTGAAGCATGGGAAGATTGAATTCTTTAGTGTACTGTAATCAAAGTCGTACTACAAAATCAATTGGAATAAGACTGATGGCAACTTGGTTCATATCAGAGATCATATTCAGCAGTGCCTTAGAATATTTCACCATCTTCATCCTTCGAAAAGTTGGTTAAAATATATAATCACAACACTGATGCGATCTGATCTGGATGTCCCCGATCCTCTGCAACATTAAACCCTATGTTCTGGTCATGCATTTCAGCAGTAATGTTAGGCTTGGAATTATGTGCCACACACAGTTTCAATTATAGTTCTCAGCTCTGTAGCTACAATGGTTGTGTCAACAGCATATAAATATCATACTAAAAACACATTTATTTGTATATAGGTATTTTTCAGTTGGACATCGCAAACTTTTTTGCAACTTTCACTGTCTCCCGCAACTTCATTGCAACAAACATACAAAAGACATTGCAACTTTTATCGCAATTTTTTACAAAAGCTCCAGCGAAATCAGGCATTTTGGGCCCAACCCGGTCTCACTCGAAGGCGTACAAATAACACGGGTTTCTGCCTGTGAAATACGTGCAATGTGTACGCGAAAGTGAAATTCTACGTGCATTACATACGCGGAGCGCTCCAATTGAAGTAATGGGGACCGGTGCGTTTTATATGCACGCAGCTTGCGTCACCATGTTGTGTGTTATCGCGAGAACAGCATCACGCACAAAAACATAGATATGGTTGGGTTTAGAAAAATAATGCAGGGAAAGGCTTTAGTAACACAAGAAAGTCACAAAAACACACTAATAAACGGTTGGGTTTAGGGAAGAAACATCAAAAGCACACTAATAAACGGTTGGGTTTAGGGAAGAAACATTGGGGAAGGCTTAACAAAAAAACACTACAAAGTCGCAAAAACGCCGCCACATAAACACGCTAATAAACGGCAATAAACAACAAAAAACACATGCTGAAAATCGCCAAACACGGGATACTGAAAAGCGCCAAAACGGAACGGGCCCGGTCTCCTGGGTGAAAGTCCTGTGTTTTACCCATCCATCACCCCAACCAACCTCCTTACGCGGTCCCATGTCCCTTTATACTATAAGCGAAGTGGGTTCCATTACTGTAATTGGGCGCTCCCACGTATCTACTATACGCTGGTGACAACAATCTCACAAATTGAAATGGAGGGACTGCTTGTATGTGTAAATGTACTTGGCAAATAAAGGTAATATTTCTATAACCTGATCTGAGAGGTGATGAAACAGCATAAAAATACCATCAAATCCCCTCATATCTAATGCTTTTAGACACTGAATGCTGCTTTATATAGAGGAAACTACCACTACATTAGTGCTGTCAGTAAAACGTGTTATTAACGGCGTCAATTTTTTTATTGTGAGATTAACGTTCTTTTTGGCATAGCAAACTTTGTAGTTTTTTTCACATGCTGTTGCAACAACTAGTAATGTTAGAAAAACTACAACACCACACCGGATCTAGCTAGACCGGAAACAAAATAACCGGCACGCCGCACACACTTGTTTGGGCTTGCGAGCCGGCCAAAGAGTAGTAGGCTAATGTTATGTTTGGAGCGGATGGCGAGTGCTAGATGCCGAAATGGATGCCAATAAGATTCTGAATGGAAAGTTTACTTTTGAAAAGTTGCCAAATGGTTCCACTGACAAGACCAAAGTGATCTGTGTGTTTTGTCGTTGTAAACTGAGCTATGATTGCAAATACGAAATCAAAATACCACTTGATGGCCAAGCACACAGCTGATGCGAATTCTCCGCCCCCTCGTCAAAGCCAGGCGACAAAAAGAAATCAAGGGACATTTAGAATAGATAAAAATGTGCGATAAATTGCGATTAATTGCAATTAATTGCGATTCATTGCGAGTTAACTATGACTTAATGCGATTAATCGCAATTAAATATTTTAATCGTTTGACAGCACAAGTGCTGATACATCAAAATGTCATTTTCTACCATGGCATAGGCACACAAACATATGGACATCAAACTGTTGAATTGTTTCTCTATCTAACACAACCACCACTTCCAACCATGAGAACTATTAATCACAAGTTGACTTTTTCAATGTGAACATGGAGTGGCTGCATGAAATTATCTCTGCAGGAAACTGTTAATCCTCATCTGTTGTAGTAACTATTAAAAAAACAAAACAGCAAATTAATTTGCATCCAAAAACAAAAGCATCATTAAGATCACATCTGGACTTTTCATTTGTCAGCTCTGACCAGCTGCCCAAGTTACTTATTTAATTTTGGCTCAGTCTCAGCCTTTAATTAACCTTTTACTGACAAACGTTATCTTCGCCATTATCTGCCGGGTCACACTGTTTTCCAGTTTGTGTGTGTCCAATGGGAGCCACAAATCGTGTGAGAAAATGTCTTGATACTTATATGTTGGTTTCCTCTGAGAGAACTACAGTGGATACACACCAGGGGAAAGATAAAGAGACATAAAATGCTAGTAGTTGTTGCACACATCCGGTGTCTTCTGCAATCTTTTTACTGTAGATGGATCAACTGGTGCGGCTGCTGCACTGCGCTACTGTATCTTTTACCAGCTGTCTCTATTTCCCCAGTGTGCATGTGTGTTTTAAATATCTATTCCATAGACTCACATTCCTGGCACCGCTCTGCCTGGGAAAATACCCCACTATTCCTTTGTGTTGTACTCGGCCATGTTTCCATACAGTCTCCTGGCATCTGCGCATGTGTTCGTCTTTGAGTTTATGTGTGGGAGTATGTGTGGTCAGTGGTTTAAGTCAGCTTACTAAACTAAACTAAACAGTTTAACATTTTTGGAGGCCCACTTATTGGCTTTGTTGCCGAGAGTTAGATGAGATGATTGATACCGCTCTCAGAGAGTTGTATCAATATTCTAATCTAACTCTCGGTAACAAAGTAAATGAGTATTTGTCTCACAAAAACAATTCCTTTAAAGAAAAACAGTAGACTATATATATATATATATATATATATATATATATATATATATATATATATATATATATATATATATATATATATATAAATAAAAGTGTACTGTAACTGTAATGTATAGGGCAATGTCAAACTGGAACATATTGCCTCTGCATTTAACACAAATGACATGATAGTGGGGATGTGAATGTGGATTAATGTTGTGTTTACCAATATTGTATTGATAATATGGTATTCATATGGTATATCATATATAAGTATGAATGTAACGTTGATTTTCTTGTTTTGTTTTATCTTTTGTGTGGACCCCAGGAAGAATAGTTGTTACTACTACAACTAATGTGGATCCTAAATAAATAGAAAAGTCCATTTTATAACTCTATAACTTCATATGTATATATGCAATCCAGGCAAACAGCAGGCAAATAGAATGGTTAACATCAAAAGCAGCATGTATAAAATCAGACTACTTTCACAGAGTTTAAGACGTCACCCACATTTATTTGCTGCAGAAAAGAGTGATTAAAAAAACATATGTTTTTGTTCCTGGTCATGCTCCAGTCAACATTGCTATCATCATTTTGTCCTCAGTAAAGATAAAAACTGATTAAATTGCTTTCGTCTTACCTGGAATGACCTCGAAGAGAAATTTCCCCCCTTCATCGCCGCTGGTTGGATGCTCTGTAACTTTGTTTCCAGGTAAGAAAATGGCTCCCTGTGGGGATCAAAGAAAGGGCTGATGAGATGCAATAATATCCCAAAGACTATTTGAGTTAGGATGTTTAAAACTTAATTCTGGCTCACTGACTGGCTTTTGGTTTGTAAATCTGGCAAAGTATAGGAATATTTATGTTGAATAGATAAATCCATATTCTTTTTCATTGGCTGTTTGGAACAGATACAATGTGTTCTCTAACAAAATTTTTTTATTATATCCGAGCAGTTTTTTTTGGTAGCACACCAACTCTCACACATTATCACAGAAGAAATATGTTTAAAACACTGACATGTTAATCAAAGGATTTTGCATTGTCATATACATCAGCATCTCTGCCGGCCGAGAAGGTGGTGCATATGTCCCCAGGGGGGATCTGGATGATGAAGCTGAGCCGTTATAAAATGTGGCAAAGTGGCAGCATCATAGAGGATTACCCTTTCTCTGCCTCAGCTCTGTCCACATTGATACATCATTTGTGTGACACTGAAAGCCAGATATTCTCTGCTTTAAATAGCAGGAGCATCAGCTTCATAAGCTTTTTCCACAGTCAACCTCTCAATAACTTTACTGTCGAGACTTCCTGCCCATTTAAAAGGCTGTGGGGCAGATCTATGTATCTAGTCTTCACTAGTCTATATCGACAAGGTTTCATTTGCGGGATTGTTCCGCCCGGGTGTCCCTCATTTTCGGCCAGATGTCCCTCACCTTCCGCTTTCTTTGTGTTGGCGTTCTAAACTCTGTTCAATTTATGAGGACTATGGTTAACTGCTCCTCAGATCTCTGCAGGGTAAATCCAGAATCTGTCGAATCTGAGTTTTTGTTGCACGACTAAAACAACTTTTGACTGTACACATGTTCCACCAAAACAAGTTTGTTTCTGAGGCTATTTTGCAGAGGCACCGTATTACGTAAGACGATTCTGATTGGTTTAAAGAAATGCCAATGAACCAGAGCACGTTTTTCTTAATTCCGGAATGCTGTGTGGACTAGCACTGTGGAGATAGGTCTGGCAATGCGAGACTAAGTCTGCGTGACTATAAAAAAGGATTACAACACAGCCTGCTGCAGGTTGACCCTTTATGCATTCAAACAGTGACTTTTCACTTGTTTAACAACTCGGACATCAGTGTCACAATGCAGCATCTGATAGTCATTAGGGTGCCCGCTATCTGGGTTAATGTTAACGCAGACAAGATGTACACTGGTGACAGGCAGCATCAATATTTCGGAACCACACACATTAACAGGATCTGAGGGGACTGAGTTTCCTTCCTGCTGAGAGAGAGAGCTCTTTAATGAGCCATAACTGTGACAACCAGGAAGTGGAAACCCTACCTGAGGCCCCAGATGAAGGGGGTTGTAAAGATGGGACAGACATGCTCCGAATTAGAGGAATGAGGGAGAGCGAGCTTGTTTGATGTGGTTTTCAGCAAGAGAATCTGCTCAGCTTCAGTATCTTGGGATTAAAAGCTTCTTTAAGAGTTTTTTTTTTCAGTGAACACAGATCTTTTTGTCATCTACTGATTCTAGGGAAACAGGAGATGACTTAAATGAATCATGTGTGGGTGAGATTTTTAAAAGAGCCTTTTGGACTGTATGTATATTTAAAAATAAATTTAAAGGACCTGTGTAGTCCCTCCATATTCTAAGCCACAGCCACACTTTCCATACTGACATCTTCCCTGGTGGCCTGTTGTTTGCTGCAGACAAACCCAACCACAGACAGTAGTAGAGTAATATTTACCGAGCAAAGACTACGGTAGCCTGCAAAAAAACTATTTTGGGGGTGTTTTCTGCATTTTTATATTGCTGTTAACAAGGATGAGGTCATTTTTTGGAAACAATGTAATGACACAAACCCACTTATCTTTTGTTCTCAACCAAAAATCTCTACACACTCATATGGGACGGAAGAGGCTCAGAGGAATCTGTTCGAGGAAAGCAACAGCAGGAGGCTCAGGTTTTTAAGCAGCAGACCAGCCTGTCACGGGGGCTGTTTCTAAGGCTGTGTCCAACAGTATGCTCCAAACAAAATCCAATTTGGATTGGTTTCTCAGACTGTAAGCAAATACCAGAATACTGACTGTGTGACTCCAGCTCTGTTCAGTTAATAGCAATTGGCTGTAGCAATTAAATCCAAATGTGACGTCCTTTTTGCTCATATAACCTGACATTTTACCTCGGTGAACATTCAAGTTTGTTTATGAGTATAGTGACAGATATAGGGTGAGTGTAATAGTGTGTGTCAGTGGCTCAATCCCAAAGTGAGCCCTGAGGACTAAGGACTAAAGACTCACAGACTTAATTGATCTCAGGTGCTAAGTGAGTGAGTGTGTGAGGCCACATGGGCTCAGATAGGTAGAAATGGGATTGGGACAGCGCTTCACGAGATCACGTTACCTTGGCAACGTTCAATAACAAAGATGTTGCTGACACTTCCCGGTTTGGGAATTATCATTTTAAGTTTTTTGCTTTCCACACGGCCAAGGCAAAGGAGACGGCTGCCTGATTCCAAATTTTTTCAAACTCTTGTTTTACAAGCTGGACAACAGGTTGGTCTGTGTTCCGTGGTCATATGTCGTGCTGTTGTTTACCTTTGTAAACGTCACAACGCTTTGAACTGTGGGTAATTCCCTTTGGTGAAGTCTGCATCGATGCAGGCTCACGGAAAGGGCTCGGTAAGTGTGTACGCAAACCCTCACGGCCATTGAAATTCGACATTTGAACAACCCTAAGCCCTTACGAATTTTGCGAGGACGTGCACTAAAGTCCGTGAGTCTGTGAGTCCGGACTTTAGGATTGGGCCATTGTTCCCTGCAGCCTTGGATGTTTCCTTAATTACCCCTTAGGTCAGATTGGCTTTCTCAATGAAATGATAGGAAGACCAGCTGGACACCATGACATTTAACATGTTTTAATGAGCTGATATCATTATAATTTTGTTATCTACATAATAATGAAAATCCTGTGATGATTTGGTCAGCTGGCAAGATGCTTGAAGAGTTACTCCCTATGCAGTTTGATACCTGCATAGGTATCGGGCAACTTTCTGTGTTTACCTTCATTTGCGACTTGTGTTAATTAAATTGAAGTTTGACTCATCCGGCATATACGGAGCAACATTATTATTCATTTAGAGTTGTGTTTCTGGCCACCTAGTCTATATCAACGATGTTTCACTTCAGGGACTGTTCTCGTGCCGCCAGAAAATTGCGCTGGATGTCCTTCATTTTCGGCCGGATGTCCATCATCTTCCGCTTTCTTTGTGTTGGAATTTTAAACACCGGTCGATTTATGAGGACTATGGTTAACTGCTCCTCAGATCTCTGCTGGGTAAATCCAGACAGCTAGCTAGACCATCTGTCCAATCAGAGTTTTCTGTTGCACGACTAAAACAACTTTTGAACGTACACATGTTCCACCAAAACAAGTTCCTTCCCGAGGCCATTTTGCAGAGGAGCCATGGCTCTGTCCGGCACTTAGCTACGCCCAAGACGATTGTGATTAGTTTAAAGAAATGCTAATAAACCAGAGCACGTTTTTCCTCCCACCCCAGAATGCTGTGTGGACTAGCCAGACCCTCCTCCGGAGTGCTGTGGAGGAAGGTCTGGCAATGCGAGACTACTGGCCACCTCCATGAATGTAAGTTCAATTCTAATTATCCTTTTAGCTCTGTTTTTGCTCTCCGCCAACTCCTGAAGAAAATATCTGTCTCTTTAGCTGCTAAATGCTAATGTTTACCAGCTAGTTGCTAACATTTTTGACCAGGTAGTGTACAGTTGTTTTTTTAGCCTTTTCCCTGAAAACAGCAGCCTGCTACGCCAGAAAATGACACGATGAGAGCAGTAAGTGTGAACTAAAACAGTGAAATTGTAGATCAGAAACACATGAGCTCAAAGTCGGGTGATAATTCTCTGAGGTTTCATCATTATCAGCGACCTGTTTTCCATATAAGCAGTGATGTGATCCATCATTAATATTACGGTATTATAGCTAACCACCACCAGAATCTCTCATGGCAAACAAATGATAAAGTTTAAGTTAAGAGATAACCTTGGTTTGTTAAATAATGATCTGGACTGATGAATGAGTGTAGGAAGCTGGACATGTGGCTAGATAATGAAATGCAGAGCAATATATTGTGGAGCAGAAATTGATTTCAGATTGCAAACAGTTAAAGCTCACACTGAAGTCAATTAACCAAAAGTTATTGGTGTAACAGGTCATTTAAGTGCTCATTAAACCTTGGCTGGTTGGTCAGCGGCCCTTTTATCCAATAATTACTGTTCTCCAGTGTCAGTGACCTCTCAGACACAGGAAGTCAGTCTCTGTGGGAGACCTGCAGACGTTACCTATAGTTTTTTTTTTCTGTGTGGACTAGTAAGTGTGTAAGTGCATACGTCTGTCTATGTGTTAATTCTTTTCACTATCAGAGTCTACTTTTGCTCTATAAGACCTGTCTATTCAAGTGGCAACGAGTTATTAATGGTTGTTCTGCTCTGATCGCTCCACTGAGTCCATCGCTCCAATAAATGTCATCATTATTTCACAGTTATAAAACAGGTAGCTCTGATCTTCGGCTCCGACTTGCTAAAAGCCACTCAGTAAATCCACGTCTGCGACTGCATAACATTCATTAAAATATTAATATGCCAGTCAAACGCAATAGGGCGGAAAGAGTAGAGGACTTCTCCATTAATTATTATTTACTTGGTGGATTAACTGTGGGTGAATAATGTGAGAAGTTAGACATTATAAACCAGGAGAATATGATACAGAGTCTGAAAGTCTGAAATAAACAAGAGGAGAGTTAAAAAGTTGGGGAAATCACTAAGCAAGGCTGTAAACATTAAACCGAGTATGTGCTAAAAACAGTGAGTGACAAAACATCTCAGACATGATTTTTAATATAGAAAAGTAACGCACACAAAGGGTTTTTGTGAGGTGCTGATCATTGGAGGTAGACTTAAACGTAAGAAAAAAAGTGTCAAATATGCTGGCTCCATATGCATTCCTCAATGCAACAATGTTTGTTGTTGTTGATTTTGAAGAAGGCCTGAGGGCCAAAACGTCATCTAAATAAAATAGAGAAATGCATGTGGAGCCAGAGTGTGCAACACTTTTTTTCTTACTTTTAAGACATGATTTTTAAAAACACTAACCAAAGAAGAATGGGGAATATATATATGATGGTCTGAACACGCAACACACATTAATGATCTACCATTTAGCCAATCTAAGTGTTTTTTTGTATTTGTTCTGAAATAGATGAATCATCATAGTCAGGCTTTAATGCTGACTTTATGCAAATCACACAATATCAGGCACTAAATACACGAGTACTACACTATACTGAATACAAACACAACACTGGACCTTCTAGCAAAAAACTGTCTAATGTGCAAGAACATCTGGGAAAGAGAGCTATAGAAGCAGTCAGCAAGGACAAGAACGGTATTCCAAAACCCCAAGAAAGCCTACAGTGATTTATGTGCAAGCAACTAGAAAACTCACGCTGTCCTGTCACTTTCTTGCAGGAATACCTGTCACTTCTGCTGCTGCCTGCCTGATGCACAGACCTTTTTTTTTAATCTTCATCCAGAAAAGATCTCCCATATATAAAGTTTCATAAAATAGCATCTGCCTACACCCGTCTGAGCTTTCTCAAATCCTGAAATGTAAGACAAGAAAAGATAGGAAAGGTCTTTTTTTCCTTTTAAAGATAATAAAATGCAAAAGCAATTACTGTAAAATCTTATAAAACCAAACTGATAGAGAGTGAAGGGTATACTGTCCTCTGTAAAAATGTAAATCCTTAAGAGAATAATAATACAATGTTTCAAGAATGTTCATAACTTGTAGTTTCCACATCCTACTGTATCCCACCCTAATTCATTAAAACAAAAATAGATGATTTTTGACCTTGGGACTGAGACACATGTACTCACGCTCATATCTTGAAAATACTGCATACTGATGGTGATTATAATCTGTGACCAACATAAGAGTTTTTTTTATCAAAAATAGTTAATGACAATTCAGTTGCAAATGTGGAGGCTTGAGCATGTGGATACATTTTATGTAAATATATTGTATAATATTATGACACATACTGTATGAACAGCTCAAGATATGAGTTTTACATATTTCCTGTGAAATACTTTTATAGCTTATTCAGCTGAACTCTCAGTTCCAGTATATCTACACTTTTAAAACTAGAGCACAGCTGCAGGAGGCATCACTACTTTGCCTTGCAAAGTATACAAATAACCAACCACAGAACAGGACGGAGCCATATTCCTGCGCACTGACTATTTTTCAGTGAAATTAGTTTGCAGCTAGTTCAGCTTGGCCCTCTCTTACAGTCTAGTACCACCTTTTAAAACTGGAACGCAGCTGCATCCACCAGAGAGAAACAATATTCCTGTGTATTAACTATTCTTGCAGTGTAGTTTGGTTGTGCCCCATACTGTTTGTGTGACATCTCAAAGCAAACTGCCTGGAGTCTTAGATGATAAACATCCCCGGGACTTAAAGATAACTGGCTCATGATATGATAACATTTCATTTGGCTATACCAAAGGAAATTAATGACACAGATTGAAACTAGGTTGGTAGGTTGAACAAGTGCAAATTTCATGACAGGCTGCCTACAACTGTGTGATATATTTTGTGTGTAAAGTTTTATCAGGGATAAAAACCTTGTCATGGACCAGAGTCTTGGTCAAGGTGTGTGAATATGTGTACAGTTGACAGAACAACCATTTGTTATTACACCATTTTGCCAAGTACTGAGATTCAAAACTTTAATTTAAAAAACATGGATGCAACAAAATCCCAAAAACCTAATGTCATTTTGTACATTACTTTATATCAGTAGATAGATAGATAGATAGATAGATAGATAGATAGATAGATAGATACTTTATTGATCCCCAAGGGGAAATTCAAGGTCCCAGTAGCTTACAGACATCCCACACAACATTCACATACATCACAAACAGGATAATAAAAAGCAAATCCACATGAATAGCAGTGACAATAAAATACTAAATCAAATTAAAAATGTAAGAATCAACATGAATGTACTAAGGGATGTATAAGCATGAGACACTTGCAGTGACAGGGCAGGGACTGACCCTGTGATTCAGTATGTATGGTAAGGTGCTCTATGAGAGTGTGTGTCATGGTGGTAGTGCAAATCGGTCCAATAGTGTAAGGATAAAGTCTAGAGACCAGCATTAAATATGGACAATATAAGAGAATAATGTAAAAACTATAGCAGTGCAAGGATAACGTTTAAAAAAGACAGTAGAGATCCTATAGTACTGCCATACCAGTGTGTATGTATTGGCAACTTACCCTTTAAAAAACCTGGTCAGTTATTGCTTATGGGACATCCCATTGCCCATCCCAACAGAGAAATCAGAAAACATTTCAGATAACATTTACATTTCTATATGTTAGTTTGCATGTTTTGTATTTAGTTGTTTGTGTGTGTGCATATATTGTATATTGATTTGTGCTCCACCTTGATGTACCTTTAGTGGTAATTTAAACTCTTTCCTTCCTGCTACCCATTACGCTCTCTATAAAGCTGATGATGTTGAGTATCTTATTGAGACATGCTATGCTTGTAATATAATACCAAACCTCAAGCATGGCTTTGATTTATTGTTCAGTCTCTTAACTAAACTTCACAAAGCAAGAAGAAAGAAATGAAGATGAAATACATTTATAGACCGCAGAATTATAACAAATATCGTGATACCCGATTCTGCTCTCAGCTCTCCCTCCAGGGCTTCTGAGAGGACACAGAGTGGATTATATGGCATGAACTGATACTGCTGATACACATTTTTGTCTGACAGGTCACTTCAGTCGCTGACTTGGGGACTGAGCAGTGACTTGCCACACAAAATAAGAAGCACCCAGTAATGGTACCTCAACATGTCTCTGTTAGCTTGTCCACATTTGGTACAATTCATTTATAACCCGTCGACCCATCAGATGTATAGGAATTAGATTTGGAATTTGTAGCCACAACAATCTGAGCTATTCCTTTCCAAAAACAGCTAAAAACTTAAAATTATGCTGTTTGGAAGAACAAAAAAAAACAGTAAATTGCGGGCAAGAAAGCCAAATTCGCAAAACTACCTACAATTCAACACTTACAATTCTATTCTGCGGGACAATGCGCAGGCTAATACGTGTAAGATAAACATGGTCTTTTGCCCGGGGAAACCAAAGGAAACCCTTGTTGTATATGAAGGATTTTGATGCTCCTGCACCAGCTGCATAGTCTCTTCTTGTGAGGAAATGTGCTCCCCCACTTGTACAAATACCACTACACCTGCACATACCTAAAATGTATAGAAGTTACCACCTGAGGTATTGGAGACTGAGAAAGTGCTCAGAAAACTGAACTTGCATCAACTTGTTGCAAGTCCAGTGAGACTTAATTGACTTTTCCATCCATCAAAACAGAGCTTATTAGACATGCAGTCGCCATACAGGGAATAGTCTCTGCATTTAGTGTGCGTACTAGGAATACTGACAGCCAGAACTGTCTAATGATTAATTATTTTCATGCTCTAATGTATTGAGCCTGCTGAAGAAATGCCTGTACCTAAATATTAATGTTGAACCAAAGTAATAATGTCAGGAATAAGAGAAGATGCATTTGGCTTTTAGTATGTCACTCATACTGACTGTTGTGACCCAGCCATGTCCATACGTGTGCATGTTCAATTAATGTCACACCTACACGTAAAATCTGTGTTTGAATCTGTATCCAGAAAGATGATGTCAGGCGTGCGTTTAATGACGTACAGAAAGAGGGTGTTTAGATAATATCCACATTATTGTCCACATTCCTTTGACATTCAAGTCAGATCACGTCTGGGTGTGATGTGACTCACTGCAACCTTCACACCTTACAAGTACACATAAGTATACATTCTGCCATGTAAAATCACAAGTGTAACCATCATCTGTGTCTGTCAATGTCAAAAGTGACTACATAGTAACTGCAGCAGCAAAGGTCAGACAAATGGTACAGTGTTAATGTTTTTATCGAAACAGCAGCAAGACGACACAGTCTTGCGGTATGAATAATTACCGAACCGCAGTGGCATTTTATTTACTCTCGTTAAATGCCAAGGTCAAACTGTTTCTAGCTCAAGCAGGGAAAACAAGGGATTTTCAGTGCCTTATTGCTCTGTTACATTATTGATGTAATGCAAATTCTCATCAAAGTATTTTTCTTCAGATCATTTTGTCTGAGTTCGGACACGGCCCCCTCGTGATATGAATATTAATCAATAATTTGTAAGACTTCTTGTGGCTAGAATCGTAAATTCCTAATTACATTTTAATATGTCTTGCATTTCTTAATACATTCTAATAAAATAAAATTGGTTCAATGTATTCATTCACAATTCTCTCATTCATTCATAATGTTACCTAGCTTTACTTCGCTGGAATACAAAAACAATGCTAAGTGGTTTAAATTACAATAATCATACCATTTCACCCACTGAATGAATACTGTCTTTGTTTACGGCTCAGCCAGTTGAAATCTGAGTGCATGTGTGCGTGTGTTTGTGTGTGAGCATGTCAGTGAGTACATGCATGCTTGTGCGTGCATACATCTCCATTGGCGAGTAAGGGCAGGCAGATGGCATGTTGACGCTAAACCCACACGTGCCGTACCCTACGCATGCTTTTCAGTGACCCTTCACCTCCATCTGACTCCCATTCTTTAGATTCCACGCGTTGCTCGGAGAGGTTCGGCCCAACTGTATGGGACACAACACTCTTTGTAATAATGTTATCTACAAACCTCAGAATTCCTCTGAGCAGCAGCGTAACAATATCTCATCTGATCTGGTCTGTATAAAGTTATGTGCTACTAGTATTTCTCAAGACCAGTTTAGTAAAATTAGTTTACTTTGTGTGTTGCACATACAAACACAGAAAGGTGGACCCAACAACATATTCATTCATTTAGCTTCCCATTTTAACCATTACGACCTGTTGTGTGGCCCATTATTGGCAGGAATTTATAAGTGCTTCCGAAAAAAACATATAACCATTACAAAAACAGTTCATATGAACATTTTCTGGTTAGGTTAAAGCGACTAAAATTCAAAATTCTTATAAAAACAAGGGATCAAATGACTGTTGTGGTGGAACATGTGTACGTTCAAAGGTTGTTTTAGTCATGCAACAGAAACAGATGGTCTAGCTAGCAGTTAACCATAGTCCTCATAAATCAACCGGAGTTTAAAATTCCAACACAAAGAAAGCGGAAGGTAACGGACATCCAGCCAAAAAGAGGGACATCCGGCGGAATTTCTGGCGGCACTGGAGCAATCCCAGAAGTGGAAAGTCGTGGATATAGACTAGTTTACTCCTAACCGCTCTCATAGCATCGTTTTTCCTAGACAGTAGGCAGCTGTTTTCAACAACAAAAAAGCAATAAAAACCCACTGTATGCTACCTGCCCAGCATCTCAGTGTTGTGTTTACAACTTGTTGTTACCCAAGTTCCCAAAGAAATCAATTATTGAAGGGTTACGGATTGGTTATGCTTAGGCAACTAAAACTAATTGGTTAGGGTTTGAGAAAGATTGGATGGAGCCCTGGCCATAGTATAGGAGTTGGACACATTGTATGCCTAACCCTCCACCCAGACCTCCTGTAGAATATAGAAAAAGGTTTTGTGGCACTATAACAATGTCAAACCTTTTTGCTTCTAAGAGACCACATGACGACAAGAGGTCGCTTATCAGGAAAATGTCGCCTTTGTTTTAAAATGTGACTGTTGGTGTCTAATCAGTTCAACCTTTGTTGGCGTCTGTGTTTCCATAGGCAACAGAGAGGGGCAGATGTTCCTGTTCCCACTGAGGAAGCAGCAATTAGGCTAATGTGACAGGTAATACATTTCTTCAAACTTCACAGCATGTGAGAGAATTAATTAATAGCTGATCTAAATATGGCTTCTCACCCGTGCATTTTGTGGTCCGGGACAGGGAGATTTAACTCCACTGCACACACTCTAAGTTAAGAGATGGATCTTGGTCCCCTCTTGAACATCAGAGGCTATAGGAGCTACAGCTCTCTCTCCCATTTGCCCTACATGTGTTCTTTCTTTCGAGATGTCGGAAACTACAGTAAATCTTGTATTTTGTTGGGTACTGAGTTGGGGTGTTGTTTCTGTGCTATTCCATGCTGCTCTGCTTTGGAGGTCACAAAGATTTAACAACTTTGAACACACTGCTCTGTGCCTGACCTAGTTTTAGTGAAATGTCCCATTCTCTGCAAAAAGTAGCAGTTCTATGTATCTGAATTTTATGTTGGCTTTGTTTCAGAAGTAGAAAAGGGTAGAAAGTTACAAAACACTGAAGAGTAGCTGAAGTTGTGGGGTCATTAAAGAATAATATTTCTGGGTGGATAAATATAGATG
Organism: Perca fluviatilis; assembly: GCF_010015445.1. Lineage (NCBI taxonomy): Eukaryota > Metazoa > Chordata > Actinopteri > Perciformes > Percidae > Perca > Perca fluviatilis. Next base: position 22,839,974 of record NC_053128.1, on the reverse strand, counting down.
GCAAGAATAGTTCAAAGGGAAACAAATTGTTTTTCTGTCATTGTCTGTACATTATTATGAAGAAGGGATTCACAGCATTTGCATCATTCCCTCAGGATATTCACAGCACCAAGAACTAAAGCAAAAGTGTTGGTGCTCCTGTTTTAAATACGCTACTTAAGAACCAGAGCTACCCAAAAATAGCAGTAAAGAGTATCTCTTCTCCCTGTTTCTGGCCAGTGGCCCACCTTCAGGTCTGGAGCTTTAACCCTCAGAGCCTTCTGCTGCTGGTGTGGCTTGGGTTTGGCTGAGCTGAGCTTGCTGGGAAATCAGCCAAACAAAGATGTGTGGGTAGAGGAGCAGAATTAAGATTTCAATTGTGCTCAAGTGCTCAAATTTCCACTGGAAAATAAGGATATTGTTTGGGTATTGGGAATAGATATTAGAAATAGTTGTGGTCCTTTGTGTATATTTTTTTGTGCAGACAAAGAACATAGCTTCTGGTGTGAAACAGCTGGCTTCTACAATTGCAAAAGTGTAACACTCCTTAATAAATAACAATGAGTAATTACCAGTGAATGAGTAAGTGACAAATTAGGAAATAACTGCAAAAACAAATTGTGAATTTAGATACTGACCAGTCTCATAATCAGCTGTCATTCTTTAGCTTAGCATAAAAGACCTGTACTGGCTCTGTTCGAAGATAATAATAAAAAAAACACCATAACATATTAAGCTTACTAATCAATGTTATATCTTGTTAGTTTCATCCGAGCTTTAGATGTGCTAATAGGGAGATTGTTTTTACTTTCGGACACAGCCACACAGGCTAGCTATTTTCCCCTGCTTCTAGACTTACTGCTAAGCTAAGTTGAGATAGTAATCGTCTCCATGCTGTAGCTTCGTATTCAACTGACAGATATAAAAGTTGTATCGACCTTCTCATCTAAATCTCAGCAAGAGCCTATTTCCTAAAATGTCAAACTACTCCTTTAATATCACTAGTAATCTGTATTCAGTTGTCCCTGGCTCCCTGATGCTCAATCCCAATGAAAACAGAAGTAAAATAAATCAGTGACAACAGATTCAAATTTCTCTGTATCCCAGTTGTTTCAACTTCACCAGAGACAGGTTGTTAAAAACATGCAGCGCCTTATTGAACCAAACCTGGTGAAATTAATCATTAATCCCTTCTCTTCCACATGTCTGTGATTTGTCTTTGTAATGAGAATCAAATGTCTGTCTGTCTGCTTCTTTGTTCAGTCTACGCATCCTCAGTGGGAGCGGCTGCCCGGCTACAGTAACGTTAGAGACAGCCTTATTGTCTGCATCACTCATTGTCTCCTCTTTTTTCTGGATAGCTTTGTGTGTTGGCTTCATTGACAACAAGCTCACAACAGTTTACTCTGACTTATCGTCAAACAGTCAAAAACAACCTGGCTCATTTGAATCAGAATCGGATCTTGTTATCTCATTTGACTGTGAGATAGCCCCAGGTGTCCCCTATTGTTTCATAGACATGGCACTTTGAATGTTTGAGATTGAGACTGATCTTGGTCCTTGATTCATTCCATGTGATGAGCAAAACATTTACACAAAATGTTTTTTTAAACTAGTAGGCGCTATTTCAAAAACATCTGCAAAAAATAACATAATTACAGGAACTGAGGATTTAGATAGAGACAGCAGCAGAGCATTTTGACAGTAATAGAACTTAGTCAGGAAAGTGGGACATAAGCCAACCACTTGATAATTGACCATTTTGCATTAAGGGCTTTGGCAATTGATTTAAATAAGATATTAAACCTTTAAGCTCTGTATTATTTACCTTTAAATAATTGTTTTATATTGTAAGCTAATACTGGTAGTAGTACTACTACTATAGTTTTTATTTCATTCATTCTAGTTTTATATTAGTTAGTCTTAGTGTGTCTCTGTGAACCAAAAGCATGCATGCTTAACTTCTAAATCTAAATCAGTTAACCTGACTAAGAACAGCTGCAGCATCTGGCAAGCACATGGTAACCAAATAATTCCCAAATATTTCAACCTGCGGCATGCACCTTTCTGATATGATCAGCTGTTCATAGTCAGTGTCTATGCCATTTGCCAGCTCGATCAGCTCAGAAGAGATTAAATTGGTTCGTTGATTTACCTGACAACAGTACATAGTTGTATAGCAGCCCAAACTCAGTGATTGTTTTTGTGTAATTCCATTTACTTAGATTGGTATTTGATATTGCACAATGGATTAATGTGAATATTCATTGTACTAATACAAGTTCCAGCATGATTAACAGACTTGGCATCTAATTACTTTTGTCACACAGCAGTCTGTGAAATGTGTTTGTGGTGCCATTATTTCAAAATCAGTTTGGTGTAGTCTTTCAGTGTGTTCGCAGCCTTACCAGAGCCTTGGTCTCCTCCTCGTCTTTGTAATAGTGAAGCTGGTCCCCTCGCAGAACAAACCAGCGGCTGTGCCAAGTCTTGACAAAACCTCCTTGCTTCCTGAGCCACCCACACCTGATGACAGCCGGCCGTCCCTGCCTCTGGCTCTCTGTGCTGTGTTGACCTCCACTGCGCTGCGGACTGCTGTGGGACACACACTGGTCATCCATTGCAGCAACTATAATCTGAAAAAGAGGGAAAAAAGTTTACATTTGTTTAGATTTGCAGAAGTTGTAAATTCCGAGTAGGCAGTGGGTAAACATTAGGTCAACAAATACATTCTGCAACATATTACAAACAGATGCTGCAGAATAAAAAAAAAAATGCTCTCTTCAAACTCAGCACGGGTATTTAGAACAGAAGTCCAGTACTGCTTCAAGTATAAGCTTCAAGTTTCAATATTCTGAAAGATTTCAACCAAAAGAGGAATGTACTTGTATAATAGAGAGAGTGTAAAAATGACACACACCACGATGTTACCACAGTCCGACGCAAATGTTGGAGCTGCAAGTCTTTTAATTTAATGAGAACCGTTTTCTTCCAGTAGAGTCCATGGATTAGCCCCGAGTTAAGTTTTTCTAATGTCATTTTCAGTTCTATTGAAATGCGTCACCTGTCTTTCTCAAAAAGGTAATTTTTTTTGTGATTTTGAAAAATGTAAAAGGGTTGTTTATTTGCTGTGGTCAATTGTGGAACATTATGGAACTTGAGGCAGAGTGTTGAGTGAGTGCAAGAAGACAAGGGCAGAAGAAGAAGTGTGGGAGGAGGAATTCATAAACCAGATAACAAGACCACAGGCCAAACGGCTAATCTCTTTTATCTGTTTCTTGTGTCACCCACCTACATAAATTGGCCCGCCAGTCCTTCTCTTGTCCCTGTGTAACATTTTGTCTCTTTGAACTATCAACATTTATAACAGTTTTTAAGTTTTAATATGACAGAACCTTTATTATTCAAGTAAATTAAATTTGATCTGGAGTTTGTACAGTATGATAAGTGTGTTCTTATGTTTCAGAAAGTAAAATTACATTGTTAGGTTATGAAAGATTTTGGTGATGACAAACTTATGTTTAGCCATGGCTCTATTGAGGGCAATGTCGGTCGGTCGATTACTGTGGCCCAGACTAAAATATCTCAGCATCCTTTAGAATGGATTGGCATGACATTTTGTGCAGACATTAATGGTCCTTCATTGATGAATTCTACTTTCACTTTAGCGCCACCATGAGTTTCACATGTATGATTTTAAGTGAAATGTCTTCACAACAATGTCTTCTGATGATGAGGATATGCGTCACATATTATATGCCCAAGCTAACATGTTGGTAAGAAAATTCCACATGTGCACGGATGACGTCAAAATGAGTCTGTTTAAAGGGGTGATAGAATGCAAAACCGATTTTATCTTGTCATAGTTGAATAATGATATATATATATATATATATATATATATATATATATATATATATATATATATATATACTAAATAATGTTTAGTGTGTAATTAGGACATACATAGAACCTCAAAATCTCTTTCCTCTGCAAATCTCACAATTTGAAACTGCCTCTGAAAACGGGCAATCTCCTCCTCATTTGGCTCTAGTCTCTCTCTTTGTCACGCCCCAACATTTACATAGGCTACACAACTGACCTGAGATCAGGTAGTCTTCTGAATCTAGGTCGTGCAGATCTCAGAAATTGTATACATTGTTCATCTGCTATTTTACCATTAAATTAACTTCTGAGACTTTTTTATGCGAGAAATCAACTATGTAGAGTTCAAATATGGGACGTTTTTACGAAAATTGATGTCTAATTGCAAATTTTGTCTGACTGTGTGTCGGAGTTCAGCGGCCGGTGCTGCCTCTTGTTGCTGCCTCGCCGCCTGGCCTGCCTTCCTTCACAGACCCCGGCCTGCTGTGAGGTAGATTGAGCTCCGTCACGGCTGGCAGCCCATGGCACCATACCCGCGCAAAGTCACTGTTTTGTGGGTTAATGGACAAACAAACACCGCTGCCTGGACAGAGCTCCAGGGCCTGCAGCTCCCCTCTTCCTGCTAAATGGCCGGTGTGTATGAGTGAGAGCGCGGTCAGCGAGCTTGTTATGCCAGCAATCTCTTACCACAGGTTTCAGTTAATCTTATAATGTGTGTAATTATAACGTGTTGAGTTATTTAAACAAATGATTGGTGAAATAAACGCCTCTTGTCCGCGAGTCTCATTGATAGAGCTTGCAGCTGGCGTGAGCTCTATCAATGAGAGCTAGCTAGCCTCCTCTTAGAATTCCTCTGAAATTCACAAAAATTTATAAAATTGAAATTGGACACCATTGTTAGCTTTATAAGACCTTGGGGTAGAGGTTATATAAGTGGCGTGACGCAATTCAAACTGTAAATATACTCTAATTACGTCGAAAATGAAGCTAACTAGCCGCAATCTGTACACATAGGATTGAGGGGACAGTTGCAGCTAACGAAACCCCTAGTGTTCACAAAAATTCATCAAATTGAAATCTGACCCCATTGTTAGCTTTATAAGACCTTGGGGTAGATGTTATATAAGTGGCGTGACAAAATTCAAACTGTAAATATACTATAGTTATGCCGAAAGTGTAGCTAGGTAACCTCCTAACAAGACCCCTCACGTTCATAAAAATGCCTTAAATTAAAATCGGACTGTTAGCTTTTGTTAGCTTTGTAAGACCTTGGGATAGCTGTGTTATAAGTGCCGTGACGAAATTCAAACTGTAAATATATTATAGTTATGCTGGCAGCCGGTCGCAGAGCCCCAGTAGTGCAGTAATCCACAAAGGGTGACTTTGCCCTGGGTATGGAGCCCAGCAGGCTGCCGCTTTACAGCTGTGTGTGTACAGCTCCCAAAGTCCGACACGTCTTACCAAATTTGCAATTAGCCATCAATTTTCGTAAAACGGCCCATATTTGAGCTTATAGTTTCTCGCAAAGTCTAACGCTAGCTGGCCACCTGTTCCACCAATCCTGCTTGCAAGTGTCCGCTCATTAAACAAACTGGACTACATCCAACTTCAACGAAACTCCCAACGTGAGTTCAGAGACTGCTGTGTTTTTGTTGTTGGAAATATTGCTGTGGACAATCCAGCCTGCTGCTCTGTCACCGGGTAAGACTAGCGAGTGGAGGAGGGCTGTGTTACCACGGACTGCCTGTTGCAGAAATGGGGTGATTTGTATCCAACTAACTGCTAACTGCTGGTAGAGTTTGTGACTGTAAAATGCCGACCATTCTACATCCCACGCAAATTTAAGGCTGTGTTTATACTCAATGTATATACCACAGCCCACCAAGAGCTAATGCTGGTAGGTATGTGTTAGCCTTCTTTTATGGTTTGGTTGAATTCTAATGTAGAATGCGGTCTGTTATTTTCTTGATAACAGACCGCTGCTAAGGATAACACACCGTTGCCATGGACACAGTTCTGTTCACTCTGGAGCTATCAATCAATCCACTGAAAGAAGTCCGGATAATGTATCAGCTGCTGTGGCAAAAAAGTATATATTTTAAATGTGTAACACCACTTGAAACGTTTTTTCGTGTATATGGTTGAAATGACAATAAAATACACTTGTTGAGTTGATCGCCCTACTGTCTGTCTGTAAAGGGTAGGCGTGGCTTGGGAGTAGACGCTAAAGCAGCAAAGCAAGTGCATTCTGGGATTTGGTGTCTTTCATCCACATGAGCCAAAAACACATTTTCTGGCTTTTCTTGGCCTAGAAGCCACCAATTTCTAAAAGAAGTTCACATTTCTACTACATAAGTGACCCAATTTAAATATATATTCATCTTTCCAATGGTGAAATATTCCTTTAAGGAACAGTGTGAAATACCCTATATAATCATTCTATCACCCCTTTAAAGCTTATTGCACTCCTCTGTATACTGCTCCCTTATGGACTAAGTTCAAAAAGGCAAGCATGCAGAAGCTCAATGTTGCTTATAATGACTGTATGAGGATACTGCTCAACAAACCCAGGTGCTATAGTGTAAGTGACCTGTTCTGTAATGCAGGTCAGCATCTTCCAGGCATTGTTGAGGAGTCACATCTACAAATTCATTTGTCGCCTGAATGTCTCCCAAATAGCATTGTTATGCTATTAGTAAATCCTAGGTTTAGTGCCATACGATACCAATCATCACTATGGAAACACTGGTATAAGTGTCTTTTATAGAAATGTAGTATTGTTGTTTCTTCTGGTTTTTATTTCTTTGTATATGTTTCTATTTCTTTTTAAGGTATGTTATGTCATGTCTGTGTCTTTTGAATGGACCTTGAGTCTGGAATAAAAAGTTGATGATGATGATGATGATAACCATTGGATGGATTTTCATGGAATTTGGATCAGACATTATTGTCCCCCTGAGGATGTATTGAAAGATCTTTGGTGATCCTCTGACTTTTCATCTGGTTAAGGTTAGGAAAGGCGGCTGGGCAGCGAGTTTTGTAAGTTTTCACAAATCTAGGTTAACATCTAGACACAACCATGTACTGTACATGTGAGGTTGACCTTGACCCTCAGAAGAGAAGGATGGTCCTTTTAACATCTAGCGCCCCCAGTTTACCCAAAGTGACTATTTGGTAACTCATATACAGTAGACAAATGGGACAAATATCTTTGGCTGGGCCTAAAACCTTCCCACACGTCAATACATATTGTATACACAAGAGTGCACTCATAAACAACAACGCGCATGCAATAAATCACTCTACACATATTGCTTCCATATGCATGATAGATTGTTTAAACCTCTGCATCATTCAGTGACATTTTCTACTGCTGCTAAAGACTGCTGCTGTCAGCTTTAAGCATTGCCATGTTATCAGTGGCTCTGGCTGAGCTTTGCTTGGTGGAAGTCCAAGCAGCCCACAGGTCCAGATGAGGACCAGATGCAGCCCAGCAGTGTTCCAGGCAGCAGTGGAGCAAGTGCAGCAGGGCTGCTGTTGTGATTTCAAAACTTTTACTGGTTCCATGCACACAGTCCAAGTAAGCGTGTCTGGTATTAATGAGCATCCATAAACACGCTCACTACTCTGCTCTAAGAAAATAGTTTTTCACTTGTTTTGCATTGTGCTACTACTATGAGTATTATGTTTTGTCCATCTCTACTTTATCTTTGCTTCACCTCAATGCTGGATCTATGTGTGTGTGTGTGTGTGTGTGTGTGTGTGTGTGTGTGTGGGGGGGGCAGTGCTCATTAGTTACAGCCGGTTAAAGCTATAATCTGAGCCAGGGAAAATTCAGCAAGGGAAAATTCTTCATTTTGTGGGATCATTTAACACTTATATTGGAGGGAATAACCTCTGTATCTCTCTGCAGCTTCCTACACACTTGATTCTCTTAGTTTAAAGGTCCCATGACATGGTGCTCTTTGGATGCTTTTATATAGACCTTAGTGGTCCCCTAATACTGTATCTGAAGTCTCTTTCCCGAAATTCAGCCTTGGTGCAGAATTACAGCCACTAGAGCCAGTCCCACAATGAGCTTTCCTTAGTATGTGCCATTTCTGTCTATAGCTATTGAGGAGGAGAGAGGGGGGGCAAGGTGGAGGGTGGGGTTGTGGCCTTGACCAACTGCCACTTTGCTCGTTTGAAAGCCACGATGCCTCTCTCTCATGGGTGGGCCTAATTCTCTGGGCGGGCAAAGCAGAGAAAGGGGAGGTGACCTTGCTCCTTATGACCTCATAAGGAGAAGATTCCAGAACGGCCCATCTGAGCTTTCATTTTCTCAAGGCAGAGCAGGATACCCAGGGCTCAGTTTACACCTATCACCATTTCTAGCCACTGGGGGACCATAGGCAGGCTGGGGGAACGCATATTAATGTTAAAAAACCTCATAAAGTGAAACTTTCATGCCATGGGACCTTTATCCCATGGACCTTTTTTGCTTACCAATCTGTAAGCACACACGTGAACACACACAGCCTAAATCACAGTGTAAGGTTGATACCATGGTTGATACACCCATCTGTTGATGGAGTCACCTGCTGTGTTGCCAGTCTGGTGCCACAGCCCCTTCACAATTTCATGCCTCCTGTACAGGGCCTAGTTAACAGCACTGCTGGGACTGGCCTGTGCTGCTATGAAGTGAAATGGTAAATAACTCAAAATGTGAATAACTTGGAGCTTGCTGAGAGAAGAAACACTATTTAAAATTTACATTACACTGTGGTCCAGTCCAGTGGTAATACATTGCCACACAGGGAGAGAAGGCATAATCATTACTACATCTATAAATCAACAGACAAATAGAAAAAGATTAGTAGAAAAGTTAGGGGTTCTTTGGCCCACGCAGGAACTGCATGATGAATTGTGACATTCAGAAAGTTACTCATTTTAATTTTTATTATCAAGCAGACAGATCTAACATAATCATGGGGAACTGGTGTGTTAACAACAGCCATAAAATAATGAGTGCTATATTTTATGAACAATATGGAGATACACTATGGTGGAATAAGCAACTGCTTTCAAGCGGACATTGGATGATGACGAACACGATAACACCACGTAAGTGGTGTGGGTGTCGGTCCACCACTTTGGTTCAGGCTGAAATGTCTCAACAACAATTAGCTTGCCATTAAATTTCATACAGATGTCCATGTTTCCCAGAGCATAAATCACAACGACTTTGGTGATGCCCTGACTTTTTCTTTAGCACCACCATGAGGTTACAAGATAACAACTATAACAGTTGGTTGCCAGCCGATCAAATGTTTAATTATCAAACCACTTTGCATGCATACTAGTAATATGGATTGCAAGGAGGCTGGATATTGTTTTGTTTTTTAGATTAAGCTGCCAAAATCATTCAAAAATACGGAAAATTGTGGATTCCCAACCACCGCGGCTTGAAAAGCTGTTAACTCGGAGTAGATGTCCTGTATCTGACAGGGAACTGATCACTTCCTCACTGACTCACTCTTCTGACTTTTTGCTTACTATATATGGTTCAGTACACTGCACAGCTATCACTGTCTTACAGTATAAACATGGGTGCTTTACCTGGCCAAGGAGCTAGCAAAGCAAATACATTCCTTTATGTTAATAGACCGGATTTTTGTAAAGCAACAACCAAACAAGGGCTAAAGGCAAGATATCTGACCTGGTTTTCAAACCTGGATTTTATATGTAGCCATTCTTTTTGCAAACAATTCTCCAGTGAACCTCCTGACGATGCCAGGTATGGCTATAAGCACATTTGTGATGCAACTGCAAAGTCTCTGCAAGAACACATCACTACCTGACTGTTTTGTTTATTCAGCACATTGAAAACAGCCTCTCAGTGGTGCCCTGTAAAACACCTGTGTGTGCAGGTGTGTGGATATACTGTGTTTTTGTGTGTGGCAGTGTCTCTGTCACCTGAGCCCCAGTCTCCAATATAAGCAACTACATATATAATATTGATGGTTTTTTGCTCATCATAACAACAAAAAGGAACATCTAAAATAAATAATATGATATCTACTTTACAAGGCAGCAGGAAACGGAACGTTTATGAAAGGTAGTTTTGGGAAAATAAAATGTCACTTCTGAACCTAGAAATACGAATATAAATAGTTTCTAAGGTGCAACCTATTTTAAAATGGATGCCTTTGGATCCTTGTTAAAAAAATGTCTATACATATATGTTACATTTCAAATTAAGCAAGACTTGTATTCAAAATTGCTGGAGGAGAACTCATTTTGGGATTAAACTTTTACATACTACACAGAAAAAAAGACATAGTTAGAGATTGACATGAAGCCTTATTTTCCTCTTTGAGTTTGGTGATGACATCAAGTCTGATCTCTAGAGTAATGAATGTTGCAGTATGATGGAGCATTTCCTTTCCAAAGGGGCAATTAAAGCTCAACATTACCATCTGCTCATGTCTAGTAACACTTGATTCTGTCTCTTGAGTTTAAGAATATCCCAGATTTTTCTCACAGCATGTCCGAGGACTTTGACCATACTAAGAAGTCAGTGGGAAGAGACACCCTGACCTTCACTATAAAAAAAACAACAGCTCAGTATACAACACACACACGCACACACACACAAGCACTTACACATCCCACAAACTAGAAGAACAACACAACGATAGTCATGAATCAGCCCCCTAAGGTTTTGTGGCATGCACTGTAATTTATTTTAGCAGGATGCAATACATTTGTGGCTCTGCGGCAGTCGAATAAAATGAATACATTCCACAAGTGAAATAAAAAAAATGGATTGACTTTTCTAAGAGAGCTACAAATCCTTCAAACCACCATTAGTCTTTGTCTCCATTTCAGAACAGGTATTAGTATTCTCTGTCTGTCTGTGTCCATCAAATGGATGCTGAGCCAGGCCATCTTAGCATCAGGGACACCTTGTTGTTGGTTTGAAAATATCCGTCCGTCAGTGAAATCATAAAACACAGCTACTGGATGTGTCTTTAGTGATGAAAGCTCTTTTCTCAGAGCAGCCAAGAAGGCACTGAATTGTACAATAAATCATTTTCAGTTGTGTTCAGTTGCAATTTGATGTAAACTTGTGATGATGACTCTATACATGATAAAAAAATGAGTTCTGTGTTTTGTTGAGTGCTATGGCATGATAAACAGTGTAGGATCATTCAGCAACCTTTACAGATTATATTAAGTATTTTCCTCATGTGTAAATGATTTCAGAAGCACCATATGTTAGCTACATCACAAATAACATTATACCCTTACACAGAGGAAAAAATGATTTCTTGAGGTCTAAACAAGATGGGAAGTTTGATAAGATTGTAAAAACACAGAAATGTGATACTGCAGACCTTGTCCATACAGGACTTGTCTCACAGAATCAGGAGGTTGCTAGTTGTCTGTGCTTGCACAGAGTGTTTGTTCCCCATATGGGAGCGTACTGAAGCTAACAGCACACAGAAAGCCTGAACTGCTGTTTGACACGGCTTTGTTTGAATTGAGCTGCTTCGGGGGAAAGGATATTGAGTCTGGCTCATGCTTTGGGAAATTAAAGTTGTGCTTGGGAAGACTTTCAACAGTTACCTCAATCATACATTTTGGGCTGCAAAAAGAGGAGCATTTAATTCCCATAATTGGAACTTTACAGACTGTTGACTAAACTGTTAAAAATGTTGGTGTTAGGTAGGGACAGTGGCAGAAAAACTTCAGGGAGCACTGTCGAGAGAATGTGCACTCAACAAACCTGGATCTACCGACTTTCCCATCGTGCGGTTGCTATAAAGCATCACATGCCAAAATGGTTAAAATGACTGTGCTAAGTGCATTTTACAGACATCATGTACCATACTTTTAGTAATCTTTGAAACAATGTGTCCTTTCAGGAAGTGGATTCTAAGGCTTAAATGATAACTTTCACTGGCAGCTTTGTGATCTAGCTAATTAAGCTAAGGTTAGCCTCATGAGTTGGTTGTAAACTCTGTCTATGACTGACTATTATATTATTATAATGTCTCCATCTGACTCATTGTAATGCAATTCAGCATGTTTGACAGCTGATTGAATCCACCTGGCTATAACTTAGACTCTGTCTGTGTTTCGTTAGTAACCATCTCTCTAAGGCTTATTCAGATCAAAGCCAATAGATTTGACAAAGTCCATGTTCACTTAAAACTGAGTCTCATTTGGTTGGGTATGTGCACAGTACTGTACCCTGCTAACATCTAAAAACATGCAACAGAGGAAACATGAACTTCTAATTGCCAGTCAATGCTGTCAACCCTTTAAATATCCCGAAGCAACCTTCCCCCTTAAAGTCTGCACAGTAGGGCCTCCATGACCCACATGTGTTAAAGACAAATATAACCCTCCGCTACCAAAGCTACTACTTTCGAGAGCAGTCTGTTTCTGTTGAAAAGTCAAAGAGGTGAGAGGAGGGCATGTTTCTTGCTGTGCAGTTGGTGTGCTAATAGTTGAATAGGAAGTGAAAGAGGAAGGGCTTCAGAGCGTTCGCAGATGGAATTACTCACACACATGAACAAAAATCCATTCCTCTAACACATACACTAGTCAGATCTATCATGATTTAATGCTGAAAGGGGTTGAAGTCAGGTCGCGATCTGAGAAGCTATTCTTCATTATGGGGTACCCACACAACCCACTGTGAGTCACAGAGAGAAAGGCTAGATGGATGAAAGCAGGAACAGAGGAAGGGTGGTAAGGGTGGGCAATATAATGTATCACAAACACAGAAGGATTGGTTCTTGGAGATAAATTTCCTTTTTGCTCCCACTGCTGAAACGCCAAATAAATTCCCTGGCTTTCCTGTATGATTCAATGTGATGAGTCAGTGTCTATTTTGTCTACACACCGATTTAGACGCCATATGTGGCCCCCTTCATAGTCTACAATGCAGCCCTTTTGGTATGATATACTTGCTACCCCATCACTAGCATCGCCGCCCCTCCCTCTCCATTTTCCTCCACGCCATGTGTCACAGTATGTCTGGGAAACTGAGCAGCAGCTCTGTGGAGAAACAAGGGTGAAGACTTCACATTGACCACTGACTCATTCTACATGTGTTTGACATACTGTAAGGACTGAATGAATGATACTGTTGATATGGCTGGCTATCCTTTGTTAAATACAAGGGAATATTTTCCTGACAAAGTAAGATACGATGCTACAGTCAGAAAGTGAGAGGGCAAACTGAAAATCACACCTGTGATCATAGTCATTTCCCCCAGAGTTGTTTGCAGTTTGGGGAAAGCTGACTCTGCATTTTAACCTTCATAAATGTCCCTATCGATTCTCTGGGTGACCTAGCAGATGTTAAAGGAGTAGTTTGACATTTTCACACTTATTTTCTCTGGTGGAAAGTTTGATGAGAAGAAGCTGCTGGGGGCAGCAGCAGGGGCAGGGCTAGAAGGGAGGCAAGGGGTGGCACCGTCTCCCCCCGAAATATGATTGGGCCACCCCCCTGGCAACAAGTGAAATAATAATGAATGTGATATTTTATGCAATGTTTTATTTGGTAGAATTACATTGTGTTGTTCTCTATCCAATATGTCCTATATTTCTAAGCAGATTTTCTATGCTGTATTCTAATATAATGCCCCTGATTGTAGGTTTTTACACTTCAGTTTTTATACAGTTTGTACAAATTAGAAAATAATATGTTAATTAGTGAGCATTAGATATGCTGGGATGCAGATTTTCCTCTGACAGAAGCAGGCTAGCTGTTTCACCATTTTCAGTCTTTGTGCTAAGCTAAGCTAACCATCTGCTGGCTGTAGCCTTATATTTAACGGGCAGAAATGAGAGTGGTATCAATTTTCTCATCTGTCTGCCAGAATGCAAATACGAGAATTTCTCAAAATGTCAAACTATCCTTTCCAATTTGATCTCAACTTTTAGCACAATTTTGCTGCCGTTTCAGTCCTCCTTGTCTCCATCTCTTCCTCTCTCTCTCTCTCTCTCTCTCCCTTTCTCTCTTTCAATCTCAATAAACCGATATCACAGAGTTAGACCAGGGAACAGTCGAGTGCAGCAGCTGACACGAGGAACCTGATCCCTGGGCTTTCCAGCAGCACAGCTTGTGCACTGCAGACATTCCTGGCACACGGGGGTCATCATATCTTCCCTCCTCCTACCTCAGCTCATGCCTTGTCTGCTTTCATGTCTTCCTTTTTTTTCTTTTTTTAAACACATCAGGTGGGGGAAACAAATTGCAGAGATGTCTCTTTTTTTCAACACTTACCCACCTTGTCCTTTCCTTCTCATCCTTTCATTCTTATTATTTGAAATCTTTTCTCATTCTCCTTTTCTTCCTCCTTTTCCCATTGTGCTGTGAATAGTTGCAGTCAGCGACATCCTCGTACATGTGGCATAACAGACACATTAATCCAGACATAATTAAGTTCCCTTCTCTGTTTTGGACAGCCGACAGCCAGACAGGGGGTAAGTGTTTTGGATTGGCATATGCAACCGCCTCACCATCTGTATGTCCTGCACCAAAATTAGCAAGCCCCTGCACAAATTCTGGTCTATCAGAGCGACAGTGCAATACGTGCACTGAATTTTGATTACATGGCTAAAACCTACCTGAAAAGTTGAGAAAATTGATGCTTTCCAGCCGTCCAATAGTCATTGCTATGGTGACTCACAGTACATTTGTGTTTCAGTTATACTGTTACAGGCTTGCAATGAAGCTACAGTAAAATTCTTTAGATAAAGGTCGTATCTTTTAGTTATTTTCAGCAGGCATCTTTATATAACGAAAGTGATTTCCTCGTGTGCATCTCTACTCCAATCTCAATATGATGCTTACTGCTGGTGACACAGCTGGATGAGTTGTCACTACTGGTGTTTAACACAGTGGAAATACATGACATTAATGAACCATTAGTGATCAAATCCATTAGAACATTTGTGAATCTGTGATTGATGTTCGAAAAGCTTCTCTTTACAAAAAGTACAGATGAATCTTACCTTATCTCATTGTTCAATAAATTGAAGGCACATGCTGACCTCCTCAACTTGTGGTCTTGGTTCATATGTGTCGCAAGTAAATTAAACTCTTGCAAAATATTAAACAGATCCCGCAAAACACCACCAAATGTCATATCAACTACCATATACCGCTATGCTCGAGAATGCGGTGTTACTTCTGTAATTTTAGACACAATTTAGCTCCAGTTATACCTTCTTAAAATATAAATTACATAACTTAAAGGGTCAGTCAACCCCTCTGAGACTGGACCAGTTAGTCAAACCATTTGTCTTCAGCATCGTCACATTCCTATTACATGGCTAAAGTGAGTGGAGATGTCAAGAACAATGGGGACATTGCCACAAAATCACCAATATATAACAATACAATATACCTCAGAGGCAAAAACATACTATAAAATTCAAAGAGCAGACTCACCTTTCAAATAAACAGCCTTGTTGAATTCCTCAGCGCTGATGTGTGGTGATGCACAACTATTGTATCCAATCCAGTGACAGGTAATCAATCAACACCAACAGAGATTCTGGACTGAGACGAGCTGAAGTTATCCTCCAGCTCAGCCGCTGCTGCTGCTCCCCTCCTGAACAAACTCAGTGTGTGCAGAGTGTATTGAGTTAGCTGAGGGCTCAGACGAGCTGTTATAAACTTTTCCCCTGACTGCTCACACCATCTGCATGCTGAGAAAGTCTCCGCTGTGAACAGGATGGCTGTCGCGGTCAGCACAGTCACACATGGGGCAGCATTACAGCAGGAGTCCGCCCAGACACATGCACTCACTCACTAAAAAAAAAAAAAACAAACCCCCTTTTCCCACAACAAAACCCAACCCAAAACAACCCCACCCCCCCAAAAAAATTCTACAAAAAAATGGTGAGACACTCACACTCTAAGTCTGAGAGAGGCTTGTGTATGATATATGTTGTAGAGAGGAAGGAAGAGAGAGGGAGAGTGTTTTTTTTTTTTTTTTTTTTTTTTTTTTTTTTTTTTTTTTTTTTTGTTGGGGGGGGGTGTGTGTGTGTGTGTGTGTGTGTGTGTGTGTGTGTGTGTGTGTGTGGTGTATGTGTGTGTGTGTGTGTGTGTGTGAGAGAGAGAAAACATGTTTTAGGAAGTCTAAAGATGAGAGCTGACTGAGCAGTGCTCCAGCAGTGCAGCTCACGTTCTCTTTTCAAATTATACTGTGAGGAATTGGCAGTTTTTAAAGACTCACAATGTGTTCCACTCTTCTCAAAATATCAACAGCCAAGAAATGACCAAACTGTATGTTTAATAATGTGGAATATAAACCCTGAATTCCCCATATATCACCTGTGAGTAATTCAGCATACAAACACTAAAAAGCTGCCCCAGTTTTAAGGCTTTTTTAAGATGTCATATACAAATGATTGCATGCGTGCAGCTCGACAAACATTTATTCAGTGACACTATCCTCACTTTGGTGCAAGCCCAGCTGTATACACAACAGTGGAAAGTGCATGTTGTTTACCTGGGAGTGGTCTAAAATGTCTTCCTATTCTATAGTCCCACAGTGGTTCCTTCTGAAGAAGAGCATTTTTCATTTTTCAAGTAATCTACAGAAATACAATAAATGGAGATAATATTATAATGTAGGTATAGGCTTTATACAGTATTCATGAATGTGAGGCCGTTTCAGCAAATTACTGTCTGTCTTTATGGAAATCTGACATGTAGAGTACATTCCTGAGTTCAATCATGCAATCATTAAGCTCCTTATTGACTCCTCACCACCTTAATTACTAGACATGGACTATTGATTCATGAGAAGAGATCGGGCAAAATGAAATGAAAAGATGTTACTCTCTTACAGATTCCAACGTATGGTGTCATGCAAGCTATACAAATAAAAATGAAGTAATTATATTTAATAATACACAAACAAGTTTACTGTAGAACAGTTAAGAAATAGGCATAAACTGTATACAAAAAGAAAAGGTTGGAAGAAACTTCAATGCAGATGATCAAGAATGGAGGAAGAAGTTTTTTTATGCTGTTTTAAAAAGGACATATAAAGACAAAAAAGGTATATTCACCACCAAAATAAGACTATTTGTCTATCTATAATATAGTGAAATGGGCAACATGTAGGCTACAATGTATATTTTCGCCACAAGACAGATGCAGAACCTTTACACGTGTATCTCTCTCAGCCACATCCCCTGATCCTGGAAAATGTAGTCATTACTAACAAGGGAGGGGAATTCCAATCTATATGGGAGGTGGCTGATCAACAATAATGACTTCCTCAAAATCAAATCAGGATGAGAATTAGTTCATTCTCACATACAGTACAGTAAATGAGAAGTGGGTGCAAATGTGATTGGGGTAGTGTGTGTATTGTGATCTGATTCAATAAGCGTGATCCTGGTTGGGCTATTGAAGTGTTAGAGGTTCAAGTGTTGGGTCAGGCTGAACATTTTATCTATTGATCTGTTTGATCTAAGCAGTGAGGCCAGAGTGAGGTCAACGTTATCATCTGTCAAATGATTTATCAAAGAGGCAGCAGCACGAATCTGTCAAGAGCTTCAAAACTGACAGTTTTCTGAATGCACATACCATGATAAAATAATGGCAAGATAGCCTTGCTCCACTTTGTTTCCTGTATTTAACTAGTTCTCTAGTGCAGGGCTATCTGAAATATGTAATCAGGATCTCACATCTTGCATTGAAGGCATATTTGCATCTGCAGCGATAACATTTGTAAAGCATTTTTTGATACAGCACAATTTTATAGCCATAATCCTGGCACTAACTCAGGTCAATGTGCACGTCTTCTTCAGCCACCATTATCAGACCATGCACCCCAAATGTAACTTACTAGGTAGCTCTGGTTATTTGCAATGTAGCTATTCATTTGTTGCTTAAGCAAAGCTAAAATGTATCCATTTTGGACAGTGACTTTGGTACCACTGCTGTGACCCATACTTGCTCATGTGCAGTAACCATTAAGGATAGTTGGTAGAACACTCTTTGCTCCTGACTTCTCTTTGTTACTTTTGTTACCCTATATAAAAAGTTTTTATGAAATTAAATGGCATGTCATTAAAAGAGTAAATCTTATTTTTATTTGCAGCTGTGTAAATATATTTATATTCACCAGTCAACAGTGAGAAGATAGTAAAATCCATTCCTCCCAATAAAATCTAATCTCCATACAGAAAGATGAGTTTTCTAGGTGTTATGAAAAGCCTCATTAGATTAAACAACGATTAAATGAGATGTTAAGAACAAACAACAGTAGGCTCTGAGCCATCTGTCCACAGCCATCCTTCAGCATGTTGTATTATATTTGCAGGACGTGGAATGCCGAACATGAAACACTGTGACCTTGTGACGTAAGACGTGACCATCTGTAAACAAACTGGAGCTGCATGAGATACTCTGGGGGACCGTATATGTGATAGGAGATAACTCAGAAGATTAGAATGGATGAATCTTCACAACGGAATCCTGCGGGAATTAAAATATTCTCAATGGGTCTGCTGTTCTCATGGCCTTGCAGTCAGAGGTTTTGGACAGTTGGTGACTTCCGGGAAGATAATGAAAATCTTTGCAGGCCTGCAGCAGACAAAAAAGAAGCCTTTCCCAGTGGATTGTTATGCCTTTGGAACTCATTTACTTTGATTACACGAGACTTCTAATATCGCTGCATTAATATGTGATACTCACTTTTGTCCCTCACTGCTGTACATTCTTTATATAGCCCAGTTCTAGTGTGTGGCGTGGCATTAAAAGTCATATTGTGAATGCACCATTAACAATGGATCACATACTTCTATTTGAAAGGGGTCGCTCATAGTGATGAACCCACAGACCCTTATCATCTGACTCTGCAGTATTATCGATGAAACAGCTTTAAAAAACCACTGTGCACAACCTGCTCAACACCACAAACAGCATATAGACAAAGTTAGCAACTAGTTGGTGACTATTGGTGGAACATTTAGCAGCTAAAGAGACAGATATTTCCCTCAGGAGTTGGTGGAGAGCAAACCAAAGCTAAAAGAAGAGTAAATACTTGACTCCCAATCATCAGGTGGACACAAACAGAACTTCAAATGAGCGTTAATATTTCTCCATATCTGCTGGATGTTTAAATAGGCAACTGTTTGCTAACAAGTTCCCCATATCAACTTAAATTAGGTGATAATATGTCAAAGTTGTGTTTACAGTACCAAAATCACAGGTTTATTATCCAAATTGTTTTAGTCATGACACCATCACCGGGACAACTCAAAGTAGTGAATGAAAATCTAATGTTGGAGGCACCCTAGTCTCGCATTGCCAGACCTTCCTCCACAGCACTGCGCAGGAGGGTCTGGCTAGTCCACACAGTTCACGTTCAAAGGTTGTTTTAGTCGTAAACAGAAAACTCAGATTGGACAGCTGGTCTAGCTAGCTGTCTGGATTTACCCTGCAGAGATCTGAGGAGCAGTTAACCATAGTCCTCATGAATCCACCAGAGTTTAAAATTACAACACAGAAAAGGCAGAAGGGAACAGGACATCCGAAAACGGACATTCGAAAAGAGTGACATCCGGGGGAATTTCCGGCAGAACAAACCCAGATGTGGAACATTGTGGATATAGACTAGAGGCACCCTGGTGGCATAGCTTTAAGGTGTCGTGGGTACCTTTGTTGCATATCACCCCATCTCTCTAATGACTCTCTAATCTCTAAAATAATATAGGAAGTGAGAGGCCATCAACATCCATGAGTAAGATTGTTAATGGTAAGATTCTGTGTGAGGGAGTACAGTACACTATGTTGTTGTTTGCCAGTGAAGGTTGCCCCCAACATTGTTTTATACACACCACTGCTTGTTTCATTCTCCTCCTGACCTCACTGGAGACAGAAAAATATAGTAGGTTGCAGCTCCTTCTCTTTACTTGCTGACAGTTGTTCTGAAAGGTCAATGAAACCACACAGAACTTTCCTCCTTCCTTCTGTCTGCATTAAAGTCCTGTTCAGCAAACATCTCTTAGTCTACCTAACCTCTAAATATGTCGATACAAAGGTCCATGAATTAACTACAAATAACATATCGGCATGGTATTGGTTATTTATTTTCAGTCCTCATTTGTTTTATTTTGTTCTTATTTATAGTCTATTATTTCCTACTGCAATAGTCTACAGATTGATAAAGTTGATCTTTTCTTCAGTAACAGTAGTTTCCTCCACGCCAAAGATCTTAGCTCCTTTTTTCTTGATGCAATATGGCTCTCTGGTGGTGACTTTAAAAACTTCTGGATTAGGAATTTAACTGTCTTTATAGCTGTTTCTCTTTATCTTTAAAGTTCTGCACGCACATTAATACTCAAAGCTTTAATATTTTATTTAAGGATATAGTTTGAATTATGGTGGATTGCAATATGACAGTAGCCTTTACTTAACATTGGTTCAGTCCTTTAAAATTCTTATCAGGCTTGTGACAAATAGACAGACATACCCTCAAATAAAAAATAAGCAAAGTAAAATCTCCTATTGCAGCATTTGTCAGACCTTCAAGACAAGCTGAATTGCAAATAAATGTAAATTAACTATATGGTACAATACCATCAAGGAGCCACCAGAGGTCTGTGTGTCACAGCACAAAGAGCACTCAAGAATGATTTTCACAACAAAAACCTATTCTGGACTAAATCACTGCGTTACGTGTTGCGCAGCTCTAAAAGGCTAATTTGCTTTATTATGATATGATATATATATCATGTATGTATAATGTATTAGTTTGCAAGTGCTAAAAAACATGCTTCAAAGTGTGATAAATGTGCTGCAGTACATACAATACATACCAAATATAGGCCACAAATTGTATTACGAAGAAAAAGAAAAAGTTAAATATGTCCAGTGTGTAACGTGTTTAGTTGTTCATTATCAAAATCTGTGTTGCCCGTTCACAAAATTGTCCTTTTTCATGAATATTTACCACCACCATCAATTCCAATTCCATTTCTTTTGGCTTGAGATTTTACATTTGCATTCGCATGAACTGGGGTAGAAGCTTCATATTCATGCGCAATCTTGAAATACGTTAGCCAGTAAGGGACATACAGGACATACTGCTCTGCTTTTCGCGTTTTCACTGTCACATGATGAACTCACACGTGCTGCTAATGCTGCTAATGGGTATTGTAGCTTCCCGGCCCCAGCAAGTATGAAGAAGGAAACATGGAGGACCACACGTATTCAAAATCCAAATTTCAGAAACAGGAGTCTTCTTCTTAACCCAGAAAAAGAAAAAGGATATTGAAAAGAGCAAGAGCCCTGCTTTTTGAAGCGTGAAGGCTACCGTAGCTGTATTACGTACTTTAAACTGCGTGGTACGAGAGTTGATTGCAATATATGATCTCAATACTAGATGGGAGAAATTCCCACACGTTGAACCTTTAAATCAGTTTTAAATCAGTTCATCAGCTACATCATAAATGCTGCCTTTGCTTCACACCCTCTTCAATAAAACTGCCTGGAATATGCAGATGTTTTAGTCATCCCACATGGTAGCATTTGCTTTTCATGATATACTGTACAAACACAACAATGCTCTACAAGTATCAAGTTTACAACTTAATCCAAATAATGAATGACACATTTATTTACTATCACATTTTATCTAAATGTACTGTATTTGATCATTAAAAAATGTATACAAGAAATTTAGCAATTAACCCTTATAACACATTTTGCTGAATATTAGCTTGACACTACTCTCTAAAAACGTCCTATCATAATAGATTTGATCTCAATAGAATCAGAAATAATTATTTGACTCACGTGGATATGATAATATTGTACACTCACAGTCAAACAGATTGTAATGGGCTCAGTATTTTCTCTGCTAGTATTTTGTACATAGTGCAAACAGGAGGATGTGGTGACAAAAAGCAAAGTATTTGTGCTATTTCTGATGCAGAGAGTGAAGCAGACACAAGGAAAAAGTGATGGAACTTTTAACACAGACACAATGCTCCAACCAATCAATGATCAAAATGTAACTCCACCATCATTTAACAGGAAACACTTAAAGAAGTACAATTATTTGAAGACGCTATCTGACAGTGGTGGTTTTTATTTTTTGACTGGCCACTTATACTCTCTCCGTGAATCTCATGTGTGATAATAAACCTGTTGGGAAATGCTCCCCCTCACGTCACATTGACAAGAAGACATCCCTCAAGGGGGTCAGAAATCTATCAGGTCGCTGAGGTCAAGGCTCTTGCTGTGCCACTTAACTGCAAGATGTTCCTGAGAACTGTTAAAAAAGAAGGAGGGACTCCTGGATTAAAGGAGCCAAAGAGTTAATTAATCAGACTGTGTCCAATTTTGACATGACAGCGTGCGAGTTAAAGTGCTTCTTCTTAGTTGAGATATCTGCTATCAATGTAATCAATCTCATCCCTCAATTTCCTTTTTCACAGTGTTTACGTGTTGTCTCCATTGAGCCTTGTCATTCTACAGCTACAATAAACAACCTGTTGAGACAGGGCCAAACTGTAAATACCAGAACATCTATTTGCAGTAAATCAGGGTTATTTACTACTCCGTTCACGCACCTTTGTTTCTGCAGAGGCGGCAGTGACGTGTTCAGGGAGTCAGATAAAGGGTATTTCTCACCAACGCTTTCCTGTTTTTTTCCAGGGTCCTTTGTTTGGTTCGAGGCCTCGGCCTGTCCGTTCTCAGGGGAATGAGAGGAACATTTGAGCCCAGAGCACTTACGAACACTCCTGCCCTCATACACAGACTGCTCCCATACCTGTGTGTGTGTGTGTGTGTGTGTGTGTGTGTGTGTGTGTGTGTGTGTGTGTGTGTGTGTGTGTGTGTGTGTGTGTGTGTGTGTGTGTGTGTGTGTGTGTGTGTGTGTGTGCATGCGTCACCTTGTCCTTGGATTGAGGAGATACATCTCTGCAGTGAATTCATGTCTGTTTCAGAGAACTTTATCCTTTATATGCCTTTGAATTCCACAATACATTAATATAAAACAATGCTCTGGTTTTAATTCATAATCATTGTAATTAAACGTCAGAATGAGAAGAAAGAAATGACCTACATTAATTCAAAGTCTGATGCTGCAGTTTCAACAGACAGATTTTGTAATTTTAAAGCAAAGAAAATGTGCTCTTCATTTCCCACTTTATTTACTGAAGGGATGATTTGAAAATATAATGTGGATCATAGTTAAAGAATAACCCTTTGTTACTCATATGTATCAGATTTGTAAGTTCGTTAAAGTTCTAAATGTGTCTCAGGGACAGCTTGTTTGTTGATGTTTAGGTGTTGAGCTTTCATTTCAATAAGAATTGAATTAAGTGGGAAGAGGACATTGCCTTTTCAGTTGTGTGTCACTAGCTTTTTCAAGAGTGTCCCCTGAAAAATAAAAATCCTTGCTTTTAAATTCCTGCCCCGGGCAGACACAACAACAACAGGAAGAAGGGCCATTTTCACAGGTGTCAGGAAGCACAGGAAATAAACAAGCTGAATACGGGAAAACATTTTTGTACCAGTAAGAGTCAGAGGTGAGGCTAATAAGAGATATTTTTATTTTGCACCTTCTGCCAAAATGTTTGATTATTAGATGTTTTGCATTTTAATACTGTGTGGTGAAATATTAAAAGAGCACTTGAAAAAAAAAAAATCTTCCTTTAATCAAGGTTTGCTTATCATGTTTGATCATGAATGACCCAAGGTTTCATTCTAAGCTTTTAAAAAAAGTCAAAATCACAAAGGTGATACATATTTAATTGAATCAATGGGGTAATTTATGGCATTTATCACTTACAGATATGTCTGTGAATCCATTTAATTTTTTAAAGGTATATCACAGAATTATCATTGTTTAGTCCATTCACAAAATGTATTATAAACTCAGATAATGTATCACAGAAAGATTCCTAAAGATCTCAACTTATTGCTAAATGCATCAGTGATTAATATGTTTATTGTAATACAATTTGCTACACATTTACATTCACATGGAACCTACTTAACAGTCTGTGGTAAGTAATCAAAAGATTTGAGATTTCTATAAATTCAAAGCTTTATCAAATATTATGTGAAGGCTCTGTTCTTTATAAACTTGTTACTTTTATAAGCTTGTTACTTTCCCTGGGTGAAGTCACATGGAATATTGGCATGCCACTCACTTACAATATGGAGAAAATGAGTCTGCTCACTCAGAAAAATGATTCATTTCAGTTCTACTGTATAAGTTGAAACTCACAGTCGGGCTGAGAGACAAGTTCAATGACTTTATGTTTCCCTGCAGGTAGGAAATGATGCAATAAGCATTTCTCAAGAAAGACCTTAAGCAATATCTCAAAATTTAAACAATTTCTATTCATGATTCCCCCCCCCCCCACATGTTGACAAATGTGAGTCCTGCCTGCAATGGCTGTATTTTAGTACAGCTTTATAGGAAAAGCTGTTGAGAAGCTTATCCATGTAGCTGCAGAGAAACTTCCCCAGATTCTCTTTCGTCTGCTCTTTTGTAAACCCAGTAAACCCAGTATTTTCTATTCAGTTCTTCTTATGCTATTAGTGGTGCATTTTTCCATTTCTGATAAATGTTTTCTGCATGGGAACAAAGAATTTGAGAAAGTAGCCCATTCCAAGGCTTAAGAGTCAAGGGTGCCTGACAAGTTCTCAGCACTCTCTGCTCTTGAGTTTGGATGTCCCACTTCACATCATCATGGGAAACTTGAATTTCTTCTACTCAGAAGATATATTTCTATCCAGACTTCTTAGCATTTTTATACTGTTCAGAGAAGCTTTTTCCAGCTCCCATAAATAAATCCCTCTGATGTAATCTTGAGAAAATCAAAGTCTCCTCCTCTTTTTTTCAAAGAACTATTCAGAATTTTATTTGCCTCCATTTCTGGGCAAATTATGTTTTCAAATGTGTTACAGTAGGTGTCTCAGAAACATGTAGATGTCAAATTCTTCTAGAGTGCACATGTCAGAGATCCTTTTTAGTCTCCTTACTCAAAGACAACCAGCAGTGGATTTGATGTTACTTATTTATGGACCAATCAATCCATTGGATAACTTGTTTAAGCAAGAACATTCCCATTCAAAATGGTCCCAAGATGTTAAAAGACGGACACAAAACATGCAACTTAACATGTTGGCATGACATGTAATTACAAATACTTTTTGACTTCCCCAACCACTCTCTCGCCTGATATATGAATTCAGTTCTCCAGTATACCAGTACTGGGAATGTAATATTATAAATGATATTAATGAAGTTCCTTTGTAGAGAGAGAACCTGTTTCAGTCCCCGCAGCATTCATACTACTAGGCCTATACAGTAAAAAGGCTAGAGCAGTGCAAAGCATCTTCAAAATACTCAGAGCATTAGGATAAGGATTTGTTTAATGTTCAATTTCGGTGTTTTATCTGATGAAAAATGTTTACGGATAAGCAGTTGAAGATGGATGGAGGGATGGATCTAATGAAAAACTCCAGCAACGACAGAACCTCTGATTGATGTAAGATCTCTCTTTTAATAAACTAAAGTATACAGCCAAGACAATGCTGTAGACTCTTTTCTTCAAGTCTCTAAATGCTTTTGACTTGGTTTTTTCTTTTGCCCACGAAAACTCATATTCACATTTGCAGATTCAATTGACTTTATACATTTTCCCATAATTGGTCATTTGAGCATTATTTGTCTTTCCCTTCAGGTGATTGCTTGTTGGGTCTTTAATTTTACAGCACTTGTATTTGTTTCGCTACAGGCATGTACAGTATAATTATTTGAATGGCATTTATGGATAACATCCACTTAATTAGATGCTATTAACTTTTGCCTGAAATATAAATCTTTTTGATTTGATTTTGATTACCACATAATAAAACCACTCAGGGTTTTTAGATAACACAATTACAGATAAATTAGGCAATTAAATGACAACAGTCAGTCATAACTTTGGTTTTAATTGTAAGAGCGTTCTTTACATTGGCTGGTGCCATATACATGATATTTTCCATGTCCGCTTTTCATATATACAGTACACATAAAATATCATTTTGGAAAACTTGTTGGACTACAATGCGTCGATGAAAGATATTGCTGTGTCCAGTTTGAAAATAAATGCAAGTTCCTTTTCTTGTGCCATTAACTCTCATGTTCTCAACAATATTGTATGAGTGAGGGCACACTACAATCAGATGGGAACAGCCTAAAGGATCATCTTGAGGAACGGATGATGAACACTAACAGAGGAACAGAGAATTTGAAGAGAACAACATAGTCTGCTTATTTCATTAGAAAAGATGCTTGTGTCAAAACGAGGACCAAACAAACCAAATAAAACTTCCAAACTGCTGTAAAAAAGTTGTTCATCGTTTAACATAATAAAATATATCTTTCAGTTCATTTATAAGTTAATGCTACATTTACACTGAATAGATTCAGTCTTGTCAGCACTTGTCAGCGAGGGTTGAGCCGCTTTGGAGCGGTGGATCTTTCCGTGTGTTGATCTGGGTTCTGGGGAGTGCTGACCTCTCCTGAGCCCACCTCTCCTCCTGAAAATACACGAAAGAAAGAATTCATTAAATCTTCAATTCACAAATGACATGTCTTTTCAGACATTTTTTTTTAGTTCATTTGGTAAGACAGTTAACTGTTTTGACCCACTCAGAATTTACACTTTAAAAAAAACAACAACAACAACAACAGTATAAACAATCTTTATTCTAAGGAGTTTTTACCTGCTTGAGGCTCAGTCTTGAGTTTGCTGGCGATTTTGGCAAAGAATTTGAGGGTGAGACACGCTCCTGTCTCCCTGTCACATATGCTACCTTTGCAGTTGCATGTCTTGCGGCACTCAACCCCATAGGTTCCATACAGGCAGTCTATAAAGAAATAAAACATTATTTTAGAGTAGCATGTCTTGCAGAACAAGCAGGGGAAAATATTAGTGTTTCTGACTGTATCTGATATGGGGCCCTATTCTATACGGTGTTACAGGCTCATATTCACAGTCAACATAATGATGATCACTTACAAGAAAAAAGAGCCATAGACAAAAAAGAAACTGCAAGTAGTTGCAGGAGCATTGATGTTTGAATGTCTAAACTCCAAGCCTCTAATGAGCTAATCATCAAGTTCAATGTCCAGTTCTTATTTGAAGCAAGGATGCAGAAGTCTGCACATGTGCATCTATAACCAATGCTTATATGGCAACGGTGCTATTCATTGTGATAATTCAATAAAAAGAGCCTAAAATACTGTAATACCATAATGGGATACTGCATTTGGTGCAGCAGAGCATCACATAGGCTATTCAAAACGCAGCCTACAGGCAGAAATAGCACACTAGGGCACATTACAATGTTGAATGTGAATATATAGGCTACCTCTGCAAATCCCATATTCGTCTCCATAATCGTCCTCATCCTTGTAGAACTCGCAGAATAATCCCGGTCCGCACTTCACCCCGTGCATCCCCGACACTGTGCGGTAGCAGTGCTCCCCTCTGCCGGCTGCACAGACCTGGCAACAGCCGCAGTCATCCAGGACCGTCCGTGTGCACCGCTGTGTCCCGCCACACCGCTCCACGTTGCATCTGTCGGGGCAGTTCACCGCGTACTTGACATTGGCGCCCCACGCCTCAGCATCTTGCACTATGAGTGAAGACAGCACTGTGATGAGGAGAAATGACATCCCGGGATGCAGGCAGAGAGCTCGTGAAAGGGCTGCTGTCTTTTGGATGTCTCGGGAAGAGGAGACAGAGAAGCGGACCACCTCTGGCAGACTTGAGTCAGTGGAGTGACCTCTGGTTCATCAGGTTGTATGGTTATCAGCGATGAACAACTTTGTTTTTGCACGTTGCTTGCCCTTGTCAATTTCCTCATTCCGGTGTTGTCGTCCTTTTTGCCAGTCAGCCCCCTTTTTAGAAATCCGGCATGGAAGTGGGATTAACTCTGGACCGCCATCCAGGAATTGAAATGCGTGTGACCTGATGTCATAAGTTATCTTTGGTTTGTTTTCGTGTGACTGGCGGAACCCCCCCAAACATCGTGACTGCCTCGGCTTTGAAGAGTCACATTTGATGTTAGGATGCTTTTTAGTCACAACATCATAGGCTGTATGATTCGAAATCATACTGACAATATTTAACCATATAAATCTATTTTAGCGCAATTAAATCTTGTAGGCACACATAAGAATTCGAGTGTTGAATTTCTTGAAAATGAAATAAAAGCATAAACTATATTTAGGCTAATTATAATAGTACATCACACAAAAAGAATAAAAGAACATGACATTACAATACAATAGCCTGTTAATAGCCCAACAGTTTACGAACCTGCCAACTTTTGACCAAATAACTTGTTCTACTCTAACTGTAAAAATAAGGACCTGACTAAAATAAAACATGCCATCAAATGTAGCATGTATAGCTAACAGCAGATTAAACCATTTGAATCTGGAGTGTTTAAACGTTTCTAAGAAGAGATTGTGTTGTACCTATGTTAATTTAGTTTATCACCGTATACTTTTTGTTTTAAATATTGCGACGTGTATTTCTCTTTTCAATTAATTGATTGGTGATACAGGAAAAGCCTAATTTTATTAGGGCATACAGGAGACAAGTAGCCTAGTGATTAGCCTAGATAACACACACACGCACACACGCACGCACACACACGTACACACACACATGAACACAACCGATTAAAAATGTGTAGTTATTTAAAAGTGCACTTCACATTTAGTAGTCTAATTCCATAAAGTGGGGGACGGGATTAAAAAGAGTATGGTCAAATTCAAAGCCGCAAAGGATGAGATATCCTCACTAACCCTAATCCACCCTGAGTCCCTAAAACACTGGATCCTACATTTCCCATAATGCAACATCATCAAGGTTAGTTTCTCATACTTGACAAAGCTCCCTCCTGAGCCACAATGGGAGGACAATATGCATCTTTCTTTTTCACAGACTGAATAATAAAACGCATGACTATATGTAAAATAAGTGAATTAAAAAATAAAATCTTTTAGGCCACTGCTTTCATATTTGTATCAATGAAGAAAAAACACCGGACTGTGTCAGGTAGGCTGGATGGGAAATATGTATTTTATACAGTCTATGGAAAATATAAGAAAAATAGGTGAATAAAAACATGATTATGATGATGATGGTTATCCCTACTCCGAGACACAAGGTGGCGGTCATCCAGCAGTGTTTGCCATCAGTGGCTAAAACTCCAGCAGACGAAGAAGAAGTAGAAAGAGGAGAAGGTTGATATGATATTCACGTCCAAGGGAGACCTCAACGGGACGGGACAGGTAACGCAAACCATTTATCTGCGGGGGTTTACGGTCAAGGTAACTAATATTTCTGTGGTGTAGCCTATTGTATGTATAACACCCATGTTAATAATATAATACGACGTTAATGAGCTGCGGGAGTGTTTTGCTGAGAGCTGTCAGCCAATAAGCGGAGGGGCTTGGTCGGTTTTGATAGCCATGGACCAGACTAGCATCTGCACTGCAGCCAGTCGTTAGCTCAGCTGTCACCGCAGATGCAATAATAATGTCACCCGGTATTTGTCAATGACACGGCGAAGACTACGTTTCGTATTCACATATTTGGCTGTTTATGTTTATGACAATGTTACACGGAGCTAACGTTAACTATCGCCAGATATGAAAAACAATAACGCTACAAAATGTTGACATATAGCTACGCTTCAAAGTAAGAAGCCATATACAGCAAGGCTGGATAATGGCGTTAATTGTACTTTAATTAAATTATCCTGTCGGCTAATGCCCTTAGCGTGAATGTCTACCGTTAACTTCTGACAATATGACATTGTAAACTGTGTGTTTTAGCTCACTGCCAATCCCCCCCAGCATTTTAAGATAATTAGCTAAGTTGCACAAGACTGGGCACTTTATAACAATAATGCGTTAAGACATTAAAGCTAAATTCTAATGTAGTAATAAACATTTGAGTTACATGACAAATATTACTTGTAACGTTAGTTGGTACATTTTCACATACATAAGGCATGGTCGAATTCATTGAATTTGCGATACATTAACTCTTATGACAATCCAAAAAAGTGAACGTAGGCTACACAGTAGTTAAAAGATTTTTTTTGTAGCCCCAAGCTATAATGTTTAGTTTTCATATTTCATTTGATTGATATGTATTTTTTTTACACTGGAATCTTTAATTATTATATGATAACAATGTCAACGACCTGCTGAATTGTCTGTCTGTTCACAATGTTTAATAAAGAATAAGTAAGTTGTCAGAAATTACAGTACGCACAGTAGCTCATATTGTGGTGAATATACATTAACAAGGTTTGTGATTACTGTAGCAGCCATTAATGCATCCATCGTCGAAATGCTTTGTCATGGTTGTCATGGCAACAGAGCAACCCTGAACGTGCTTTTTGCCCCGTAACTTCCCCCAGTTTATTCGGAATGCCTTTCAAACCCTTGAATCACCTTGCTTTAACCACTTCAATCAAAGGGAAGCAGGATGGTAGAGGTCATCCCAAATAGCTGAGCTTACTCTCTTGTAGATTGACGCCAGCTGTCCAGTAGGCTTATCTAGGCCACATTATATTCTCAATATTAAATCAATATATCTGAGGGTTAAGACTTTTCAGAGCTGTCCGTTTTCATTGTTAATTAAATATCTTTGTGTCTCAGACGGTTTGTAGGGCAAAACAAGTAATTAAACATTGTGAACTATTTTCTAACATTTGGCACATAAAAGAGTAATCGATTTATAGAAAAAAACAATAGGCAAGATTAATTGATAAGGGAAATAATCATTAGTTGCAGCCAAGGTTTAAATTTCATATATATTACAGTTATATAGATATAACTGACATTTCTTTTTCTCTGATCATACATGGTGCTGCATGCATTCAAAGTCAGTCACTGATATTAATTTTAAATGCATGAATGTCTTTTTTTATCATTTGCCTCTAGGCCTACACATGAGCACTTTATGTTTTTATTTTATTTGTGTAGCTTACTGGCATGTCGCTGGGATATTTAGCTCAATTTGTTCTCTGTAATTAATAATAAGATATAAAATGTGTTTTTAATTAACATTGAGCTGTATAGTGGATGCTTAATAAAATCTGAAGTTAGCCAAGTGGGGAGAGAGGAAAACTTAAGAGGTGTGCTTAAAGTTTACGTCCTACAATTCCAGATAGTTTGTAATCAGTGATGGTTGCGCCACATTGCTGGTGGTTGTTTGCTGGTGGTTGTCTTACCCGAAGAGCCCATTACTATATCAATGCTTGCTGTTATTTTTGGCCAGAGTGGAAACCATATAGCCCCACAGGCCTCAGGCAAGGCAAGAGAGATGACTGTGGACTATGGTGGCATGCTCATGTTTAGCAGCCTGTAACTAGCATTCTGTCCCTCATACTGGTTCATGTTTGTGTATACAAGTTTTAATCGTAGAAGAAGTTTCAGCCATGACCCATGAGTTTGGAGATTTATGTACAATTCAAGAGCTGATTTTGTTAGTTTTAGTAGTTTTTTTGCCATTTGTAGGTATTTGAAAACAAAATGTCATTTCCCAGGTCCAAGGTGCTAAAATTACACACATAGACAAATACACAAAAGCAACATAGACACAAATATATGCAAGTAAGAATAAAAACCCTCATACGATTAGCCTTACTAAAATGCAAGATGGGAAAACCAAAATCTGCACTGGTGTCTGCAGTTCTTTGTTTCAGGAAAGCTGTTCCCATGAATACTGTATGTACAATCTCCATTCAGCAGCAGCAACAGACTTGCTCTTTATTTGTTTAGAAAACAGAGAAAAAATGCAGACAGACTGGGGGTTAGGTGGAGCTGCCGTGGTTTTTGCATGGGATTGTATTTCAGAGCATCAGGTGACGAACTTAGAGGCGAATCACGATGTCTTTGTCAACTGCATTGAAAATATTAATTTACTGGAAGGAAAATCAGATTGTTATGATTCATCTGCCTAATCTGTCAAAGCAGTGTTAATTCATTGACTGGCCATAATAGGAAACTATTCATGCTATTCAAATGCTATTAAACCAAATACATCCCTTTGTGCTGTGTAGCATAACAGCTTGTTAGACAAAAGTATCCTCATTAGTGTGGGTGTGTCGATTAGCTGTTATCATAGGGTGAGCTGACCTATTTCAGTGATACCCACTGGGCCTATGCCACTAGCCTGGATGTACTGTACGATGGAAAAGTTCCAACTTGAAGGAGAAACCTGACACCTTTCCTTGAATTTAGTTGGTAGGAAAACGCATTATAACATAGGCTTTTTAGCGGCAAATGTTGCATGTAAATTTATGACAGAGATTAAATAAAAAGCCATTTCATTATGTTTATCAAGTGTGTGGAAATGATACGTGGGAATTTTATAAATCTGCCAGTTGACATCCCTCATTAGCTCTTTCGATCACATTTTCTCTCTGTTTTTCAGGCGTACATCAGAGTGTAGATAATGCTCAGACATGGTGCCTTGTCAGACCCATGTGTTGCGGAAGTGGCAGGAGCACTTCAATAGCTCCTGGGCAGCAGAAGACAGTGTACAGACAGCCAGGAGGCATGGAGCTGCTGTGCTCTACAATAAGCTCCTTCACAACAAGGAAGTGGTGACTCTGGCCCAACCTGTTCAAGAGCTCGTCGGCCCACGCCTGCCAGACTTCGAGTGCGAGTCCAGTGCCTCAGCGGAGAAGGAAGAGTACCTGTCATCCCTACTTCACAGCCAGCGATGGCTGGCTCACCGGATGCTGTCACAAACCTCCTACACCTTGGGCCTCCACCAAAGGCTGGTAGTTCTCCAGAGGATCTACTACGCACTTCACAGCAAATACCATGACAAATTTCGCGTGCAGATGCCCTCCCAGTCCACAGACAGTGGCACCGAAAGTGGGCAACTTGAGCTGGCCTCAGAGCCCTGCCTGCCAGGGGGAGCATCCAAAGTCAAGTCGGGTACAGATGTTCTGATAGAAATGGGCGTGAGGACAGGTTTGAGTCTGCTCTTCTCGTTGCTGCAGCAGAACTGGAGATACGCAGCCTCCGTGCATCCGGAGTCGGTGCTTTGCAATGACGTGCTTGCCACAGCGTCATCTGTGCTGTCTTCTCTACCACCACTCTCTCTGGCCAATGAGAATAAGATCCCATCAGTTGGGCTTGACTGCCTGGCACAGGTGGCAGACTTTCTGAAGAAGACATCAGTGAGCAGTGGGACAGGTGGGGCCGACCCCACCGGTCGGAGGTTAGCACTGGAGCTACTGCTCGGCCTGGCCATGCAGAGAGGCTCTCTAAAGTTTCTGCTGGAGTGGGTGGAGGTAGCCTTAGCTGCTTCTATGTCCTCATCCACCTCTACGCTGTCTTCCTCCTCCTCACTGAGCTCCCAGCACCCAGCTGGTGTGGGCTTTGATGTCATCCATCAAACGCTTCTCCAAATGAAGCTATATTCGGTATGTCTTCAAATTTGGACCGTTTGTTTTTTTGTCTGTTGTTGCCTTCTAGTCTTTTCCAATGTTTTTGGAGTAATCCTCCTTTTACTGTATGTTCCGTTAACTCAGACATAACTGTTATTATTAACACCATTGGTGTAGGGCGGGGTGATTTATATAGTTATTATATCGACATCGTGATGTAAGACTAGATATTGTCATGGATTTTGGATATGGTAATATCGTAATATGATAAGTGTTGTCTTTTCCTCCGTACGACTCCAATGCGACTCAATGACCCTCATTGAACTAATGACCCTCAGGGGACAGAACTCACCAGATAAATGGAACTCCCCACTAGTCAGGAACTGAAGAAGCCTTTTGGATGAGAGGCGAAACGTCTTCAAGAATTTCTAGCAAATCCAGTCGTCATATCACAGATAACGTGTCTTTTCCTGGTTTAAAAGGCTGCATTACAGTAGTACACATTTTCAGAACTTACCAGACTGTTCTAGCTGTTCTATCAGCTATCCTTCAACCACTTAGTCATTATATCCACATTATTGATGATTATGTATCTAAAATCTAATTGTTGAGATATTTTGTTAAAGCTCCAAAACTCAACCCTACAATATCGTCGCAATATCGACATTGAGGTATTTGGTCAAAAATATTGTGATATCTGATTTTCTCCATATGGTGTCTATTATTGGCAGCATTTATCAAGCTTCATGTGAACTCATTTTAAATTAATTTGTCCAGACATAACATTTATTTGGATTTATTATTTTTCGGAAGTTTGACAGACCATAACATGGGATAACCTGGAGTAATCAACCCAGTTCTGATTGTATGGCAAAACTTGTATTTATTAAAAGAGCTTGTTCTCTAATATGGATGCATTATTAAGAAAGGCAAACAATAGCCTGCAGAAGGAATTCAGATGTGTTGACATCTCAATATGAGAATATTTCTGCCCATCGGAAATTGTCTATGCGTTTCTTCTGCTTTGCCTTGGTTTGTTACTTTATTATAAGTAAAAAGTAATTTTGCATTAATGTATTGCGGTTAGTTTAAAAATTATATGAGGTAACTTACATGCACATTTATGAACATACTGATAAAGCAGGACAATTGCTCTTTACTGCCACATACCACCCTGAAGTAAGCTGTTCTTTTTTATTTTAATATCTTTCTCATCTAAAGCTTGGAGTGATGCATTAGTGTACAGATGAAGATTAAGATTCAGCCTTTCATTCATTCTTGCCCTCCCTCTGCATGCATAACGAGTCAATCTTTAGCAGGCTAATCAGCTTTGCAATATTTCTGGACAAATGACAACAAGGGCTGGGTATTGCATTAAAACCTCATGATTGATTTTGCCTGTTCTACACATAATTTAGAGCTCTGTAATAGCTAAAGATAATCCAAAGGGATTACACAACATAAAACACACTTAACAGCTGCATCTAAGGACTGGGATCTCACATTTTTGCCTCTTTGTCTGTCTGGATTTTGCCTGCTGCAGCCTGCCGGATCATGCAGGGACGTGTGGCTGTTTCTTGTTGTGATTAATACTTCTGGTTTAGAAAGAATGTGCTCATAAAAATGGCAAGTTAGGAATGAAATGAAATGGATTCATTAAACAACAAAATAATATTTACACACAGTGAGTCACAGGTTTTAGTAAAAACAGACACTGGTCAAGGCTAAACAGAAATCTCTTTTCCCCTCCCCAAGGGTTTCCGTGGGGACACCGTCAACACTCAGGTGCTGAAGAAGGATGCAGATGGACTTTGTCGACTCTCCCAGGCAGCTCTCTGCCTGTTTGAGGAGGTAAGGCAAGATTTAAGTCACATACTAAAACATACAGGCACCATTTAGAACTGTTATACTTTCCAGTAACTGACCTTATGGACCTCACCCTCCTCCCTTTTGGCAGATTTGTAACCTAGCATCCTACTGCCTGTGCTCCTGCAGCACTGATGCAGCTGCTCCTGGTTCAGAGAGTGACACAGTCATGGTGTATGTGTGGGGCAGCAACAGCAGCCACCAGCTGGCAGAGGGAACTCTGGAGAAAATCCTGCTGCCAAAGCTGACACAGGGCTTCAGTGATGCCCAAATGGTATGGCTATCCATATGGATAGGACTAACATCTTTCCATGTAAAATAATATTAATCCATAATATTATTCTTCCCATGTCCTTACTTTTATCCATGTCCTTTTTTTAGATTGAGGCAGGCCAGTACTGTACATTTTCAGTATCTGCAGATGGTTCAGTGAAAGCATGTGGAAAAGGCAGTTATGGCCGTCTGGGCCTGGGGGACTCCAACAACCAGTCCATGCCCAAAAAACTTGTGCTGGAGCCACATAGGAACATGAAGAAGGTGTCCTCCTCTAAGGGCTCTGATGGTCACACTTTGGCCATCACTGTAGAGGGAGAGGTATAACATGATAAAACAACTACTCTACCGATACATATTTTACACATCTGCAGATTTTTCTTTTGACAGTTTTTCTCTACTCTTTTTTTGTCACAAATTACACACACACACACACAACACATTAAAAAGTGTTTCTCCCAAATCAAATATTTTAAAGAACTATTTAACGTTAAATTCTTGACAGTGAAAAAACAGTGTAGAATCAGTCAAACTAACAACAGCATTTGATTTACACTTCCTGCTTTTTTTTTTACTTCTACTTCCTCCGTAGGTGTTAGTGAGATTTTAATTGACAGATACAATTCTTTAGTTTCTTTATACAATTTTAAAAATATTTCTTTCAGGTGTTCAGCTGGGGTGATGGAGAATATGGGAAACTGGGCCATGGCAACAGTGCTACACAGAAATACCCCAAAATCATACAAGGGCCACTGTTTGGCAAAGTAAGCATGCAGAAAACACTGCTTGTTGGGGAAAAGATCGATGGGGAATTTAGACCTACATTTATTCATAAATATTTATTTGAAAAGCCATGGGATTTAACATAATCTTTCCTATATTATGGTATCTCTGCCAGGTTGTTGTTTGTGTGTCTGCTGGCTACAGACACAGTGCTGCTGTGACTAACGATGGAGAGCTTTATACCTGGGGAGAAGGCGACTTTGGCAGACTTGGTACAAAACTTATTTCTCAAGTTGATTGTGCTTGTTTTGTCTCAACAATTTCATTGATTCCCCTATTCTGGTACGTCAGCAACATCCTCTGTTGTCCTGTGTTTCTCCCCTGAGCAGGTCACAGTGACAGTCAGAGTCGGAATGTGCCCACGCTAGTGAAGGACATCAGTGGTGTCGGGCAGGTGGCCTGTGGCAGCTCCCACACCATTGCTGTGGCGCAGGATGGACGCACCGTGTGGTCCTTTGGTGGAGGGGACAATGGTATGTTGACAGATGACATACAGTTTGATTTAAGCCCATAATGCAGTTCTGTGTGAAGTGGTGTAAATCACACTTTGAGTGGGAGGTTTTCATTTCTATACAGAATATAAAAGATGCTTGAAAATTTTTTTAACCTAAAGACCATAGTAGCATCATTTGAGGTCTATCCTAAGAGAGCTGGTGTGAACTAATGCTGGTACTCTGACATTACTCATCCTTTTCAGGTAAACTAGGTCATGGAGACACCAATCGTGTGTATCGCCCCAAGGTGATAGAGGCCCTGCATGGATTCATCATCAGGAAAGTGTGTGCTGGCAGCCAGTCATCTCTGGCCCTTACCTCTGCAGGACAGGTGAGATGCAGCATTGTGGGTCAACTTTCAACTAACCTTAGTATGCTTCTTCAAAATAGAAACTATCCACAAGGAGAATGTAGAAAGAGCTGAGTTTCTTTCTGCATTCTCCTTATGGTAGAGAGAAAATCCCGCACACTGACCATTACGCAAGCAATAATTTATTAGAAAAATACAACGTTTCGGTCTCAGACCTTCATCAGGAGAAGGGTGATGAAGGTCTGAGACCGAAACGTTGTATTTTTCTAATAAATTATTGCTTGCGTAATGGTCAGTGTGCGGGATTTTCTCTCTACTATTTTTGATCTGTTGCCTTTGATCATATCCTACGCACCTGCCCGACAAAAGAGGTGTGCAAAAAAGTTTTTTTCACGTTGCATTCTCCTTATGGAAAGCATTTATTTTGAAGAAGCATACTATCACCTTAACAACTGCCTCTCAATCTGTATCCGCTCTTGATATGTTTGGTTCAAACAATGTATTTGTTTTTGATATTGTTTTTTGTAGGTGTTTGCATGGGGCTGTGGCTCATGTTTAGGATGTGGTTCCTCTGAGACAACCTCTCTGAGACCTAGGTTCATAGAAGACCTGAGTATCACCAAGATCATTGATATATCCTGTGGAGACAGCCACTGTCTGGCTCTGACACACGGTAAGAGACCTACAACAGTTTATAGTCAGTTCTTCAGAGATTAGTGTAAATAAAAACCTAGCTTTCAGAATATTTTTTTTTAATTTGGTGTAAAAATTATAATTTTAATAGTTCTTTTTAATGGGATATTAAAAGTGTGAATGTCCTCTGACTGCAATGTTCCCCTTTCATCAGAGAATGAAGTGTATGCCTGGGGGAACAACACCATGGGCCAGTGTGGGCAAGGCCACACTTCGACACCAATTACCAAACCCAAGAAAGTCAGTGGTCTAGAGGGGGTGTCGATCCAGCAAATCACTGCTGGTACTTCTCACAGCCTGGCTTGGACCGCAGTTCCAACCGACAGGTAAAGGTTGTGTTTCCTTGGTATTAGGGAAGATATATACCATTCACCTACACTGTAAACATAAGTGATCTCACCAAATAAGTCAGAATGACATCTCTATGTTGCAACATTTTCCATTGAGCGTTCAGCATTGTTTTATACTGCTGACCTGTTGTTTTCTCATCCCCTGTCAAATCTGTGGTTCTGTGTTATTATTGCTGATACGTTTGTGCTTGCACAGCTCTTTTCAAGTGACTTGGTCTTTTTCAGGCAACTGGTAGCGTGGCACAGGCCCTTTTGTGTCGATTTGGAAGAGAGCACATTCACCTACCTACGTAACTTCTTAGAAAGTTACTGTGATGGCATCGGGGATGACACACCCCCTGCCCCATTCTTATCTAAAAGGTATGAAATTAAATTAACACAGCACACTATCAGTTATGATAACATTACCTGTTACAGAAGATTGTATTTTATTATTTCTGTTTGAGACTTAATTCAGTATAGACACATCTGCAAAAAATGTTCTTTTGCTGTTGTGAAAAATAACTTTTTTGTGGCCTGTTGAGCTCTGATCAGTTCTAATGAGTTGAAACCCTTAACATTTAACTGGCACTCCTAATACTCTCTGCATGTATTACTCAGGGACCACCATCAGTTTCTTTTGCTGTGCATGAAGCTGCTGTCCATCCACTTGTCCTTGGCCCATGCTGGGGGCACTGGTGCCATGGTTTTGGGGGCTCAGGGCAGGCCCCTCAGAAACCTTCTCTTCCGGCTCATAGATACCAACATGCCAGACTCCATACAACAGGTAAATTAACAGTCTGTCCCTTCCTAGATTATTTTCATTATATGCCTGTGCTGTGTTATGACAGGAGGGATTGTTAGTGTCGTCTGCAGGTGTAAGAACCAAGATATTAACAAATGTTTTGTATCTAAATTAAATTGTGAAGTGGGATTTTAGAGCCTGTATGTGCTAATTTTATTATATTTATAGCTTGCAGTAAATGTTAACCATTGATATCCAAGTGTCTTTTCATATTGTGTTGACATTTCTTTCCATCTTCAGGCAGTTCTGAACACGCTGTCCATTGGTGCATCCCTGCTACTTCCTCCACTGAGGGAAAGAACAGAACTGCTTCTGTCCCTCCTTCCTCAGGGCCCTCAGAGCTTGAATGTACTCTCCAAAGGACAGGTATTTAGAGCTATTTTGTGCCATTTTAAACATTGCCTATAGTAGTGATGGTTATCATGACCAAATTTGGTTTTTGTGCATTTGTGCCTCAATACATTATCAGGCAGTAATGTCTTTTTATAGAAATTGTTGGTGTAAATACAGAACATACTTAAACAATTACATTTAAACTACTTAAAAAAACATCATATTTTTCCTTTGCTGCATGGCTTTTTCTCATTTTCAGTATAACTCTGATCCACATAGTTGGCTATAAATTGGATGGATAAAGCTAGCAAACAATGTGTTTGTCCAAATCACAGCACCAACTTGGAGCGTTGCTTGGCAATATGTATTAAAGAATTGAATCTTGTAAAAAGAAAAAAAAAGAAAGAAAAAAACTAAAAAAAACTTCTTCTCCGCAGAGATGTTCTGGTAACCTCACAATGATCAAATAAACAATTCCCTCTTCTTCTTTCCTCTGTATCTTTCAAAGCGTCTGCAGTTAGACATGGTCCTCAGCAGCCTTCAGGATCAGAGCCATGTAGCTTCTCTACTAGGTTACAGCAATTTTGGGGAGGTGACAGCCCTGGTACCCCCTCTGACACCCGCTATGTCCGTCGGGCCGCCCTCCACATGCAGCTCTGTTATGGCCTACGACCCTCTGCACTTAGCAGAGGTGCTGCTCAGAACCCTGCTCCTCAGCATAGGCTTTTACACGGTATGGAACGGAGGACCCTGTGCATTTGTATGTGTGTTAAAGTGGGATAGATTTACGCTTTAACTTTGAGGCAAATGTAGTGCATTGTTTTCTCTATCAAATCTTGTTGCCTGTCTTCACAAATGTTCTTATATTCACCTCCGCCAAAGGGGGTTACGTTTTCGGCTCAGTTTGTCTATTTGTTGGTTTGTTTGTCTGTCAGCAGGATTTCGGAAAAACTAAAAACCCAGTTTTCATGAAACTTGGTGGAAGGGTGTAGCATGAGCAAAGGAAGAACCCATTACATTTTGGAGCATATCCCACTGGGCAGATACACAAATTATTTGTCACTTTCGTGAACTTTGCGAGATATGGCATTTGTGCTGCATTCATGTGATGTCTGAATAATCGTAAAAATAAGTTCCAGACTGGGAAAATTCCCACTGTATTAACTTTGTGGGATAGTGAGGTCTGCGCTCTCCGGTGCCCTTCTAGTGTCTGGATATTTTAGTGGTTTTATCACTGAATTAGAGTTGATGTTCGTACTCCTTCACATGCTTTCTGTTTTTTTTTGTGTATTCATACAGGAGCGGGCATTTGGGGAACTGGAGAAAAATAGTGACAAACAGCTATCAAGTGATAGCCAGGGACAGACTGATCCTCCCTGTCACTTCCACCAGCTGCTGTCTGGACTTCACAAACACCTGCTTGGCCATTGCTACATCCATTCCAGCCCTGAGGTACAC
Organism: Perca fluviatilis; assembly: GCF_010015445.1. Lineage (NCBI taxonomy): Eukaryota > Metazoa > Chordata > Actinopteri > Perciformes > Percidae > Perca > Perca fluviatilis. Next base: position 22,799,293 of record NC_053128.1, on the reverse strand, counting down.
TTCTATTTACATATATTTATTCATTATAACTAATATTTTACCCAGAGCTCTGTAGTCATATAGTTGCATTTATGCTCGCACAATTCCGCTGTTCTGTAGGATGACAGCAGTGTCAAGCTGCTGCGTGAGCATCTTTACCTGCTTCTTCCCTGTGCTGCTGAGACACTCCGGAGATCCACCAAACTGTTGAAGGAGAGTTCCCTGGATAAACAAATAATCAAGAAACTGCACAGTAAGGATAATGGCTGTTAACAAGTGTGTGTTACTCTACTGTCCCACATATTTTCTGTTCTTATGCACAGAGAGAGATTTTAGAGCAGCTGTGTCAGTCAACACTGAGGTGTCAGTTGGTCTCAGGAGAAGCAGATATACACATTCTACAAATGTATTTTAAAATCCATGGTTTAGTCTTCTACTTTGCTTCTATATCTCTCTGTATTTCTCAGTTATTTTTTTCAGTCACTCTAATCCCCGTCTCTCGTCTTAACCCTTGCCCCAGTGGTGTTGTACAACTCAGTGGCTGGCGGCCTGCTGTGCCAAGTAATGTACTCCTTGCTGCTGCTGCCCCTGGGCATAGTTCAACCCCTCCTGAGCCATTTACTGGCAGTGTTGGAACAACTCAATGATTTCAACAGGTTGCTGCCAGACACAGGCCTCCTGGAGCAACAAGAACTGGGGATAGAGGCTCAGAAAACCTGTTTAGGTCAGTGGAAGTTTGATTAATGCTTGACCCATTGATTTAACCTTATTGATGTTATTAGTGGTACTGTAGCATCAGTGTCACAGGTTTATTTTTTTAATTAAAAGGATGTCACATTTTTACCCTTAAGATTCTTCTTACAGGATAAAATATAGAAAAGTTAAACAATGACAATGGATCTTCCTTACAGATAAAAGTGAGGAAAACACATGCCTTGGACAGCAGCAACAGGAGGAGGAGTGCAAGTGGGTCTGGCTGTTGGATCTGGAACGGTCTGTTGCGTTGGCAGTCGGCCGTTGCCTTGGTGGTATGCTGCAAGGGCCACCGCCCTCACTCCAGGAGAAAACGTCAGAGTTCTGGCTATCAAATGTCCTCCTCAGGAATGGGCTTGAGATGGACTTTGAACAGCTGGGTAGGAAAACATACTGCTTGCTCTTCATGCTTTCATATGAGCCAATGTAATGTGTTGGCAAATAGATACCAAATGCATGCAGTGTTCATCCCCAGAATAATGTTGCACCAATGTGTCCACGTTCTGTTTGGGACCACTAATAATTAAACCACATTGTTTGCCAACTGGCAAAGAGGATGTAAGGGAGACTACTAATGAGTAACGAGTAATGTTTACGTTTTGTTGTTGTTTATTAGGTAGTTGACAGTAGATCTAGACAGAAAACACGGGGATAGGTTGAAGGTGTACCTCATATTGTATAAATACTGAAGGCTATCTTATGCAATGAGGAAATAATCTGTTCACTTGTCCTGTGTCCCATATGGTTGTTTGTCCGTCAGAATCGAGCATGGCATGGCTGACTGAGGTGGTGCTGCTGGGCAGTAGTGATGCCAGGCTGGCAGAGCTCAGTCTGAATGAGGAAACCAGGACTTTACTGGAACTGGCACTGGGAACCTCCAGAGGACCTGCAGGTGGCCTGTGGCGGAATATGCAGGACTATGCTCACAGCAAAGGTACTGTGATTTGCACATTTGTTTGTGTGTATGCCTGTGTTTCAAAGTTTATAATGTATGTAATTATAAGTAATAAGTTATGAATATGCATCTGTATACTGCCCTGCAAAGGCAAAACGCCGTAACATCATGTTTGGGCAAAAATTAGTTAATATCAGTTTTGGGGGTATTTGAGACCTCCTTTATCATGTGAATAAATATCGTGAGTCAATTAGATTGTTTTAACGAGAAAATAAAGGGCTATGACAACCGTAACATCCAAAACCATATGAGAAACCACAGCAGAACGCCGTAACAGCTGTTACGGCTCTTTGCCTTTGTTCCGGGCACGCTGAAGTTGAGTTAAGGTGTTCTGACTTGGTTTAGCCAGGCATTAAGAGAGATGTTACTGTGCCACCGTGATGTTACTGTACTCTGGCCTTGTCATACTGTCAAAGTTTGCCGCTTTTAATTGTCACCAAACCACGTAACATACACACGACATATCTTTCAAATAAAGTGGCGATGATTCCTATTCTGTCAGTGTCAGTGACAGCTAGCTAAATTCATCACGTAGTGCTAACGGTGATGCTGACACACCTCCTCACTTTGCGGAGCCTCACATCAGACGCCGAAAACGAATCATTAAATACACAGGCATCCTACCTTTTCATGCAATCCGATATAATCCATGGAAGATATAATCCATAGCAACGCACGTCATCTGCTGTATCCACAACAATCCATACGTCTTTGAGCCATATTTCCTTCTTGCAGGTGTTCATGTCAAATCTTACACAAATCCATTAAAGCACTAAGCTAGTTATTGCTAACGTCCGTACAAAGTATGCTAACCTAAATGTTATCTCAGAATTAAAAAGTAGTAATCCAAGTCGAGTTTGTTGACTGTGCATCTTGAGCAGTTTGGTGGCCCTTAACCCTAAACCAGGGGCGATTCTAGGATCAGACCTTTAGGGGGGCTCAGCCCCTAATGAGAATATGACACAGATACAGTGCCTTGCAAAAGTGTTAAACATTATATATTTATTGTTAAACAATAAATATACCTTTGTATTCAATTATAATTAAATTATCTTTATTGAGAAAATATTTCTTGTATTTATTCATACTGTATACTGTACTGCAAAGTAACTTATCTGTCATACTGTTCAACTGTGTTAGTTTTGCCACACTATCCTGATCATTATAGTAGTAAATAGGAACAACCAAATGTCTTCTATATAATTTAAAACAAATACCATGATGACTAGACCTTGGTTAGGTGTTCTTATAATGGATGGAAGTATGGTGAACAGCAAGCAAATATTGATTATATGTCAGTAACTGCCTTTTGCCTTTGCATGACTCCTTGTTTTTGGCACATGATACAAAGGCAGAGTACAGTAACTGCCAAACAAGGGTCAAAGGTCAATTTTGAACTCAAGATTTTTTGCATACAAACAAGGGTCAAAGGTCAATTTTGAACTCAAGATTTTTTGCATACCAACATTTCTTCATTATAACAACTAGTTGTCAAATTTTGGGAGTTCTACCTATAATACTTTTGTCTGGACAAAACAAAAACTTTAAAGTAATTTTTCTCAGTTTCACACTCTAGCGAGTTAAGGTCTTTTGCCTTTGCAGAGCAGTATACATGTACTTGCTGTGATAATTGCTGCAAAATCCTCAGGTTGTGTCTTTTTTTGTGTGTGACTTTGTTGTAATTGAGTTGTGTTGTTTTGCTGTGAGAGCAGAATGGGAGAGTGGAGGCTCTTCAGGCGACTGTTTGCTCCAGACTGTCTGTCGCTGCAGTCTGGCTGCTCTTCTGAAACACACTGGACTGCAGAATGAGGCCTGTTGGCAGGACAGGTCAGTAACACACATTTAATATAACTGAAATGCCTGTTCCTGTGCATTTAAAAAAAAAATGAAATTATGTAAAATTCATACTGCAACGCAGAGCAATGCTAATCACCTACTTTATTTATCCACTTACCTTGAGCCAGATATGAGCCCTGTGAGATGCTGTTAGACGTCTATGAAGCGGTTTATAAAATCAGAAGCACTCTGTTGGCCCATAAAAACTCACCAAGGATGTCACAGGTGCAGACTGCTGTCAAACAGGTACCATTACTAAAATGACTCCACTTTATGTCAAAACCAAACATTATGCAATGCAGCTATTTTTGACAAAGTTAAACAATTATAGAACAAAGCAGAGTGATTTATAAACAATGTATAGTTTTATATTTGTTCTGTAAATATTATGGGAAAATGGTATTTTTCTACATTAATATGAAACATTATTGCATTGTACTTTTTGGGCAATTTATTTCATAGTTTATTTTTATTTAATAAGGACTCAGATAATCTGATTAAAAATGAGAGAAAACACAGGTGTATTTAACACATGTCTTGTATTGCAGACCACTCAATCTCCCCAAAGTCCTGATGCAGACAGGCAAGAGCCGGGCACCTCAGTGGAGCAGGAAGGAAAGCATCCTGAGCAGCAGTCAGGAGGTCACTGCAGCCGGGAGGTGCAGGTGCCCCCACCCCCCACAGCAAACCACAACCAGGAAGAGGTTGCAGAAGAGGACACGTTTGGAGACAGTCGTATGTACCTGTCAGGTTAGAAATGTATATCTCTGTCTGAAATAAATGTGTTTTCTTATATCTTAAAGGTAGACAGACCCAGACAGAAACACACACACACACACACACACACACACACACACACACACACACACACACACACACACACACACACACACACACACACACACACACACACACACACACACACACACACACACACACACACACAACTCATTATCATCATTACGACCCATCTGATCCTCACATGACTTTCCTGTCTCTGCAGAAGTCCTAGAATCGTTCATGGCCACCCGGGAGGCCATGCAAGTACAGCAGAATGTGACAGTGTATGAATCCTTTGGCACTTCCACCCTCCCCAGCAGCATGGAGAGCCCAGTCAGCCCAGAGAGGGAGCTGGATCCCAAGCAGCAGTGGGAGAAGCAGAGGGAATCTGAGGAAAGCTTGGGTTTCCCTGACGCCTGCCATCTGGTGGTGTCCCGCTGTCTCTTCCTCCTGCTGGGGGTCAGGCCTGCTTGTGTGGAACCCAGCGAAAGGGAGAACAGTCAGGCTACTGGAGCAAGGTAGAGTTTGTGTTAGGCAGCCATGTTTATGTTATGGTATCTTTGAGTGCAGTTGTGTTTTCTGCACTAACCGTCCGCATTATCCCACTTTTAGGAAATCAACAACAGAATTCTTAATGATGGCTGCTGATGGCCGAAAACAGGTGAGTCTTATACTTTAACAAGATTTGGCCCCATGCCTCTTTTATCAGTGCTAATGTGTTGTCTCTGTCTTACTTAGTCTGACCAATCCAAACACTCATTGGGATCTTCAAAGAATAAAATGGGTAGGTGGAATATGTATACTCCTTAATATTTGTTCAATTAATGCATTTTTAAAAGATAAATCTTACCATACACCAATGTATTGAAGGAATAGTTTAGCAGAGAATTAGATGAGAAGAATACTCTCATATCTGTCTGCTATATATAAGGCTACAGTCAGCAAAACGTTAGCTCAGCATAAGGACTGGGAACAGGGAGAAACAGCTAGGCTTGGCTCCAGGCTGGCAAAAAAGTGAAGAAACGTATTTCCCAAAATGTCCAAATATTACTTTTAATATTGTGTCAGTACTGTACATTTTTTAATCTTCTTATTGTGTACTGAACTTAGAGTTGTCTCTCTTTGGGTCAGCAAAGGTTGTTGCACGTCAAGTCTGAGTTGTTACAGGGGAACGTACTGTAGCATGACAGAAGGAATGCATATAGATAAAACATTTTCAATTATTCCCATCTTGTACATTTTCTGCCTTGCGCACAACTTGTTTGGACGTCAGAAAAATTAACACACCAAGTATGTTTTTATACAGAAATGAAAACTGAATGATTAACTCTGTAAGAGGGTGTTGGAAGTTAATATCAGAAAAGACAGAGTACTGGCCTTTATTCTTCAGGTCTGTTTGTTCCAGGCTTACCTCTGTGTTCTCTGGGCATCATGAAAGACGCTTGGGATCGACTGCGGCAGTGTATCAGCCCATCCACCAGTATGTCCCACTATGGCAACAACACGTTGCCTATTCTTAACCAGGTGTTCCACTTTGTCTGTGGAAGCCTGATCCACGTGCCATCCCCCTCATCAACATTGCCGGGTGGACAGACTTGTAGTCAAGCAGATCCGAAGGCCATTACTTTTGCTATACTCCAGCAGCAACAGAGGGCTGAGGTAATAAGATGTTTCTCTTTTACGCAATATTAAAAGCACACCGTTAATTATTACAGCTGAAGAATTAGAGTACCCTATAACACCTATCTGTTCTTTCATTGGTTTCATCATGTTTTAAGTCTGTAATGGCTGTCTTCAGTGACTGCATTTAATAGGTCTGAACTAATTACTAACTTTTCCCTTTGTTGTGATCAGCTGCGTCTGGAGGCCTTGTGTCAGATGTCATTCTTCCTGTCTAAGATGGAGGAAAAGAGCAGCGGGTTCACAGTCTCCCCTCAGTTTCCTGCATTGTTGCAGTCCGTGCAGCTTCAGTTCCTCTCAGGATGCTTTGCTTTGGGAACACAAATAATTGGCTGTCACTCTGGAGCTGATTATGAGATGCAGCATTACATGGTACATCTTGTAATCATGCTATGACAATGTTTGTAGATGTTTATGAAAGCTGTTAAAGACATAATGAATGAATATTTAATTCAAGCCAGATTGGGAGAGGAGAATCTCTGAATATTGTATTCATTTGGTATGTTTGTTCTACATTACCATTTTGTTGTATAAATTACCCTCCAATCACTTTTATCTTAATCCAGTCTGGTACGCATTCAGCTTCTCCGGATACGCAAAGAGAGCTACAATCCGCAGCCCACATGTTCTACCAGCAGGTAGTGCGTGTCCTCAAACAGAGGGTCCTGTTGGAAAGAGAACATCCAGGTTTGTTCATTATTGTTTCACATGTCTTTAACAAAGTATGCTTTCATTTGCACTGCCTTGTACAACTCCCTGTTGCAGCAGTTTTTATTTTATTTTGCATGATGTCTCTATCATACCCAGGTTCCTGCCAGCACCTTCTCCTAGCTACAATGTTTGCATTGAATTTCTGCTACCAACCAGTGGACCTGGTGCTGGTCATCAAATGTGGCATCCTGGAAATCCTTTCCATGCTGACCAACAACAGCTGTGCACTGATGAACCAGGGTTGGTTTGCAGCCCCCAAGTCTGGATCCATGCTGCTAAGTGGGGCTGTTAGACTAGCTTGTGCCCGCCTGCTTCAGATATTGACTGTGGCTGCAAGGTGAGAATGAAGAGACTCTAAACAGCTGCAACGAAGTGTGCATTACTTCTTCTACTATTACTTTGATTAATTGAAAACTGAAAATACACTTTAGTGTTTACATTTGCATAACAAATTGCCCTGTGCTCTCAGCTCCTGTGAGGATTTGCTGCCTATGGATGTATCCCATGCTCTGATGGAAGTGATGTGTGAGCAGCTACAAAATATCCTGTACACTTTCCACCAACAGCAGACAGCAGAGAGAGGAACAGCTGAGAGAACAGATCTGGACTCCAGCAGCAAGAGCGCAAATCAAATTGGTGTTGCATATTTAACTATTAAACTTCACAGAAGTATTTTTTTACAGAGAGCACATTGAAATATGTTCTTTTTAAGGACAGATGTTGCTTTTGTAAGTCCTTTTTTTTAATAGCCCTTCTGTTTTTGAGTGTAGTTTTCCTTTTGTTTTTGTTGTTTTAGGAGTGGAAAGCAGCAAAGTGGTTGAATCTCAGCTTGCAGATTTCTTGGTGTTTCTGAGGCGTGTCCTGTCATTAAGAGTAATGAAAAGATTTTCTACTTTTGTCAAATGGATTGATCCACTCATGACAATTATTTCACACAAGTGCTCTTCAGGTAAGACAATTTTTTACATTTTAAACGGCATTGATATTGGTTACAGTATAGAAAAGTTTACTTTAGTTCTTTTAATTCCCTGTTCCCCTCTACCGTCCTCTTTTAGGATCCCCGTGCTTCCAGAACCTTCGCACTAAGCTTTTGGCCTTCCATGTTTTAGAAAGACTGTTACCTGCTTGTTCTGAACCTGTTCAAATTCAACAGGTATGATGTAAAATTGCAAATGCAACATGCAAGTGAAGATATTTATGCATTCAACATTTGAGTTTGAAACTGTGAATGTGATAATGAAGGTGTTATCCATTACATTTATTCCTCTTTTCTGTTTTCCCGTAGATTGTAAAACAACTCTTTCAGCTCATGTCTGTTTATATGTGGAAGGAACCACTGGCGGAGAAGAACCACGAGGAGATGGCTGAAAAAGAAAAGGGGGTAATACAGCAGTACTACATAGATATGGAAAAGGCTTCTAGATTCCCTGATATGAACTGCTCTCAGTTAGTTCATAAGACTTTTTTTCAATAATAATACTATGTACTTTGAACACTTGTGTACTTCTCACTATACTATACCTCTTGCTATGTAATACTGCTATAAAAGCAGTATAATTTCAGTGTGTTGTTATGCAAAACAAATTGTCCTTGCAGTTCTATGGCATGTCTTGCCTAATGATGTGTTTACTCACATTGTAGCTACTGATCTGCTCTCTCAAAAACAAAATGAGGCAAAAATTGATTAGTTACCTAATGTACATAAAGAATAGGGCAGTCATTCTCCTTTTTTCATACAGTATATTTTTGAAGGTTTGTGCTATTGCAACTCTAAACTTGAGTAAAAGTTTCACAAAATGCTCCACTGCAAACCGTTTAAATTAAGTTGTGTGTTGTTATTAAGTCATCCTGTTTTCTTAATTTTAAGAAATTATTGCATGTCCCATTTTAAGGTATAAATAAATTGCTAGCCTTAGCGTTTTGTTCCCTACATTAAAAAAAAACCCTGTCTCAGTTTATACACAATTCGATCAAAATGTTTCCAAATAATCAGCCTATCATAACCCTCATAACAATATCAGAAAAGGTGTTGATGTTATCTTTTGACAATTGTGAATGAATGCAGTAATCCAAGACTCAGACAATGCTGTGTTTCAAAAGTGAAAATCACTCCTGGCAGTAATGAAATTGAAAACAGCAGGGCTTCTTGATAGAACAGATGGGCCTGTTCTCCATGGTGGGGGTGGAATGAGAGGTGGGAGAACAGGAAAATAACAACACATTTTTATTTTAATTTAATGTTCTCTGTATTTTATAGTTAATAATTATAAGTGTCATATCATTTAAATCATGTCGTTGTATGACTTTATGTTTCTATTTTCTTTACATTTATCCACTGCTATTACACATTGCAACATGTATGTATTTATTAATTTACTGTATTTATTCAGTTGATGAACATTGCTGGTAAACTGTGCTCTCCCCCCCCCCCATCCCCAAAATCATGCTTTGCAGAACCCTGGCAGCTATGATGAATGTATTCCCATTGGAGATTTTTCCTTTGACCCACACAAGATAATCTGCTGTTCTTTGGAGAGTGGGAACATCCTATCCCATGGCTCAGGAGGGAAAGGTTACGGCCTGGCAACCACAGCCATCACATCTGGCTGTTTTATTTGGAAGGTAGGGACTGGTAGTTACATAAAGAAAAAAAACTAACTAAATATTTCCCAAATTTTACCACTGAAATGTGTTGAGAGAACATGTTTAACAAACTGACCAAAACGTCTCTCCTCAGTTCTACATTACCAAAGAGAATAGAGGCAATGAGGGCACATGTATTGGCGTGTCACGCTGGCCAGTCAGAGATCATAACCACCACACCACCAGTGACATGTGGCTGTATCGTGCCTATAGTGGCAACCTGTACCATGGGGGGGAACTGGTCCGCACACTTCCTTCATTTACCCAGGGTGACACCATCACCTGCATCCTGGACATGGAGGCTCACACCATATCATTTGCTAAGAATGAAAAGGTTTGACCAAATGTTCACAGTCAGTATTCAGGGCTTTAATTCTTATTGCCTGTTGTGTTTTTCTGCAATCTCTGCGTGTTTGTGTTTTTCTGCTAGGAGCCAAAGTTGGCATTTGAAGGCGTGGTAGCCTCTGAACTGTACCCCTGTGTGTTGTTCTACAGCAGTAATCCTGGAGAGAAGGTACTTGATATAATGTACATACTGTACTATAGGCACTTACTTCCCATCTTTGAATCATGTGTAGGTATTGGTGTATTTTTGCCACTAAACATTTTAGTTAAGTTAAAGACCAGGAGAACTACTAGCTACCCGTACAGTGAAATGACTGCAGAGTGAATGCGTAAAGCAAGTGAAGATGAGTTTTCTTGGCTATTCCAGGAAATGTCTTGAAATTTCACATACATTTTATTTCAGGTGCATTTTGTAGTGCAACAAAATGGTGCCTCTGTATTTCTCACAGGTGGCACTGCGTGACCTCCAGATGCGAGGCATGCCCAGTAATCTACTTCCCGGGGAGCCTCTCTGCAGTCCTCGGACCACGGTGCTGCTGGAGTCAACAGTGCAGCTTCTCCGTCGGCTCCATCGATGTGAACAATGGGCCTCGCACATCAACCACTACATCCACACCCACCTGGAGCTCATTGGGCCCCTGCTGAAAGAGGATGACTTAGGAAGCTTCAATCCAGGTCAGACACGGCATGTTTAGCCTGCAATTTTGTTAATAGACCTTGCTTTAGTTTAATTTTATAAACTTTGCTAGCACAGGAAACCTTTATATCTTCAACTATTTTCAAAAAAGGTAAAAATAATAATGGCACTTACTAGTTTCTGAATGTTTATTTTACAAACAACAATCATACCCTAGACATGCACTGCTGCATTATTTCTTAGATAGTGATAGTGGACAGATGACAGGAAACGAGGGAAAGAGAGATGCAACAAAGATCCCCAACCAGATTCAAACTAAGGAAGTTGCGACTCATTGTCTTAACTCCTTAGGGCTTTCTTTTCAATTTGCACCCTTATTGTTCAGATGTCCTTGTCCCAGGAGAGAGCCGATACCTGACCTGCTAGGTACTCCGTATAGGTATTCTGATCCTGCTAATGCTAAATTAAGAGTCGCTGGCCATTCTGGCAGTTTACACTTTGATTCTTCGGGTTACTCTGTTGTGCAGCCACCCTCATTGTTTACCTAAATTCACCAGGCTTGAATGAACTTCCTTGAAAGTCAGGTTTGTGTAATACTACTCCGTAAGATTTTGACAGGCCTCTCCATCACAATAGAAACACTATACTCCCTGAGGTCAGTTTAATTCTCTCAGCTTCACATTATCTTTTAATTATGTGAAACTAAAATGAAATAAGCGATCCCTGTCAATCACAAATTGGCTACAGTGGACCAAGCAATGGCAACAGCTGGATGAAAACCAGCGGTGTTTGATTTGTTATATCTTCGGCTTGAGCATCTGACCGCTGTAGAGTATCCAGTATTTGGAAATCAATATTGAAGGCAATGGATGACGTTTATAAAAATGTACCATCCTTATAAAGCATTTTATTCATGCCTATTACGTATTACACTTTGACTTCTTCTCACTGTCTCACATTCTTCTACAGGCTTCAGTCCCACACACTTTGAGAAGGAAGAGAATGAAAGAGACCCAGACGTTGCTGTTGACGACACAGGGGAATTGTTGGCACGTCGTCGGCCTCTGTCAGAGGCCAAGCTAGCTGCTCTTTGCACCGAAGTGTGGCCGGTACTGGCCCTGATTGGAGGAGTGGACAGTGGTCTCCGTGCTGGAGGTCTGTGCCTGCACAAGCCCAGTGGGCGCAGGGCCATTCTGCTGGGAGTCCTGAAAGAAGGAAGCTCCCTGGCCAAGCTTCAGTGGGAGGAGGCAGACCTCTCTGTCAGGTATTACAAATATATACAGTATATATTCATATGCCAACTTATTTATGATATGATATGTCTTTGCATATGTTTCTTAAACGATGATTCTCATTAACTTCCATTAAACAATTCTTATAATTTTCTTGTCTTGGTCCTTTCAGCATGTTTATTACTCTGTATAATTCTTTTCTGTTAGTCTTTATTTTTCCTCCTCTGCAATCTGTCTAACATCTTTATTTTCGTCATTTACCCCCCTGATCTTACTTTCTTCTTGCTTTTTCCTCTTCATTCTTAAATCCATTAACCCCCTGTTGAATCCGTCCTGGTGTCACTCCATGCTGTATCTGTGGGTTCCTCCCATCCTTTCCAATAACTAAGCTCCATGAATTCTTGGTCACCCAGCGACACGCCGATCATCTCATTGGAGCCCTGTGACATATCCTGCTGCGATGTCACCCCACTCGGAGGCCTCAAACCCACGGTGTTGTTAGACCTGATTTATTTGATGGGGCTGCTGGAGGAGCAGGGATGGCTGGGGGCTCATCCAGCCTTAAACCCTAAAAGCAAAAACTCAGAGGAGAACATTGAAGAGAGTGAGATGGTCGAGCCAGACCCCTTCCCATCACCGTCCTCAACCAAAGATGCCACAAAGATCGGTGACCATCATGAGTTGACCTGTCTACCCCAACCTCCCCAGACATCCCAAACCTCCAAAGTGGACGCTTTTGCACATGAACTGAGAGCAGTTAGGGTTTCATACCTTCTTATTGGAGCTTTGAAATCCCTGACTGTCATTTTTAGTTGTGAGAAGCTATCAGATTTGCTCTTAGTGCCTAAACATGACCCTCCCAACTCCTCAATTAGTCCCATTTCCAGCCCGAACCCTGACCAGGCAAAGGCGAGCAGCAAACAGTGGGATGAGAGTGCTGAGCTGAGATCGGTGCTGCAGTATGTGGTGCAGAGCATGGTGAAGTGGGCAGTCAGGCCTTGCCCCATCAAACAGGGCGTGTCTCTTGTAGACCTGGAAAGGGCTCAGATCATGATCTACAAAGGTGCCCTTAGCAGACTGCAGGAAGACAAAGAACACAAAGGTATCTAGATTTATGGATAAGATTGCAGATATTTTGGTAGTTATTTTAGTTTGTTAAACTGATGCAGAGCTGTAGGGTTGAAACTTGGACTTTTGTCAGGCTTAAATTACAAAGATGAGGACTAAGGACCTGACTTGGACTTCTAACATTGACATGTAGGTATTGCTTAGCCACACAGCATGATTATTTAATTATTTGGCCTTTGCAGTGAAAGGATTTATATAGTATTAGGGCTGCAACTAACGATCTGTTGATCATTTTCTCGATTGTTTGGTCTACAAAACATCTTAAATGATAATAAATGCCCACCACTATTTCCCAGAGCCTAAGGTGACGACTTCAACTATCTTGTTTTGTCTGACCAACAGCAGACAACCCAAAGCTATTCGGTATACAATAATTTTAAGACAGGCAAAAGCTTCAATGCATTAAAGAAGCTGGAACAATCAATTGTCAGATTAGCCCATTTGCTTTCTGTTGATCGACTAATCTTTTCAGCTCTAGTTTGTATGTAAAAAACACTATTAACAGCTTTAAAATGAAAATGTTGAAATGATACGACACGGTAATAATCAACATTCAGACCTGAAAGACTTGCATCTTGACTTGCAATTTGCTTATGAAGACTTGTGACCGGACTTGTCCTGAAAGACTAGGGAGTTGGACTGACAGATTTAAAAACTAAATAAAAAGCATAGTATAGTAATAAGTACTGAGTGTGATCTGACCTTCCGCTCCTCTTTGTCCTTGCAGAATCTGGCCACACTCAGCCCATTTCTAAGTCCTCCAGCTCCGTGTCCTTGTACAGCGCGGGTTCAGAAGGCACTGCCATCTTTGGCCAATCAAGCAGAGCCTCTGCCTCATCCTCTAACACTGACTTGGCATCCTCTCTGCCAACACACCTGCAGGCGGATGGCCTTGATAATTTTAACCCTTTCTTTCCAATCAGCCTCCTCCAGTGAGTATAGAATGGGTTAATCGTGAATGATTTTCATTTGATTTAACTGTTGGTTGAGTAATTCATACTAAACATGTTGAATGGACACAAACACAATAAGTTATAGTTATATAAGTTATCTTCAACCCTCCTGTTGTTACTGATTGCTACAGACCTGTATCTTTTGGCAGCAGCAGCTTTTCTGAAGTCCAGGGAATGGGTGAGTTAGGATGATAATGACAAAAAGAGAGTGAGGTTTTTGCCTGCACTGTCTGTAACCTCAGCTGCAGTTCTGCCTGCTTGTTCTTCTCCTAACCCAGCCAGCTGACCATAGTGTCAGTGTTATCCCTGCTTTAACGAGGCAAACAAACAGCCGCAGTGCTGTATAATCAAACAGAAAATCAAATCAAAGCCCTCCAGCGAGGAGGGTTTTGACAAGACTAGTACTGCACAGTACTCACAGTAAAAATCCCTTACTGTACCTGCTTCTCTGAATGCGAGTCGATACAACAAATACTGGGCTTGAGTATAATGTTGAGATTCAAATAATTGACATATAAGGATACATGCCTGGTTTATTGTAATGTTTAGGCGTCTCCAAATGTAAAAACAGGTTAAATAACACTCCCCTTATTCCTTCAGATACGTTATATCTCAAATCTTTGGTCAGGACTGAACACTGGCAGTAAAGCACCACTTGCACTGTGTTATTATTGTATATACTTTATCTTTACTCCCTCCAGGCACATGGTCTTAACTCGGTTCCCCACGCTTACCGGCCTGGTTAGCGCTCCCCCCGTGCTGCACCCTTGCTTCAGCCTGGCCAGCTCTGCTTCTTGTGATGCCTTCACAGAGCAGCAGACTAGCTTCATGGAACCAGGTCCCTGCAGCACACAGGCCAGAAGCAGCCTGGGTAAGAACAAGCGCAGAGACGTTAATGGGGGAAAAGCTGTCGGACATCAATACATAGACAAGAAAAAAAAAATGTCTCTCCTAATTTAAAATTAGTGACAGACGACATCCTGTGTTAAAGAGAATAGCTCTGCTAATCGTTGCAGTCCTGCAGGTCAGTTAATTTTTAAACAAACTTTTTCCCCATGCTGGCTTCATATTCAAACATGCTACTAATATAATTTGAATCTTAAGTTAAGTTATAGTAAAAGGAGTGGATTTATGATTACTCAGTGGAAACTCTCTTGCATGGTCTTATATGTTCAGCTATTTGTCTCAAAACAGCACGTGTTTTGCTTTGCAATTGGACAGATATGATATTTAAACAAGTCAAATGCATGCATGACACAGTTTGTCCTCCCACTTGCTTGAATGGCACCATTTTTTTCATCATCATTTATGTTGGTGTTATTTTATTTTGTGCTTTTTGTGGTCTGTAAACTAATAAAGCAAAGCAAAAACTGGGGGAATACAACAAAATGTGAAAATAATTTATTATTTTGACAAATTTACAGTCTACACGTATGAACATTTATAAATGGAGCTGTGGGCTTGTTTTTGTTTTCTGTTTTTTGTGTACTTTTTCTTTTCTCCTCAACCACCAGAACGGACACAAATGTTTGTCACCAGTCGGTTGCTAGAAATGGGATTCTCTATGAGACATATCTACTGGGCCATGGAGGCAGCAGGTACTGCTTTGTGGAGTGTCTAATATCACTAAATCCTTTGCTTCCTCGGCTTTCTATTTTAAACTGTCCTTCACTGTGGGCTGCAGCCTTTTTCTAGTATTTGGCATACAGAAAAGTGCAGTTTTTGAATTAAAAAATTGCATTTCTAAGATAGGAGAATTATTAGTTTAAGGATTAACATGATGCTGTTACTCATGGTGGAAATCATTTGAGGCGTTCTTGTTATTTTGTTGTTTTAATGCAAAAGTAACAAGCACAATTGTCATATACGGTATATTATGATTAGTACATGTAGGGTTTTCAAAGAGCACTAAACAATCTGTACCTCAGCGACTGTACCTCCCGGAGCAATGTAATTTGATGGATAGTTTTCAGATTTTACTCACTTCTCATGGTAAAAAGGAACAAATGCAAATCCAATTTTTACTAAAATGTTGCAGAATATATGTGCTTCTAGGACTACAATTTCACTACATGGTAAAGGTGAAAAAATTCAGATTTTTTGCTCACGCATGTAGCAGTATTATGTGTTAAAATACATCGTAATGTTTTCAGCATCACCCATTTTAATCACAAACTCCCCACATTGTTAAAATTGTGGGCCTTCCCTCACATTTTTTTTTTTTTTTTTTACAAATGTTACACACTAACCCGTGTCACACACTCTGTATCATCAGAGCATATGTGCCAGTCTGACCTCAGATAGTACACAGAAGCGTGACCAATCTGGTGGTGATGTCCAACACGAATTAGAAATGCAACATTCCATGATCCATCTTTTGTTTTTGAACTCAGTTCAACTTCCATGTGGTCCCTCCCAGATGTAGCAGGTCACTTGGACTCTCAAACCATCGAGGTGTTGGCCAGCTGGATGCTGGAGCACCCCCTGACAGAGGAGCAGCAGGCAGCTGACTCAGCTAGACCCGAGGGTGCTCCTGACACCCCGTCGTCAGATGGGCCAGAGACAGTGCAATGTCCTGAGCGCTCCACCAGTCAACCCAATGAAAGGTCAGGGATTTGAATAACATACATACAGAATTTTTTTTTTTAATTGGTACTGGCATGATAGTATTATCATTGTTATATATACAACCCGTACAATGATGGACTGTATGTTGTTTTGTTTATAGTCTGTTGCCTGGGCTTGACTGGATAGAGAGGGAGAACTTCTTGGATGTCCACCTCACTAGGAACAGACCTCCCCCAGCACGGCGGCGACGCTCAGGCCCAAGTCAAAGGACCTCTTTCCGAAGGGCAGGTCAGAGTCACTGCTTTGAACCAGAAATAAGATGTGCTCATCAAAGCTCATGTGTTAGTAAAAGCAGACATTGTTAAAACAAAAACAAAAAGAAGAAGGAAAAAAAACATAAATGTTTACATGCTGGTTTTAAGCTTCCATTACCTGATTAAAATATTGTGATCAACCTGTGCTGTGACTCTGAATAAAAACCTTACTACAAATTTTATTCATTTTCATTTGAAGCAAACACCATCTTTTCAGACTTGCCATCACCCAACCCCGTCCCGCAGCTGTACCAGCAGCACACATCGGTCAGCGATTGGCCAGAGCAGGTGGAGTTTCATCCCTTCTCTGCTGAGGAGTCAGAGTTGGGCTACATGGATGACCCATACAATGAAGAAACTTATGAGGACCTGCTCACCCCTTCATTCTTCAGCTTGGAGAGAGACACGCTCCAGATAGTGGAGGTGACCCATACACACACTGTCACCAAGGCTGCATGACATAAACAAAACAAAAATGCAATTTGTGATTACTTTGAATATGCAAGTCATGGTTCGAAATACAAAACAACAAAGACACACTGTGTTGCTTGTGGGCCTGATGTTGCCTTTTTGTTTAATGGCTTGTTTGAAACATAAATGTACGCCTGTTCTTTTCTCTCATTTGGCCTCATTCACCAACCGTTCTTACGAAGAAATGTGTTCTTAAACCCTTCTTAGGAACTTTTTACGAAGATTCTGGCATTCACTAATGTTTTCTTAACTTGGATTTGTTCTTAGCTAAGAACAAAATCTACGAACTCTGAAAAGCACTCTTAAGCACATTTGAGTGATGACAATTTGCTCCAAATGATTGGTTACTGCATTTTATTTAATTCTACAGTCGTTTACAATGATAGTATTGTACTGTAATGTATTTCTGATCATTTGTTGAAAAATAAATCATATTATGCAAAAAAACACTAACACTGCAATTTACATCAGCAGTTAAACTGATTAAATCCTGCTTTATTTGGTGATTGGTCGCTATTTATATTGCCAAAATGCAGTGGTAGAATGTAACAAAGTACAAATTCTTCGTAACTGTACTTAAGTACATTTTTCACGTATCTGTACTTTACTTAAGTAGACTCAATAGTGCATAGCCTGCTTTTGACTTTTACTTTGTTACATTTTGCAGCAATTATCTATACTTTCTACTCCACTACATTTCTACAATGTTCCGTTACATTTTCTGATCAGTTTCCCCCCTGCCAAAACGTCTTCCTGACCGTCACACGTTTGTCTCACCAGTGAAGTTTTGTTGCCGTAGATACTGTATATATGGGGCACCGCCGATTCAAGCCGGCTCCGGTGCTCCAGAGCCCAGGCACAGCGCCGCTGACCCTCGGTAATACAGCCTCCGGTAAAAGTGAAAATGAAAATGTTTGTTTTTTATTATTCCCGTTTTTAAATCATAGTTGCTATATCTATTTCTCTCCAACACGTCGCGCGCTACCTCCAACAGGCGCGTAGCACGCGCGCGTTCATATCTTATTTATTTGGCTGGACCTCTTCACATCTCCCCATTTGCGCTGCTTCACACACTTTATTTGCTTACTTGCATGGTTAAAGAAAATAAAATACATCCATGATTCTAACAACACATTTCAGTTTTATGCTGGTTAGGATAGGAACTTTTTTTAAAAGCCAGGCCTTGTTTGTGGTAGTGGACACCTTCGACTTTTACTAAAGTAAATATGTCTTTGGTTATTTGTACTTTTATTTAAGTACTGAGATTCAGTACTTCCTCCACCGTGGCTCCGACAATCTCTGAAAACCTGCCTCCCAGGAGGTGCACAGGAAGTGTCATGTCCTTATATGGGAATTTGTGGGGCGTTTTCTTATGCTAATTAGGAACAACTGGCACGCGCTTTCAGTTACGAAGACGTGGGATTCATCAATCCTAAGAACACAGGTGCAAACAAATCTGCTGTTTAAGAACACGTCATGAATCCGACGTAGACCTTTCTTAGGAACCTTCTTACGAACATATTTAAGAGAAAACTTAGGAAGATATTGGTGAATGAGGCCCATTGTTCCTTACTAGAAATATCCTGATGAATCTTATCACCCTTCTTTTAGGCCGGAGAAGAACACAGTCAGATGGTGAAGTGTGAGCTGTGCAACACCTTCACCCTGCAATTTAACAATCACATAAAGCGCCGTCACCCAGGTTGCGGTCAGAGTGCTGCACGTAAGGGTTACGACAGCACCGGGGCCTACGTTGATGTCTGGTTCAAAGGGGAGTGTGGCTCCAACTTCCCCTTCTACCTCCTCTGCAGCTCCTGCAGAGAAAAGTATCTGGCTGCAAACCTGAGCGACTCAAGTTCTAAATATGAAAGGTATAGTAGATAATACAGGAAATAATGGATGCATGCAACACACTACACATAGCAACCAATAATGATGCCTCTAGACTGTTTTTTTGTTCTCATACTTTTATAAAGACTTACTAAACTGGTTATTTACTGGAGCCTGTTATTCAGCATTGTTCTCTTTCTTTTGCTTCAGGATTAAAGGTCTGACATCTGATTTGATTGGCCAATTGGACAGCACTTCTGATGGTAGGGGAGGTCACTAAAATGAAAGTTGTACAACAGAACGATTTTACAATGAATTTTATAATATGAACAGTGCTTCTGTTTGCTCAGATGATTGGGAAATGAGCCACCAAGACGAGTGTGACACAGACAAGCTGACAGGACTGGAGGACTTTGGGCTTTTGCTGAGACCACTTGGGCTGACTGAAAATAAGCTGGTGCCAGACCCCATTGCCTTCACTGAGCCAGATCCCCTCGGAGCCCTGGTTTACAGCTCAGCTGACCCTACAAGAGCAGTAGCTCCCAAAGGTATTGTGTTTTGGTATAGAAAGACCAAATTCCTGTCACTGGCTGAATGCATTTTAGTCACTTTTGGAGACGATATATGATATATACGGGTGGAGTATGGAAAAAAAAAGAAAGAAAAAAAAAAACCCAGTTCCATGCAAAGCTGTTCATTAGTAAACGGACGTACATTATCCTGTTTAAATCGCAGCGCAGGGGCTGACAATAGACCAGACCGGCATTGCGTCATCAAGAGCCATTTGCCAAGGTCGCACCCTGTTTTGGGGGAAAGAGGGAAAATGCTGAAACGCTGTTATGTAGCAGGTTGTGAAACAAAAAAAACTGAAGAATCCATATCAGATAAGAGGCACTAAAGATACATGAATATTAACTGTAGGTGTGGTAAATTGCTAAATAAGGCTGGTGGCAACTGTTACTATGAATTGCTACCGTTAGCTTGAGTGGGAGGCTGCTACAGTACAGTCTGGTACAAGCTGTTGGCTCCAATTAAATCTCATCTTAGCCTTGATAAAACAGTTGGCTGTTAAAAGGTTGGTTATTTACACTTATCCTAAAAGATACCTGGTGATGTAATCAAATATGTATCGATGTCCGGGTTAAGAAATAACCAGCCACTCTGGGTCATTGATCCACTTGGACGGGGGAAGACTTAAGGGGCATGACGTCAGACCAGTCAGCCTTCTTTTATTAAGGTATCGTGAATGTGCAGCTTCAGTTAAGGTCGCAAAATAATTGTCTAATAATATCTATAAAACAAAAGTTTGTTTGACAAGAAATAAATGCATACAAAAAAATATACCATACCACCTGGCCATATACGGAGCAATTACTCCTTAGCTAACCGTTGACCTCTTGTTCATGTTGCAGTGAATGTTTTTTGTAACTTTATCTCTGATAAAAGATTCAGCCCACTTGAAACACACACCCACATTCCCACTGTACTTGTTGGCAGGAGGAGAATCCAACTACAGTCAAACGTACTGCAAAAAAGTTACTCATTTATCATAGCTGGGCATCTGAAGCAGAGATAAAGTACTCCCAGTTGTCCCAGTCGATCCAGTATTTTGACTTTTTTGCCTGCCCACACAAGATGTGTAAAAATGTGAGTTTAGCAAGATGCATCAGGGATTTGTCCATAATGATTTACCATAATAGAATGCCTTTTTAAATGTGTTTTCCCTCACTAGGGAATTCCCTTGTTGAACAGAAGACCTCTCTGAGCCTCGGACAGCAGGCAGTATCACTGAGGGATTCTCATGATAGACTAAAAGCTTTAAGAAGAGTCACCTCCACAGCCCAGATCCTGCTAGCTTACAGCATGGTGATGAGAGCACTGTCTCAGACTGCCTCCAGGTACGTTTGACCAGAATATATAGCCTTTATGATATACATTTTTTTCACCAATTCAATGGGTTTTCATTAAGAGTCTTCTTTTATCTTCCTCTCCAGTGCATCAGTGTGCAGCCACTCTAACGGACTAGAGTCCTTGGGTCTGGCAGATATCCGTATCCTGGTTCGTTTAATGACTCTAGCAGCAGGAGGCAGGGCTCACGCCTGCGTGGACAGACAGTCAGGTGTGAAGGGGCTGGCAAAAGAGCGCAACAACTCCACCTGCCTCAACTTTCTTACCTCAGCCATCGGCAGTGTGGTGTCCCACAGCCCTACTGCTTATAGGCAGCTAGTGGAAATATGCACTCAGGTCAGTTTTCTTCAGTTAATCCACTAATTATAAATACTGTATATGGTAATTATAGGGCCAGGAGATATGATCTAAAATATACATCACAACTAGAAGGGCACTTGGAGAGCGCAGACCTCCGCCAAGGTATGCCTTATCTCGCAGTGTTAACAAAAGTGAAGTGCAGCTAAGTTTCATGAGAAAATTGGTCCAATAGTTTTTCTATAATCCTGCTGATAGATAAGCTGACTCCGCCAGATGGATTGCTTCAAATTTGCTTGGCATATCCATCTGGGAACTTTCCAATGGAGAACTTTTGGGAAGGGGCGAAAATACTGGTTAGCTGATTGGATAAACCATCTGTCTATCACCACCTATGTTGGTGATAGACGGGCCAAATCAACCAATCAGATCAAACTCTTGCCGAAACCAGTCGGGAGAAGAGCAAAAACATCTTTTCCTCCGAGAAAAGCCTCCAGTGCAGTTTTTTTCTCTTCTTTCAATGAAGGAATACTTTCTAATTTGGATAAAACTTGCGCGATAGCTATGCTCAGCTCATCCGTGGAAGCTGCCATGTTGTTTAGACTGAACCGTCGCTTCTCGTTGCATCACACCTAAACCCGCCTCAAAACCAACACTGATTGGTCGGTCGTTTGGCGAACGGCTCCAAATTTTCTCTATCTCAAGATGCCAGACTGATCTGCAAGTAGAAAACTGGAGCTCGCGAGATCAGGATGGTCTCACGAGGCTAGCTGATAGACAGACAGACAGACAGACAGACAGACAGACAGACAGACAGACAGACAGACAGACAAACAAACCGACCATCCAAACCGAAAACATATCCTCCTTGACAGAGGTAATAACAATATCACTACATCAGTTCTATATCACAAAGTGTTAAATTTGTCTTTCATAACAATAAATAAAATTCAGTAAATTACAGTTTCTTTTTTTTGCTGGCTTACTTTTATATAATTGTCTGAATTATTTATAGTGTTCAGTTTAATACTGTGGATTGCTGGACTGGACTATTGTTTGGTTGAAAATTCAATGAGAGTAACTTTAGGTTGGTAATAGACAGTCTTAGTAATTCATAAATTTGGTTTGTTGATCCGCCCTACTAATAATAAATAATGAAATTATGACACATTTCAACATGTAATTATCTGGGCTCATCCTGGATTATTGAATTTTGAAGACATGTAACTGTTAGCAAATGGATGGAAATATCTTTTTAATATTACTGGCTGTAGGATCTGATGGCAGCAGCTACAGGGGTGAACATTGGGGCCATCAGTGACCCGCAGCAGAGAGATTGTCTGAACTCCAGTCTAACAGCTGCAGCCCAGGCAGGCCAGCAACAGAAGGACTACAATGAGCAGACGCCCCCTACATTCTTGGTCACACAAAATCTGGTGTCCCTGCTCACTGAAAAGGGTGTTCACTGCTACAGCCCAGATAAGGCAGAACATGAGGCTAATGGTGAGAGGAAGTAGTTCATTTAAGTAGTTGTATTGGTATGTATAATTATTTATTACAATGTTTAAAACCTTGTGATTTTGTTATTCATCGTAGCTCTCTCCTCTGCATATGTGACCTAGATACAGGAAACCAAGGGGTGTCTTCTTCGTCCTTGCCTCCTTCCCCTTTACCCCACCTGAGTGCCAGAGTGGGCCCTCTGGAGCTGGCTAATGCGTTGGCAGCATGTGTCCTGTCTGCCAGGCTGACCAGTAAACACCGCCGCTGGGCAGCACAGCAGCTGGTGCAGGCTTTGGCTGCCACAGGAAGGGACAGTCCTAATAGGCCTCAAACATACAGTGACCTGGCTGGCGACTTGCGCAAAAGTCCTCTCAAGAGGCTGGAAGGACATTACAACAAGGTGAGGGACTCACAATGTAATCTGCATTAAAACATGTTTTTTTAAAACAGGATATGTCTCGTTTTTGTTTACCCTTTTTTTTTGCTGCAACCTTACTGACCAAACAGTGTTTCCCCTGTTCTCACAACAGGATGGGATGTTTTTTTGGCACGTTTTTCAGAAAAAAGTTCCGCTTAGAAATTCAGATTTCTTAAAGCCAGGCCCATTCATTATCCACATAAACAATGTGTATGCTTATTTTTACTCCAAAACAGCGATCTTTGCACTTTAGCTTGATAATATGAAGAATTTTAATCACAGCTCTAATCGTTACAGTGCAGAGAATTAATGCCTGTAAAACATCCACCAAGACTGGGATTATTTAGTGGTAGCCTTTTAAAAACAATATGTGAGACACAGAGGGGTGTGAATATTCAAGTCTCCTTGGACCTAGGAAGAACTTGGCCACTGGCACATTTCAGTTTTAGCGGGGGCAGGTTCAATTCAATAAAATTTTATTTATAGTATCAAATTATAACAAGAGTTATCTCGAGACACTTTACAGATAGAGTAGGTCTAGACCACACTCTATAATTTACAAAGCCCCAACAATTCTAGTAATTCCCCCAAGAGCAAGCATTTAGTGCAACAGTGGCGAGGAAGAAACCTCGGCAGACCCAGGCTCTTGGTAGGCGGTGTCTTACGGTGCCGGTTGGGGATGTGATGAACAGTGGCAATAGTAGTCACATTAAAGATAATGGAACAGTGACTAAAAATGGTAGTCGTAGTAGTTCATGTCATAACAGGGCACTGCAGGGCGTTACAGTATGTAGCGTGGCACAGGAGAGCATGGCTGGACCTAAGGACGCAGCAGGACGCAGCAGGACACAGCAGGGCACCGCAGAGCGTAGCAGGGTGTAGCAGGGCGTGCAGCAGGACCACGGTCTGGTATTTCACAACTTACAAGTTAAAGGAAGCTTTCCATTATTTCCGTTCTGTTCAGGTGACCAGCTGTTCCTGGAACAACGACCAGAGTTTGTTGGCTACATGCTCTCAGGACAAGGTGGTGCAACTGTGGAGCGTCGGCCAGAACACTGTGGAGTTACAGACCACCTTCTCCTGCATTACCAGGTTTTGTCTGCTTGTTTACGTAGTGTTTTGTCCAGTGAGGGTTTTCAGTTTCATGCTAATTTTAAAAGAATATCCATTCGTATTTATATTGACTGAATTGAAGGTCACTTTTAAATAAAATGGACTGACATTTATGTGTTGGGTTCTTGAACTTGATATTTTTGTTAAATTTTTTGGCCATCACGCTTGCTGTGCTGTAGCTTGTAATAACTGTTTTAAAAAAGTAAGCTTAGACCTTGATAGATTATCTGACAATTAGCTATAATGGGAATAAGGTAAGGTTAGTGACTAACTGTCAACTGTGTTAATTTTATCCATAGGTTAAGTCTGAGAATATGTAATTTAGCAAGTCTCATATCATTTTAGCCTAAAGCATATTTTCAAAAGTTAATGGCAAGTTTCTTGAGTCTTGTAGATGAAACAACAAACCTAGACATTTCTGAAGATCTAACAGAGGGGGTTGCAATTCTATCAAAGAACTGAGATTACTTATAGTTGTAAACCTTTCCTTTCTCTGACTCTCTCTCTCTCCAGTAAGACAGACAGATCAAGCAGTGAGAGGGCTGCTAGATGTCATCACATGTCTCCTGTTTACTGGAGTACAGGGGGAAACTTTTTGGCCGCTCCAGAGAACAAACACATCAACATCATGAACATCAGGGGTATGTCTGGCTTTTTTTTACTATCCATCTACTATCATGGCAGGACCCTGCTTGACCTCACGTTTGTAATGAAACTTTTCAGTTTTACATTATTGCTGCATAACAACTCACTAACTCACTTGTAATATTTCTAATTAAATTCAATCCTATTAATTGTAATAATGAGAACAGTTTCTACAATTTGAAATGTTCTGTTACATTATAGGATCTCACTGTCACGTTGAGGCTCAGTTGTCTCGGGTCACAGCCCTCTGCTGGGCTCAGACCTTCAGCTTGTGGGCTCTTGACCAGCCAGCGGCCTGTAAGAACAGACCTGCTGAGAGCCTGTTGGTAGGACGGCTGGATGGCTCCCTCTGCTGGCTGCAGGTCATGATGCAGCAGATAGACCTGAATGTAAAGAGCACCGAACTCACCCACTGCCACAGAAAAGAGGGTAAGGGGACTGCTATGCACACACACACACACACACACACACACACACACACACACACACACACACACACACACACACACACACACACACACACACACACACACACACACACACACACACACACACACACACTAAGATATTTCTCTTCATTAAACCATTGCATCTTAAGAATAAAATAAAAAGACTGATATCACTCTCATGTCTATAAGGTAAATATAAAGCTGCAGTACAGTCTGCAGATAATTAGCTTAGCTTAGCATACAGTCTGTAAGCAAAGGTTAAAAATACACCTACCAGCACGTCTAAAACATTCTAATTTTAACACATGATATTTTGTTTGTTTAATATGTACAAATGTACACTAACAGAAATGTAAAAACAACACATTCTAGATTTACAGGGAATTACATGCTGGAACTATTTCTTGGCTGGATGCAGTGACTTCCTGTAGTTTTTTTTTTTTAGGTTTGGATAGTGTCAGGTTAGCTGTTTTCCTCTACTTTCAGTCTGTCTCTTTTCAGTTTGCTATGCCAGGCTAACGAGTGTATTTTTCAAACTGTCAGACTATTCATTAAAGAGATTGATCTTTTCCTCTGATTTCTTCTAGCTCCCCAGTGTGTTGCCTGGCACAGTGAGGACAAGCCTTTCGCAGTGGGCTACTCCAATGGAAAGATCCTTTTAGCCTCAACTGAGATCTGTGAGAATGAGCAGCCTGTAGTGCTGTCTGTCTTCCAGGTTTGTTTGCAAAATGCACTCCAGAGCACAACCAAAAAGACAAACAATTGGATGTACTTCATAAAATAAAAAAATAAAATGTACATTTAATCATTTTCCACTCTTCTCATATTGACCACTCCACTCTCCCTTTCTTTACTCTACAGGATAGTGTGAGTTCTCTAAAATGGGACCCCACAGGACACTTACTGCTCTGTTTGGGTAGGTCAGAGGTAGTGAAGATACTGGGACGCTCTGGGGCCACCTGGGTGACCCTACACTCCCTCATTCACACCAGCACCGTGAACATCGCTGAATGGTGCCCACTTGCTGGCAGAGCACCAGATCCCAGGCTCATGGTGGCTGTGTGAGTAATTAATTTTTCTTTCTCTCTACAATGATACAGTACAAAGAAATGGAAAAAGTCAGAGAAAATCTATGTCATATGTTTACCTAAATATGTTGTAGATTCTCAATAAATTCTCTCCATGTTTCTATAGAGGTTGTCAGAATGGCTCTGTGCATGTCTGGACACTGCCACAGGGGGGTACTTTTGTGTCTTTGCCCAACATATTGAACTCCCAGGGCCAGGATAAAAGCACTGATGTCAAGGTCAGTTTGGATCTGCTGTTGGAGCTCCTTTTTGCAGCCACGGTTCTACTAATAACTTTAAATGTTGGTATGATAAAACCTTATCAGGATGTTATGTTATTAAAATGTTATTTTCATTTTATTTTATTTGGTGTTTGCGACAATCGTCTCTGATTTTGCTCATGTAATCATTCAGCTCTGTTTCTTTTTACAGCAAGAGCATGCAAAGTGTGTGTTTGTACTTCATGGCCACATAACAGCAGTGAAGTCCCTGTCATTTTGCTCCAGTGGATTGGCTCTGGTCTCTGGAGGGATAGGAGGGCTGCTCAACATCTGGTCCTTACAGGTCAGAAAACAGCATTCACCAATTGCTTGACCTGAAGTCAGTGCAAAGAGCCCTTACTTAACAATCAACTTTATCAAATTGCCAAAAGATTTAACTATAATTGTGAATAACTCTAACATCTGTCAGGGGTCTCATTTCAGAGTCTTAATCCTCCTTCTTCTCTGTGCATCTTACAGGATGGTTCAGTTTTGCAGACTGTTACAGGTTTGGGTTCGGTCGTCAGTACTACCTGGATACCAAACTTGGGTGTAGCCGCCTGCTTTGGGAGGTCAAAGGTATTTTGGATCACTTATAACTTTTCTAACTGTCACCTGGCTTTAACTTCATATACAGCATACAGACATGAGAGTGGTATCAATCTTCTCATCTAACTTTTGACAAGAAAGCTTATTTCCCAAAATGTTGAGCAAGAATATCACAGTGCTTTTCTTCATACTATTCTATACTAATGTTAAGTTCTATATTACTTACCAGCTATTACTATTGAATAGCCAATTTAAAAAAAAAAGTGCCCACATTTTTGCAAATGTCACTTTACAGTCATTGTTTCTTTTCCAGGATGTTTTGTTGATCTGCTGCACCCCTGACTGGATCAGTCAAAATCATGTGCTAGCTTCCTGTCGTATGGTCCTCAGAAGCCAGAACATCCTGGGTCTAAATCGGGCACCTTGTTTGGCTGTCTTCCTGGAGAGGCTGCCCATACTGTTGCAGGAGCAGTACAGCTATGAGCGGGTCATTACTGATACTAAGTTTTAAATTTGTTTTTGTGTTGTTCCTCAGCTGAGATGTGGTTTTGAATTTTGTCTCTTCGTGCAGACCCATGTGGCAGCCGGTGACCAGCTAGTCCACAGTGCCTTCCTGCAGAGCCTGGCCTCCTTGACTGTTGGGTTGTCCTTAGAGAAACACCTGTGCCGTTACCCACGCCCTCCACACCATGTCAGTCCTGATGCCCACTCCTGCCCGTCAGAGTGGAGCTGGCTCGCCACTTATGCCACTACTGTCCGGAGCGCTGAGGCTATTTCCAGTGGTACTGCCTTCCCAGAATCCTTCAATCTTTCAGAGTTTCAGGAGGTGGAAGTCACTGAAATCACCAAGGCACTAGTGAGTGGTGACAATAGTCTTTGTGCTGTTGTTGCATATGTTCCAGGAATCTGAATTGACTGCAATATACACAATGTATGCATCTATTGAGAGGCTTCTCTGTCTTCTAGGACAATAGTAAGTGGAGCTTCAGGATGGATGAACAGCTGATGTCATGGGCCACCACCAGACCAGAGGTACACAGCTTAGCCATCTTGAAACAGAACACACGATAAATATGAATTCTTTAAATTGCATTTCTCTTTAATTTACTGTCTGTCTGCACAATTAGATAGTATTTTCCTTTAGCTGGAGAGTTATAATAGGTTGTAATTTCTATTTCACCTGCTGGGTTTCATAGGACTGGCAACTAGGGGGAAAGAGTGAGGTGTACTTGTGGGGGAACGGACGTTACGGACAGTTGGCAGGAATGGGAACCAACCTCATGATGCCTACTCTTGCACCCTCTCTTTTACAGACGCAACAGGTAGTAACTTTGCCTCAGCCCTTTGACTTTGCCTCAGGTTTGATTGCTACTGTTTTCTAACTTTTCTCTCCCTTTGTGGGTGTATTCATTGTCATTCAGGTTGTGTGTGGACAGAACTGTTCCTTCCTGGTTCAGTCCAATGGGACAGTACTGGCTGTAGGGGAAGGACAATATGGCAGACTGGGCCAGGGGAATTCTGATGATCTCTATGTCCCCACTATCATCTCTGCTTTTCAAGGTACAGTATTCATCCAGGGACCAGAGCTTTTGCATATTGTGATGAATTTTCGTCAGAGCAGGGGGAAAAAAAACACATTTCCATTGCAATATTGCTATTTGATGTGGTAGTTTCTACTTCAGTGAAAAAAATGTAATGTCTGCATCACTGCTTTAAACTCCCATATTTAATACAAAAGCAACGTTTCAAGTTTTTGAAGTTTCTACTTCAGCCTTATTGTTGATTAATTTGTCTCTGTATTCTTAGTTTTATAAGTTGAGCTTTATTGACTTTCTCGTCTGTGGGCAGGATATGTGGTGACTCAGCTGGTGACGTCCTGTGGATCCGATGGACACTCCATGGCCCTGACTGAGACTGGGGAGGTGTTCAGTTGGGGAGATGGAGATTTCGGAAAACTGGGCCACGGCAACAGTGAAAGGCAAAGGAGACCCAAACAGATAGAGGCCTTCCAAGGAGAAGACATCATTCAGGTAGAGATAAACCTGCTTTGAACTCTTAAGAGTATGGTATAGGAAAAAAGTTTGACATCGACAAATCACTTTAACTCTTTGTTTTTGAAACTTTGATGTGGCTTTTCCTTCTCTTCCCAGCTTGCTTGTGGTTTCCGACACTCAGCTGTGGTAACAGCAGATGGGAAACTGTTCACCTTCGGCAGTGGGGAATCTGGTCGTCTGGGTCAAAGGTCAACATCCAACAAGATGGTGCCTGAAAGGGTGGCTGCTCTAGAGGGGTATCATGTGGGACAGGTAAGAAAAATGGACTGTTTGTTTTAATTAAATTCAGACGGTTATATAGTCTCACCAGTGAAATAAGAAAAATGATTAAGATTAGTGCTGTCAGTTAAAGCGTTATTAACGGCATTAAAGCAAACCCATTTTAATGGCGTCAACGTTCTTTTTGGCCTAGCAAACTTTGTAGTTTTTTTCACATGCTGTTGCAACAACTAGTAACGTTAGAAAAACTACAACACCACACCGGATCTAGCTAGACCGGAAACAAAACAACAGGCACACCGCACACACTTGTTTGGGCTTGCGAGCTGGCCAAAGAGTAGTAGGCTAACGTTACGTTTTGAGTGGATGCCAATAAGATTCTGAATGGAAAGTTTACTTTTAAAAAGTTGCCAACTGGTTCCATTGACAAGACCAAAGTGATCTGTGTGTGTTTTGTTGTTGTAAACTGAGCTATGATCGCAGCACGTCCAGTCTGAAATACCACTTGATGGCCAAGCACACAGCTGATGCGAATTCTCCACCCCCTCGTCAAAGCCAGGCAACAAAAGCACAAAGCAAGCCGATCCACTTTTCCATGTTGATAAGAGCATTAAAATGAGAAAAAAATAATGGGACAAAAAGAAATCAAGGGACATTTAGAATAGATAAAAATGTGCGATTAATTGCAAGTTAACTATGACATTAATGTGATTAATCGCGATTAAATATTTTAATCGTTTGACAGCACTAATTAAGATATAACTCAACAAAGCTAACTTGGTTACCTTTTTCAGGTGTCCTGTGGTCTGAACCACACACTAGTGCTATCTCTCGATGGCATGGTTGTGTGGGCATTTGGAGATGGGGATTATGGAAAATTGGGAACAGGTTCCTCTACAGCAAAATACTACCCTCAGGTAAATTAACAGTGACAAAGGCCTTTTACACACATTCATTTATGTTATGTACCTGGTTATGGTGAATACCAGTAATGCTTATTATTCTTTTGTATCCATTGCTTTATTCACTTATTTTATTTTATTTTAATTGAGTGCTTTTAGATAGTATAGATGAAATAGTATGTTTGTTGTTGCTATTTTCAGAAAGTAGAGCAGCTTTGCAACAAGGGAATTAAGAAGGTCAGTTGTGGAACTCAGTTCTCTGTGGCGTTGGCCTCTGATGGACATGTTTACACATTTGGACAAGGTACGTTTTATTGTGAAAGTGGATTCTACAGATGTTATTGTACTGTGTGTATCCATTTGGTTTTTGAAACACCGACAATCTTTCTTAATTATGTCATAATAACTACGCACCAACTTTTTTAAGTGTAAATTATTTGATTAGAAATTCTTAAATTGACCCTTCAACAAACACAAACACACAAAGATTTGTATTTACATCTAAAAAGTGTAACATTGCTTGTACTTATTGTATTGCTGTCTGCCACAGTGTCTTTTCTTGATGCTATGACTTAGACCTGAGCCCCACATTTTCAAATCTGACACATTGGATATTTAAGTAATTAAAAACATTTAACATTTGTTTTCTGGGTCTTTTGGACAATGACTATTGTGTGTCATGATGTGCAACATTTCTGAACTGTATGCTAGTTACCTCACAAAAAAAGTGTTGATGCTGTTGACACAGAGGGAATGTTCTCCTCAAAATCTTTCTAAATCAATTAGCCAACTTACTTGGCACAAGGAAAGCTGCATGCAGAAATAATATACAATTTTCTTCGTTTAAATATGCCGATGTGTTAATTCCTCCTGTTCATCACTCAGAGCGTCTGATCGGCCTGCCGGACTCAATGCTGAAGAATAAATCCTGCCCCCAGGTGGTACCGTCACTGGAGGGGCTGTTTATAGAAGACATTGCCGTGGGCTGTGAACATGTGCTCGCCCTGTCTTCCACTGGAGATGTTTACGCCTGGGGCTGCAACAGCGAGGGACAGGTAAACAACTTCCTCTAGAACAAAATGATACACTTTGACAATCTGAAGTTTGCTTTTATTTGACATCAGAAACACTATTGTTGTCATATGTGTTCCAGCTTGGCCTTGGACACTCCAACCCAGTGAAGGAGCCCACGCTCATAACAGCCCTCCAGGGGAAAAACATCAGACAGATTTCTGCAGGCCGCTGCCACAGTTCAGCTTGGACCACCCCCTCTACCTCGATGAAAAACTCAGGTATACACACACACACACACACACACACACACACACACACACACACACACACACACACACACACACACACACACACACACACACACACACACAGACACACAGACACACACACAGCGACCTACGGTACATGTACACACGCAAATACTCTTTGTACCTCTGATCCATACAAGAGTGTACACTTGGGACTCCCATTTCTCATCTTTATCTCCAGGTGGCTGTGGAAGTTTCCAGCTAGGCCTTCCCCAGTCTGTTCCTCCCCAGTACAACACTCTGAAAGACTGCAGCCCCGATGTCCTCAGCATGCGTCTCAGGGTACTCTACCACTTTTCTGATCTCATGTACAAGTCCTGGAGGCTGCTCAACCTGGATGCCAAGAATCCGGTAAACTTTGATCCCATTTTCTTCCCTTTTTGATATGTTAAGAGAACGAAATGTTAGGAAAACAACATTTGAATTCCTGCTAATAATAATGCACCTGTCGCTTGTTAGTTCTCTCTGTGCCTCACTGTAATTTTTTCATCGTGATGCCTCATTTACTTCGTCCTATTTTATTTCCTGTCCTGCACTCTATCCAGGTGTCCACATCACGCTATAGTTCAGGGACGACAGCCATCCTCCGGGGTGATCTCAGAGGTCTTCTATCACCCAAGGTCAACACTCTGCCTCTAGTACGCTCCATTGGCAGAACAATGACCCAGGGCAAAACATATGGGCCACAGATCACTGTAAAACGAATTTCCACAAGGTAAGGATGACCAT
The DNA here is from genome assembly GCF_010015445.1 of Perca fluviatilis. Classification (NCBI taxonomy): domain Eukaryota; kingdom Metazoa; phylum Chordata; class Actinopteri; order Perciformes; family Percidae; genus Perca; species Perca fluviatilis. The sequence goes on along the minus strand of NC_053128.1, from coordinate 22,767,046 downwards.
GATATACAGTCAATTGGCATAATCTGTATTTCTTCAGGGGTCAGCTGGTGGAAAAACAGGCCAAAAGAACCAGCCAGCAGGGCTTATTTCCATTTTAGGACTTGTGTCTGGCATCTTGGTTGTTTTATACAGTATCTGATAGTATTTGTTCATCAAAACTTTGATTGATGTCCCCTCCCTTACACTCCCACAGAGGGCGTTCGAGCAAGCCCATCTTTGTGCAGATCGCAAAGCAAGTGGTGTCCCTGAATCCTCTGGAGCTGCGGCTTCCATCCCGAGCCTGGAAGGTCAAGCTTGTCGGAGAGGGAGCTGACGATGCCGGAGGAGTGTTTGATGACACCATCACTGAGATGTGCCAGGTAGGATGGAAACCACATAAAGAAGCTCTACAGAGATAGCTAAAAATGCAGCCTGGACTATTCTCTTTATTTTTAAATTGACAAACTACAATGTGTTTTTACCAGGAGCTGCAGTCTGGTGTGGTGGATCTTCTGATTCATACTCCCAACAGCTTTGCAGATGTGGGCAGTAACACTGACAGGTGCGCATGTTGTAGTTATCTTTTGATATTCACCGACAGAAACAGTACCCCTACCTAAAGCATAACAAAACATCTAAAATTGTGCCCTCACAGGTTCCTGTTGAACCCAGCAGCACTCTCAGAAGATCACATAGTCCAGTTTCGCTTCCTGGGCATCCTCATGGCTGTGGCTATCCGCACTAAGAAACCTCTGGACTTACACCTGGCTCCTTGGGTGTGGAAACAGCTGTGCTCGATGCCATTGGGAGGGCCTGACTTAGAGGAGGTGGACCTGCTCACCTACCGCACCCTCCAAGGCATCCTTCACCTGGATAACAGTGGAATCACAGAGGATAACTTCCATGTGGTGATATGCTATGCTAATCTTGTTATTGCAGAGTTTACCTACTTCCTTTTCATTCTCTGTTTTCCAACCTCTCACTTCCTTTTTCTATGCTATGCACTGTGACATCTCTCCAATTAGTGCATATATAGGTCCTGGGCATGTGTGTGTATTTCAGTCCTGTGTGTAATGTGTGTAACAACAGAGTGTAAAATGTAATTTCCCCTTCGAGGATTGATAAAGTATGTCTTTTTCTAACCTTTTTTTCACTCCTGTCATACTGTATCTCCCTCTGAAGATGATTCCACTAGACTCGTTTATGGCCCACAGTGCAGATGGAAGGCTGGTACCTATAGTTCCTGGAGGTCAAAACATCTCCCTGACTTTTGCCAACCGGACTGAATATGTGGAGAGAGCTCTGGACTACAGGCTGCATGAAATAGATTCACAGGTTTGAAGGGTTGAACTGTTGGAGAATGATTTTGGTGTATTTCGCAGACCTGTTTGGATGTAACCTGTAAACATGCAAACTGCTACAGTGCATTTCTTTAGGATACACAAAAAAATACACTTTAAATAAATTTTTTTCAACTAAATTTACCAAACAGACCTGACCCACATAGACAATATTTGTATACAATAAAAACACTGGCGTCGATTTCTCTCGACTGTATCTGAAACTTATCCATTTTAAACACCCAGTCTGCCTTACAGGTTCCATTAGTGCTCACTAGACAGTACAGACAACACTGTTTGTTGTGCTGTTGTTGTTCCCTTTATCTTGTCTTCAGAAGTATCAAAGCTGACGTTCTGTTGTGTCCAGGTGGCAGCAGTCAGAGAGGGCATGTCCACCATCATCCCTGTGCCCCTCCTCTCCCTGCTGACAGCACAGCAGCTGGAGCAGCTGGTCTGTGGCCTGCCAGAGGTCTCTGTTGAGATGCTGAAGAAGCTGGTGCGTTACCGTGACATCACCGAGAGCCACCAGCTTATTGGTTGGTTTTGGCAGAGCTTGGAGGAGTTCACCAATGAGGAGCGAGTGCTGTTCCTACGTTTTGTGTCTGGCCGGTCCAGGTTGCCTTCCAACCCAGCTGATATCACGCAGAAGTTCCAAATCATAAAGGTTGATAGGGTGAGGTCATCACTAATGAATTACCAAGCCTTTTCACAAAGACAAACATATTAACAGTACAAACAATAAACTTTTTTTTCCCCCTTATCATTTCCTTCAGCCTGTCAATGGTCTTCCTACTGCACAGACCTGCTTCTTCCTGTTTCGCCTGCCCCCGTACACGAGCCAGGCCATCCTCGCAGAGCGTCTGCGTTACTCCATCCACAACTGCCCCTCCATCGACATGGACAACTACATGCTGACCCACAACACCGACCCAGCAGACAGCTCCGACACCGAGGACTGAAGCGGCCAGCTGTGGTCAACCTGGTGATGAATGTATCTTCTCCCATGCCATGCACATTATGCACTGAACACAGATTTGTATTCGCCAAACCTGTAAGGTAGTGTACTGTTTATATGTTGGTTGATTTAAAGATATGTGTAGTTTTGGTTTTCCAAATGTGCAAGGTGTTGTAATTATTGCAGTGCTTACTCTGAATCCAAACTACAGGGATACAGAATAAGATTTTTAAAAAATATAGGTAAATAAGTCACAATAAAGGAGTTAATGTGCCTGTTTGTTTGAAAATATGTAATAATTTAATGACCTGTCCCACACAGGCACTATTATTGTAAAATAAAAGAGTGTTTAAATAAGGATTTTGGATATTGTATAATCTCTGCATCCATTTTTTTCTGAAAATATATACCACAAGTACATACATTCAGATTATGAATTAAGTGAATATCCTATTAAGTAAGTGAATACAAAAGCTTGCTTGTCTTTTGTTGCAGTGGATGGAATTTCAATACAGGACCCAACTGCATATTGTGCATAGACCATCTATGCTATATACTATAGAGCTTAGACCAGCTAAAAAAAAAACGTGAAACGGAAGTGTTAATAAGTAGGCTATGAATACAGCCCCACCTTCTGGCAGCAGAAAGAAGTGGGTTTTTTGTGGGACAAAGTAATTACAAATAATAATTCTGCATTAATGCATGACATAAAACATCCTCGATTGCTACTGTTATTCATCATTATTCTACAATTTCAAGAATATAGTAGTTTTAAAATGATGGCCGAGGCCGTGTGGCTAGCAATGTCACGTGCCCAAAGTGTGGGAAAACAACAATAGCCTATTCGTGCCGATTCGTGCTCAGCCTTCGGCAATGAAAGCGGATGGCACAAATTCTTTGCAATGCTGTGAGGCTCTTAACCCTTGTGTGGTCCTTCGGGTCCCAGTGACCCGAAGGACAACACAAGGATTATGTACTTCCCTTTACTTTGTTGAGAATTGCTCTCTAAACCCTGTTTCTTGTAAAGTAAGTAAGTAAAGTTTATTTCTAGAACACATTTAAACACAGTTTAAGCTGACCAAAATGCTGTACAAACAAGAACTAAGTTGCTGTATTAACCCTTGTTTAGAGAGCAATTCTCAACAAAGTAAATGGAAATATAATGTGTTGTCCCTTCGGTCACTGGGCAAAAAAAAAAAAAAAAAACTAACACAGGTTAACTCTTTTGCCGATTGCCTTTTGTCACGCTGCCATCTGATTGGCTGTTTGCCAAGTAGGCCTACTTGCTCGTGGTTGTCAGAAGTTATGTTAGTAGAGAAGATAGTGGTCACCAGGGGCGGTGTGTGGATTGTCTTCTACAGAATTCAATGTGAAAGTCTGCCTTTTGAAGAAAGTAGTTAAGATTAACCATCTATGTGCCCACCAGTCGCGGGATACTGTTATAAACCAAACCTCTGGTTAAAAAAAAGGAGGTTAAATGGCTAACAGCTAACGTTAGCTTCCCGTGTGTGTTCGCCGGAGGTTGCGTGGGTTCCATAATAACGCGGTTGGACCTGCCTGGTCAAGAACAGACTAGCTAAGGATCTTTCTGAGAGGATTACGAAACATGAAAGCAGCAGGAAACTCGTTTAAATTGGGGTTGCTCGGCGGAGCTAACATGGCTACACAAACTGACAGCACACACAAATGGGGACAATGATAACAGGTATGTGCCAAGTCGACTTATTACCTGTAAACTGTGTGTGACGTGTAAATATCGCATCACTTAAAAGTGTGTAATTTTCTTGTTTTGCATCTGTCCAAACAGTAGTTGTTGCCCCACCTAAACTCGCGATAGATCTTTGAATCTGCCCACCACATCAGTGTCTGATATCATGCAAATATGTTCCTGAGCTATATTTGACCTACTATAGTTGGTCAAATATAGCTCCTTCATTTTACGTTGAAATAAAACCATATGTCCATCAGATGTCAATACAAAGTGCGCAAACAAATTAAGTAACTATCAGATCCCTGAAGTGTGGGCCTAGCAGTATAGTTGGCACTTTACAAGGAAACTGACTAAAGCTGTGAAAAAATGGTCAGTGTTTTATCAATTAACGTTATCAGTTGGGACTCTCCTCAGAGTCAATGCAGGGGGGCCTCCAAGTAATTGTTAATTTTTGAAAGACTTTTCGAAAATTAAAAAAAGTCTTAACATGAATCCAACATATTATTAGCAAATATAAATCACCACTGCTTACTGGCCTATAGGTAAGGTTGTCACTAAGATGACAGATACAGCTAATCCTAAACATTCACTGTGTATGTTTAACATTAAAACATGATTTATAAAATAATGCCAACAATTATTATTATTATTATTATTAGTATTATTATTATTATTAGGCTTTTTTACTGTAATAGCTTAGTATTCTATGCAAAAAAAGGTAGGCCTATGTATAAAGGCTTTAGGCCACCCTACACAATATTTTTAGTTTAATATGCAACTTCATTTTAGACAATACACTGTATGTAGTAGGGGGTCCCTGCTCAATCTCTCTTTCAGTTAAGGGGTCCTTGGCTTAAAAAACGTTGAAGACCCCTGGGTTAAAGGATTGCATCATTCAAGGTAAAACCTTTGTGACGGTCTGAGTGAGGTTGAAATAGATCCTCATGAGATCAAGGCAGCCGCAGGATTTGAGACGCAGGCAGCGCAGTTGCTCTTCACCGGCTGCAAGACCCAGGCGGCCCCAGGGTATGCTGGGAAACGCCTGCCTCTCGGCTGATCTAACAGCTGATTGGTTCAGAATCGACTCAACTGACGTTTTATATAAACTTTTTATTCTTTTTGAATTGGAGGGATTTTAATTGCTATTTGTCTGATTTAAAGGCTTATTCTGTACAAACGACGGGTGGCTGATAGTTACATTTAGAAGTCAGAGAGACTAAATCCCTTCAGATTACGGATCATCTACAGTGTAAAACTTAAAGCAACACCAAAGATTCTTTTGTACCTTTTTAAAATAATGTTTCCAAAATCATTTCAGCGGCACTTCTGCATTTGCTTTGCGGCCCTCTACCGGCTATAACCACACTATGCAAGTTTGCCAGATTGGGTAGCGGATCACAATGGTAATGCACAATTCTGCTTCCAACCTGTAGGGGGACCGAAGAGGAAAAGTGCTTTGGTGTTGCTTTAATTAAAATAAAAAAACGATTGCATGTAAAGCATTTTGACAGCTAATAAAAACAACTGGAGACTGTGTACAAGCTGATGGGTCTGATAACATTTCATTAAATCGGACCTAAAAGGATGTGAGTGTTTCTGTGACTTTCTGTTCAGCCTGAAGGCTGCTGGAATCAGCTGGAAACTGTCCGATTTGACAGCGGATTTTTGTCACCGCCCTGGGCTGCTGCTGCCTGCTCTTGTCCACTTTACAGCCAAGGCGCAGTTTATCTCGAACGGGCCTATTATAATGCCCAAAATTAGTAATCTGAAGCGTCAGATGATTATGTGATCCCGCGATTCTCGCGTGGTCTCGTCAGCTGCCATCTCTCGCGAGATCTCCCAGCTGCCATGCAAGGTGAATTAGGGCACCTCAGGATAAAGATGATGCAGTCACTAATTTGTGAGCGAAAATAATCGGAAAAGGTATTGCTGTGTGGGTTTATGTGCCTAACATGACTTAAAAGTACCACACAAAAACGCATTGGAAAAACATTTCTCGAAGAAAATGCTCTTTTGTTCAGGAAATGCTAGGGAATGTTACATGTTGCATTATGTACTAAAACATTGTCTTGACAACAAGAGTCTACTATGCTTTGAGCTAAATGCTAATGCCAGCATGCTAACATACGCACGATGATGATGCTAAGATGTTTAAGTGTGGCAGCAACATTTTTCACATTTTAGTTTAGTTAAAATAGTAGAATGTATTGGCTGGGAGCTATGTATATCTGTACACAATTTGGTACCAATCCATCAAGTAGATGTTATCACTCAATAAGTGAAAACTTTGACCTGCTGGTGGAGCTAGTATGTTTCACCTCTCTGAGGAAAATCTGTTAGTGTGTGTAGTGTAGAAATTAGTGTGTTTATATAGAAAACCAGTATTCAGATTAAAGAAGCTGGTTGAGGAAACGGGTTTTCATGGCCTTCTTTGTTACATTTCTATTTACACACAGCAACTTCCCTTATTACAAAATAGATCTTAATTCAATTCCCCTGAGTCTAATGTTGTCCTGAGTCCGTGCAGCTGGTGCGTCTGCAATTTGTCTGTGCTAGTGAGAGGTACGTCTGCTTTGACCTTATTACCCATCTGTTTCCCTTTGTGCTGTCTGGCCACTAATGCAGAATTCAACCTGCAGTCAGCAGCCCTGTAGCTGAGAGAGGGAGGCTTCATCATGAGAGCCCTCGGTATAAATATAACTTCCATCTATCAACTTAAAAAGTATACACAATTTAGAAAGTCCAAGGCAGAAAAAATATCAGGGATTTCTTTTCAAACATTTTGTACAACTGAACTAAACTAGTCTTCTAGTTATTGCTACTTTGCTGCAGGTGTAAATTCAGTTACAATATAATAAATCTTACTGCAAATGTGTGCAGACACCAGACTGTAAAAATAATGGTCGAAGCTTCCGGCACTGAAAAGTGAAGCCAATTCGGAAGTGCCTTAAACCTGCCTTCTATCTAATTTCTAGCAATCGCCACTGGTTGCATTAGAAAATAGAAGTCTGTTTCTATAGAAGTCTATGGGAAAATGACCCTACTTCTCACTTGCTTTATTACCTCAGTAAACATTTTCATAATGAGTTTATGGTCTCAATCGCAAAGTCTTCTTCACTACAGCACAATGTTCATTTTGAAAATAATGGTTCCATTTATTTTAAAATGGACTATAAAGCAGGACATGCTTTAGGGTGCAGCCACACACCGACCTGTCAATCCCGATCCAGGCTTAGAAAAGTTTGAGTTTGATGATTTTCTGTTCTGCCATACATGCAGATGAATGGCGACAGTACCCAGAGGTCCAAGTTTACCCGCCGGTAAAACTCCGCTGGATGACTCTCTTCAGAAGGGTTGAAAATCTGCAACTTTCCCTATTTAGTGTTTAGTGCAGCGCCGTTGCAACCATAAACAACACTGGCTTGGCCACGTTATTCCTCCCCAGCTCCACCCTCTCGTCAAAAATTGCCACATCGGTTGCAAAAAAAACAAGATGGCGATGCCCGGACCCCCAAACTCAAAGCTTCAAAACTGCTGTCAATGATGCTAAGTCTACTGTTTTTACAGTCTATGGTAGACACATGAGTCATTTAGGGAGACTGGAGACACACAGGGAGGACATTACCACACACTAAGTTGTATATATATTATATTCACACAAATCCAACCACAAAAAAAACCCTCCTGGCTGGAATTACATGTTTGAAAAAATATTATTTTGACTGGTTTAGACCTCTTTGGGGATTTTGTGGACCTGAAAGGAACTTTAAATTCTCTGCTTTCACTGTTACTTCTTTTTCTAGCCTAGAGCATAAAGTAAAAATACAAAATTTCGTTTGAATTGCAGGAATAAACTGCAGCCTACTTTGAAAATGAACAAAATGAAATCCTCTCTGCATCTGAATTAGCATATTCTTTGTTAGTGGTATCCAATCATTGTACAGAACTTTTTTCCCATTCAGATTCAATGTGCAAAATTACTGGCATACTGTAGATTGGAAACCTCTAATCTCTGCAGCACTCCATTAATCATATAAGTTAATGCCTTAAAATGCCTATTTTAATATACATAGATATATTATTACCGCAGCTGGAAAACCTTTACTCTATAGTTATTAGGAGTGGCAGATCAATACTGTCGACATACTGTAAGACTGGCTTTAGTTTTCATTATCAAAGTGGTAACAGACCTGGTCATGAATATGTAATACTTCCTATTACCACAGGAGGCCAGTCTGGTTGTTGCACTTAGATTTACGCTGCACAAAGCAAGAGAGCATTAAGAAGAAGCAGAGATCGTCAGCGCACGCACGCACACACACACAGGTCTAGTATAACTGATGATGCGTATCACTATCAGCTAATCTGTCACCTTGTTTATCCCAATCAGCTAATTTGATGTGTTCAAATGGATGACAAACAGTATGTGGTCAAATTACTCAAATAGTACACCTTTTAAAACACGAGAGCATTGACTCAGTGACACATGCATGTCTTTGGATTGAGATGTTCTATTTAGTTATGTATAGGTACTGAGCATGTGTGTGTGTAATTCAGGCCTGCGTGTAAAACATTGTAATTTCCCCTTGCAGGATTAATAAAGTATACATTATTATTATGACCAAATATGTGCAGCTGGCCTTAATTTGCATCATAAATTTTTTTTTTTTAATGCAGGAACTGCTTGCGTGTTACCACTCTAACTAGGCCACCAAGGTTTGTTTCAACCCAGGTGCAATTTACAAAAAAATGTGTTTGCTCAGTTCAAAGACACGCGTGTATCTCCTCATTTATCCATCTTTTTTCATACATTAAAAAAATCACAGAAATTTTTGGAGGACGAAAAATGACAGAAGGAAAAATAAATAAATAAATAAAAGTATAAATAAATAAATAAATGCAGAAATACAGTGAAAATAAATAAATTTTGGTAACAAATGGCTATTTCTGTATTTTTACATGTATTTATTTATTTATGCATTTCTATATGTATTTATACATTTATTTATATATTTATTTATACATTTATTTATTTATGTATTTCCACATTTCTACATTTATTTATTTATTTATGTATTTCCACATTTCTACATTTATTTATTTCTGTATTTCCACATTTCCACATTTATTTTTCCCTGCGCCTGTATGCTAATTGAGTGGGGGGTGCCAACATCAGTCTGAAGAAGGATTGGTTAGAGCGATGTGATCGAATCTACTACTACTGCCTTGATTTCACTGGTACAAGGAAGCCTACTCTGCTGCTTATGTGCAGGTTGAACACCCCTATACAGCATAGTGTATATTAATGATAAACAACTAGATTTTCAAAACTGGAGGAATATATAACCGCCATAAACAATATTTTGAGATAAAATTGTGATAAAATAACTTCCGCATCTATCTATCACTGACCGTAAGTGACGTAACGCGAGGGAGTCTGGTCAAGTTCATGCTCAAATTACAATGGACGTGGATGAAGAAACCGAGCTCTCCAACGTTGGCGAGCATGCCTATGATGGCCCACAGGCCTAATTATGAGCCTCCTAGAAGAGATAGAGGTCAGGGGGAGATTAGGGGGAGGAACAATGGGCAGAAGAGAGAAGTAGAGTTGCGAACCAGTGGCGAATAGGGCAAGTGACTTGGTGAGTTACTGTGTAGTACGGTGGCTAATGCTGGTTCATCTAGGCTAGTACAGCGGTGTTATACAATAAATCTGCTTTAGCAAACATACTTTCGACCTTGTTTTAGATTAAACATGCATGTAGATTGTCTTAATTTAAGCCAGCAACGTTTTGTCTTGTGATATTCTACAACCTAAGATTTTAACGCTGAGACAGGGACTGTGGAGTCCATCCATCCAAGCCATGGATGTATTAAGAGAAGCAGGTTAGCACTAGCACATAGTCGTTTTGTTGGCTAGGTGCTTCTGCGGACATTGTGAGGCTATGGCGTCGGCGGTGGACAGCATGTGTTGTCGAGGGGTAGATGCCTACTGGGCACTAGTTGAGGGTTTAGTCCCGGCCACGGACATTACCTTCCTGACGCTCCATCCCGGCTTTGATGCCTGCTGCCTCAACCCGTTCTCGCTGCAGGTCGCATACCTCAACTTCAGGCAGGAGTATGGCCCTCTCCAAGCCAACAGACCAGAGTATGTTTAGATGAGAGTAATTTATAACACTATTATATTATTATACACTTCTATTATAGTCGTCAGTTTTCTACACAAATAACAAACTTATCAAAATAATTAATGTACATACTGTAACTACTTATATATAGCCATATTCTACTGCACTTCATACTATTCCTCCTGCACATACAGTACACTTATTCTTACGTTACCATTTCTGCACTACAATGGTACTGTTACCACACTGCACATATCTGTCTATATGGTTCATACTGAATATCCATATTTATCCCGTTTTTCTTATAATATATTCTGTTAATACCCTGCATATATCTATATTCTTACTATGTTACTCCTACTACATTGCACATATCTGTACATGTTGTTCATTACTTGCACTTAGTTATACATATTTGATTTTTTTTCACTTCTGGTTGGACGCAAACTGCATTTTGTTGTCTTTGTACTTGTACTCTGCACAATGACAATAAAGTATAATCTAATCTAATGTATATTATTGATGCTGAGGGATTAGCAGATTTTTAAACTCTGATGTGCATACATACCTTTATGGAATAGAATAACTGAAAATGTTACATCAAATAAGTCTATCAATCTTGATCATATTGACTGTTAAAAGGATTATCAATATCAACATTGCACCCCTATCATTCTCTAGGCAATTCCGATACCCAGCCTACAGGCAGGTGGTCCGACAGACATATGGGTTTCTGGGCAGGGAGATCAGGAAGGCAATACCAGCTTGTGTTGTGGCCGCAATCAGGAGGCAGTTTCCAGAGGAAGGGAGGCAATCAATAAATATATTTTGTTTTCACAAAATGAACACAATCACAAAGTGTCTTGTTGTATAAAATGTATTCATAATTTCAGTGATAGTAACTAGGAGTGTTGGGCAAGTTACTTCCAAAATGCAGTTCATTATAGATTACTAGTCAGTCATTTCAGAGTAATTAGTTATAATACAATATTACTGTCTCTGAATTGTAATGCTTTACACTACTTTTGCATTACTTTTAGAAGTTTGACTTGGCAGGTAGCTTGTGAATTTCACCACCAGATCAATAAAGTCTCATCTTTAATACATCATAACAAGAGTTAGCTCAAGACACTCAAGTCACAAATAGAGTAGGTCTAGACCACACTATAATTTACAGGGACCCAACAATTCTAGTAATTCCCCCAAGAGCAAGCATTCAGTGTGACAGTGGCATGAAAACCTCCCTCTCAGGAAGAAACCTGGGACAGACCCAGGCTCTTGGTAGGCGGTGTCTGACGGTGTCGGTTGGGGGTGTGATGAACAGTGGCAATAATAGTCACAATAAAGATAATTGAACTACGACTATAAATAGTAGTTGCAGTAGTTCATGGCGTAGCAGGGCGTTACAGGACGTAGCAGGGAACTGCACGGTGTATGCCATGATTTAGGGGCCACCCTAGTCCAAGGAAAACTGCTAGGCAAAAAAAAGAGAGTGGTCACAACACATGCACAACCTAATACAGTCCAGTATGAAATGTCTTCTTCCTACCATTAGAAGTAATTTGTAAATGTTTATGTGTCATATACAGCTAATGATAGATACAAGTTACACTACCTGATGAGCATTGCAGACATCTGATGTTGCACTGTGACCCACGACGAAGCACTAATGGTCCAGGATCCTGTAGAGAGAAGCCCTCTGTCTCTTCAAAATCTACAGTGCTAGATGCATCTATCCCTTCATTACTGGCTGCACTATCTGCCAAAATCTGAAAAACACGGAGGTTCAAAATCACTCACAAAAATAGGATACAATCTTAGTTACCAACTGGATCAGTAATAATAATAAAAAAAAAAGAGAAATAAAACCAAAGCAGCTCTGACGTGTCAAAACCTCTAGTGGCAAAATCTAGGAGATTTCAGCATATTGATTAATATATCAATTTGGACTTTCTAAATTACCAGAGAGTAGCCTACTGGGATACAAAATCGTGCTGGAGAACGGTCTGAATTGAAATGCAGGGGAAACTGGAGTTTTGGGCTAGCTAGCTGCCTGCCAACAGCTCATAGCTAGCTTAATAAAATGCGGGGAAAACCAAATGTCAATGGGGAAAACGGGGGTGTTTGGGCTAGCTAGCTGCCAACAGCTCATAGCTAGCTTAATGCAAACTGTATTGATGTCAAGGCAAACAATTACGAAAACCTGTTCTAAAGCTCATTCTCTCCCTCTCTCTGTATACTGAAGCCCTGATGCTAGGATTTTGCAATTAATCCAGATGAGGGAATGATTTCAGACGCAATTTTAGCTACTCCGGTCATCAAATCATCAGCTACCAAACGTTTGCTAATGCAATAGCCAAGTTAACATGTATGTTACTAGTTAGATGGTGGATTGCCCAATACATACACGCTCAAATCACTTCTTTCACTTCAAATTATTAGACTAAAACATTACGAAATCAGCCAAATTAAGAGTTAAAAGAATTAAAAGTAAGACTTACTCTGCTAAGAGCTCTTTTTCGGTGCAGGAATGTCTGCAAGTGCTAGCACTTGGTCCTCCAGTCCTGCCCGCGCCAGATTCAGGTGAAAGCTTTGATGGTGGTGGACTTGATTCCATCGAGTGCACCGAGGGAACAGCATCGGCAATCTGCCTCACATCCACTCCAAAATCCCATCCGAGACTCCAACAAATCTCCAGGTCTATAACTCTCCGGAGTGAAATGAGCACCACAAACGACCGAGTGTGTGGTGACAGACGTGGCAGTGAAGTCTGCTCACTTCACTTGCACAAAACGCACCCACAAACGAAAAACCTTTCCTACATCTGAAGTTTCCTACAAGGAAAATGATGTACACGATTTCCTGACAGACTGGACTTTGTGCAACCAGCACAAACACAATAAATTAGTATTAATTCAGTTATGAATTCAACCTGCACATTGCTCTTTAAGCACCGCCCGACTCATTACCATAGATTGTATTACACCGTATTACCAAAGCCGGTCTACGGAAAGCCATTCCACTCCCTATTCAACCCCATTGTACCGGATTTTGGTTGCAGTTCCACCAGAGTTCCACTGGGGGTGATCGCGGTCCAGTGCAAAATGAATGGGACTCTATGGAGCTAGATGGCTAAATGTGTCTATTTCGCCTGATTGTCGTTGAGAAACCTCAGATTTGATTGTAGTTTTTGCAAGTTCAACATGGGTTATAGGTCGAAAGTTGAATGAACGAGTCCTTATGTCCTTTTGATTTCTTACAGGGTGAGTCGTTGTAGCCCATAACACGCTAGCATTCTGCTAATGAATGCTGTTTGGTCAGTGAAGGAGTGATTACGATCGGAGATCCCCGCATCGAAGCAGAGCCTGAATATCAAAAGTGAATATTTCGGTGTGGTCTTTAAAACATCAGCAAACCTCTTTCTAGCACATGTATTAACAGGGAGAGCCTAACCTGTTAGCTGTGTTGTCATGCCTCATGAGAACAAAGGAGCGACTCAGAGCTTGCCGTAAAGCAGTATCTCTGGCCGTATATGTGTATACGCGTCATTGACATTTTAAAAGGCTTTTAGAACAAAAAGTGACTTTAAAAAATCTAACGCACAGCAGTGTGTATTTTTTAGCCTCCCTTTTCGAATGCAACATTCAAATTACTAGACAAAAAATTATATCCTGAGAAAAGTGGGTTTTGAGGGGTATAGCTCCATAGAGCCCCATTCATTCTGCACTGGCCTGTGAGCGCCCCCTATATGGAACTCTGGTGGAACTGCAACCAGTTCAGAAGCCGGAAGTAACGAGGGAGTGGAACTTCTTGATATATTAGAAGTTCTTTGGTATTACACACTAGCTGCAGCAGGTAGCTTGCATCCAGAGATGGATAGATGGATCGTTTGCTTCTGTCTGGTTAGCGACACGGCACCCAGCTAACCAATCCTTCTTCAGACTGATGTTGGCACCCCTCACTCAATTAGCATACAGGTGCAGGGAAAAATAAATGTGGAAATACAGAAATAAATAAATGTATAAATAAATATATAAATATATAAATAAATACATAAATAAATACATATAGAAATGCATAAATAAATACATGTAAAAATACAGAAATAGCCATTTATGTTACCAAAATGTATTTATTTTCACTATATTTCTGCATTTATTTATTTCTACTTTTATTTATTTATTTTCCTTCTGTCAATTTTAGTCCTCCATAGAATAGAGAAGAGAAAAAAAAAAAAAAAAAAAAAAAAAAAAAAAAAAAAAAAAAAAAAAAAAAAAAAAATTCAAGTGTTGCATACCGTAGCTTCACCTACTTTGTATGTCTCTAATTATAAATCTCATCAGCGTCAGTGAGCCAATAAGCACGCAGCATGCTTCTACCAAGCTCTAATAATGCTGGTGATTGGCTGGGTGTCTAATGTTACACGTCCTAGGGGAAGGCAGGAAAAACTAAGTTACGCACAGAGACGGGGCTCGCGTAGGAGGAGCTGCAAAATAAATAAAAAGATTTGTGCCGGAATGTGTAATTTATTTTTGTTTTATAAAATTGGTATCGTTTAGGAACCGGTATCGAAGTCACAGTATTGGTATCGCTACCGCTATCGAAATTTTTTGAACAGTACCCAGCCCTACACATAGTAGAGTGGTATCAAGAGAAGATTATTTCCCCAAATGTTGAAATATTTCTTTAAATGGCATCAGCAAGGACTCTGCTAGAACTTCTCCTACACCAGCTCACCCAGGACCTTAAACAGTAAATGTCATTCATCCCTGGCATGTTCCAGGGCCCCGTACCAGCTGAATAATTTAAACTTCTTCAATACATGTAATTGTGGTTAAATCAGCTACTTCAATCTCACACAAAAGGCTTGGACAATGAATATTGTATATTTACAATACAGTGCACAAATCGAATCCAGCCCATTTGTAATATTTTTTTATTTCTTTAAATAACTGTACTCTATAGTCTATATTAAAAATGACTTGACCCATTAACCTAATGTTTTATAGTCTGTCTGCATTTAGGTGCTTGTAATAGGTCCAAACTCATTTCACTTTTTTTTTTTTTTGTGATCAAATGTTTTATTTATTTTGTATATTATAAAAAGAAATAAACAACTACAAACTACAAACAATACATTTAACTGTTTTTGCTATTAACAGTTTCCCCCCTTTCTCCTGTGTTTTAGTTGTATTATGAACAGATTCAGCATTAACACAGTAGAATATCACCATGTTCACAGTTACCCTCTTCTATTTCAAAGACCAAATTCTTCAAGTGTTCAAAAATAACCCTAGGCTTTAAAAACAGCTTGCTTCACTGCACATTTTATTATCTTTTTAGATGTCCAAATAAAATTACACAATCACCAAAGGAAGTGCAAAGTCATTCAGATAATATATTGCTATCTCTCTTTCTCCCCCCACACACTCAAGGAGCTTAGGGAGAGAGATGCAGCACTTTTAAATTTGAAGGCTATAAAGTCCTTTTTAACCGTAATAATGTGGACACAAAAGGGAATACAAATAGAAGATAAAGTGCTGGTACACTGAATGATTGACTGATGATGATGATTAAGTGCAGACTTAAAAGGTAACGGTGATTTTCTAAACTGAGCTCCACAGCTTGACTACACTGTAGTTTCAGTTTCATTTCAGCTGTGTTTTACAAAGCACTTGAGATTTTAATTTTTATTTGTAGGAAAATAGTTGTTATTCCTCTGGCAGAATGAAGCAGGTCTCTCCATTCTGAATTTTTAATTAGTCAAAGGAGGGTGTGACCTACATAATCTCACTCAGGCAACACAGGAATGTGACTGCAGTCACCTAATCCCCCTCCTCCCTTTCCCCTCCGAAATCAGATGAACTCACTTTATCTAGACAGCGAATGGCTGAGGGCTGCTGTAAAGACTTGGGCACTTGGGCGCGGGTCAGTGGATTGCTGAGGTAACACAGTGATGTGATGTGGGCCTTGGCTGCTAAGGGCTTGTTTGAGTATCCTGGCTGGCACCCTCTCTTCTCTTATTACAGGACAGGCAGTGTGTGACCCATGTACCTCGGAGACACTTAAGACTCTGGTATGGTTTCAGTCGGTGATGTGATATGGACGTGCTTGCCTGGCCTGCCAACTGATATTCAGGCTGTTGTGATATGTGCCAGCCAGACCACAGGAAGGAGTTGAGGACATGGTGAAAGGCTTTAAGTCTGATTTACGGTTTGCTAAATGTGAGTTCTTGGAAGCACCAGAATGTCCAGTATCTGAAAACAGCTAGCCTGGCTCTGTCCAAAATTTGGACGGAGACAAACAAGGTTGTTGTTTTTTTCCGCTTTTCCTGCTTTCACACAGATTTGACTGCTGTACCATTTGTAATTACTTGCCCAAAATAGTCAATATACCAACATGCAGATGTTAGCTAAAAGCTAGCTAGCAATGGCGTTTCTCTCCTTTTTCTCTCGTCACATTTTTGGCTCCAACGTACAAGTATTTGCGTCAGTTCGCACCCCAGGCAAATCTTTAAAACGTGCTTTGCATTTTTTCTGAACACACAATAACTAAAATGCATCCACACTGATTTGAGATAAATGATATGCTACGGAATGCTATTTTGATTTGTAACATAAACTTACAGACCAAATTTTGAGGTACTCAGGGTATAAATAAATATTGCTAAAATAAAGAAAATGTCACTAACAAAGCATAATGTGCACTACATCTACAACTAATGACAGCCTATAAACTACTGTAAGTCAACACATCCCCCAGACTCTCAAACCCAGTGTAACGTTAACTAAATAAAACTGTAACATTACATAATCAACAATAAACCTGTAACTGGTTTGCAGCCAACGTTAATAATTAACGTGGTGGCAGCCAGTGGGACGTTAATGATTACGTAATGTTAAATCCCCCAAAAAGTTTGCAAACAAACGCTAATTGACCGTCGGAGTTTACCTCTGTAGGTCGTAGCTGCAGCAGGAAGCAAATGTTAGATGGCCAGTGCTGAGCTAAACATGTAAACATTCAAACATTAACATAAAAAAAACAAAACATGAAGAGTTAGCAGTCCGTTACAAGACGTTTTCAGGTGCCTGAGAAAATCAGACGTGGTTGAGCCAGAATCCTTTATCTTAATAGCCTACCACATATTTAGCATTCAGCGATTCTTTTGTTTGGGCCTTGTTGTCTGAAGTTTTGAAAGCCAAAGCTTCTGATGAATGGCACAGCAGCTGCTGGTTCGACATGTTTGTTGTCCTCTCATGTGTGGCCGGCAGAGATGGGAAGTAACGAAGTACAAATACTTCGTCATTGTACTCAAGTAGATTTTTCAGATATTTTTACTTTACTTTACTATTTATTTTTGTGGCAACTTCTTACTTTTACTTCTTACATTTTAACACGAATATCGGTAGTTTCTACTCCTTACATTTTAGAAAATTGTCTCGTTACTTTAGTTTTGTACAAAAGGTCGTCTATCAGGATGGATTGTGAGTGCTTGTCGGAAAATAGCGCGGACACGCGCCTCACACCGCGAGCCACACGGAGATAAAAGTGAGAGAAAAGAAAAAGAGACCAGCTGTCCGGAGGATAATCAGTTGAGATCGTGTGTGTGCATCCTTGAGAACTGTAAGTCCAACCCGGTCTCATGTTGTCAGTTAATTTAAGCCTGTTGTTGTACTGGTCTATATTTATTGCAAACTTAAAGTAAGTTTGCTAGTGATTTTTGTTGTTTGTGTTCTTCAACTGTTAGCTAGGTTGCACGTTGCTTGATCTTATTAAAGCATCAAAAGAGAGAAGTTGTCTCTGTCCGTGTTTTAACAGACACACCTGGGGCGAAGTTGGAAACCAGAATCCGCTTTAAATACAGTCCTAATCTAGTCCTAACTAACAAGTTTCAAATAATTTCACTGGAGTTACCGTTATTATTTTTTCATCGTCATCAGTACCGAATTCAATCTAATTGGATGGGAATATACTGTACGTTGCACTTGACGCACCACTACAAGACGTCTCAACAGATTTGGCGGCATTCATTTGCGGCAAATCATTGTGGCTTGATGGTGGTAACATTAGCACTACTTAGTATGTTGATGACATGATTGAAAATGAAGAAAACCGAGATCCCAGAGATTCAGCAGACAGCAGCAAGACATTATCCTTGGCCTTATCTGAGAGAGATGTTTCGGCATCATGAATGACTCCTGGCCAATGTTCTGCATAACTCTTAAAGTATGGGGAAATTCTTTATTAATGTCTGTTTAGTAATTCATATTTAATCCTTTATTTTCTTTCCAGAAGACATATTTGAGCACACACATACATGTAGATTCCTTTAAATGTTAAGGGGAAGATTAAAAAAGAGAAACTGGATCTGTGAATTCTCACAGAATCACAACTAAATACATATCTTGCTACTCAGTCAGAATCTTATTAACCTGGAGTCCCAGTCTCTGTCACAATAATCATATATGTCATGTTTTAGGCCTTTTGGCAGACATCCATTTAAAATTTAGACAATGGCATATAAAGAGCCTTTTTTCCATGTCCACTGAAGTTTCTCAGCTTGCACTCTAGTAACATTTGTGGTCCAGGTAGCTTTGCATAAAAAAAATTTGTCATTCGCAAGGCTACTTTTACTTTTATACTTTAAGTAAATTTCCAAGCCTGTACTTTGTTACTTTTACTTGAGTAAAGAAGTTAAATCAGTACTTCTACTTTTACCACAGTATTTTTTAACACAAGTATCTGTACTTCTACTTGAGTACGAGAAGTGAGTACTTTTGCTATCTCTGGTGGCCGGTGGCCGCGCGCAACACATACATTACCTGTTACGCAGGGAGGGGAAGAACATTCAGTTCATCAGACGTTTCCATAAAAATAAAGATTGTCCATGAGTCCCGCATCTCAAGTCCGAGTCGAGTCTGAAGTCTTTTTAGGACGAGTCTCAAGTCAAGTCTGAAGTCAGTGTGTGTGCGAATTAAGTGTGACTCGAGTCCGAGTCTCTGCCTTTTGACAGAGCCAGACTAAATGTAGCTGTTTATTCCCCCTGCTTCCGGCCTTTATGCTAGGCTAAGCTAATCAGCTTCTGGCGGCAGGTCTGTTTTTTAATTAATATTTTCTCATAAAAATTTTAGTTCCTCTCACTCTCACTCTCACTCTCATTCTAACTCAACTCAACTGTTTGATGTTTAAAATGCAGCTGCGGGTGAAGATTTCTCTAGATCTTACTAAACACTGTTTAAATCAAATTTCCTTATTTAACATTTAACTTCATATGAGCTAATTTAGAAGTAAAGGGACTTTTTACAATGGTAACTAACTTACAGTAGAACGACTTATCTGACAAGAACAAAGACAAATGCTATGTTTTAAGTCACATCTCAAAACCAATTTGTAGATTTGTTTTTCCTGTAACTTATTGTTTTATTAATTCCTCATCTATCCACTACTATGTTGTTGTTTTTTTCTTGTGTAATTGGTTTATTAAATTATATGTTACGGGCGCCTGGATAGCTCAGTTGGTAGAGCAGGCGCCCATATGTAGATGTTTACTCCTCAACGCAGCGGGCCCGGGTTCGACTCCGACCTGCGGCCCTTTGCTGCACGTCATTCCCCCTCTCTCTCCTACGGTGGCCGGGAAGTGCAATGCAACATTACAAAGAATGAAACACTTTTACAAAGCTCGAGACAAATTTACATTTTGGAAAACAAATTTACATTTTGGAAAACAAATTTACATTTTGGAAAACAAATTTACATTTTGGAAAACAAATTTACATTTTGGAAAACAAAATAACATTTTAGAAAACAAATTTACATTTTGGAAAACAAAATAACATTTTAGAAAACAAATTTACATTTTGGAAAACAAAATAACATTTTCGAAAACAAATTTACATTTTGGAAAACAAGATAACATTTTAGAAAACAAATTAACATTTTCGAAAACAAATTTACATTTTAGAAAACAAATTAACAAGATGCAAAACACTTTTACCAGTCCCGAAACAAATTTACAAATGACAGATTCTTCACGGAAAGGGAATGTACCACATACCGGAAGTGATGAGGTGTTGTTGGTGAGCGCAGTCAATTTGTGTTGTTGTGAGTGAGTATATGGCGTGAATGAAGTTTATGGTGACTTTACGTGTGGTCGGTGTTTGGAGTTTTTATATGACGCGGACCTGACGGAAACATTGGAAAAACAGGGAACGTATCGACAGCCGCGGCCGGATCGCGAACTACAGCAGGGGCGAGCTGAGTCCGTCTGCAGCTGCAGGACCCTGGAGCTCACTGTCCATTCCTGGGAGCCAAAACCGACACCACGCAGCTGGAGACCCAGGCCGTATTGCTGCGGCCCCGCTGGAGGGAAGGGAAGCCCCGGAGAATCAGATCCAGGACTGAACGGAGGCGGACTGTCACAGCCTGCTGAAGTTTAAATCACAGGTTTCCTAAAGGGAGTCTGGCGGGACTCGGACTGTGGGCCAACGAAACACGACTTAAAGTCTCGTTAAATAAATAAATACATGCAGAAATAAATGAATCATTAGTGGGGGGTGAGCCTGGACATTTCAGTCTGTTTAAACTTCACTTTGAAGCAGAACCTCTTAGTTCAGAAGGGTGAAGTTTCCGTTTGTACTCATATCTGTGAACTGATTATAAAAATATTCTTTGTATTAACACATTAATTAGTCTCTTTGTCTTTTGTTTAAAAAACTAGGACATCGCATGAGATTTTGACGATTTATAGTGATTTTATTTCCGTTAGACCTTCCCTGCTAGCTGACGCGATGCATTAAGGGCCGCCCATAGACAAGTATAAGGGCAGTGCCTCCCTGTTCCAAGATGGCGGCTCTATTGACGCATTCGATCCATAACTGCCGTAGTCAAGGCGACATGTATACAAAACCTCATCACTTCCGGTATGTGGTACATTCCCTTTCCGTGAAGAATCTGTCATTTGTAAATTTGTTTCGGGACTGGTAAAAGTGTTTTGCATCTTGTTAATTTGTTTTCGAAAATGTAAATTTGTTTTCTAAAATGTTATTTTGTTTTCCAAAATGTAAATTTGTTTTCTAAAATGTTATTTTGTTTTCCAAAATGTAAATTTGTTTTCTAAAATGTTATTTTGTTTTCTAAAATGTTATTTTGTTTTCCAAAATGTAAATTTGTTTTCTAAAATGTTATTTTGTTTTCCAAAATGTAAATTTGTTTTCCAAAATGTTATTTTGTTTTCCAAAATGTAAATTTGTTTTCCAAAATGTAAATTTGTTTTCCAAAATGTAAAAGTGTTTCATTCTTTGTAATGTTGCATTGCACTTCCCGGCCACCGTACTCTCCCCTTCATGTCTTCTGCTGTCCTATTGAAATAAAGGCTGAAAAATGCCCAAAAAAAATAACCTTAAAAAAACCCAAAACTATATGTTACTTTACATGTTTTCAAATTGTAGGGGAATTGGTTGTAGCCTCTTTTCAGAAAACCCCTGCATAAATAGCCCAAAAATATTTTACTGTTTTATTATTTCAGTATGACTGAGCAGATGTTGCTGTCATGATAGAAACCTTTCACCAAGTTGCTCTTTAGTTCCCCTTGAATGGCCTGTGGAGGGAGAAGCTGAGGTGTGTCATGGGACTTGAGGAGGATTTAAGTGGCACTAGGTGGGAACCTGGTGAGACTGCTCTGATTAATAATGCAACAGTGTCTGAAGGGACAACACAATCTTTCTGGAATGAATCAAAAGAAGACTAAATCTTTCAAGTGCATCTGTTGAATTTAGGCTTTAAGTATTTAGCTATATTTTTTAAAGTTTTGGTTTAGCGAGGCTCTAGGGATGCCAGCAGTGCTTAATTTCTAAAGTGGGAGGTCCCGGAGCGCAGAGCGGGGGTGGATCCGGCGACTCAAAACAGGGATTGGAGGTAACGGAACAAAAAAAAAAAGATGACACTGCCTTTCGTAGCTTCTCTGACTAAAAAAGCCTTAACAACGCTGTGTGTACATCAGGGCAATGTTTATTTTAATTTCAGAACATGCACTGCATGGGTACGAAATGTAATGTCTCCACATTCTTGATCGGTGGAAATGATTTTTGCTTGTTTGGGATCCGACTGGCCAGCGTATTTGGAAAAAGTTAAGCAAACTTTGTTGTCTTTTTGACATTTTTCCCCTGAGTGAAACAAGGCTAACAGCAATCTCAACCAGCACAAACGCATATGTCATTTGAAGTGCCATATGCACTCTCCCCTAGTGTTAATTTTGTCACCTATTTTTAATTTAGTCTTAGTCTTGTGCCAAAAAATTTTGTTAGTCAAGTTTTAGTCGACTAAAAGTCTCGTAATTTTAGTCTAGTTTTAGTCAAAAGAGAACTCAAGGTATCTTAGTCAAGTTTTAGTCAAAACATTTGTCTTTTTTTAAATAAATTATTTCTGATAACCATTTCAGTCAAATAGTTATAAAAATAAATAAATGCTATAAAGTTATATAAATATTGAGCCTCTTCCTTATTTCACCAGTAAACGACAAAAACAACCACTGCATGGGGAAAGGATATTTTACAATAAAATAAATGCAGCACGAAACTGGCGAGGCGTATTTCAAGTGAACGCAACATTGCACGTTGTTTTTCAGACAACGGTAGCTGCAGACTGTCGTACGTCTCGTGTTGGAAATAGAGACAAACCTTTACACCGTTTAGCTGTCAGCATTTTAACTGTGTTAAATCCAACTGCTAGCTAACGGTAGGCTAACGTTACCTGCTGCCAAGTGTAGTGTTAACTAGCGCCCCGTGCAGCGATGTTTCGGTTGACTCTAACATCCGTTTAGGAGCATCGGAGAGAAGCGCAGGCTATTCGGTCCGGTAGATAACGGTCGTTGGGGCACCTGTCGGTGCCGTAGCACCGGGTCTCAGTAACAGCTGAATATTCTATCTCATGATGAAAAAGTAGAGACGATTGTAGACGAAAATGAAGAGAGATTTTATCTTAGTTTTTATTTTATGCAAAACATTTTAGTCTCGTCTTTTTTCTTCAACAATAATGCATGTTAATTTAGTCTTAGTCAGCGTTTTTGGACATTGGCGCAGTCTCGTCATCGTCTCGTCTTAGTCGTGGAAAAAAATGTCGTTGACGAACATATTTAGTCGCGTCTCGTCTGACGAAATTAACACTACTCTCCCCCCTCTGTCTTACCCTGAAAATTCACCTCAAAACGCATCGAAAATGCAAACACAAGATTTTTGTGGAACTTAAATGGGGAATAAAGTCTCATAAGACAGATAACAACATTGAACACTACACAAACAGTCATTTATTTTTTTCATTTAGGCGATTCATTTTTCATAGCGACACAGGAGGTGCTGGATCCAATATATATATATATATATATATAAAAAAGGTTCCGGATCCAACGTCGGAGGTGTCGGAACATGTTCCGGCTCAAATTAAACCCTGGATGCCAGTGTTTGTGTGTCGGTCGGTCCATCACTTTGGTCCTGACTGCCATGTAATTGTGTACAGACATTTTATATTTCAATGACTTTGGTGATTCTCTGACATTTCCATAAGCACCACCAGCAGGTCAAAGTTTTCACTTATTCATTGAAATGTCTTAAAATCTACTACATGGTTGGACACAACAGTTCCCAGACAATGTATTAAAATGACTGTGATGATCCCCTGACTTTTTCCTTTAGTGCCACAAGCAGCTTGACAACATTTCTCAACAACCATTCGATGGAGTGCTGTGAAATTTGGTACAGACATTCATGTTTCCCCACAGGATGAATTTTAAAAACTTGTCTGACATTTCACCTATTGGCATCATCAAGTCAAAATTTCAATATGTTCAACACTTTGGTTTATGACCAGCCTACAAACCATGACATTCCCATCAGCCTCAGCTATACTTTGTGTTCACTGCTAATCCGCAAATGTTAGCATGCTAACATCTTCAACAATGGAGTACAGCAACAAGTCTAAGAGAAACATTTATATAATTTATCTATCTTCACCTGAAAGTGTATATCAAAGGCTATTATAAGCACTTAAATGCCAGCATTGCTATTGTCAGGTGAGGCCATTAATACAATTTTTGTCGTGGTGAAATAATTTAGTAATGAATATCATATGTGTCACCTACCTACAGCATAGTCAGTCAAAACTCTTTTGTGGTGACTCATCACCGTGTAACATGAGACTCTACAGCTGTCACTCTTTTCCAGTATTTTTTTAAATAAATTTGAATGCATCGTCATTTTACATTGCAACATTTACAGTACATTGTATTTATATTTGTCTTTTCCCGCTCAATACTATTACTTCTGCTACAATGTAAGTTCTCCATGTGTCATCAGACAAATCTCATCTAAAGAGTGATGTTCTTCTGCCACACCACTTCTTCTAACACAAAGGCAGTTGCATTGAACACGCTGGATGCAAATCAGATTTCAGATTGCTTAGTCTATTAAAATGAACTTTATATGAAAAAAATCAAATTTTATTCAGATTTCTATTGTGGATGCAGCATACGTCTGTTAAAGATCTTGTGTCTTTTAGTTTATTCTGTCATAATTTAGAGCATTATGGACAAGCTGCAACCTCCGGTGCTAAAAAATGAAGCCAATGTGCAACTGCCAAAACTGCAGTCCCCAAATGACCACTTAAGGCTGGCTCCAAAAAGGAGTCAATCCCCCATACACCCCCATATTAAAATGCCCAACTTTACAGCAGAATTAAACATGCTTAGAGCCTGGTACGAATAATGGGTTTGTCTCTATAGCTAAGTTCACCCTTCATGAGAACTGGGCGGTGTCGGGCACTGCAAGATGGCGACGGCCGGAGCCACCGGAAGCCGCCCAGTTTGAGCTTCATCTTGGCTTTTCAAAAAAACTATGAGTGATGTCACGGAGATGGCGTCAATATTTTAATGATCTATGATTATGTGACAGTGTTGTATTCTCCCAAATTAGTTATATTTGCAATTAACTATTTCTAATTAATTAAGCATGCTTAATATCATTTCCCATCAGATTTTTATTTCACATTAGAAGCTACTCTTCCATTTACCCAAGCCATAGTCGTAGGGGGCATCCTCAAAAAACACAACCTTGTCACAAAAGTGAAGCCAGTGAATCAGGAACATAGTCCCACCATTTTCTCATGACTGTCAATGAAATCCTGCATGCAACTGTCACAAAATGCCCCCTGAGGCTCAGTGTATCCTCTGTTTTATCCACGTTATGATACGTCATCTGCTAAATGTGTATGAAGCTGGAATCAAACAGCTATAGTGAGGGCTTACAAATGTTGCATAGCAGTGTCCTTCCATCCTTCGGCTTAGAGACAGGCTATCGTCAATGGCTGCGGCTTTACCTCCTGTCGCTGCTAATGGGCATCAGCTCAGCTTCATACAGCCAAAGCTGGCCGGCTGCTCCCAGAGGTTGGAAGCCAATACTAAACAACAGAGCTTTAATTTTCAATGAGCTATTATGCAACCGCATCTGGGCAAGGGACCTTGCGAGACCTGCCCATATTTTTTTATAAAGCTGTGGTGATTACATCAATACAAGCTAGCCCCTCCCTCTCTCCCCCTATGGGATCAAAACACAAGGGGCATTCCTATTTGCTTTGTTGATTCAGAGCCAGAAACAGGAATTTCTCTCACCCACCTCCCTCCTCTCTCTCTCTCGGATTTTTTATTTGCTAATGATGTTGAAATCGGGAATCATTTTGTATTCTCAGTAATCATAAACATCTGGTCTATGCCATCTGGCCATGTTGTTGTCTGATGTGCTTGACCATGATTATTAGTCAAAAAAGAGACATATAAATGGACAAGCTGGTTTAGACGGAGTTATTTTTGCAAGATTAGTGATGTACAAATATTTCCAAGGACAGGAGGTGGCGTGTTTTATGTATGAATACTTTTTGTACTTTTGTCTAGTGGTTTGGACATTAAAAAAAACTTTTTGGCAGCAGAAATAAGTGAGGCAATGCTTTGATGTGTCTCTGAATATTATCTTGTGTTGCCTTCAATACCCTCAGAGATAAGTTTTCTGGGACAACACAAGCCTGTACATTTCCCCCATAAAATATTACAACCTTATAATCACACATAATACACTGTAGGGTCGGGACAGAGAGATGATGACGCAGGAGAAAGAGAAGGGTGGGATGTGTCGGTGAGGGACCTAGTTTAGCTCCCTGTAAGCCTAAAATACCAAAGTAGGGCTGTATCATACAGTAAACCTGACACCTGGGATAATGCACATACATCACAGACCCACAAATGGTATACTATACACACATGCATACATCCACACACATACGATCAGATGTCAAGCAACCTACACCAGCTGCCAAACTGCAGGGTGTCTGCAGCGTAATCACACAGACCAAAATAGCTGTGTATCAACTTTTTGCATCGTTTATATTGCTTAACAATCTACACCATTCACTTCTCTGTCAGGTTGATTACCTCAAAGACACTTTCGCTCTTCTGTCTCTGTGAGCACACTACTTGATCCATGATTTTTACATCCTCATAAACATAAATTAGCAAACATCACTATCATTTCTGCAGAGCTCTTTCAAGATGCAAGTGAAACAAAGTATGATGGGAAAAGAGGCACGATCAAAAGGACCGAAAAGTCAAAAGAAAATGGCAAGTAAGAGAGTTACCATAGAACATCACTGGAAAAAGAATAAACCAAAAAAGGTATCGCAGATTAAGTGATGAACGCCTTGCATAAGTGAACATAAAAGGCTCTGATGGGGAGAAGGCAGTAGAGTGCTGCAATGCAGTCTGTGCATGTGGATACATACAGTACCCGTACAGTATGTGTGACTAACACACAGAGAACAGTACACTGCATGAATACATGCAACACAAATACCAATTTAACTAGCTTTGAAACAGCATTTTAATGTAACCAGAATACTTTGATGTTAGTAGTAGTGATGGTCTTTTAATTTGTTAATTTGAAAATGAGTCTATAAGAGAAATGTGTGTGTGTGTATGTATGTATGTATATATATATGTATATATATATATATATATATATATATATATATATATACACACACACATACACATATACACACACACACACACATAGTCTGTTGGCCTGGATATACATTATTTGTAAAATATTTGGCTAATAGTTTAATGAAAAGGCTGAAATGTACATGTCTCATGCACACAGAGCCATTTCAGGCAGTTGAAGGGGCTCCAGTGAGTATCAGTGCAGAATAAGTGGCTGCTGCAGTGGGGCATTCGCCTGGAAAGCAGGAAAGAGCAGTGATGGTCAAGAGGGCTTGAGATAGGCTGAATATTCAGCCTAACAGTGTGCTGTTAATACACCAACCAAACATTACCAGCACCACTGTATGTGTGTGTGCTTGAAAACGTATTAGGACATTGGTGGCACGCACTGTAGATACAATTAATGTGATGGCAGCTCTGCATACCTAAGTTTTTATTTTTTATTTAAATTTTTTTTAAATAGACAGAAGATTTTTCCATATTTCAAATCCTGCACCAGTGTTTACTCTGGTTTTGGAGAAAATAGACCAAATGCAGACTGATATATTCCAGCCCCTGAACTACCTACAGTGCAAAGATATGTTGGGTTAGGTTATTTTGTGATAATATCCAGCTAAATAATTCCCCGTTTTTACTCCTGATCTGATCTTTATTGTATGTTAGATCTTGTATGTTAGGTATTCATGAGAATATAATTAATTAACCTGACCTACATTAAAGTCCTTGTATACAGTTATGCTGACATCAAAGCCTTGAAGATTATATTTAAAGCAGCGCCTGTGATTTATCTGCAGCTTCTTGGTTAACTGCAATATTAATCATACAGAAAACTGTGCCTCTTGTATAATCTAAAACCTGGAACTGTAACCAACTCTGCCCATGCCTGTGACACTCTTGTTTACGTTCAGCAAGATAAAGAAATAATGCAGTGAAAAACTCTCACATTGCATGATAAATCATTTTATTTCTTTACAGAGGATGTTACAGGAATTGTTCAAGGTGCAATTTTTAAGCATTTGGTCATAAAAAAACTGTCTGGTCAGTACTGAGCAAATATGCAGATTTGTACCACAGTGAACACTTCTGGGGTATATAGACAAATACTAGATTAGAGTAAATATTGATTACAGATTAAATACAACATGCATAAAGCATTTGTTTGTTTTGTTATAATAATCCCAGAGATTTAGTCTCGGCTCAGATGGTATTGTCCTTTCTTTGCACTTGAGGTGTCTGTGATCAAATGTTATCCTGCAGTGCTGGTGTGAGTGATGTGGGTACTGTTCTAGTGTTACACACAAAGTGTCAGGTGCCCTGGTTGTACTTGTAAACACATCCCAGTTCGCAGACAGAGAGAAGTGGCACTGTGAAACTAGAGAGCCTCTGCCCAACTTTCCAGAAAAAAGTGACATATTCTAATAGAGAACAAGAGCAGACACACACACACACACACACACCCTCGCAGACACACACGTATTCACAAAAAGGTCCAGCAGTGTCCGTGGAGACAGGAAGTGCTAACAAGGAAAAACGTGTGCTCATTACCAAAGGCAAAGGCTCCTTTTTATCATTACGAGTGAATTTACTGTGCTTTAACTATCATGTCTTGGTAATAAGGTGCAGTATACCATTGGTAATTCAATAAACAAATGGTAAACATGTGCATACGTGGAACATATTCCTCCCACCATATGGAAATTCAGAATGACTCATTTATATAGACTAGATTTTGTGGTTTATATTTTTGCCTATGTTCAGAGACATCCTTGTCCTGCCTAATGGCATGTAGCCTATTTTATGATTAAGTATTGTATAATAATTCAGGATTTCAAGCCAGTATTTCACATATAATGGGTTTATGCAGGTACCTTAAAGTGGCTATAATCTATATTTTTATAATAACAATGCATCAAATTACAATAAATTTAAAATAATGTGACAATAATAATTATTAATTAATAATAATTCTTTAAAAAAATGGTAGAGCGTGCGCACATATATAGAGGTTTATTCCTCGACACAGCGGCCGTAGGTTCAACTCCGACCAGCAGGCCCTTTGCTGCATGTCATTCCCCCTCTCTCTTCCCTTTTCATGTCTTCATCTGTCCTGTGGAAGTAAAGGCCTAAAAAAAGCCCAAAAAATAATCTTAAAAAAGAAAAAATTTATTTTAAAAACATTCATCATACATTTCTGATCTGATCAGGAACTATAGCCTGTATTGTATAAATGCATTAGCCTTAAGTTGACCTACCAGAATGAAGTGATGGTGTGTGTGCTCTTAAATGACAGAATATACATTATGTGACCTTATCGCCTTATTATTATGATGCCACTGATATGGAGTCAGATGATTCAATTTCTATATCTACTTTATATGAGACTATATTGTGTTTAGATTAAAGCAGTCCCTATATAATCTAAAGAATCCACCATAGCATATAACATACATAACAACTGATTCACCCATTTTAACATGTAGAAATGTTCAAAATGAGATTAGCATCATCTTATTTCTTTTTTAAAAACCCGGAATCACCATGAAGCATTTTTATAGCAAGATTTACATAATGAGATGAAACCAGGGGAACGGTACACAGCTGACCTTCCGGCTCCCTGTTTAAGGTTGCTGGCAGAGGGAAGGGGGGTGGGAACTGGCTGCATTTGGACTGGTAGCTGCACCAACTGTTCACCACATGTTACACTGGCTACATTATTTGTATGATGATGACATCCGATAATATATTGAGCCAGGCTTTTTGTTGCATAAGGGATTTCTGTGCGGCACAAAAAAAAGGAAAGCTGTAGAAATGGCAGACAAAAAGAAAGCAGTAAGCGAGGAGGCAGACAGCAAGTGAATAACAGCAAATGAATGGGAGTGCGTGTGGGGAAAAAAGTGTGTGTGTCGTGTATGACGTTTATTCATGCATAAAGTATGTATGTATGCATGTGTGTATGTTTGTTTCAAGCTGATATGTCTGGCTGGCGCACTGTGTTCAATTAAGGCAATGTTTGGGCTTATCAATCATGATATAGCTCGTTCCCTGCGTGGCAGGCGGTCACATGTCCCAGACAGCTGCTGTTTACTTTTTGCTGCTGCTCTGCAGAACATTATGTTGGGTTTATGGCGAGTTTACATCATCACTTTGGAACACAACATTTTGCCTTGGGATCCAAATGTATGACTGTAAATGCGCAAATCCGTAGACACTTGGGCACAGGCATACCACACAGCAAGAGACACGTGCCACTCTTGATTAGTGAGACTTCAGTCTGACCTTCCATTGAACCACCTCGTGCATTGAGTAACAAGGACAAGAAAGAGGATGGAGCTCTCTGCCCTGATGTCCATAAAGGTGGAAAGTTGTGAGCAATACATCAGTGCCTGTATGTTCTGGCTCTGAAAACTCATTTTCTTGAAAGCTGCCTCATGGTTACAACATCAGTCAATAGCAGAACGCTGCCAGCTTCCCGCAACCGCCGACTCAGCTGGAGCCTCTCTGTATTACTTGATAGCTTTCTGTCAATGGAGTTACAGCTGCAGAGCATCCATAGTCTGTTACGCCAAAACAGATTTATTGCAAGCTTAGGAAGAGAAAGCAATCAATAATAGAAAAAAGAAAACATCCACTATCCTTAACAAAGTGTGTGTGTGTGTGTGTGTGTGTGTGTGTGTGTGTGTGTGTGTGTGTGTGTGTGTGTGTGTGTGTGTGTGTGTGTGTGTGTCTTTATATCAGTGTTGATCTTTCACCTTTTTTAAGCTGTTAGCTCCCCTCTTCTTCATATATGTAACTGCTTTCTGCATCACAAAGCAACAAAAATAATATAATTGTCTCAGTTGTCTCATATTGACCACAATAATTTCAAGACATTTAAATTGTAGGGCTTGTATTATCATAATTAATAAAGTTATGACCCAGACCCTTTAGACTTGTATTTGACCATCCCTAAAGAGAGCAACAGATAAAATATCAAAATGGCAGATTAATTATCAAAATGGCAGATTAATTATTAAAATGGCAATTCCTTGGCAACGTTTTTAGACAAGTAAAAAGATCCGGGGCCTGTTGCACAAAAGTAGAATGAAGAAATCCAGGATAACTGAAAAAGCACAGCTTGACTTAGTGTGATCCGCTCATCGCGGCTTAATCGGTTGCACGTTTGCCGAGCCAGGATAAGTAGGTGAAGCCATGTCAAGCCAGGAGTAGATAGCTGGGATAAGTGCACGTTCACGGCTTTCTTAAATAGACCACGGTATTGATCAAAGATTTACTGATGCAGAAATTGAGAAGATGTGCAGCATATGTTTCACCCGCTGAGCAGCAGCTTCTAATGGAAAATTACGAGGAGGTGAAACGTATAATATGCAAAAAGGGAAATACGGCTGTTATCAAACGGAAAAAAAAGCCCGACAGACAATAGCGGACCGACTGAATACGTATGGATTTAAAAAAAAAAGACTTAGTCACTCCACGTTTTAATTGCTTTAATATGCTTATTTTATGTGTTGGTTTTATTGCTGTACCTGTTTCTATATGCTAAATGTGCTGGTTTTAGTGTAAAGTGTCTTTGAGTAGCCTATAAAGCACTATATAAATAAAATGTATTATTATTTAGCCTACTTTGCCTTAAAAGAGCAGAGGGAATTCTTGTTCCTCGGGAAATTTAACCTAAGGACTAGGCTTAATTTCAAACCCTTATTCATAATGCGAGAATATGTTTTACAACCATATGCACAAATCTCCATAAGCTATGTCTAATTCTAAATATCTTTCTACAATTAATGTTCATACAGAACAAGCATGACTGGACAAAAACTAGAAAAAGAAGTGACTTCAATACACACTGTAAGTACAGTGCCTTGCGAAAGTATTCGGCCCC
This sequence comes from Perca fluviatilis, assembly GCF_010015445.1. NCBI lineage: Eukaryota > Metazoa > Chordata > Actinopteri > Perciformes > Percidae > Perca > Perca fluviatilis. The sequence goes on along the minus strand of NC_053128.1, from coordinate 22,735,019 downwards.
CTTGAACGTTTCGACCTTTTGCCACATTTCAGGCCTCAAACATAAAGATATAAAACTGTAATTTTTTGTGAAGAACCAACAACAAGTGGGTCCCAATTATGAAGTGGAACGAAATTCATTGGCTATTTCAAACTTTTTTAACAAATAAAAAACTGAAAAAGTGGGCGTGCAAAATTATTCAGCCCCTTTACTTTCAGTGCAGCAAACTCTCTCAGAAGTTCAGTGAGGATCTCTGAATGATCCAATGTTGACCTAAATGACTAATGATGATAAATAGAATCCAGCTGTGTGTAATCAAGTCTCCGTATAAATGCACCTGCTCTGTGATAGTCTCAGAGGTCCGTGTAAAGCGCAGAGAGCATCATGAAGAACAAGGAACACACCAGGCAGGTCCGAGATACTGTTGTGGAGAAGTTTAAAGCCGGATTTGGATACAAAAAGATTTCCCAAGCTTTAAACATCCCAAGGAGCACTGTGCAAGCGATAATATTGAAATGGAAGGAGTATCAGACCACTACAAATCTACGAAGACCCGGCCGTCCCTCTAAACTTTCAGCTCATACAATGAGAAGACTGATCAGAGATGCAGCCAAAAGGCCCATGATCACTCTGGATGAACTGCAGAGATCTACAGCTGAGGTGGGAGACTCTGTCCATAGGACAACAATCAGTCGTATACTGCACAAATCTGGCCTTTATGGAAGAGTGGCAAGAAGAAAGCCATTTCTTAAAGATATCCATAAAAAGTGTCGTTTAAAGTTTGCCAAAAGCCACCTGGGAGACACACCAAACATGTGGAAGAAGGTGCTCTGGTCAGATGAAACCAAAATCGAACTTTTTGGCAACAATGCAAAACGTTATGTTTGGCGTAAAAGCAACACAGCTCATCACCCTGAACACACCATCCCCACTGTCAAACATGGTGGTGGCAGCATCATGGTTTGGGCCTGCTTTTCTTCAGCAGGGACAGGGAAGATGGTTAAAATTGATGGGAAGATGGATGGAGCCAAATACAGGACCATTCTGGAAGAAAACCTGATGGAGTCTGCAAAAGACCTGAGACTGGGACGGAGATTTGTCTTCCAACAAGACAATGATCCAAAACATAAAGCAAAATCTACAATGGAATGGTTCACAAATAAACATATCCAGGTGTTAGAATGGCCAAGTCAAAGTCCAGACCTGAATCCAATCGAGAATCTGTGGAAAGAACGGAAAACTGCTGTTCACAAACGCTCTCCATCCAACCTCACTGAGCTCGAGCTGTTTTGCAAGGAGGAATGGGCAAAAATGTCAGTCTCTCGATGTGCAAAACTGATAGAGACATACCCCAAGCGACTTACAGCTGTAATCGCAGCAAAAGGTGGCGCTACAAAGTATTAACTTAAGGGGGCTGAATAATTTTGCACGCCCAATATTTCAGTTTTTTATTTGTTTAAAAGGTTTGAAATATCCAATAAATTTCGTTCCACTTCATGATTGTGTCCCACTTGTTGTTGATTGTTCACAAAAAATTACAGTTTTATATCTTTATGTTTGAGGCCTGAAATGTGGCAAAAGGTCGAAAAGTTCAAGGGGGCCGAATACTTTCGCAAGGCACTGTATATCTGTAAAACAATGTAGCCTATTATTATTCATGTTTTTTTATTCTCACACCCAAGCTCGAAGATGACAAGTGACAGCACCAAAATAAAATGATTAAGAAGCTTTGTGGCATTCCAACACATTCTCACTCCCATTTGGTAAAAAAGGACGTTTGATCAGGTGCCATTGTTGTCGTTATTGACGCTAAAAGTCCCCTTTTAGAGTCTGCTGCACGGTGTGGGAGGATCCCCCTGCCTCCCCCCGCCTCCCCGCGTTGCACGGGGCACATTTAATGGGGACAGCAGCGGAGGAAAAGCCCACTTCCTCCGTATCGTCCCACTTTATCTCAGGGTGCCAGTGCAACCATTTCTTACCATCAAAATGACTGCAATAGTAGGATTTAAATCAAACTCGTGACAGGAATAGTGACAAGTAGCCTAATGCATGTTAATAAAATGAAGCAGAACACATTCAGAAGACAACGGAATAACTGTTAAACACGTTTATTTCGGATCAGAGCGGCAGCTGATTTAACACATAAGACTCGAGGATTAATCTTAGCCTGCCTGTTAGCCTGCTCTGGAGCAGGCTAGCTGCAAAGAATAAATCTCCATGCTGGGTTTAATTCAACCTGCTTTTGTGCAACCAAATCAAAGCTAAATTCATCCAGGATAACCTGAATATCCCGGCTTAATCCCTTATCTTGGTTTTGTGCAACAGGCCCCAGCCCATCAAATATTATACACACAGAATGACAGCTTTGTTGCCAGGCCGGTTGGGAGCAGTTTATTGGTCCTCACTCCCCCCTGTACTGCATGGCAAAAAGTTTAACAGAAATGAAACCGGTCTAAAATTATATTCTAAAATAAATTGTTTCGTTTTATTACTTTCAGGAGCTCTAGATGAATAAGATCATACATCTGTAGATAGTAGCAGAATATGTAGAGCAGGGGTCTTCAACGTTTATTAAGCCAAGGACCCCTTAAATAAAAAAAAGACGGAGCAGGGACCCCCTACTACATATATTGTATAAAATGAAGTTGCATATTAAACTGGCCCTACAATAACGTGTAGGCGACCTAAAGCCTTTATATTTTTGCATAGAATACCAAGCTATTAAACAATAATTGTTGGCATGATTTTATAAATCATCTTTTAATATTGAACATGTTGCACAAGAATCTTAGGATTAACTGTATCAGTAGATAGCTATTTTAGTGACTACCTTACCTATAGGCCAGTGAGCCTATCATCAGTGGTGATAGGTGGTGATATTTGCTAATAATATGTCAGAATTATGTTAAGACATTTTAATTTATGAAAAAAACCTTTTTGACAATAATTTGGAAGCCCCCCTGCAGTGACTCTGATGACCCCCTAGGGGTCCCGGACCCCCTGTTGAAGATCTCTGATGTAGAGGATGGCTGCAGAATATATTCAGACAAAGAGTCGTTGAGAATGTTCAGGTCCATGAGGGTTATGTTCGATGACTTGACGGGAGAGAATAGATACTACCATCTATCTTCTGCAGGTTAAAAAAAGAAGCAAAGTTCCTAAACAGAAGAGGTGAAAGTAAAGGTAAAAGAACAATTAACAAGGTCTTGATTGATTTAAGTAATGCAGCAGAAAGACCCCCAAAATAATCTACAGCACAGAATGAGCATTGCATTGGAATCCTCTTTCTCGCTGTCTGTCGAATGTAAACTAAACATTCACTGACAATGTAGCCCTGGTTTGTCTGCCAACTCCTAAGAGTCTTTTGCCTGGCTTGATATTCTACTATCTTCACCAGCCACTTGTTTACTTTGGCTCTCTGCATTTTCGTGCTGTCCAGGTAGTGTATAATCAGCTTGTATGAGCTTGTGGGCTGAGAGTTATTGTCCACAGTTTTATGAACAATGTTTTAGTTTGCCAGGACCTAATATTTATACTGTGACCTCTCAGTTAGGGGATGGCAACACCATATCTAGAAGCAGCTGGGACTGCTGCACGAATTCTATCAATTTACAATTAATTTTGATTATTTGCTTTTAGATAGGTTTGCTGCATGCTGTAGTGATTAATCTTTCACATTATGTGTAGATGAGGGGAATCTACATCAGCAACACAGGAAGAGGTTATTACCAGCAATACAGTCATGTATGATACATATTACTCACACTTTGGCAGCACTTTCGGAACCATCACACAACCTCAGTCAACCTTACAATGGAAGTAATGTAGTTTGTCACATCATCTTAATGTAACGCGCACATTTTTAACCTCCCATACACAACCACAATTTCAACTCATGTCCAAATAAGTAGTTTCTCCCTGCTTCATATTTTTTGTGCTAAGCTATAGGCTAAACATACTGTATCCTGACCCTGTCTGTCTCAGCTCATCTGCCACCTCGTATCCTGCTGCCTGCTTCTCCAGCTCCACCTTGTTTGTTTATTAATCTGCTTAGAACCAGCTAATGGTATTATTGGCTATCAGAGCACATGGGTATTGTCTTAACAATGACTACAGTCTCTAAGGTGGTTAGCCTTTTTCAGCCATGCTAGCTGCATTGCTCTGGATGGTTATGTCCAAGGTGTGATTTGCCGGGGGGGGGATGCGTTGGATTTCCCCCTTTCTGGTCTAAATATCCCTGCCTCTGCTGAATTATTTTCATGGGGACAAAATGTACCGGCAGTTGTTTAGCCGCCAACATGTGACTGCAGGCCGGCTACAGGCACCGCCAGAGGACAGTCCTTTCAGGTGCCATGGTAGTTGAGTTTAGCCAGAAAAGGTGAGCGTCATGCGGTGATGATTAAGTTTAAGCACCAAAACGACTCGTTAAGTTTAGGAAAAAGATCGTGGTTAAAACACTCCGGAGGGTCGAACGAGCATTTCATGGTTGAAAGTATTTTGTTTTCGCCGTGAAGTGAACTCCGCTCCGTGGCTTGAAAGCGCTGTGTTTTATGTTGACACCACGTTGTGCTATTTCACTTTTTAGATTAATTTCCTTTGAGTATTGAAGTTCATAAATAATTGTTTTGGCATAGCTTTCCGAGTTGCACTATATTGATGGTAGGCCTATTGAAAGGGGAATTTAATTCTTGCATGTTTTGTTTTGCATGATCAAAAAAACTAGCCTAGAAATCTAGACGCACCGTAGCGGCAGCAAATGTAATTTGCAGCCAGGGTCAGTCTAGCAACTCTCCGTTGGCTTGCGAGCTGGAAAAAAACAAATTCTCAGGCCAATCACATCATCTATAGAGTCATTGGACGGCAGAGTTGTGATGGTTTCGCGTGAACTCCCTGGTACTTGAAAACAAATTAGATGGCTGCTGCTGCTGGCGAACAACGGTCTTTCGAATCGGCTTTGGCCGCTACTCTGGAAGACTTGGAGTTAAGCACTGAAGTCATTCTTAAAATAGGAAGATGTGTTCAGAGTTTTGCCGACCGGATACGGCAAAAGTTTAATCTATCAACTAGAGTTACTCTGGTTGGCTATGAGTGCAGAGGGAATTTGAAAGACAGCCGTTTATCCTGCCCCTTGGATTGAGCCCTGCCAATGGTGAGTTCCCAAACTCAACATCTTGATGTGGGTCTGGCTTGTCAGGCTACAAAAAAACATTTTTTTTCACAAATCGCACCCTGGTTATGTTGCTCTGTTGGTCGGTCCACCACTTTGGTCCAGACTGAAAAATGTAAACTATTGGATGGATCACCATGATATTTGGTACAGACATTTATGTTCCCCTCAGGATGAATTGTACCAAATAACTCTGATTTTTCCTTTAGCGCCATCTTCAATTCAAAATTTCCAAACTTTGGTTTAAAACAAAATACATGCAAAAAATAATATTTCCCATCAGTCTCAGCTGGACTTTTTGTTTAGTGCTAATTAGCAAATGTTAGCATGCTAACAAGCTAAACTAAGACAATGAACATTGTAAAACATAGCTGCTAAACATCACTGGAATGTTGCAGTGCTAGCACTAGCATTTAGCTCAAAGCACTCAAGAACATATCAGCTATGTGCAAATTTTAAAACATGAGTGCCAACAACACTTTTGATATTTGAAACTGAAGGAAATTCCATTCAGTTATTTTATTTTATTTTGTCTCCTAGTGAAGTTGCATCTGTTACTAGAGCTTTGTGCAGTGTAACAATAACGTAGGACATTTTCCGCTCTATTAAAGTGATGGTTCGGAGTAATTTCACCCTAGGGTCCTTTGCACCATGACCTCGAGCCAAACACCCCCCCAGAAGCTTTTTTCACCTGGGTCTAACACTGGGAGAGTTAGCGTAGAGTAGCGTTATCAGCTGAATAGCTTAGCGCAGGGGCTAATGGACACACGTTTGTATCTCGTAAATGACCCCACTAATAATGCCCGAAATGATACCAAACGTCGCACTCAAAAAAACTATGGATTGGAAAGTTTGTAAGTACACCAGAAGTTTATGTAAATAACACTTGCCTGCTGGCTTCTGCTCTCTGTTGTTGTTGCTGCTGTAAGACGAGTGCTTAGGGCCGTCTACAAATTACAACACCGAAAAGAGATGCAACAAAAATAGTTTTTTATTTAACTTTTTTTTTAACTAAGTGCTGTAGTATAACTAGCAGGAGACAATTAATAATTGAGGTAAGTTTGGAGACATTACCTTATTTAATCATTAAATTAATAAATATTTTTGTTGTATCTCTTTTCGGTGTAGTAATTTGTAGACGGCCCTAAGCACTCGTCTAACTGCAGGTAGCAGCAGCAGCAACAGCAGAGAGCAGAAGAGAGCAGGTAAGTGTTCATAAACTTCTGGTGTACTTACAAACTTTCCAATCCATCGTTTTATGAGTACATAACCTATTTGTACTAGTGTAGACGTTTGGTATAATTTCGGGCATTATTAGTGGGGTCATTTACGAGATACAAACGTGGGTCCATTAGCCTCTGCGCTAAGCTATTTAGCTGATAACGCTTCTCTACGCTAACTCTCCCAATGTTAGACCCAGGTGAAAAAAAGCTTCTGGGGGGGTATTTGGCTCGAGGTCATGGTGCAAAGGACCCTAGGGTGAAATTACTCTGAACCATCACTTTAACGCTTATATCATTTTGAGATACTAATGTGGCATAGGAACATTCATTTCTTACACGATTAAATTTTAAATTTTATATAAAGAGGTTCTTCTGTGACTTTTGTTGAAAGAGTACCAAGCTTCACGACAGACCGAGAAGCAACAAAAAACAGTGCCAGCATTAGGGCATCAGCAAATTATTAAAATGCAGTAAAAACAAAATGAGGTCAGTCAATCTAACCTCCAGTCTCTTAAAGTCGCAATGTTTTTGTTAAGAATGAGACAAGCAGGATAATAAAACAGACTAACAACTGTTCTTTCTCTGGGGAAATAAGAGTTAAGATGACACAGAAGAGGAGCTTTGACACCTCCAGCTAACACTTCCAGCAAACAGAGTCATGCTGAAGTGTTGTTGGTTAAATGTTGGGTCTACTGATGTCAAGCCTGATGAGCTAAGTGACTCAGTGATAGATTCATTAGCTTGAGATCGAACTGGGACACCTTGCCATTGTGGGCTTCTTAATTATTTATAAGGATGAGCACATAGGACTTAAACCTGGATTTAAAGCTTTGTCTAGAGCCTGTTTTGGTTCTAATGAATGTTGAAAAGATCAAGAAACAATGTAAATGATTATTATTATGACTCACCTTATGCCTCTATAGAAATTAACATATTGCAAATATTGGACAGGGGTTGTTTTCTCCTCATTTAGGCAAGTGGAAGAAATCCACAACCCCGTGGTCACAATTTCACCTCTCTAACCTCCTCTGGGCCCAATTAGAAAAAACTTCTTATCATCCTCATCAAGTTATTAACAAATCCGATAAATCACAAAGAAATTAGGCTGTGTTTAATCTGGAGTGGCTGTTTAAAATGGAAACCACAGACTTTAAAAAACCTGATTCCTAATGGTCAATTAAATATTAAGGGATCCTGACAGTATAAACAGGAGGTTCTTATCACACTTTCTGATCCTGGCAAATAGAGAGCACTATAAATATTGCATTGGTTTAGACTGCTACAGCAATCTAAACCAATGCAATGCGTCAGTAACAGATTTTGTATCGTGTTTAAAAGCAAAATAAAAGGAATGATTTGTACTTCTGCTAAAGGATGTTCTCTGGAAGCTTTACAGCTAGAGAAATGCGGCCCTGAATGCACACTGCATTTCTCTTTTCACCACCTGGAACATGAGGGAAATGAAACAAAATTAATTCAAGTCATATTTCAATAAAGTAGCGACATGTGTGCCAGGTACATCTCGTTTAGTTTGCTACTGAGGCAGCTCATCATCGATACAAGGCAAGCAAAAACACATTTCACATCCAGGTCTGTGATTCAGTTTCCAACAAAATGTAAACATATTACTCCAAAACATTATTTTATTATTTTATTTTTTATTATTATCTTTCATGGACAGGATAAAGGCCTGTATTTGTAAAGATTTAAACACATCGCTACATGGAGGCTGACAAGGGTGGGGGGGGGTCACTCATATTTATCAAGCACTGAGCTGTTATATGTTGATCCCTTGCTAATACAACACCAATGGGCCTGGTCCAACACAGTAAAGCAATTAAGCTCAAGACAATCAGGAGACAGACAGAGAGACAGACACATGAGACTCTCTAATCAAAAGCTCCTTCTCAAAGTTACAACCCCATAATTCTGAAGCGATTCTTAAAGCGCCCATATTATGCTCATTTTCAGGTTCATAACTGTATTTTAAGGTTTTACCAAAATAGGTTTACATGGTTTAATTTAAAAAAAAACACCATATTGTTGTTGTACTGCACAGCTCTCTCTCACTGCTGCAGATCCTCTTTTCACCTGGTTTCTGTTTTAGCTACAGAGTGAGACCTCTTTTCATCTTCTTCTTCTGTACTATCTTTGATTGCACTCGCACATGCGCAGTAGCTCAGATGTAGAGCATGTCAGCTAGCTAACTCTAGAGACAGTAAAAGAAAGCCTGTTTCTCCAACTTTGGTCAGTTGCAAGGCAGGATTAGCTGGGAGACTTCTAAATGAGGGCGCACATGTAAGTAGTTCTTTTGTAGATTATGGTGAACTTGTGTGTATTGTAGCAGTGCTTTGCTATTGAGAACGATGTAGCATGCTAGCGTTAGCGTTAGCCGGCTAGCGCTAGCATTAGCCGGCTAACGCTAACGCTACGAGCTAACGGTTGTGGTTAGCCAGCTCATTTCGGACTGTGACGTCACAGTCCGAGGCCGATTTTGAACAGCTCACTAGGAGACTGAAAGCAGGACACATTCAGAAACCGTATCTAACTCAAAACAGCATGGATGGATTTTTTTCAAAGTTTGTATGTGTGTGGAAGCACCAGAGACACAAAAGAACACCCCATATCCCAGAAAGTGTTTTTTTCATAATATGGGCACTTTAACAAATAACCTAATGAATTGAAGGGTTCACCCAAGCCTTGCCATTGAGCCAGCATGCACAGCAGCAGGACCCTTGGAAACATTGTAATAGTGTTAATTTCGTCAGACAAGACGAGACTAAATATGTTCGTCAACGACATTTTTTTCCACGACTAAGACGAGACGATGACGAGACTGCGCCATAGTCCAAAAACGCTGACTAAGACTAAATTAACATGCATTATTGTTGAAGAAAAAAGACGAGACTAAAATGTTTTGCATAAAATAAAAACTAAGATAAAATCTCTCTTCATTTTCGTCTACAATCGTCTCTACTTTTTCATCATGAGATAGAATATTCAGCTGTTACTGAGACCCGGTGCTACGGCACCGACAGGTGCCCTAACAACCGTTATCTACCGGACCGAATAGCCTGCGCTTCTCTCCGATGCTCCTAAACGCACGTTAGAGTCAACCGAAACATCGCTGCACGGGGCGCTAGTTAACACTACACTTGGCAGCAGGTAACGTTAGCCTACCGTTAGCTAGCAGTTGGATTTAACACAGTTAAAATGCTGACAGCTAAACGGTGTAAAGGTTTGTCTCTATTTCCAACACGAGACGTACGACAGTCTGCAGCTACCGTTGTCTGAAAAACAACGTGCAATGTTGCGTTCACTTGAAATACGCCTCGCCAGTTTTGTGCTGCATTTATTTTATTGTAAAATATCCTTTCCCCATGCAGTGGTTGTTTTTGTCGTTTACTGGTGAAATAAGGAAGAGGCTCAATATTTATATAACTTTATAGCATTTATTTATTTTTATAACTATTTGACTGAAATGGTTATCAGAAATAATTTATTTAAAAAAAGACTAAAATGTTTTGACTAAAACGTGACTAAAATGGCGAGACTTTTAGTTGACTAAAACTTGACTAAGATACATTGAGTTCTCTTTTGACTAAAACTAGACTAAAATGACGAGACTTTTAGTCGACTAAAACTTGACTAACAAAAATTTTTGGCACAAGACTAAGACTAAATTAAAAATAGGTGACAAAATGAACACTACATTGTAACTACTGTTATTAGTGTGTACCAAGACCTGCTTGATGAGGCGATCTTGATATGCTCTCAGTCAAACTCTGGAGCGGTTCGTTCGTGGTGAGAACTGGATCCGACCTCGAACCGCACCAACTATACACACTCCGCAAGTCTGAGCTAATGTCTCCTGTAGTCAGGTGTGTTTAGCAATCTGCGATGCAGCAGAGCAGCAAACTGTAGCCGCTTGCAGTGTTTCTTTCACAGAAATAGACGGCAGTCAAGCTCGGCGTCACTCACATGTCCGTGGTTAAACCAGCCGCTGCTGCGGTCTCGGTGACCAGAGCAGACCTAGTAATGTCGCACGCGAAACAATGTCTCATTATTTAAACGAAATGAGCTGGTTTGACCGTGGAGATGCAAGAAATATGCACTAGCCCACACAGGACCTTCTTCTTGCTCTCACCCCAGACACATCTGACCAATATATTGAGAAGTGAACGTTCTTGCATGATTTGTAATGACGCATTTTGGTACATTTGGATTTTTTTCCAGGTGTGTAACCAAACCGAACCAAGGGGAAATCGCTCCTAGTTTACAAACTGATCAACTGATTCAGACCAAAGCAAACAAACTAAAGGTGTGAAAATGCCCTTAGTACAACGTTGTTATTACTGATAGAAGCAATGGCTAAAACTATGAAAGCAAGTTGTAATAAGCCCGAGTTATCCTTTTAATAATTATGCAACATGTAATCATGTATTATGCTAAAGGATGCATTTGATTCCATATCTCTTAGGCCTTTATCATTATAAACAAACCCCATAAAAGATCAATCAATGAATTTATCCTGCTCCAAAACCTTCAACAGGGACTGAGACAACACTTTGCCTGCACACAAATCTTGGCTTCTTCGTGAGGATTTGCAGACCCTAGACGTAATCATTTGATTGGTGGAGCTTGTTGGGGCAGTTGGGGATTAAAAACTGCCTGAGGGGCTAAATTCAAGGCAATAAAGTTCAGAGATTAAGGGACTTTGTCACCCTCAAATGACCTTAGCTCCTCCTTAACCTCTGAGCTGGATATTGCAACGCGCTGATCTGCTGCAGTGCATGTAACTGGGGTTTGTGCACTCCTGAGACATCTTTTAATAATCTAAAGAAACACCATTGATTAAATTTTGAGGACGTTTGTGCTTCCTCTTTTTTTTTACCCATTTTGTATGTGAAATGTATAATCAAGCCTGAACGCTGTCACTCGTCAAAGGTGAGGGCGCCCTATGTGGTATTGGATATAGCTGCAGGGAACCTCCTTTTCTTTTTGTTGTGAGGTCTGACATTGCTGTGCTGCTGAGGCAGCAGACCAAAACACCAGGAAGCCTTACCGCCATGACAGAATGGGGGGGAAAAATAGAGATAGTTAATTGATGGGTTGGGGTTTAGGGAGGACAGATGAAGCGGTAACTGGAGAATAAAATGGGTGGAAATAGGGGAAGGCTAGAGTGTCAGGAATAATAATATGGGTTGAGAGGAATAGTCGACAGGGAGGCTCAGTGTTTGGACAGGAAGGGGATCAGGGAGAGGATGGATGAGGGAAGAGGTCACAGATTACATATTTGCCTCTGTAGAGTAGGGCTGTGCAATTAATCAAATCTTTAATCGTGATTACAATTTCAGCTCCTAACAATCACAAAAACAGAGTAATCAAGAAAAAAATATTTTTTGCAAGTAAACTCTTATTTTGTTTTGTGTTCTGAATGAGAAAAAATGTTAAGATAGGAAAAGTCTTAAGGGAAATGTCCCAGTTAAAGTTGTTTTCACTGTTGATTTGTTTAACTGTTTCATTGTTGTTTGAATTCAATAAATGCAACAACTTTCCAAGAGTCAATGTTTAATGGTGTTGAATCATTTTGATATTGACCAAAATAATCGTGATTATGATTTTTTCCATAATCAAGCAGCCCTACTGTAGAGTACTCTTCACTTCATTTCCCCAGCCTCGGTTCAGGAACACATTGTATCCTCTTACCCTAAAACGTTCTGCTGAATTCATCTAAAGTAATTCCCTCCTCTCATTCCCTGCCCCAAATGCAGGCACACACACACACACACACACACACACACACACACACACGGATGGACACTTGTCTGTCTGCAGCTGGATGTGGTCTGCGCTGTCTGGAAGCTAGAGTACTTTAGATCACCATGATTACTATGGGATTTTCCCAACGGCCTCTAAAACCTCTGGCTTTCAACGTTCAGGCGATTTGACTTTTTGGAACCATAATTAACATTTAGATTCCGCTCATACTCAGCCAGCCATGACGTAGCCATCGATTTACTCCGGGGTTTCAACTTGCTCATAGCAGGGCAGACATGCATACGCAACATTTCAGACATGATAAGGTTTTAAAGCTGAACCACCATCTTTAATGTATCCTTAAAAACTGAATAATCACATATTGATGTGATAAAAGACACTTACTGTTAGAATATTTTCTTTATCAAGAATAGACCGAGAACCACTGAAGTTATAAAGTTTTGTTTACTTGCAAGTAGAATCAGTTTACAGTACTCGCAGCACAAGTACAGAAAGTGACTTCCGAATAAGCTTTCTACAACAGCTTTTGTAAGAAAATGTAGAATGTGATAAAACTCTATAGTCATAATAAAAAGTCGATGTCGATAGTTATCTCAGTCAAGGAGCGCCTGTTCTTTCCTCACCACACCGTGCTCCAGACAAGGACAAGACAGTAGCTCCCAGATACCAGATGGTGACAGCAACAGCAGTGTTTTGTCTTATGATGAAAACCGTTTTAATAATAATCAGAGGGAAAGTACATATCACAATTTTTCCCTAACACTTAAATATTTAAATGTCATTTATATATAAAAAAAAACATAATGACACAGACACAGACAATGACATAACAATGAATATAAGGGAGAAACATGGGATAGAAACTTTTTTGTCCAGCTTGGTGTCCACAAAGAAGGGACTGCAGCCCCATCCACTATGAGGTGAAATCACTGCATGCGACAGCTGCCTCAGAGAGAAAAGACAGACAGCCACACTAAAACAGCGGATATTAAAAGTAATAATGCAGAGACAGAACGTTCCAAGAAGCTTGTTCTTATATTAATATTGTTTCAAGTCAAAGAACAGACTCTTTAATGGTCATATAATGAGAACAGAAAAGCTTCTTATCTTAGTTTGCCTTGGTAATTCCTCGAAAAACTTTGTTTCCAAAGATTCAGAGATTTCATTATTATTCTTGGGACAGAAATGCAAAAGTGTGATGGTATGCGCCCAAGCACTTACTGATGCATCAGCAGAGGCACTTTGAAGAAAGACCTGTCTTGAAATAGGTACATGTAGTTCATTGGAGGAAATATTCTGGTAATATCTTTAATGTGTAAATCAAATGAGAGTTTCTACCCTTTTCAAATGGAGATTTCTTCAACTTCTCTTATGTCAGTTCAGTAGGTGCAGGGCATTAAACTACCAAATGACAAACCCCGTTCTAAAATCATTTTAGTTTCCTACGGTATTGTGAACATTTGGTGATTGTGGAGCACATGTGATGACGGGAAACCCAGCATAAGGACAATCCAACAAACCAAAATTGCTGAGCACATAAAGGAATAACTAGGGTCATTGTGAGGAGATAATCATTGGATTCTTGTTTGGTTTTCATTATGATGAGTTTCAGATAAGACAGCAGACAGAAACATGGCAACTTTCTTAAATTAGAATGGAAGAAAACCTGATTGCACTTCTCTATCAGATTAACTCCATTATTCAAGCACTGTGGTTAGGCCTGCAAGTAGATAGCTAAGAAGCCTACACCCACCCACACATACACACATACTGATAAACAAAACTATACTCAACGAGGTCCATGACTGGTCTGAAAGACTCCACCCATCAAGTTATCAATGGACGTCAGTAAATCCATTTCTAAAAATACTTGCCAATCCTTTGGGATTACTACGCGTAGCAAGTGGACACTGTGTATGCCACAAATCTGGAATTAGGCATTGAAAGGCTGTCAATGAATGGTGCATCAGCACCTGATCCACTGTCTGGGCATATGTGTCCTCAGGGCAAAGGTGCCTGGAACTGTGTCACGTCAACAGACCTGCAACACATGTTACATTGCACTTTGTCAACTTTCTTGAAAAAGGTTAAAAGACACTTAAATTAAACCAATAGGCAATAATAACCCAATAGGCAACAATGTTGCAGTTTGGAGTATTACTAATAAAACTATTATGTTTTTTATGATGGTTTTTGGAACATGCAGCAGTGTTTCTCATTGTGCTACATGTTCCTCCATCATGTTTGATGGGGACCAGATTCTTGGGTGAGGTACTGTTTACAATACACAGTGAGCTCTAAAATGATTTACCTGTATTAATCAACAATTATTTGTCTCCCCAAGATGATCAGGATCAGGTGTTGGGTCAAACAATTGTCTGAGAAAGCTGGGTTGCATCCAGGTTAGGCAGGCAGCTCACTAGGGTTTTAGGAACTCACTCCTGCTACAGCTCAATTACATACAACACGATAACATCACCTCAGCATGAAGGAGGACATGTAGCCCAATGACAAACACTGTTGCGTGTTCCAAAACAATAATATATATTACTAATACTCCAACAAAGTTTGCACCTCCACTGAGTCTGTGTCCTTAAATTCTCTGACGAAACTCAAACACTGCAATCTATTATTGCCCCAATGAATTTAGAACACTATACTGTATGTATAGTTTTATAAGGGATTTTACTTTTCTGCATATCTATTTAGATCAATTGCAACCACATTTCTACAGAATGTGTAAAGCACCTATTTTCTCGATAAAGGACAATGGCAGTGGACAGTGGAGCAGCTGTTGATGCACCACTGACAGCCTTTCAATGCCTAGTTCCAGATTTGGGGCATATGCAGTGTCCACTTGCTACGCGAAGTAATCCGTAGTAAGTATTTTTAGTAGTGGATTTAATGACATCCATTGATCCCTGACTTATGTCAGTATACTTAATTCTGGCACTTTGGTGACTAAACTTCATACTCCAAATCTGTTTAGAATTTGAATGTAGTGTGTTGAATGGGTTGGGCACAGCACTACTTTGCAGACCACGCTATAAATCCATGACAACCAGTGAGAACTAACCAGTGCTTATACTGCATTCATGTCATACACGAGTCACGGAAACTCTTCTAGCTACCCTTTTCATATTTTAAATTTGTGGTAATCAAACTCAAATGTAATGGATGTAGTGGTATTATGTCAATGCACACTATTTTTAATGGCCAACCTCTACAACTGTCTTGAGATGATGAAGTGATGAAGTTGTAAACATGGGACTTTTTCCACCTCTACCATCTAATAACATGAACGTGGCCTCAACAGTGTTTCATTTCAAGTCGTTGTGGGATCCATCTAGTGAACAGGTTCATGTGCAGTTCAGGCACTGGTCAGCTTTTTTCAGATATTTCCTTCATACTGTGCAACTTTAGCCACTGACAATCCTACAAGACCTCATTAGCTTTGAGGCGCACACACTCTCGTTCTCATGTAGTGTGGATAAGCAGTAGTTGACCATTAATTCATAGAAATGAGCGAGAGGGTGGCTGCATAATCTGTAAAGGTTAAAGAAGTGCTCAACTGTGTGGATCTAATTATGATATGGTAATGCCGACTCTCACATTAACCCCACTGACATGTAACTCGTTTACTTGTTTGATTGATGCAGTAAGTGCCACCCCACTATCCTGTTGCAACTGACATCACGTTAGGGAAATGGTTTTGTTCTGCAAATGTTTCATTCTAACTTCTAACTTTTGCTGAAATATTTTTTTGTAAGTGGGTGAGTGGATGAGTTCACTGGTGAGGAAATGCAACAATGGGACGGTGTGTTTTTCTACACTAATTGGGTTAACCGTTTTGATGTTTACAAACATATAACTCTTAATTTTATCATAATCATCTTCTTGACTGAGCGTTGTAATGCTCTCATTTGTTTCTACCAGTCAGTTTGCTGATTGAGTCAACCTTGACCTTCGGCTGGTGCTCGTCCAATGCCTCAGCCTCATCGCTGACGTCCATGATACCCTGATAGTCTCAGCTGGAGACTGACCAAAGCCTGCAATCATGTTACAACACCATCTTCCCAGCCCCAATCGTGGCTTAATTAAAGTCAGTCATGGGACAAGAGTCCAAAGAGGACAAGTTGTAGTCACGTTTGGCCCAGGAGGTGGAAGATTTGTATGTTTAAGTTGCGTCAGTTATTGAGCTTGGTCCCTCAGATGTTTCGGTGAAACTAGCGGGGATTTGCAACTTTTACTTCCTAAAATGTACTCTGCACTTGATATGGAAAGACTTCTAAAACAAAGGACACTACAGTACAGTACAGTACAGACGATGTATTCCAGTACTTCCAGTAATTCCAACTTGTTATAGTGTAAAAAATAATCAAAAACCTTTTTTTCTCCCATTTTGTTGAAAGCATAATCTAAATGACGCCTCAAAATATTGTGAATAAAAGAAACAAAGCCTCTCTAAAGGATAAGCTTGCTATACATTAAATGACTTTGAGAAAATGAGAAGGAGCCGATGGGGGCATTGTAACACAATGCTGCCATCCTGTAGATGGCTGATGCTATTTGTGGCATAAGCAATGGCTGGCAGAGCGGGGGTATGTATTGTTTCATGTCCAGATGAGGTATTGACTGTAAGCCGAGATGACTGGACGTAATCTTAGAGACACAATGCAATTTCAGCATGGGGCCATCATAACAAATCAGGAACCCAGTTTGTCATGCAGAAAGCAGGATATTTGGCTCACCATTTTATTAATATTCTGTACTATAATATAAGGCAGGATTAAATCCCACTGGGATCAGCTTTAACAAGAAACAACATGCAGTATATTCAACTTTTTAATGTAAATTTCCAAACTGTATGAGGTTAGAAATCTCATTGAGAAATCTCAAAGCTCACTGATATCTCAATTTCCACTTTAAGTTTGATGAAAATTAAAAAAGGAAATACAATAGTTTACCATTCATTTTTGACATTTGTAACTAGAGAATCACACCGCGACTCTCAAAACTACAATAACACAATGTTTTATTGTTTTATTGGAGGAATTATCCTGCAGATTCAGATGCATGACAACACTGTCTTTTAGGAGATTCAGTCTCTCTCTCTCTCTCTCTCTCTCTCTCTCTCTCTCTCTCTCTCTTTATCTCTCTCTCTCCGTCATTTGTTCCTTGTGTGTTTGTATAGCCTGTCCACCTTCCAGGTTACTTGGTGGAGAGGAGGTCATGTGACTCAGTCTCTATCTGTTTGGCGGCACCTGGAAGCTGCTTGACATCCTCCTGGATACTTCTTTCTCATAGATTTCTCACATTCTATTTCTTATGTTAGTGTACTCTGTACACATGACATCTTCTGTATTGCAAGTCTCTCTGTCCTGGGAGAGGTATCCCTCCTCAGTTGCTCTTCCTGCCTTTTTTATTCTAAGGTTTTGTTTGGGGACATTTTATCCAAAAAGGACAGAGAGTGTCGTGTGGTGTACAGATTGTAAAGCCCCCCTGGGGCAAATTTGTGATTTGTGATGAGATTTGACCAAACCTAAAATGAAGGTTTACCTTACATGAATCCATCTTACGCTTGTTCCCCTACTGGTACATGTATCCTTGTTGTATTTAGTCCCTGACATGTGAATGGACCATCTGGGATTTGCACTTTGTTAAATATCAGTATTACTTTAAGCCATAAATCTTATGCAACATTTTTTTCCCCTCCCTGACCCCATTAACTATGAAACTGAAGTTACAAAAGCGTTTTGTAGGGGAAACATTTGCCAACACACATGCACATGCCAACTAATCCAACCCAACACAAACCCAGCTGAGAGAATAAAGGCACACAAAAAAATCAAGGGATGTCTGTTTCAATTACGTTAACATTTGGATCATTACATAATAATCCACTTCCAAACATGCAACATTTCTGAGCTAATGTTGTCTCTAGTGATGTACACAGCAGCTGCGGTTTTGTGTTGCCATGAAAAGACTGAGCGTGTGGATTCAGTGTGGGTATGTAATGCCACATTGTGGAGAGAGTCTCTGTTTTACTGAATGGTGCTCTCTCACAGTTCTAGGAAGTGTTCCTATCATTATTATTCTTTTTATAAAGATGAATTAAAGCAAGCTCTAAATGGTTCACTATGCACATCTTTATTCAAAAATCAAGCAAGAATTTGAATGGGGGTGCACGTTTCAGAAAATGTCACAATTCGTTTCAATATCGATTTTTAGGCTCAAGATTCGATTCAAAAAACGATTCTTGTTTAAAAAAACGATCCACAGTATGTAAATGTAGTTACTTTTCCCATGTGATTGCAGTAGACATACAATTAAAAAGAAAATAAACTTTTATGTAGTTATGTAAAATTAAATGTAGTTTGATATTACTTTATATGTCTTCATACAAAATTAAAACTTTTGCAACTTAAAACTGCAAAGTGCCAAGCTTTGGCCAGCTTTCAAATACATTTAATTAAAGTATAAAATAAAACTGTTATATAAAAAGAGCTTTTTGTTCAGAGTTTGGTGGGAGTTTAGAGCATTGAAAGAGTGCGTTGGTTGACTGGCATGTTAGGTAATTTAATGTTAATCTCTGGGTGATGGCGTACCATGTGAGTTCTCAAGTTTGTGGTGTTTCCAAAATACTTTTAACTTTCGCTTTGCAAAGCCTGCATATAGCATGATTCCTATCAAGTTCCGTCTTCTCCCCGAGGTTATAAAAGCTGAAATGTGCCCAAACTCTCGCCTTCAATGAGGATGGAGCAGGTTGAATCATTTTTTCTGTGTGCCATTGTTTGCGCCGACTAAACTACTTCTGCTGCACTCGTTCTTCTTTTGATTATAACAACTGCCCAGGCGTCTTAGTGTGAATTTGATGCAGCGCCATCCATGGGAATGGCGACCTAAACTAATTTCAGGACAATAGTATAAACGCCATTACAAAATGAAAAAAGAAGAAACAAAATGAATAGATTTTGGGAATTCTATGAATCGATTTTAAATTGGTAGATTTTGAATCGCGATACAAATGTGAATCGATTTTTTGCCTAAATGTTAATGAACGTGTTAACTCACAATAAAAAGCAGAATAAAATATAAACCGATAAAAGTATCTGTCTGTACCTACAGCAGTGGATTGAACAGTTCAGATTCTTTAGGTATGTAAAATATGGCAATACCTCAATGGAAAAATAGTCTTTTACAAGTTAAAGAGTAAAAGAGTGTTATATTATTCAACCTTTAATTACTGGATTATTATTACTAATGCATTAATGTGTAAGCAGCACTTTGTTATTTTAGTTTTTCAAGATGGAGCTAATTTTACTAATTTATACACTGTTGGGTAGTTTAATCTAAAACAATGCATGGTATTATTTAAAAGGATTATATGTTTTGTATAAAAATATCTTAATCTGAAAAGTAACTAAAACTATGAAATGAAACTAAATGTTCCTTCCCCATCACTTCATTACCCTGCTGTTTCACTGCTTCTCTTTAATCTTATGTCTTTGTCTTTTTTTCAATACTAGAATAAGTACATTTACTCAAGTACTTTATTTAAGTAAACATTTGAGGTACTTGCACTTTCCTTAAATATTTTCTTTTCCAACTTTTAGTCGGATAATCAACTAGACGATTGACAGAAATGAATAGGTAACTATTTTGATAATTGTTTAAGTGATTTTGCATGCAAAATGCCAAACATTTCATGGTTTGGGCTTCAGGAATTGTAGGATTTCTTTTTATAATATTGTTGGTTGGACAAAACCGGCATTGTGAAGGTGTCACAGGGCTCTGGATTTGTGATGGAATTTCTCGCCATTATCTGAAGTTTTACAAACCAAACAATCAATAGATGATATGTTGATTTAACAAAGTGTGTATGCTTTAAGAGATGCATAATGAAGCTTGGGTTGCTTATATGCAAACAAGTGCTTCTATCTATGCAGTCAGTGCATCCACACTCTAAATGTTGGATCATATCTGCAACACTTTAAAATGTGTGATTTCCGCAAGATGTTCAACTAGTTTCCTCATATGACCAGTGGCACAAACTATGATCACACCGGCATCACAGTCTGTTTCACCGTGTTGTCTTCTATTATCACTCCTCAGTGGGAAACAAACCTGCCGCCAGTCGAGCCACAGGAGGCACACATGCTTTGTCAATTGATAAAAAAATTTTTTAAACAGGTCTTCATTAACTTTATATACCATGCGCTCTGCTACTATAATATCGGCTTCCTCCCGCCATGTGTGATGCTGGTGACAGAGGAGCGGAGAGGTGACGGAGCCACATTATGTAAATAAGGTGCAGGGGCATGTGCCAGTTAAACCGCAGTGCCGTGCGAAGTGAGACAGAGGCTTTGGACGGTAGAAGCCGGGGCCGTCGGTAGATGGCGGTAACCCAAGAAATCTGATCCACAGGGTTCTCGGGCACTCTGTCTCAGTTTGCAGCACTCGCACTGAAGGCGGAGGAGCTGAACAGTTTGAAGGACATAATAAAATTAGAAAAAACAGGAGAGCTCACGGCGGGTCCTCTCGAGTTTTGCGCGCAGCCCTCCCGAGCAGGAGACGCAACGCTTTGCCACAAAGAAATACGGGGAAACTAAAAACACCATGGAAGACAAATCGAATTCGTTCTCCAGCAACAAGGAGGAGAAGGCGGATGGGAATAATGTTTTTCAGAGGCAAGACTCGATACAGAAAAATAACACGGGAAGCCAGAAGGACCACGGCAACTCAGTGGGCTTCAAGGGGGAGCGGGAAGAGGCCATGGTCGGTTTTGACGATCTGGACGGGGCGGCAAGGCAACATGGTTTTATGCAGAGGCAATTTGGGGCCATGATGCAGCCCGGAGTCAATAAGTTCTCCTTGCGTATGTTCGGCAGTCAGAAAGCCGTGGAGAAAGAGCAAGAGAGGGTTCAAACGGCCGGATACTGGATCATTCATCCATATAGCGATTTTAGGTAAGGGCTGGAAAAGACACCTGCTTCCCCCCCCCCCCGTTTATATCCACCCCTCCCGTCACCCGAGGGTCTGCAAGCTATACACTTTCACACATAACGCTCTGTCATCGACACACACACACACACACACACACACACACACACACACACACACACACACACACACACACACACACACACACACACACACAGCCTGCCCCGAAGCGCACCCTAATCTACCTCTGTATTTAAGCAATCAGGCTTCCGCTGGCTGAAGGCTTCACTGGCAAAATGTGCTTGTTTGCGGCAAGCAATGTGTTTCATTGCGGCATTTTCATTATAATGGAGAGGGACGCGTTAAGACTACAAAGGTGTATCGGTGAGATGTCCTTGGAAAAAAGGATGGTGAATGTCACACACACACACACACACACACACACACACACACGCACGCAAGCACACCTTTTCTGATTGTTTCACAATAACAGCACAGTATCAGGTCCTCATTGCGACATAGGGGCGGCAGTACCTGGACACAACGTGCCAGTGCCATTGCACCATCACCGTTGTAAACATTTCATTGTAGGCGGCGGTATAAGACGACGGGCCTGTGTGCAAAAATGCACAGAATGCGGTAAAATCGCGCAGGGAAACTATTAAGGAGAAAATGGCCGTGTTTTTAATTAATCAGTCAAAATTGATCTGGCAAACATTTGACAGCACTAATGAATGAGTGACGTGTATTGAGGGAGGAAATGTGATGGAATGTGCTTTTTTCAAAAGGAGCTGATCACGCCACACTTCCTTCCTTGGCATTCACTAAATGCCACAGTGACATGATTCTTATGTATTTGTTCTTTGTCACTCTCTCACCTGAACAACCACATATAGTGCATTGTCCTAAAGAGTGAGGCGCCAACTGCTTGATAAAAGAGCAGCCCCATATATTTACACGTTCATGATAACTAGTGTTGCAAATGAGCCCAGCCGCTGTGGGTTTAGACAAGCTGCTTCTAATTTGCTTTCATTTGTTTAACAATTTCTGGCACAGTGCGTTCAAATGGTAAACAAATGAGGTCAGGTACAGCCAGGACTGGTTCTCCACAAGCTGCATGTTTACAGTTCACCACTCAACCAATTAAGCATCTCATCTAGTCCAGTCTCTGTACCTGTGTCCCCTGACACAGCTTGATGGTGACAATCATCCCTGTTTTTCCATTGAAGTGACATGTAACGTGCCAGGACACGTTGATCCCTAGCCTGTAACACAGAGCTGTCCATGGTCCTGAACTCAGCCGGCCTGAGTATGCAGCACTCTTTTTCCTCTCAGCTTTTATGCTGCTGCTTCAGAGTCTGCAAGCTGAATTCTAACATTAAGAATTGATAGTTACAATTGCACTTTTATGACTGTGTAGCATTGCCTTACTTTTATTGGTATGGAATGATTTTAATGCAACCATGAGATAAAATACATCACAATATATCTAATCTGCACTTAATCACACATAAAGATAATGCTAACTAGGATATCCTGCACTCCCCCACACAAAGATGCAGGCATATGCACATGCCCTTGTGCTCACACAGATGCACAATGATGGTGGGCAAGGATTAGTAGCACAACACAGTCAATGAGCTTAGCAGTGTCTGAAAACAATTATGTAAGGAGATTGACCCCCCTCTACAAGATGGCAAAAGGTTTATAGACCTGAACAATTTAGTGATATGCATACCTTTTTCACAGCTGGCAGTTAATTAGTTGTCTTAAGTGTATTGGCTGTATTTGTGATCCACTGTATGCTGAACCTTTTTCAAAGAGATGGAAGATTTAGGTGGAAAGTGCAGAGAAAAAAACTCCATAATGGGAATGAATGGATCATGTTACTGTAGTACACCTACAGTATTTATGTCTTAGAGCATATTCTAAATATGAGACATATTGGGCTATCAATTGGGATTTTTTTTCCATTTAAAAAAAAAAAAAAAAAATTCATTCTGCTCAAGGAGATTAGTCTGGTGATGGCCCCCTATGGTTCCTTACTCGTGACATTTTCCAAAGAGCATTTTTTTCAGGAAGTCCTTGTCCTCTAGCCAGTATTAAGACACAACCCCTTGCAGTGAGATTGCATCGTGGCTTGTACTGTGAGGTTATAGCCCAGTGCTTCAAGCTACCTATAATGCTGGTGCACAAATAATGGAGGTGCAAGAGTACACTTTGTTTGGCAGGTCGACTTGTACTGTAGCTTAAAAGGTAATCTAGTTTTCTACCGTGGGGCTTAATTTAACCACCACTTATTTTAGTTTGTGAATAGTTTTCTATGTAATTATATTACACCTTTACTGTCCCCTATTCCTTTCTATACTGTGGCAGAAATTTGTGTGACCAAAAAGAGAAAACACTGTATGGTCTTTTAATGAAAACTCTTACGTAAGTACAGCCCATGAATGACACCACTATTCACACGGGCTTTATATCGCTTTGTGGGAGTGTTTGAAACTCAATATCCAACATATTCTTTGTACACAGTGGCTGCTTAAAGATTAATGGCAGGTTAGTAATATTCATTATTCATAGATTTTTAGAGAGGCCTCATGCATGGCCTCATACACCTCAGGTTATGATAAGGAGAGGCCTTTGTCATAGTCTGAAAGACTCTCAGTGTTGTTTTCTTTCAGAGTTAAAGAGGGCGTCTGTTTGGCCAAGACAGATGGGTTTGTTTTATCCATTACATAGTAACATCTGATCATTGTTAAAATGCCACATTGCTGTTCTTGCTCACCGTTTTTTCTTGCCGTTTAATCTTGTCGTGCTACCTAGAATATATCTTTTATTTTTTCTTGCAATCTCTCAGGGTCATTTAAAATTACATGTTTGTCCTTAAATTTAGGATCCAGTGTGGAACATTGTAGCCGATTCCAACAAACCTTTTGCCCTCCAAGAGACACATCCACAGAGAATGATGTTAGGTTGACAATCTGTACTCATATGCTGCATTTTATCATAGATGACCTTGACCTCCATTAATTTGATCGGAAGTCCGAATCCCTTTATTTCCCACTGTCTACATCCAAACGGGTATGTCAACTCTTGTAGCAGGGTATACTCGTCACATTGCAGATTGGATAGGGTCGGGCTGTGCTGAGTAAGACTGTATGGGGTTCCCTCTGTTGCTTGGCAGCAGAGGTCTGGCATTGATTAGGATGGAGCACTTGTTGTAGGGAGGAAACCTACAAGAAGAAATGAGCTGGCTTGATATAGAGCCGGATTGTTTGACTGAATCTAGTTCATTGATCGACAACAGGGCTGGGCTTTTTGGGTTCTACAGCTCCGAGCTCCTGTTTTTGGTAGGTACACGGGGCTATAAAAGTTGAGTGTCAACTTTCAACATTTGGCAAAGAACCTGTATGGCTTTCTGGTTGGTATTGTTGTCTGAAAGTGTGTTTTTGTATGATACTGTATAGTAAGTTGTAGTAAGAAAGGCTTATTTTTTATTAGTTCACACAGGGTGCATACATCTGACAGAGGAACCAATGCTGTGTCTACAGTGTTACTGCAGAGCCTCCTGTTTTAGGGAACAGTGATCCAGTGATTGCAACTCACACATTAAACAATCAGAACAGCAGTTCAGCAGCGTGATGACAAGTTGAAGAAGAACTCAGCATAATAAATGACTAGCGGCGGACAGTGCAGGTTGCAAAGCTCAACTGGATGTGAATGCATAGCTGGTGCAAAACCTCTGGACACATATGGGCTAGAGGTGAGTGTACTGCTAGAGCTCCGGGTGAATGTGTAAGTAAAGCAGGTGCACTGATGGAGCTGCCGAACCTGAAGCAGGAGTTTGACTGGTTACTGACTGCATTGCTGGAGTAGGAGCTGCATTTACAGCTGGGTGCACACGCTCTTAGCTACTGGTTTAACTGGGGCGGGGTGCATTCTCAGAGTTGGAGCATTGAAGCAAGACATTAATACAATAATGTAGCAAGAGCTGGGTGCAGTCGTTGGAGCTGGCTGCATTGGCACACTTGACTGGCTCTTTAAAAAGCTAGTGGACGACTCACTTAGCGTTCAAACATCTGAAATGCTCTTAGTTTTTCAGGGCTTTTGTTCTTTCTTTAACTTTGAAAACACCTTCTCTCTAATGCAGCATGTTTGCTGTTTCCTGTTCTGTAGTTTTTGATTCAAAAAGTAAAACTGTGTTATTCATTAGATAAGTGGGTGTCTCAGAGGTCATATACAGTATAAATGCCTCCTACACGAGTCATGAGAGAAAGCGAAAGATGTGGGCACTCTGTGGGCTTTTGATGATATTAATACGAATGGAAAAAAATCCCACATATCCATTACTTGAAACATGGAACCAAAACAAATTATTGTTTAACAATTGTTTTCAAAATGAAAAGAAAACAAAAGTAGTTTTGATTTTCGTACTTTTCACAAACAATTCCATAAATTAATTCATTTTAGATCATGAACTTTGACTTTTTGAGATCCTATTTTTAACTGTTCCTTTTTTCATTTTTTTCATTAAGCTCTCTTTTTTAACTACGGACTAGTTAAGTTTTCTAAAGTATTTTATGTTTTATACAAAGATCCCTAAAAATATTGTTATAATCATGGTTTCATCTTTATTTTTATTCTTGTTCCTCTCAAATATGAATAGTTTTTGTACTGTATTGTTAAGAAGCGATTACAAAGATGAATCATAGCAGATCACTGCAGCCTCTTATTAAACATTCAAATTGCAAATAAGTCATGTCACACACACATACTGTGCTGTATGCATATTATCCTGGCATGTCTGCTGAAGGGGTACAGTGTGTGTCCCAATTAGGGTTGCAAAGGGGCGGAAATTTTCCGGTAAATTTCCGGAAACTTTCCATGGAAAGTTAAGCTGGGGAATTTTGGAAACATTCCAATTTGGAAACTTTCATGGGAATTAACGGAAATTATGGGAATTTACGAGAATTAACTGGAAATGTTGGGTAATTCATACAAACCATCTTATACAAACATAATTATAAACATTTTGTTTTGTAATAAGCAGACAGGCATTTACAGTGAATACAAATGTTGAGTGGGTGTGATCTCAGTAGCCCTGCAGTAGGCTAAGTAGTAGCCCAAACCATTGACCTTTAGCTTAACATATGAAGGTATCTAGCATGCTGCCGTTGATTTATGGTTATGGTTATATGCGTGCTAAGCTAACCATCAGAGCTGTCTATTGTTTCCACCCTATCAAGAACAAGTGGGCTATACAATTAACACACATAGGTTAATAGCAATGGGTATGTATTAACCCCCTTCCACCCCCCCAAAAAAAAGAAAGAAAAAAAAACTCCCGTATTTCAAAAACTAAATGTTTACAAGTATGTAGTAGCCTATGCTGATTACTGCTTTGCATGTAATTGATGAATATAGGGAGGACATTCAACTGAAGTTGCATTAAATCAGGTTGTTTTAACCAAGATTATGCTGCAAGACGTTTTTTTTCCAACTGCATTTAAGTTCCCTGTTATAGACTAACAGTATTATAACAAGCAATATTAAAAATATCCAGTTTATTCCCATTAATTCCAGTTTATTCCCGTTAATTCCCATATAGTCCCGTTAAATCCCATGGAAAGTTTCCAACTTAGTCCCAATAGTGTGTGTATTCAAAATGGTATGATTCAGGGTATGTGTGGTATTAGTTAAGGTGAACCAAAAATGTCATGCTCATTGTTTTTTTTTTTTTCTTCCATTGAAACTTGAGAGGAATGATTAGCATCAAATAATCCAAAGTGCATCATGTTCTGTGCTTTGATGACGCTTTCAAGGTGCTAAGTCAAGGCTCTTCATTGAAGAGTCCACTCCATAGGCCCCAGTTCAATGCCTGCTGGTGTAAAAATACCTCTGGTGGATATTTTCAACCACCTAGATGACCGCTGTTTAGTTGAAGTGAAGACAATTATCGGACACATGATCTTTGGATATTTATAAAGCCAAGGCCCCCGTCTTAATTCATTCAAAGATATCCATTACTGGGTGGCCAGCCAGACAGGCAGCCTGCCAACCAGCCAGCCCGTCCATTTCCATCTTCAACAGCAGCAATGGATGGGCAGCAAGGCAGAGCAGAGGCAGGCAGGGATGGCGTCAGTGGAGAGTTTTTAGCACGAGATAGGATTCCTGAAAGCATCTATTTTCATTCACGGTTGCTCGGCCTTTATCGAGGCCCAGGACACTTCGTGAAAAGAGCAGGGTGCTGATGAATCACTTCTGGCTCTGTTCATCACAAGACAGAGGAATGTAAGGCAGGAATATTAACACAACCAGGAAGGATGTTAGGGTCTCATTCTAACAGGGCCCTCCCTGCATACATACAGAAAGTGCACATTTCTTGATGTTTTTGAATCATAGTTAAATGTGCTGTAGGCAGGATTGGGAAGATCCAGGACTTAGCCAAAAAATTTGAACATCGACAACTTCTCAGTCCCTCCCCCCTTTCCGCTAAAGCCCAAAACGGTCTCCTAAGCCCCTCCCGCCACAAGGGAGAATTAATTTGTGTGCATGAGCAGTGATTGACACGCAGTTAGACACCCCCTGGCCCTGATTGGTGCATCTGAACAGGGAAGTGAGGATTTTTGCAAATCGCACTACAGGCTGTAGGTGGTGCCAGAGGAGCCGGATTCTTTTTTAAATGACCTGCTTCATGTAGTTCTACTGGAACATAGGATCAGTTTCAGCAAATATGACAGAAAGTTGGTTTTATAAGGCTTACCTACTGTACCTTTTAATTGTGAGCCCTGACAAATGTCTAAGAAGAAATTTAGGTATCAACACAAGCATAGCTGTCAAAGCTGGACATTATCCTTCTAACTTCCCTCTGTAGGATAGCATGTGAGGACCCTCTGCACATCCACAGACCTCCGTCTTGAAAAAAGTCCTACTGATTATTGTTAGTAGTTTCGACAGATTGGCAACATGTTACATTATATGCTGATAGGAGAACTTCCATAGCAGGTAATGAGTCAGACTATTATAACAACCATAACATTGTTGTTCAGCCATATTAGCTGCAATGCTGCATGAATGGTGGTTGGTCCAACACTTTGGTCCAGGCGGAAGTATCGCAGCAAATATTGAATAGATTGCTGTGAAATGTTTTGCAGATATTCACGGTCCCCAGAGGATGAATCCCGCTGACTTAAGTAATCCCCTTTTCCCCCTTTAACTTTTCCTCCAGTGCCACCATGAGGTTGACATTTGTGGTTGTGAGGGAAATGTCTCGTCAACTATTGAATGGATTCTCATGGAATTAGCCGCATTCTTACAGCCTTAATGGAGGATTGTGATGCAAACATTTGGCACAGCTTCATTTATTCAACCTTTTATTTATCCTTCAGAAATCATTGAGGTCCGATCCTCATTTTCAATGTCATTGAGTCAGATTACAAAGACAAATACAGAACAACAACACAGAAATTACAATCATAAGAAATATAGAAAGACAATAAAACATTCAGAATTGGAAAATGATTTGATAAATACACAGGATAATATGGGTGCAAAAGAAAATACAATTATATAAAGCAGTTACAAGTAGAAGTGTGCAGGTTTCAAACCAGATTTCTCAATTGTCCAAAAGACACAATTGAGTTGCTGTAATTTGTTCCAGAAGTACTCTCAGACAAAGTCCTTTAGGTGTGTTCACATTCTTTGGAAATGTGAATAGACGCTTTCTGCATTAACTGTCTACAACATGTGGTTTTTTTTACCTTGCATTACTGATTCATATGTGTTGCTTTGCAGGTTCTACTGGGACTTGATAATGCTCATCATGATGATGGGGAATCTAATCATCATTCCTGTGGGAATAACATTCTTCTCAGAGCAGACTACCACCACCTGGCTGGTCTTCAATGTGGCCTCGGACACCATCTTCCTGGTGGACCTGGTCATGAACTTCAGGACGGGGATCGTCAACGAGGAGAGCTCTGAGATCATCCTTGACCCCAAAGTCATCAAGATGAATTACCTGAAGAGCTGGTTCGTTGTGGACTTCCTCTCCTCCATTCCAGTGGATTATATCTTTTTAATAGTGGAGAAAGGCTTTGACTCTGAGGTATATAAAACGGCACGTGCCCTGCGAATCGTCCGCTTCACGAAGATCCTCAGTCTTCTGCGTCTGTTGAGACTGTCCCGACTCATCAGATACATACATCAGTGGGAGGAGGTGTGTATATTTTGTATAGTTTGTCTGTGTACATCAGTAAACAGAAAATAAATATTAAAAGGGGATTGATATAAAAGCAAAGAGCAGATGATGCAGAGTAAGAGAGTTATGGTTGTTTATATTTCTGTGCTGCATTGTAGTTCTCTGGCTGGGTGCTTTTTTCCCAGCAGCACGGTATCAACCTTGAAGGGTTAATGCACATATATAATTGTGCACGATCAATACTAATCGGTGCTGTCAATCACCACTGGTCAGAAGGCGTATCTGTGGATAACAAGTGGTTATGTCAATTTCAGCTCATTGATGTGTGAAATTAATTCAAAATCAGAAATCAAAAGCAGTTGCCTCCATTTCTTTCCGAAAAGATGCTTTATACAGTTGATATGGAATCAGGGCATAATAGGCAATGATATTATCAAGAGAATAACAATGTATCTATATAAAGATAATGTATATTAGAGGCTAAATGAACAACTCTCTTAATATTTTGTTGGGGTGGTTTTACTGGATGACTCTGGTGGATTTTGTGTGAACATCCACAAGGTTAAACCCCCCCGGAGAGTGATACATTATTACCCTCCAATCGAGTCATTGCACTCCCTGACTGTTTAACCAAGCTCTCGCCTTCTGAGTCTCCTGGTAACGATTTCATTACACACTGAAAGATTGTGCTTCTCCATATCATGACTGAACCATTCCAGCAGATGGATACGTTTTAGACATCGTGACCGAAAGCACCGACATTACATTTGATTTAAAACGTAGCTCCGATTAAAATATAAGTGGTTGACCATAACGCTGTAACATCATTTTATAATAAGCTAGCCGCTTTCTCTCACCTTGTCCTGAACGTCCTTGCCCCACAGTTCCCTGTCCGTCCATTATTGTCTGACTCCCCCGTCATCGCTGCTGCTATCCCTGCTGTTTGTTACACTGGTTGAAGCAAATTGTGCTGTTGTCAGGGCTCAACCTGCACGCAGTGTAAGGTTCAATGATATATCAGTAACAATGGAAGTGCAAAAATAGGTTATTTACTGTATAACGATGCATTTGGCAAACCTACTGTTATGAAACTGTAATAATAAGAAGCTTTTACAAGCACACTGATGGCTATAGTCGTAAACAGTATCTGGCCAGAACTTGGTGTAAATAGTACACTTGTGCAGCGTGTCCAATTCCCAGCTCCCATGCTATGGATCAGTGAACATTTATGGAGCAGGAAAAGATCATCTTTGTGCTTGAGTACCAATGAGGTGGCAGATTTTTATACTGTTTATGTCAGATTATATTTTTCTGTCAGTGTATGTTTTAAACTGTGTAAAATTACCCTTACTGCATAATGTGGCATTTGACAAACAAAAGCATTATTTATGCTTCAGCAAAGCATTATTCAAGCTCCAAATGTGGATTTACTGTAAGATACACACACATCACAAACCATATTCTGAAAGGGAGCAGCATATGGATTGCAGTTGCTTGGTGTTATTATCTTGGCATGCACACTGTGTGGGAAGTTGATTATTAATTTCAGATAGGGTCAGTGCTGTATATGATATAGCCGTTTAGTTTGCAGAGCTGTATACAATGGGAAGATGAGATGGTATGGACCAGGTTAGAAACACAAATAGACGGTGCCGCAAGGTTAATGAAAATCTGCAGTGAGCATGCGGGGAGGCAGGCAGTGCAGTATATAGGGATGTGTCATAATGCTTGGATACAACAGCGGAGCTCACAGCCCTGCGCTCTCACTTCCTCTCTCTCATGCTCAGTCATTCCTCTTTGTCTCCAGTCGTCTTTCTGCTTATCAAACTCTGCCTCAACCCCACACCCCCCACCCCCACCTCTAGCATTTCTTTTCTCCTCTTTCACTCACGGTACGTTATCCTCCTTTAGCACCCTGTCTTTCTCTACATGTTGTTGTGTCTAACATTTTTATGATTAAAAATACAGTATAGAAATGAAATACAGTTATTTTGGTGCAACCACATTAGACAGACTGAATAATATAACAACAACGAATCAGACACATCCACAGGAGACGTGAGAGGAAAGAAAAGGCACTCAGTGGAAATATTCCAAGCTGTCGTAACATGTTAGGTGTAGGCTGCAGGATTAGCGCTTTAATGGAGGGACAAATGCAGTCTCCTGTCGTCGTAATGGGTTTCTAGCAGTGAACCATCATTACATCAGCCTTGGGACGGACTCAGTTAGTTATTCTGGCATTGAGTTTAGGCAATATATCATCTTCCAGCCTGTATGTCCGTCATTCCTTCATCTGTCGTGTGCTCCCTGCCCCCCTCTTTTCACTTTATCACCATCTCTTCCCTCCATCTGGGAAGTAAAGAGGGCCGTTATTTCATCAGCCCGTCAGAAATGGGCTAAGTCAGATTTGTCGTTTCGCCAACAATCTCTTTTGGGTCTTATTCTGTGGTGTCTTCTTCTTCTTCTCCGAGGCCTCACACTCCTACAAGCTTCATTTTTACCTCCCAGAAGCAGTATTTTCCTGCTTGGAGTGTTAGACACTGGGAGTATACATGTTAAAAAGATTCTAAAAGGTTGTCTTAATGTGTTATTTAATGTCACAGTTTGTTTCAGTAAATACTTTGCCTTGTTTAAAGTGCTTGTGTCAAAACAGAACCTCTTACGGACAGTGCTGTTCGGAAGTGACTGCTGGGTATTATTATGGTTTATGTTAAGCAGCCGAGTCGAAACCGTATTGGTGCCCACAAAGGAACTGATGCATCTTATTTAAGCAACTCACTCTGATTGTCACTCATTAGAGAGGAGTAGTAGATCACTCCATCTGGCTGTGCCACTTAGTCAGAAAAGGTAATGATGGCAACAACAACAACAAAAAATCTATATTTGATGCAATAGTTTGAATAAGCATTTAATTGGATTTTTAAGATCACTAGTTTGTGATTTTTTGGTTATGCAGTCTCTGGCCCTAGCTTACTTGGTGTCCGTGCTACTAGATGCTACTATTTCTATCTGTATTCATTGTTCTCTGTGTGTTTGTTCAATCATTCATTCCTTTGTTTGCTCACACATAATTATTGCAATGCACAGTGCTTAGGGAAATTGCAGCATGCAGTGTGAAGGTCACGCAGAGCAGTAAATACGCTTTGTACTCAAACGCCACACTTTAAACAAGCAACCAAATGGAGGCCAGTGCTCTGTTTACACATCTGGAAATAACTCTGAGATTTTTCTTATATTCTTGTGTTCATGTAAGCACTTAAATTAAATATTTTAAGTGATTCTAAGTCAACATGTTTTCAGCCTTCGGTATGTGTAGCTTGACTCAAAGACATGTATAACCTGTTCTCTACACAGAAAGTGTTTTAGGCACTTTGTATGTGCGCCAGAAAGGGCAATAAGAAATGTAGACTTAGTCACATCTTCTGCCTAGGGAAATGTTTTTTTCAAGGGCATGTTGTTTTGCCTCTTTGCTGTGATCTTCAGCATTTTTGGTCATTTTAACTACTATTTATTAATTGTGTAAAATCATCTTTTAAGAAGCACAAAATCTATATTTTCAGATTAATAATGGGTCAAATGTAATGTGAAAAGTGTCACTTGTAGTGATGAACCCACATAGAATTATCACTTGACTCTGCAGTTCCCCTCAGATCCACGTAGCGTTTTAGCATCTTTCAGCTCATTCTTTTGGTTTTACAACCACTACTTTACTTTTTTCTCACCGTGGTCATCAACCCCTTTTTACAGCGAAAAATAATCTGATAAACCCACTGTCCACTACCCACTTAGCACGAAAAAGAAGAGAAGACACACAAAGTTAACGACTAGCAGGGGAACATTAGTGTAGCTGAAGCAGCCATTTGTTTTCTGCAGAATATGGTGGAGATCAAAAACAGAGCTAAAAAGGAGAGTGAATAATGAACCAGTGAATGAATCAG
Source organism: Perca fluviatilis (assembly GCF_010015445.1). Lineage (NCBI taxonomy): Eukaryota > Metazoa > Chordata > Actinopteri > Perciformes > Percidae > Perca > Perca fluviatilis. The sequence continues at coordinate 22,701,788 of NC_053128.1, read as the reverse complement.
GTGGCCATATATATATATATATATATATATATATGTACACTATATCACCAGCCCACAGGGGAATTATATTTAATGGCTGAGTATTTAATAATAAAATAAAATAATGAGAACAGTTATCGGGGGCATTTTTTGCCCTTTCATCAGTAATTTAACAGGCATTTTTAGATCTTTCAAGGGCATTTTTCCCACTGCTCCTATTTTTCTAACCGGCTTCCCTTATGTTTTTCTTTTTATTTCATGTCCTCTCAGATACAGAGCTATTTATCGCAATGACCTTACAGTCACAGTGTTTTTTTTCCTCCAAGTTCTGCTGTTACATTTGGATATGTGCTAATGTTGGAGAGATCTAGATTTAGATACCACTCCGTCCAGTGCTGCTTTTGGTTCATTGTATTTAATAAAAACATGCTTTTTTAAACTGCTGTAGAGAATCCCCACAGCTCCCAGTGCCACATCTGGCTCATCACAGCCACCAGGCCACCCGCCAGATCCCAGCTCAAGCACAAGGGCTCAGGTTGAGCTTGTGGCAGCATACCAGCCCCCCCAGGGATGACTGTACCCTTTTCTGAGGCCCCAGGCAGAATTGGTCTGTTACTCTACAATGGTATAAATACATAAATACAAAATCAGTAAACCTGATCTTTACAGCACAAACCTTTGCTTATGTTTCACTGTAAATATTGGCACACTTTATAATGTAGTACTACACCTAGGTATATTGACCATAGTTGAGAATTAAGAATCATCAACAAACCTGTAGGCAAAAAGAAAAAAAAAAAAAGAAAAGTCTTTTATCTGCATAAGAGTCACCAATGATTGCTTTATAAGACATCTGTTGAGACTCAATTATTGGTTCTCTTTGTGATGCTGCGTTGAAATAAATTTGAATAAATTATTATTATTTTACATGCTAATTTGGCAAACAGCACAACTAGAGAGCTAACATTAGTCTAAGCATGTATTAATTCTCTCTAGTATGTTGGGACAAACAATTGATACATAGCAATCTTATCTTATGATTGAGGGATATTTGTCCTATTGACATTTAGCTGTGAATAAGTTCTGCTTTGTGGCAGCTGAGGCTTTGTGTTTAAATAATGGTACACCATTTGTGTGTTACAGTGGCACAGAGTCTGCTGCGTTACACTCTGTAACCTTAGTTAACCATAATTATTTAAATAACTACTTCATAATAGTGAAGTGAATATGTATGGGAGATGCGATTTGACACATTTTCCCTCCAATTTAAGGGTTGTTTTCCTCTTTAGTTAAACTGATATTGTGGTGTATCACGATACATGTTGTCTGGTCATGTTGCACAGTCAATTGTATTTTGATACTATTGTAACACAGTGTCACACATGATCACCACCCCCTACAGTCAGTGTAAACATACTAGAGTAGCAGCAGGACATGAGGTAATGTTACCATTTCACTTATCACCATACTTTATTCTTATTATTTATTCGTATTCCTACTCAAAAGTGCCGAGTCACTAAATTAATATAAAACATAGTTAGTTTTAGTTCCTGAGTGGTGCACTTCTTTTTCTTTGCATGTCCCTTTTCCAATTTCTTTTTTATGCTTCTGAAGGGTGCTCCTGGTGATGAAACTGTCATCATGTAATGCCATCGTGTCATCACCAGAGTTTAAGTGCATAAATATGCCCTGAAGCATCATTTTTCTCGCACCTCTGTCAGTCAGATGCACAGTATGCAGTATTGATGTGGGGTGGAGCCTTCCCTGAGTCACTGATGTTGCTCTATTTCGTGATCTCTGGCATGCAATAAGAACTAAATTTTGTATAGGAAAATGAACTGAATGTGCGTGAGGCACATTGACACTGCCTGTAGCAAGCGGCTATGCTAGTCCCCTACTGTATGTGCAGCTCCACTTTGTCAGCATCTGAGTCATAGAGCTGTCATGCAAAAGCAACATCAATGTGAGAGACTGAGTCACTTCTTGAGATCAGATTGTTCTATTAATTCACTGCTAATGCCTGGAAAATATACTGGTTTATGATTTGTCTTTGAAGCTGCATGGTTGTTGTTTTGTAGTTGTTTTGCACAAGAGATAGGTAGTATCGGCTACAGCAGACTGCAAAGCATGATGCAAGTGATTTGTTTTTTTATATTATAACGTCTGCAGGGATATCTCTTCCAAAACAAAGGTGCACAGTTGATTCACAACTCAGTCAGTAAATTGATCTTAAAGGAAGGAAAATATGAGCCAACTGAACTGGGTATCTAATGCACTGCGTAGGAGCAGAAGAGGAGACTTTAACTACATTACTCTGGCTAAATTTGGTCTCCACTGAAATAACCCACACTATTGTGTGATAGTCTGACAGCAGGCCTTTTATTTGACCTCTTCCATCTTTAGACGCAGTATGTTAACAGACAGTGGAGGTGTTTATGTTTGTCTGCAGCTTTTCACAGTGTCTTTTTCTCTCTGTTTAATCGCCATGCTGAATTAAAGCCAAGAATGAACTTCAAAGGTGTTTCTACATACTACAGAATACTTAGAAAAGAAAACAGACATTTCATGTCAAGGTATAAGACAAGAGAAGGTTGATAATAGAGCTGCAAGTAATGATTATTTTTTGTATATATATTATTTCTTTAACAAACACCTGATGTCTTTAAGTTGCTTTTTTCTTCAACCAAAAGTCAAATATTAACAGTTAGAAAATATGATAAACTGACAGAAAGCATAGGCCTTGTAAGATGAAAAGGAGATCACGATGAAGCCACCGTGTACTGTAATTTGCCACCTCAGCAACAGATAGTGTGGTGTCAAAGGAGATTAGTCGGCTTTGGTTTATAGACTCCTGTGGACTTGATTCACCTGTCTCTGAATAGACTATGCCAAGTCCTCAGTGCCTTGAGGCCTCCGCCCCACCAGTCCCATGCAGGGACACAGGTGCATAAGAACACTCACACACACACACACACACACACATCACACACATCACACACACATCACACACATCACACAGACACACACACACACACACATCACACAGACACACACACAGAAGGTGTGCTAAATCCTGAAGTGCTGAATTATGCGTCAGGTTGAAAGAGAGAGCAAGAAAGACTGATGAAAAAAGAAAGAAAAAGACGTAACAAAGGGAGGAAGGCAGTATTGTGTGTGTGTGTGTGTGTGTGTGTGTGTGTGTGTGTGTGTGTGTGGTGTGTGTGTGAGAGAGAGAGAGAGAGAGCAACAGTGATTCCTGTACTATGTTCCCCTGATTGATTTTCTATTGTGTTGAGGCTATTTCTCTCTGTAATTACAGCTTGTAATTGAAGTAAGGACAAAGGTTTTTAAAATGTGACCCGGTAGTATTATTTGTCTGTTTTCATACTATCGACCGCTGCTCTGTTGGAGCTGCACAGTCTACATGTAGTAATTTATCACAGTGACTGTAGCTATACCTTACACAAAGGCAACATATAAAGGTCTAGAATGCATTCATCACAGAGAAAAGTAAATGGCATTTATTGGAGGATAACTAAAAGGAGCCTGGCCTCATTACCATGTTCTTTCAAATGGCATTTAGTTGTGGGACACACATACAGCAGTGAGTAGCAGGGATGTGAACCGGCTGCAGGACTCTCTTCTGTGAAAGTGTGTGTTGGAGCAGAGCCGTTGGCTGATGACTGTATACAACTGTTTCCTGTGATATGATTTAATGTGATATGATTTGATCTGGTGTGTTGTGATGTGCGAGGCTGAGGATTGTTGTGGGACTGTGTCATGTCTATGTGTTAGCGCGTGTGTGTGCTTCTGGATATTTCATACCCTGTAGCCTAGAGGTGGCATATGGCAGCTTGTTAGCACAACCAATCTTTTTTCTTCCTGAAATATACTGTAAATAGCAGTCGGCCAATACAATATGGAAATAATGACCCCAAATGAGTGTTTGTAAACATTAAATCAAAATGGTAAGTAAGTTTAAGGCAAAACACTTGTCTCGCACACAAATTATTTAGATAATCTTTCAAGTTCAATTTAACATTCCCTTAAAAGACTCCCACATTGCTGGTGGAGATTTACTCTGATAGAAAAGTTGTACAACCAAGGACATGTTTAAACTTTGGAGCAGGTGTTAGCCCAGATTCTGTGTTGCTGCCGCACGATGCACACGTAACCATGGCTGCACAGCTGGTTGTTTATATTTAATGTCCCCAACAAGACGAACGTGGGACATTGGACATTGTTTTGCAAAGCACACAAAGGTCTGGTTTCTCTGGAGGGTATGGTGAGGACACTGAGGGACAACTTTTCTGTGCCTGGAGACGTACATGTCATTTATCAAACCGAGGCAGCGGCCTGTGCGTCATAAGTGAAGTTTACATTTCATTTTTTATGCCTTTACGGAGAAAGATTGCGTGACGGTGAATGAATACAGACTAATGTGCAGGTTTGAGTGGAATTTCTACACCTTTTAAAGAGAAGGTGCAAATGTTGCAGCTGTAATAAACTTGATATCCAATGCACCAGACATTTCTAGTCTGCATTTGGACGCACTTACGCAGGAGTCTAGGGAGACATTAATCATATCAGTGCTACCTACATCATGTATGCAGCTGCGATCTGAGCAGGCATCGATTGGCCATCGGAAGTACCGGGAGATTTCTTGGTGGGCCGGTCTATTTGTGTAGGTTGAATGGGCCACACTCCGGTCAAAAACTTTAGAGAGAAGAGAGATCACATGATTGGCTCACTTGTGTGTCTTTCATGTAAACACTGGCCATTCACATCCTTTATCTTTGACTGACCAGCCCTCCGAGAGAAGAGAGATCACATGATTGGCCCACTGATTTGTCTCTCATCTGAACATTGGCCAATCACATATTACTATGGCCCACTTCCATCCTATCATAGCTAGAGAGCACATTTAAGTCCCGCTCCCACTGGCAGCGGAAATAACTTCACAAAGTGCCAGTAGCTAGCTAAGGAATCGATTATTCGCACCCTTGTCTACCACAGAGGACAAGTATCGGTTAGTAAGCTAACGTTAGTTATGTATTAGCATGCTAAGGCATTTGCGAACATGGTACTGTAGCTTTCTGATTTATCAACATTCCACAATAAGACAAGTTGCATACTATGTACAAAATACAGCTTTAGCTTAATTTGCAGACTTGTCACTTGTTTACTATACAAGACAACCAGGCTCTACTCTCGACCTTTAGCCATCTTGCCATCAGGAGCCTGTCAGTGTCAGTGAGTACATTATCATACTATCTTACCACTCAGCTAATTGACATTAGGGACTGGTATGCAGGGTTCAAAACTTTTTGTCCATCAGCCAAATACTAGTGAATGTTAAATCTTACTTCTTTTTGGCTGGTGAGTCAAGCAAATCTACCAGCCACTTACATATTTTATCAGCATTTGGCTAGTAAATAGTGCTAATGTTGAACCCTGCTGGTACATGTGTTGAAGGGGAGTGCAAGGACTGTTCGTGTCTGGCCGATTATGGTGGGCTGGTCTAGTTCTCAAAAGTCCAGTGCTGATTTTTTACCCCAGTCCAGCCCTGGATCTGACCCATCTCTTCTTTGGTGCTTCTCTACTGTTTGAAGTGACTTTTTTCTGCTTTTTTTTTCAGTATTTCACATTGTGTGCCTCCATCTGTTTAGACTTTAAAAGTTGAATGACTTGCTTATTTTGCAAATATATCTATAAATACAGATTTTATGGATGCAGGTGAATTGAGAATTGTTTTAAAGCTCATTTCATTATTATTATTATTATTATTATTAATAATAATAATAATAATAATTCATTAATAATCATTTTATTCTTTTCTGAGCCTGATAGACAAATTCCTCCACTGGACTGCTGATTTTTAGTAAATTAAATTCTTATTAAATAAAAGGTGCAGTGCATATTTGACCTTTGCTTTTGTGTACATAAAGCTTACCTGAAATTAAACGCTTACAAAATAAACAAAAGGAACATAATACAAAGAAATTAAGCTACAGCTTGATCTGTTATCATAAAATAAATGTGCTGTGCGTAGACTGTCCAACAACATCCATAATTGGACAAAGGCATAGAAGCAAATTTGCTGTCCATTGCCACAAACCACTTGGCTACGCAACAGTGAATTCACTGTTCCCTCTTATTCACTCTTGAATTTTTCATCAGTGCTCAAGCTATATAGTGGTGTTTGTGCTTATGCATGCTTTATCCCATTTGGTTGAGCAAGTCTTAAAACAGGAGCAGCTTTTTATGGAAAAATGCTAACAGCTAGCATTTCCCTGTTAACAATAAACATGTTATGCATCTTTTTAAAATTCCTCCGCAGCTACGTTAGCTGTGGCCAGGTTGTCCGTTCATCCGTCCGTCCGTTCCATTCTTGTGAACGCAATAACACAGCTTTCAGGGAATGTCTTCAAATATGGCACAAACTTCCACTTGGACTCAAGGATGAACTGGTTAGAATTTGGTGGTCAAAGGTGGAGGTCGCTGTGACCTCACACAAATAACATATATGTCATATGCCACAATACAATAAAAAAAAAAAAAAAAAAAACAAAAAAACAAAAAAAAAAAAAAACCCTCCAAAAACCAAACCCGTCTACTTCAGTGAAGTCTCGCTTTGCCAGACCATCCACACGCTGCGGAGCGGAGGAGAGTCTGGCTACTCCACATAGCATTCCGGGATGGGAGAAAAACGTGCTCTGGTTTATTGGCATTTCTTTAAACCAATCACAATCGTCATGGGCGGCACTAAGGTCCGAGCTGTAAAATAGTCGTGCGAGAGAAAACTCAGATTTGACAGATAGTCTTGCTAGCTGTCTCAATGTACCCTGCAGAGATCTGAGGAGCAGTCAACCATAGTTCTCATATATCCATGCTGGGATGAAGATGTGTGTAGAGCATTCACGTTTCGCCAAAAAAACACAATTAATAACTTTTATGAAATTCCTTCAAAGTCTTCACTATATATATATTCTGAGTCTGGACAGATATGGATGTAAACTGCAACTTGACTAGTTGGCGGAGGAGGTAATTCTAGTTCAGGTTTGACTTTCCGACAGGATAACTTGTGAATGCTTTTGTTTTATATCCAAATCAGTTTGTATTCCACTGTAAATAATGTGTGTTTTGCTGTTGGAGGATGCACCAGGGTATTGTAGCATTTTGGTGGTCACTGTCATAAACAGATTTGGGAAACCCCACCCCTGTATGTAGTACTGCAGAGCATGACCGGACAGGCTGTTGGAGGCGAAGCAGACCTTCGTTGTCTCGAGTGTGGGAGCTGCAGCCTGCGGGGGGGCTAAAGAGCTCTGTCACGTGTCTTTGTGTGACAATCTGCCTGTCACACATTCAAATGTTGTGAAAAGGGGGACCTGTGAAGGAGACAGCCACAGGGTCATAGCACCGACATCAATATTAAATACACTGGACAAGAATGTGTTATTTTGTCTATATATTTAGGAAATGTGCCTTTTAAACAATATATTGTAATTTTTGTGTAGTTGTTGATGTTTTTTTAAAAATACATTTAAAATGTAGAATTATCTTTCTCGCACAGATATGTAGTGCTAAATGTAGTTTAACAAAACAGCATCTCACATTTTTTGGGGTGCAGTTCTTTAATTTGGTGCAGCACTTAACAATCTTCTCCAAAACAAACATTATTTACCTCTCTCTGTCCATTTTGTTTTCCATTCACCCTGTCACACACGCGCGCACACACACACACACACACACACGCACACGCAAGTAAAGTCACACACACAACAGCCTAATGGATTCCTACAGTCCAATTTTGTCTCACAGACAAAAATGAAGGACAATGCTTTTTCCCCTCTTGTGCTGTCTGTGTTGTTGTCATCTCTGTTTTAAGACACGGCTTTCTGACGATGAACATAATGTGCCTTGACTCATGTACTTGCTCAGCTCACTGAGGGAAGCTCACTCTTGGTCCCCGGGGTGGAAAATCCCAGACTTCACCGCTTGCAAGAAAGAGTTTTTCCTCCTTATCCCCCGTAGAATTAGAACCATTTCCCTTGCCAAGTCACTCAGTGCTCCTTCTGTTGCTAGTTGGTCTTGTTAACTGCAGTAGAGAGTGGTAATTGACCATATGGTTCAGAGTACAGAGTTAATTGTCAGACCCATGGTTTAAAGTAGAGGGAAAAGTATAGCTTTAAACACATGATTATAGTGGCACAGCTACCCTTTATTTCTGTTTTGTAGAATCAGAAGTTTTACACACATTTTAAAAACATTGTAATTAAAGTTAGTATGTCAACAATAATGCCTGCACAGCAGCTTTGATACACAATTTTACTGACAAGTATTGGTTATATGAAAACCAAAAGTGTGAGGTGGTGTGCAGGTGTTGCTTTTGATATATCAAATATCAGATGTGCCACACATACACTCAAACAAACACACTGTGTCTTCTAGATACCTTCATGAATATATCAAACAGGATCAGGGAGGCTGGAAAGCATTCAAGTGCGAGGAGATATAGGTTAAAAATGGGCTGGATTGTCAGCACTCATTTGTTTCAAGCTTTAAATAAACATATCACTGTATCCAGTGAAAACATGTATTTCAATATTGGGTAATTTTGCTGAAAGATCAATTTGAGCTCTTTATGGTTTAAGAATATTCTTTTACGACTTTGGGTGTGTTCCGTTCCACAGTGTACACACAGTACTCCCTACTCCATGCTCCCTGTTCAGGGAACTTTCCTCAACAAAATTCCTCCATTCAACGTCACCAACACAGCTATCACTTTCTTTATGTGTTACCCTGGTAACTTAAACACCTTGGATACGTCGCTGCTACTGTGGAAGTTTTACACTAAAGTAAAATATTGAAACAAAAACTGATACCATTATAAAACTCATTTTATTGAAATGTATGTATCTTCTATATAAATGTGATGTGATTAATTTACAAGGACCGTGTCATTCCATGGAGGCACAATGACTGATGGGTAATCTTGCTTGTGAACTTCCAGTGAAGTGATGAGCCGTTGTTCTGTTCTTCCCCACACAGTTCACAGTTCCCTTTGACCTGAGCATGTTTGCACCCTTCGGTTCGGAATCTTACTTAGCATGGCTGAATACCCTGTGCAGTCCGATTCACAGGGAACTTCTAGGCGATCGGAACGCACCCTTAGGCTAAAAAAGACCTCTACAAACCCACTGAATCTAAAAAAAAAAAAAAAAAAAAAAGTTTTCCCAAAACTTTTTATGTCGTGAAAAGTCGACATTTTGGAGATACATGGTTTGGAAAGCAACAAATATAGATTAGCCAAACTATTTCCACCTAAATGTGAATCCATTTGTCATGTACAGGCATTTACAGTTAAAGGTTGAACAGCTAATTAGATGATTGATGATAAGAGATGCATAACTGTTTGATACTAAATAGAAGTTGACAAATACTGTTTATGAAAAAGATTTATTTTTGCTATTGTGCTAAACTCTGTGCTTCTGTAGCTTCAATTACATTACAAAACTGAGGTCTAAGTGATGCTGTGGGTGCCATGTCTTTTTCTGTCTGCTGAGGTAATTGAGCTAGTAAAAATCTGCATGGGATAAAATAAAATAAAAAAATCTGTTCTTTAGGCCTATACGAGCAACCGCTGGCTTTACAGGTCACTTTGTATCATACTGTCACTATAAGATGATGTGTGACATTTAAAATGTTGTATACTCCACTCCATCTCTCTCTCTCTCTCTCTTTCTCTCTCCTCTCTCTCTCTATCTCAGCTTGGCCCGTTATTTAATGTAAGATATAAACAGACATGTCCTCACAGATAAGACAGAGAGACAGACAGGCAGTGACACCGAGAGGCAGACTGAGAAAAAGAGAAGGAATAGTTTGTCTCGACAGGAGGCTGAATGTAAAAATAAGTCTTTTAATCATGAATATTTTCTAAAAGATAAATGGAACCAGGTTTTATGCGATACAAATGACTAGAGTAGTAGGCAATACATGCACTGCCATCTTGTGTTATTGAGCTTGGGGTATAACTGTTTCAGCAGCCCCACAGCAGTCAAACTAAATTAACATCTGCTATTTCCTCCAACATCCGCTGCCTATTTTTAGCATTATTTTATTTTTAAACTTCATATTTTGATATTCAACCACAATATAGCCTAAATGTTTTTCATGATTTGTATTTACCCCCTCCAGAGTTCTACGTCAGAAAACAGTCAGCAAAAGCGGCTTTGCTCGTCTGTCCATTCCCATGGGATATCCCCCTGTGAACCCAAGTTTCCTTCTGCATGGTGTGCACAGTACAGTAAGCAGACAGATGACAGATATAGTCTTGGGAGGGGGCTAAAATGATAAGTGTGGAGATTAGGCTAATCTCGGGTTATTTTTGTTCGCTGGGCTGTTGGTGGTGGTTGCTGTGGGTATGTTAGGAGGCTCACACTGAAGAAAACAGGCACATTGGTGATCCCTGAGAAAAGCTCTTATGATCTGTGTACTACAGACTCTCCATACTTCACTGACTGAATCTCCATGAGGCACATAATGATCCCTTGGTTATTTAGAGGGGGGTAACAACACTTATGACCGACATATCCTGTAATGATGCCTTGTGCAAAATAATTAATTTGTAACCAGTGAAGCATTTAGGGTTCTTCTACTCTCACTTCCCAAGAGTTAATGTTGTAGCGGATGGATTTAACGAAGCACCCTTCATCCATTTGTCATAACGACAGCTGTGCTCATCTATTGAAGTCTAGCTGTTAATATGAATCTAAACACAAGGATTTATATTGTCTTGTATATGGGCATCACTATAGCAATGAGCTATTATTATTATTATTATAATTATTATTATCATCATCATAGAGAGGTGTTATTATGGATGTCCATTTGTGACTACAGCACAGATTAGATTATGTAGCATATCAAGTGTAGTAACTCGTGATGCTACAGCTAACAGTCAGAGGTATGCAAGACTAGATTATATGTTGTTGCTCCACTCTGGGTCATGGAACCTATTACTGTAATATCATATGGCTCTATACTTACAGTTTATTTGCATTGGTTATAAAGCACTTCATGTTTTGCTGATTATACTTCAGTATGTGTCTTTATGCCTAATCATGCTAACATCATCATGCTATTAGAGCCATCATAAGTTGTGTTTCCACTGCAGAGGCCACAGTAAATAGAATAGATCAATTGCAGTATCAATTTAATATATCAATATACCAATTGCATTGTATTTGGATGATTCACTAGTCTAGAATCATACTATGAGGCCATCTCAGTATTTCGGGAAGTGTGTGTCCTTGCTATAAAATGTGGTAGAAAGGGTCCATGGTGCTGATGTTTGCACAGCAGGTCACCCTGTGCAATCCAGTCAAATCCCTCCTGCTCTCACATGGGCGCTAATCTTCCCTGACGGCCTTCTTAACACTACAACACTCGCCCTTCCTCTCTTTCACTCCTCCCTGACATTTGCACAAACTGCATCTTGCTGTCTTCCTTCTTTTTCTTTTGCTTGGCTTCCTGCAGTATATTCCCTGTTTGTACATTTAGTGTGGTTTAAATTCAAATAATAAATGCACACAAGATGTACAAACATTACAATTTTGATACTTCACTCCTCAAAGTCCAAAATTAAATGTAAAGTTGTCGGACAAGTCAGTATTTCAGAAAACACTGTGTGGCTTGAAATCTTTTGCAGAGATCCCAGACACCACTCTTATGTCCATGCGATACATATAAAGCGAGAGCTGGGAGTCAATTAGCTTAGCAGTATGTGAATGGGGTTGCTCGTAGTGATGAACCTACAGAAAATTATCACCTATATTTGCAGCTCCTCTCTGCTTTACAGAGCTTTATACTGAGTTTCAGCTCACTGGTTAGCTGTCCCACTCACAACTTTACTGTTTTGGTTCACTCTCATCACTCTCAGCAGGTTTCTGTTTTCAGCTAAAGAGCTCAGCACCAAACGTCAGACAGACACAGTTTGCAACTAGCCGGGGAACCCAGTGGAGCATTTAGCTGCTAAAAAAACAATATATTTCCTTCAGGAGTTGGTAGGGACCCAAAACAGAGCTAAAAGAGTAATATTGGACTTTCCTCAGGTGGCCAGAAACACGACTCCAAAGGAAAGATGATCTTTCACCGTAACTGCGGTTTGCTAACTATTTCTCCCCATGCTTCCTTAAAATGGCAAAAAATCTGTTATTGCAGGTTGAATTAAACTAAGAGGTAATTGGTAATATTAACTTACAATACAAATAAAAATTAAACTGTAAGATGTTAAGTCCATAAAGATGCAAGATGCATTACCATATAAGGATACTAATTATCAAAAACATTGTTATTGTACATATTTCTAAATATATCACTGAATGACTCTGTTCCTATTTAACGACAGCGGGCAGCAGCGCCTTGGATAGATGTAGCATGCTTCTCCTATTATCTCTTAGCTCTTTGTCTCCTTCCTTCTTTCCTCCATCATGGACTGACAACTTCATACCAGAAATTAAATCAGTGTCCTCAGTCAAACTGTCCTGCTGAAACAGACTTGCATAACCAGACAAGTGGAGGGAAAAATGGGTCATGTTTGAAAACAGTTTTTCTCAAAGCCTACCGGGGAGTTTCTGAACAATATGTCCAAACATATTCATTTGTTTTCTCAGAAATGTTCTCATTGGACTGAGTTATCAATGCACAGGTGCTGCTGTCTGAGCTAAAAGCACTGCTCTTGTTTGGAGAGGTCAGTCATGTTGTGAACATGTTTTCTTAGTGCTGAGCTGATGTTATTTTGTTACCACTCCTCAGGTTATAGGTACAAATCAATAGAACATTCAACCTCCTCACCCCAATAGAGTAAACTTTTATAAGCCTTGAAGGAAATTTCTAATATTAACTGCATAAATTAACTGCATGGGAACATTATTACGGTCAAATAGAAGGCTTAGCACACTGTGTGGGTCTCAATATTTAAATAATGATACAGAAGATACAGAGACAGAATTTTCCTATAACATTTAGTTAACACAAGTTAATATTTTTAAAAACAACACAGGATCCTCACACAATCCACCAATGAAGTCCATGCAGAAAACATCATAAATGTGACCCCTGTGGCTGTTTGAGCTTCTGCCTCAGAGCATGCTGCCTCTGCCAATGATGCTCTGAATGGTTGAGCACAGATTAAGGCGGAACAGTAGTGTTGAGGTTATCACGCTCACACGACCAAAATAGACGCTGAGCGGGTGAGACAGCGGCCAAGGCAGCTACGCTCGCAGTACTGTGTGATGTGCTTAGTGGAAGAACCGGAGAATAACTGCTGACGGACACAGAAATGATGGAAAACAGAGCGGATGAACTCCCATAGGAAAGAGCCACTTGGGAAGAAAGAGTCTTTATTTTAACTTGTGATTGACACATTACTAAGGGATGACTTTCTCAGTTAAATGAATGCAGTGATAGATGGTTGGCATGGGGCTAATCCAGTAAAGAACAGTATCACCATATCCTCCATACCTACCATCTACCTTTATCCTACACTTTGACATTAAAGGTCCCATGACATGGTGCTCTTTGGATGCTTTTATATAGGCCTTAGTGGTCCCCTAATACTATATCTGAAGTCTCTTTCCCGAAATTCAGCCTTGGTGCAGAATTACAGCCACTAGAGCCAGTCCCACAATGAGCTTTCCTTAGTATGTGCCATTTCTGTGTCTGTAGCTATTGAGGAGGAGAGAGGGGGGGCAAGGTGGAGGGTGGGGGTGTGGCCTTGACCAACTGCCTATTTTCTCGTTTGAAAGCCATGATGTCTCTCTCTCATGGGTTGGCCAAATTCTCTGGGCGGGCAAAGCAGAGAAAGGGGAGGTAACCTTGCTCCTTATGACCTCATAAGGAGCAAGATTCCAGAACAGCTCATCTGAGCTTTCATTTTCTCAAAGGCAGAGCAGGATACCCAGGGCTCGGTTTACACCTATCACCATTTCAAGCCAATTGGGAACCATAGGCAGGCTGGGGGAACTCATATTAATGTTAAAAAACCTCATAAAGTAAAATTTTCATGCCATGGGACCTTTAAGTTGTGATTTGAGTCCTTAATGTTAGCAGTATTTGATGATCAAGATTCTGCTGAGGTCGCATTCATACATTTGTTGATTAAATGTGTTGCAGAATTTATATCAAAGTAACTGCATAAAATAAAAAGGAGCAGCATACAGAATACAAATACATATAAAATAAGTCCCCAGTCCATCATTTGTTTTTAAAAGAAAGCCAACTGTGGGTAACACTTCAATCTGTGTTAAATTTCAAGTTTTAGCAGCAAATGTCTGTAATCTGCGGTTATCACTACAAGTGCAGTGATGCAAATATTGTATTGTCTTTGCAAGAAATACTCTTAATTTGAGTGCTTGTCAAAAGCTTAAGTTATGTTGGCTGCTGAAATGATGAATAATCAGGTTTAACAACTCAAAATGGACACCAAATAAACAAGTTGATAGGGATGTTTAAGAAATGTTTCATATCGTACTAAATCAATATCAGGATAAATAACTGACTGACATGAACTTTTTTATAATATTTTGTCTTCTCCCTGATAGTTCAGAGATCGGTTATATGCAATGGTGGAAAGTAACGAAGTACATTTACTCAAGTACTGTACTTAAGTACAATTATGAGCAATTTATACTTTACTTAAGCATGTCCATTTTATGCCAGTTTATACTTAAAATCCACTACATTTTAGAGAGAAATATTCTTTTTACAGCACATTTATTTGAGACTGTTGATCACAATCATGATCAGCTTATAAAATATGAAACATTGTTATAGATTTAACTACCCAGCAGTAAATGTAGCCCCAGCTCGGAGCATCTAAATCATCAGAATGATGCTTATACATTAATGCATCAATAATTATAATCCAATAATATATACATAATAATATTACACTCTGAAAGTGGTCATTCCACATTATGAGCACTTTTACTTTTGATACTTAGAGTATATTTTAGTTGTAATAATTCTGTACTTTTACTTTTGTTTTATACCAGTGCCCCTTCATGCTTTACTGTGCTTGGAAGGCAGGATAAATAATGACCTCCTCTTTAAAGAGGAGTTAAATTAATAGATCACTACTTGTTTTCTGTGCAAAGAACCATTTGATCACCACCTGCCTTTTAATGAAGTCTCCGGCTCCCAATAACTGCTGGGCCTCGTTACGTAAATGTACTGCTCGGTAATGCTGCAGATCCAGAGCTATTTATGCAGAGACACATTTTGCACAGCTGTAACATGGCTTGAAGAGAAGCGAGTTACATGTATAACACTGCTGAACAGATTTTCTATCTTCTCTCCTCTTCTTGTGTAGTCTATTCTAGTCTGCATTGTAGAATGATTTGAAGACTGATGAGCTTCTCATAGTATACAGTAAGCTGCCTGACGCTCTGAAATAATGCCAACTCTATTAATGTTCATTTATTGCAGAAGTATACATACATCATCATGATTGTGCATAGGGCATTACAGGCATGTTAATTGTAATTCCTTCCAACAAGCTGATTTTCTTTAGGCGGAGGGAATGGCATTAGAATTCTATTTCCAGTCTATATAAAATATTCCATATCCAGCTAAGATTGTCTTCTAGAGGATTTTTGTTGTTGTTGTTGCTTTTCTTTTCTAAACTTTGACAAAAGGTTTAATGGCCAACAACTTTTCTGGTATTTATAAGAAGGAGGAAAACATGAGACTTGATAAATCCCAATGATTTCCATTACATGATAATATGATTTTTCAAATCCAAGTTCAACTGTGATTTTGTGATTAAGCAACACCAGGAGAGATCCAAAAGGAGATTTACAAGACGATGTTAAGCGGTAGAATTCCAGATTTTCCTGGAAGCAGTTTTGTCATCCTTCAATGTAATAGCCAGTGGTGGATTTAATCCCCCTCAAATTAGTCCCTCGCTAATCCTCACTAACCTCCAAGGTCCAATTTGAAGATGCATAAAGAACGTTTTGTAATCGCATGTTTAAGGCCCACAGCTTGATGGCGAGTAATTCTCCAGCATGCTATTTTATCTGGACATCAGAGTCCAAAAGCCAGTCTACAGTACATACATCAACCTGCCAGATTGCAGCAGAGAAAACCCCTTAAAAGTTTAGGTGAAACACATGTTGGATCACCTTTGTGATGTTCATACACATACTGTAACCTTCCATGCCAGTTGTGAAGTGATTTGTTGAGTTATTCAGGAACATTTCTCAGTAAGGTAGAGCATGGATGGCATTGATTTCAGTTGTGGTGCCCACTGTATTATAAATTATGTTTATAGAAGTGTATTTATCTATGCAAACACACAGTAGCTCCTAGGTCCGCATCTACTCTACCGGACTGTACTGATGAATGGATGGAGACATGCCTAATGTGAATGAACGCCATGCTGGCTGGACACAACCAGTGACCTTGTGCCACTATCACTTCACATCTTGGCTGTTTGGATCTCCTGTGTTAAAGGATAATACTGACCTATGCCCCTGTCCACGGATAATATTTAAGCTTGATGTACTTACGGTACTTCTAAACCTATATTTTGCCGATGCCAACCGAGAATATTGGTGATGCTTTTGGTTCTCAGTCAGAGCTACCTATTTCCTGGAATAATGTAGTTAACAAGAGCTTACAGTGGCTGAGAAACCTTCTGGTGTACACACTGCTTGGTCAATCGTTGTGATTAACTTTAGGGACATTTTTCTGAAATAGTAATTTAATGTCACTGCCTTCCTCTCCTGTGCATCTGTAATGTGAGCAGGTGGTTAAAGTTTTTTTTACAGGAACACTCAATGCTATGAAACATGGGCACAATCATGCAAATTCACAAACACTTCATTAAAGACAAGCCAGGCTAGATTTTGAACGACATGGATCAGCACAGAGTGTGACAGTCAAATCAATAAATTGATGAAGGTATATCCCAATGACACACCGACCACAGAACACAATGTGAGCTTGTACTAATGGTGCTTTGGTTGAGCAGCTTTGCGCAAATGTTATAAAAAAAAAAAGGCGACCAAACTCGGACAGAATGACAGGCTGGTACTGCAACCAATCAGAAGCCCTGAATCCCCTTGAAAAAAACACTTGCTGAAATATTTACATTGCAGTAATCTGCAACTATTTTAATAATAGTTTTAGTCATGTTGAAAGAAAAACCTATTACATTAAACATTAGCTTGTGAGGATTAACCGCCTGCTCTCTGTTTTTATATCATTTTATGAATATGTTTGGAGTTTGCACTGTTGGTCAGACAAAACAAGCCATTTGAAGAGGTCACCTTGGAATGAATTAATCAAGAAAATAATTAACAGATTAAATGATAATAAAATAGCAGACCTTTTAAATTGTTTTGTAATAGGGCCATTACGCTTCTTGGCGTAGTGCGAAATGCAGAGTCACATGGAAATTATTTTTCAAGTTCACTTCTTTCAAGCTAGTAGTCTACAAGTAGCTAGTAGTTCAAGTAACTTCCTCAAATGTAATGACATTTCTTTTACTTAAAAGATTTCTTAAAAAGTCTTAAGCATCGTCAGTACTGTGGGGATTTCCTTTACTGTAACATGTTGAATAAAACAGGAGCAGGCCTGTATTTTAATCCTCTCCATCAACATATCAACATAACTGCACAGACACACT
This sequence comes from Perca fluviatilis, assembly GCF_010015445.1. Classification (NCBI taxonomy): domain Eukaryota; kingdom Metazoa; phylum Chordata; class Actinopteri; order Perciformes; family Percidae; genus Perca; species Perca fluviatilis. The sequence goes on along the minus strand of NC_053128.1, from coordinate 22,684,114 downwards.
ATGATCTCCCTCTTGGATGCCTCAGAGCAACTCTTAAACTGCTGCTCATTTGCTGAGTGATGGTCCAATATGTGCATGATTGAAAGTTAAGGAAACTGAGCACTGTTAGTTCTGAAGACACCTATCCTGAGCATGACATCGGACCCGCTCTCCACAACACTTCGCTATGCGAGTAACTGATTTATTAGCATAAGAAAGATGTTGGATGCAAATAAAGGTTGCACATATTCATTATATTATTTGAATTATTACAATTAAATTGCTATATGGAGACAAAGTTTTTGTCCTAGTAGAGTGTATTTCATTAATTTTCATCACAATGAAGGTTATCCTGTATATTCCTGTGACCAGTGATCTACACCTGGAGCCTCTATTCTTAGGAACTCTATTATTAGACTAAAACCTCATGGCTACCTGCTGCCACTAGCAGACTTTTCAAAACGGTGCCCCTGAAATACAAACCAAAACAAATCCCACATTGCATTAATGAGTTTTTACATCTTTCCCCTCTGCCCTCTGCCCTCTGTGACTCAGTGTGACCCAGAGGTAGCAGAGGCTTCACAGCAAAGTGAAATGCTCCCTGAGTATGTGTAAAACCTCTCTGCAACCTTCACACACCTTATCACTTGCTTTCCCCTAAAGCCTGCACCCCCCATTTTTCAGCGTCTCTTTTGTTGTGTTTCTTGATTATGCATTAGTTGAAAGAGGAAAGTGCAGACAGGCAGTCGGCCCTTTTCTATTTCTGCCTGGTGTAGTCCTTTGCAATTCAAAGAGGTACCAAAGTGCTACTTCCTGTTTTCCAGTCTTGTTCCATCCTTCAAGAATGCATACCTTTATTAGTCACCATTCTGTCTTTCTATTTGTGTCTGTCTGTCTGTCTGTCTCTCCTATTATGTCACCAAACTATAATGGATGTGAAAACACACACAAACCCAACAGAGGGGGGAAGAGTTCTGCCAAATTAAGAGTAAAGATGTAGGCAGCGAAGGAGATACTGAGTGAATTGAGACAGCCATCCTGTAAGCTAGTGCCTAATTTTAGCCTGTGAGGGCAGTGCACTGTATCTCCCTGTGGATGAGTTCAACCACAGAGGGATCTGAGCATCAGCTCAGCCTCTTGTTCTCTCATCTGTTCTGTGTGTGGACACTGTCCTTTGTGCAGAAAGGTTACAGGACAGTCACAATAGACCGGGGTGGAGAAATGTGGATTCAAAGAGCTTTAAAAACACCTGGGGTTTAATTTTGCATAGGTGTCATGGCAAAACTGGTTTAGAATTATGAGTACGTACATGTGTCAGCACAACATGAAATTCCGTGCTCAGGCTCTCTTTTCTGGAGTGATTGCACTCTATGAGAAGAAGAAGTAAGTAGCCCTTGCAATTTGGTCAAAAGTGGTCAGTATTTTTTTCCAAATTCTGAAGTACAGACAGAAAAAGTCAAAATTAAACTGAGGTGAAAAAAAGGCAGATAACGCAAAAATAAAGGTTGGACCTGGAGTTAAATATAGAGCAAAACTGCTATTAGAAAATAGAAATGTTAAAAGTAACAAAATACTCCTCATTTCTGCTCTTATACAAGTAAAATATTTCAATAGATTATAATTGAATGTACTGTACATATTCACATTTGACTTCAACCTTCTATACTTTTGTTTACAGTCTGGCATCAGTTTATTCTATTTATTACTTCAAGAACTACAACTTTGAAGCTATTCAAACTTTTAGCACTAGTGTAGAAAAACATACCTGACACCAAAAGTTGTGTGATTTCTTTTAATGGCAGCATGGTGTGCCATAACCTGAGGCCCATTTAAATGGTCATGACAATTATGGTGAGTAGAATGGGCAGTTTACAGATAATGGAAAGCCATAAACTTAAAAATAGATACTAATTACTTGAAATCTTTCATTCAACAAATTGGCAAATGGCGGAGGTTATTATGCAAAACTCACCAATTTCTTCATATTTCACTGTTTTTAGAAGAAGAAATTGAGCTTCAGCGTCAGGGTGATTATGGAATAACTAACCTGGAAATAAGTAATGGGTTTCTCATGCTAATGAGAAATTAGTGCCACAGCTAACCGGCCGTGAGTCAATTCTCTTCGCCCATATCCGATGTGAATGAAAGCGCTTCACATTGCACATATGCTTACTCACCCTGCTGATGACTTTCTATTCTGAAATGTCCTGCTCTTATGAAATAACCACACCAGCAGTAACACTTGCCCCGGCTCATGGCATTTAAAAACACATACCTGCTGATTATTCCAGATGTATGTCCTCCCTTTATCATTCTGTTTCTCATTCACTGGTCAGTTTGTTTTGGAAAGCAGCCATGTTGAATTATGCAGCTCAACATCTGTGAGATGTGCACACACATATGCACACGCACACACACACACGCGCGCACATGCACGCACGCACGCACGCACGCACACACACACACACACCCACACACACACACACACACACACACACACACACACACACACACACACACAGTTGGCAACCAAATTCTCTGGTGGCCAAACAGGGCAGGCACACCATGCCCTCCACTTCAAAGGTGACTTTGTACATTTGTGAACTTTTTAGGTATCTTTTTAATCTTTCAAAAATATTTTTGTATCTCTGAAATACCAATGCATGTGATGTTTCACATCACACTAACAGACACTAACAGATCTAAATCTGAACCACTGTCTGTTTTACCTGCTGTTTCAACACTGTACTTGAACATGATGTATGATCAGTATTTGAATGTACATTTTCAAACAACAAAGGAGATACTAGGGCGATCTAACTGAGGTCTCTCTGTCTCTTTTTTCTCTTTGGCAGATTTTCCATATGACCTATGACCTGGCTAGTGCAGTGGTAAGAATATTTAATTTGATAGGGATGATGCTGCTTCTGTGTCACTGGGACGGCTGCCTCCAGTATCTGGTGCCTCTCCTCCAAGACTTCCCCCCTGACTGCTGGGTGTCCCTAAACGGTATGGTTGTAAGTATTACACACTCTTCTCTTTTGTTTGTTATTTTGGCATTTGGTGTATATAAAAGAATCTTTGCATTTCATTGCTACATACTGTACATGACATTGTGCTAAAAGACTGAGGCTACAGCTGCATGTATCAGGCAACAAATGACAAACTGATGACCCATGTAGAAGACAAAGAAACAGCATTGTTTTGTATTGCAGTGTAGGACTAGTAAGCCCTAGTATTTTTGTACACTAAGATAAGAAAAATGTAAGAGCAGGCAGTTATTTCATTCAAGATAACCCTGTTTGGCTGCTTAGCTCATATGCGCTTGTATGTCTAAAAGAGAAAACGTTGTTAAGATGAGGACCAACCGATGTGTTTTCCGAATAAAATGCTATATGACAAAATATAGGATTTCTCATAACTATAGGTCTATTGATTTTAAAATAATGTTGCAGTTATAGCAAATATTTTTTTTAAATAAAAATAAAGGCTCGGTCTTGTTCTCTTGTTTTATTGTATTAATATACAGTAGTGTCTGATTAAATAAGAACTGCAGGCGCATTTCTTTAGGGACATTGTTGCAGGTACATTATTGATCTGCCAACCGACAAAGAAACATATCTTAAAGAGGCAGTGAGACAGTTTAAACCAAATATTACTACAGTGCATGAATACCAGTGGTACTGTAACAGTAGTGTACTACATGTTTCTGTTTTCCTTGGCCTTCTTGTTTCTGTTTTCCTTGGCCTTCTTGTTTCATAGTATTAACAGATATGACACTTTTAACGTATTTTCTTGGCCTATTTCTGGCCTCTCCATATTCTACGTGGATATCCAAACTCTTTGGGGACTGTCTCCCATCTGTATGTGCTTTTTCTTTCACTGTGTTTTACATTTTTTCCACCTCCTTCTCTTTCTCTGAGTTGGGGTCAAACGAACCGTGGTATTAGTGTGATAGTGTAGAAGTGTGTGTACGGGCCTCCTGGGTAATGCTGATTGTAAATGCTCGCCCGGGGAACTCTTCTGCCCTCTCATCTCCCTCTCTCTGACAAACATGTCTGTACTCCACATGCACACTGACTGCTTAGAGGCATCTGACTTCAGGAGCAAATGTCAGCTTTCCTCAACATCACAGCCCTGTATTCAACTCTTATTTGTACTTCAAGGCGATTAATTGCCCAAGTGAGCCCAATACCAACTAGCATGTGTTATTCATCCTAAACAGACATTATCCATCTCTGTTTGCACCAAAATGAATTTTCAGTGATAAAATGTCACACATAACTGTCACAATTCATCCTTGCTAATGCTTACACAAAACCGGGCTCTTTCATTTTCCTGCAGCACCACAGATTCTTTTTAACTTTCCTTTGTTCAACATTGCTTCATATTTACCGCTACTTGTAATAACTAAGCTTAATTATAAAAGTCTCCTTGCACTTGTGCTGCATGTTGCTCTGCTTGCTCAGAATTAATCAGATCTATTCCCCTTCTTGTATGCAAATCGATACGTAATGGGAATCATGTAGAAGTTGTCACTGCCTCCTGTGTGGCAGGATCATTTGCGCCATGGAAATCAATAGCCATAGCTGGGGATTGCAAAAGGGCCTCTGAAACAAAGATACTGTGTGCTGGATGCTTATAGGTGAGCTACACAGCTGTGAAAACTAGTAAAAATGAAACTAGAATAATTTGCATGCAGTATGTCAAAACAAGATCACAAAGATGCCTTCCAGCTCCTCACAGATATAAGCTTCCTTGTGACATGTTCTGACTGCAGCTGCAGACTTGCACACCTATATATAGAACCTCACAGAGTTCGTCTAGTCTGAAGGGACAACAATGCTTTCAAATCTCAGCAGTTTCACAACTTCTTTGATTAGTATTACCATATATATCATGAATCTAGTCCATTTTTGCACCTTGTGTTCAGGTATGAATATACAGATTGTGACAGCGTTGAGGCTGCTGAAAGGATTAGTTGATTAGTTAATTACTCGATAGACAGAAAATGAATCTTCAACAAGCAAAGCATTCTCTGGTTCCAGCTTTTAAAATTAAAGGTTAGTCTCTTTTCTTTCACTGTAAATAGAACATCTTTGGATTTTGGACAGTGGGTCAGACAAAACAAGCATTTTGAATAGTTACCTCGGACTACAGGCAATTATTATAAATGATGAATCAATACTTTTGAGACTAATGCTACGCCGCAAGAATGATGAGAGAAATTGGTCTCAATACCGGTGATCCACAAATAAAAAAATGAGTTTCAAATGTGTATGATGATTTGTGAGTAATTTGTGATGTTCACAAATGCATTTTCCAATCCACCAACAAAGACAAACCAATTTGAACAAATGTAAAACATTTTTGCAAATAACTCAACTTGAATAAATGTCAGTATTCTACATAACAGGTATTTAATTTTAATAAACCTATAAATTTTCAGATTGCTTTCTATATTGATTTCTCCTCCGTTTTTGTGATGACTGAACACTTGCATTTGAACTGAACAAAATGAATCAAAAAAATAATTGATTAAAATAATTGTTAGCTGCAGTCCTAAATGACACATATTTGAGGCAAAATCTCTGGTCATTGGCACTGTAGGATGTCAGCAGCTAACATGGTGTTACTGACTGGGATGTGGTAGAATGAGCAATTTGTAGAAATCTCTTCCCTGTGGATCCTGACTGCGGTCTAGCAAATCCAAAGTGAAAAGCCTGGCCCACATGTGGGATTCCTCTTCTCACACCATCGCAATGCATTAGCATTCATAAGTTAAAAATCTTGATAAGATATGTCCCCTTCCGTTTAAATACATAATGTGTTTTTACGGCCTCTCGGGAGAGGGACTTTCAGGTGAATGTTGCCTTCAAAGGTCGTGTCTTTCAGCTGCTCAAGAATGCGTCATATTTTGTTTCTGTCGTTGGCTTGGTACTTTCTGTCTCCAGCTGTGAGAAGAAGAGTGGGGACAACCAGGACTGCAGATACTGCTGAGTGGTGCAGTACAAGGTGTAGGACTGTTATCTTCATGACTAATGGCCTGAGAGTAGCTTCTTACTCTTTAGCGGCTGCATTTACTTAATCACCAGACAAGATAGTGCTGCTGTCGCTGTGTTGGCTCGTGTGAGAGGGTGATGGGATGTTACTTCTGTCTGCATGCACAGTGTAAAGATATGTGTTTAGGAGCATGGAGGGACATGTGTGTTTTGTGAGTGTTTGTGTGCTGTTCCTGTCCAGGTCTCATATTAAAGAGACGGACAGCTGAGCAGTATCCTGCTGAGGATTCATGTCTCAGGGGCAGACAGACAGAACTGTAGGTAGACAGACAAAAACAGAAAAGCATTGCCTGACCATGCATAACCACCCTTCAGTCTCTTTTATCCCTGGACCACGCACTATTTTCCCGTCTCTTTCTTCCCCAACCTCAATGAGTAATTTCCAACAGCCGGGCTCAGTCCAAAGTTTATGAATTAATCAAACTATTTTTTTTTTTATAGTGTATATCTCTCCTCCCTCATGGCACTTCCCTCAACATGAGGACATATTGGTTTCATCTGAGTAAAATGCAAGACTGCTTTTGCCCTGATGTGAACAGGGTGTAGCTCTCTTGCTTAATTATTTGTTTTAAAGTACCTTTGATTGGTTGACATTGGTAGGTGTGTTATTCACCCCTCTTGGAGAGTCTTTGCTGATAATAGGAGATTTCAATCACTCATCTCTAGAGCATCTTTGTTCATTCAGAAATGCGGGAGTATGACCACCTGAATTGTCAAGATGTCAAGCATCGCTGCTTAACAACAGTAGCACCGAGTTTCGAGGGGTTGTCGCAAGACATTTGACAACATCTCTTTTGTTGTACACCTGGAGACATAAATCAGGCTGCTTTCTTGCTTAGTTTAACCTTTCTGATTAAGGGTGTGCTCATCAGTGAAAGTGGCAGATGCATACTTGATTGCACATGATTGGATACCAAAAGCAAAAGAAGTCACCTCACTCCTCAGAATGTCAGTATTGTGTGGTAGACATGTATTACTCTTCAGAGAAAGTAGAAAGACAAGGCTTTTACAAAGGTGACTACATTTAGATTATGTCATGAGATAAAGAAAATATAAATTCAACAAATCACAAAGCACAGAATAACATGTCAGAGAGGAGTAACAGCCCTATTAATTAGTCAATTGAATTTAATAGGCAGTTATTTTATGCAAAAATTCAAGTTCAAGCCTCTCAGATTTGTTGCTTTTCTTTGTTTTATGTGATGGTAAACAGAATATCTTTGGGTTTCAGGCTGTTGGTCGGATAAGACAAGAAATTGTTAAAAAAAAAATATACTGGTCCTTTTTCACAATTTTATAACCCATTAATGAAAATGTTTGGCAAATTAATTGTTGATGAAAATAATGAATTGCAACACCACTAACAACCCAAACGTACAACCCTGAGGAAAGCAACTGAGACCGCTGCAAAAAAAAACACATAAAATCTTAATAAAAGGAGAAAACTGTAGAAGCTTGGCAGGTCCCAGAAGGATCCTTCATCAGCACTGCTGAGCTGGAGATAAGCATGAAACAAACGACACAAAGAGAACATCAACCTTTACACTGAGAAGGTTACCACTGTGAGTACTTTTCTTGCCAAGTTACAGTTTGGTGCTCACGCAGGCCAGCAGACCCCTGCACTTCCTCGCTTATGTGTTCAAAGACTGTTGCGCCTTCTGTGCACTCCCAGAGAGAACAGCTTGTAGTTAGATTACGTAATTAAAAAAAATTGATATTGTGCATCACATTTTTCCCCATGCATGGGACAGCTTGCCGGTTATATGATTGAGTAATTAAGACCAGCTAATGCGGATGTTTGTGCTCAATTTTAAATATGGATAAAAAGACACGTGAGGGGAGCATTTACCTGAAATAAAACATGAAAAATACACACAAAGTGCTAGTAAAATCAAAATAGGATGACATTTTACACCAAAACTTATTTAAAATGGAAAAGCTACGCATGCACATTCTAGAAAGTGTATTTTCATAAGTGAATGTAATAGGAAATGTTTTTTTCCTTGGATTTTACTAATAAGTGTTATGCTGCAGTGAAGCGAGGACAGCTGTTGAATTAGTGCGCATCTGTGGCAATGAGTATCAGATGAGTAACCACTCTATTTTTTGTTATTTGCCCTATGAGCAGTGGTGCTGTTGAGGGTCAAATCCTGTCCTTTGCAGCTGTGCATCACATCTTCTCATAGTTAGTCTCATAGTTACTCATTGGTATGAACAACAACCAAAGCCTCTGGGTCACACTCGACACCGGGACGATGGTGAAGCATCCAGGTCACATAACCAGTCTCATCCTGTGTGATGGGACTGTATGGAGGCACCATGTTGTGACTAATGAATTCAAATGCTGATGTTAAACAAACAAGCAGTCAAACACTTGGCTAAGTCTAATTATAGACAGTTTTGAGTGTTTTTGCATGGGATAATGAAGTCTGTGAATTCATGTTACTGTTGAATATAAAGTATCTGATGTCACTTGTTTGGCTTCATCCAGAGCTTAATTATATTTCGAACTCCAGAGGAACTAAGCACATCTGCAGTGTTAGCCACATTCATTAAAGTCAAGGGGATTGGAGAGAATAGGAAAAAAGTAGAAGCTGCTTTTTAAAGAAACGGAGGGTATACGGTGGATAATTCTGTCAATCTGAGTTTCCTCACTACTGCAGGGAAATGCATGTTTATGTCTGTCATTTGATGACTACTGTAAACGGACAAAAGAAATCCAGGACAGTATGTACTTAGTGTAAGATTGGCTGCTACAATCATAATGCACTGCACCAAATCTACTGTAAGTCACTTACTGTAATGGAAGGCAAAAATACAAACTCAAGGAATCAAACCAGTAATAATGCAGATGTTATTCCTGCAATGTTCTTCAATAAAAAGGGTCTCTCTTTCTCTCTCTTTTTTTTTAATCAAGATTTGAATCTAGCGATTGAGCCCATCATCTCATGCAAAATGTTTACTGAGGTAGTAAATAAAGTGAAGTAGGGTCATTTTCCCATAGACTTAGACTATAGAAACAGGCTTATTTTTGCAACCAGTGGAGTTGCCCCCTCTAGAAATTAGATCAAATTCAGGTTTAAGGTACACTGGCTTCAATTGTTAGACTTAGAAGCTTTGTCCATTATTTTTACAGTCTATGATAAGGACTTGAACTAATATTGACGGAACATCAATGATGTCTAACCTGTTGAATTAGGAACCACACCTGTGACAGTTTAGTCCAATAGAGAGTGATTGGTTAGCTCACCAATGAGCTGATCATCACTGGGCTAAGAGCCAAATAAAAAAAGATTCTCCCTTTTTCTCTGTTTTATATGCTCTATATTTAAATAAACATCAGAAGTATGACGTACAGTGCAACTATATGTGAAGTCAATTCCCAAGCCCTATATAATCTGTACTACAAAAGGATTATATGACACGCTCATGCAGTGCAGACATTCCCTGTTGCACCAAACACATCCAAGGACAAATAGCAAAATGTGCGGTGAGTCACCACAGCTTATCTGTTTTCACCTGGCAAAACTACATTTCACCGCTACGCCATCCATATGAATATGTCAACACAAACATTCTGCAGCGTTACCCGCCATCTCAACCACACATGCTAAACGTACACATGTGAAAGAACAACTAAGGCTCATGACATCACAAGTAGCATTTGGGTGGATTGTGTGTGTGTGTGTGTGTGTGTGTGTGTGTGTGTGTGTGTGTGTGTGTGTGTGTGTGTGTGTGTGTGTGTGTGTGTGTGTGTGTGTGTGGATTATTCAGTGTAAGTGCAACAGTAAATTACTACGAAAACACTACATATATATTTCTGCTACAAATATTTCCTTTACACTGTATATTGTGGGGAAAAAAAGGTGGTTCTTTGTATAAAGACAGTATTGTTTGGCTGAACCCTTTTGGAGAAAACAAATTGACGCTGCCAAGGCAAACAAACTGGACTCTATTTGTCATTCAAGCTGGAAAGTGTCACAAATGTTCTAATCAGTCTCTGGAAGAATAAACTAATTGGTGAGTCATCCAGGGCAGATGATTAGCTGTAAATTTACTCATTAACTAAATCCCAGTTGATGAACAGCGTGGAGTCGAGCAGAACGGAGAATGCCGTGACAAAAGGAGGCACCAGCGTGTGAACATGATGGGATGTGCTACATTACAGTGTGGCTTATGGAACTATGTCAGCCAGTGAAAAAAAGACAGAGATTAACTATATTTTCTAGAGGTTTCATATTTCTTTCATTAGCCATTCTGTTTTGGGTGAAATAGATATTCTATATGGAGCGCTTCCTCAGCCCTTCTTGTTCACAGGAGGTGAAGCTATTAGAGGAGTCAGCAACTTGGCTGTGACTATGGGGCATGTACCGAGGAGCTGTCGTATTTGTCTTCACATAGGAACTTACTGGGTTTCACATATGTAGCCTCGATGGGCCTGTTTAGGTTGCTCACCAGAGATTTTGCATATCTCTGGGCAAAAAAGGCACACATGTGAAATGTACTGTATTAATGAGGAGTCTAAATCCTGCTCTGATGACAGGACATGACGTATCCTGACGCTAAGAACAACAGAAATTGTGTGTGTGGGGGAAAGAAATCTGTGAAATCTGGATTGTAACTATAAAGGTAGTACATTTTCAAGCCTTCTATATTGTGATACTACCTGATAACCTAGATGGATTATAAAATGGGTGTAGGGCCAGGTGTCCAAGGGGTCCTACACAAGAGCATCTGTTTGAAGTATCTGTTAATAATATTTCTCATTGCATAGTAAAAAAGCAAAAAGTCCTTTTTAAAAATCTAAGAGTTACCCAAAGGCCTTAGTATGCTCAAAACAAACTAGCTCATACAACATGTCATCCGCCCACATCTGAAAGCAAGTATAAAGTAAGAATATGGGTTGCTCACCCGGTTGCGCCCCATGTGCTCAGTCCTTACAGCAGTAGCCACAGGTTAGATTCCGACCTGCAGCCCTTTGTTGCATGTCACTTCCTCACTCTCTTCCCTTTCCTGTGTTAAGCTGTCCTGTCAATAAAGGCCTAAAAATGCCCCAAATAATAATCTTAAAAACTTAAAATAAAAAACACAAAAAGAGAGCTTCCTTCCCACCTCCCCACGCCTAGCCGATCACTGCGAAAAGTGGGCGTGATTATCGCATTGTTGGTTTTGGCAAGTTAAAGAAATTTTTGAACGCTGTCCCCAAATTTACTGACCCCTAAAACATTCAATTTGAGGTTGTTACGAGAAAGCAACTTCATGACAACTTCATAGGGAATGAATCTTTGAATCTGTGTGGTCACTTTACCACCAAGGATTGTGTGGGAGGCCTTTAAGGCATCTGTGCCCAGGGGTCCATCTTGTCATGATCCATCCATGCTTCATAATACCTCATGGTCTCAGAGTGCATATTGTAGTGTCACAAAACTAATTGTTCGCTTCACCGGGAGCGTAAAGCGCTCTTGCGCAGCCCAATCAGTACTACCTGTTGTCCCTTGTTTTCATCCACAGTCAGCAGCAACCGATGCGGTTTTTACTGTGGTGGGGTGGACGAGGAAATGGCTTCTTATAAACCCAGCTGGACACATAATTGGATAATAGGGGCCTCATGAACCCGAGTGGAGATATTATTGTGTAGTTAAAGGCACACAAGAAGCAGTCACTTTGTGACGAGAACACATGCCGTGAACGATAAAAGGAATGAGTCTCACCCAGTGCAGATCACTTCCTTTTGAGCTGCTCAAGAGAGTCGATCATGACTGACTACATTTTCAACATGAAGACTGTTACATACACTCAAGCTGATATGTTACAGTACATGTGTGGGTGGAGACTACAGTGAGTTCCCAATCTTCCAGCTCTGTATTTCTGTTCCCCTGTCTCCAACACACTGAATCCCATTACAACACTTTTTTTTTAGCTCTTGCAAAAATGAGCTGTTTTGCTCCCTGTGGCAAATGGGAAAATAAATAAAACCAGGTAGGTCTAGGCAGAGAGGGTGTTGAAAGGCTGAAAGAAGAGAGAGAGAAACAGAGACAGGTAGAAAGTTCAGCCACTCAGTGAGGGCATTAGGCTGTGAGGCATGAAGAGTGTGTTGGCAGGGTGTTTGGTGGAGATTCAGTGATCCATCAAAGGAAAGCCTGTCTTTCTATTCTGCCTTCCCTACCTGCTTTGCCTTGCAGTAACTCCCCCCACCCCCTCTCTGTCTCTCCATTTCCTCTCTCTTTCTCCCCCTCTCTCTCTCTCTTTCTTCGCCCTTGCAGAATGTTTCCTGGGGTAAGCAGTACTCTTATGCCCTCTTCAAAGCCATGAGCCACATGCTGTGCATCGGGTATGGCGCCCGGGCACCTGTCAGCATGTCTGACCTGTGGATCACCATGCTGAGTATGATTGTTGGAGCCACGTGCTACGCCATGTTTGTGGGCCACGCTACAGCTTTAATTCAATCGCTGGACTCCTCACGCAGGCAATACCAAGAGAAGGTAAGCACCAGACAGTGACATGATTATATTAAATACCTGAGATTAAGCGAAGATTGGGTTTACGGGATTTACATGACATTGGATGTTATTTTAAATTAAGTAACTGCACGGTATTAAGTTCAAATCTTTCGTGTCTTGTTGTTTCAAGGTGAGTAATGCTAATAACCAGTAGAATGATCTTAAAGCTTTAGTGTGTAACTTTTTGATATTAATGAAAGTCCGTTACATTCAAGCCATTGCCAAATGAGTTGCTACAAATCTAATCAAGACTATTAGCTCCACCAAACTCTCTCTGTATTTCTCAGTATGGCTGTGTTCAGGAGATTGTGTCGTCCTGTGACTTTTGCACGCAGAAACTCGAGTGAAGATAATTACCTCTTCTGAAGAGTCCATCATGCTTTTTAATCCTTCGTGCCCTCCTTGGCTACTAGCAACTGTGTGGGGCAGGGGTGGGGGCTCACGATCACGCAACCCTACAGTCACATTAGCTACAAGAGACAGCGAAAAAGCGACATGCTGCCATTAATTTTCAATGTGAGTGACCGTTTGCCAGCGACAAGCAGCGAGCTTGCCGCTGCCACGAGCAAGGCGGGGCCAAAATAGACAAGAAGTCTATTTTATGCAAATGCTGAGCGATGCGACGGCAGCGTGACGTTTGTACGTTGGTTGCTTGAGTCAAAGAAAATTATTCGAGATTTCAGAAACGCTTCAGGACATCGTATTTCTGTATATATCTGATATGTTTGGCATTTTATCTCATATATTTTGTTACCCCTATCAAGAAATAAATACTTTTAAATCCAAAAACATCATTCTTGTGACTTGACAATACCTCTGAAGTGACTTGTAAGCAAGGGGGTAAGCTTTGGTTCAGAACTCGAACCTCCTATGGCGCCATTTTGATGCTACAACGCGATCACCTCCTGTTAGCATTCCACTGACTGCCATTCATTTTGACGTCACTTGACAGCGAATAACTTTACATCTGAAGCGTTTAAAGACTCTATTTGTCCATTGTTTATTTCTAAAGAAACACGACAATGTATAAAAGGCTCCATTAACTTGTACCTCACGTTATGGCTCCATAGCAGACGCTTTTGTAAAAATAGGCTACAGATTAGTCACACAGTAGAGGAATTACCGTATAATACAGGAGAAGCTGGCAGGCAGTTTCGACTTACATGAGCTGTTTAGGTTTAATTACTAATGTTAACTAGCATTTTAGTTAGCAATAATTAGCCTGTGCCCATGTTATCTCCTTACATATACCTACCCTCTCCGTCTCTGCAAGATTGGGGATGATTGAGATTTCTCTTGGCACAGCTACCAGAAGACTTACAACTTTCAGAAAGGTTGCTCATGTCACATTTATGTTGTCTCTCTCAGCTGGAGGCTGCGCAGTAACGCTCACCGGAAAAGTGCTTCTAATACCTTCACTGGTCTCCGTCCAGAGCAACGGGATCTGTTGGTCCATTCTTACTGTCTATGCTTGTAAGACGTGCTTGAAGGTAGCACCAGAGAATTTCTTTTTACCGTTGCCAAGCAACCCGGTGTAGGCTAGGCACGCCCAGGAGCGCCCATCAAGCAAGTGCGTGTCGCTCTCTTTTGTAGCTAATCTAACTGTAGGATAAGGCTTGTATCATGTGGACGCGCCAACAGTGTTCCTGTCATTACTTAATACTATACAGTACTATATAGACAGAAACTACACACTATAGCTTCAAATTATTAATCTGAGGGTTTTGCTCTTTGCGGTGCATAAAATCCTGCTCTAGACTTAAATAAATTAGCTTCTCTCAGTGGCCCCATGGACCAATGGGTTGAGCTCTCACAGATTGCAATATCTTAGGCGATGACTAAGAAAGAGGATTTTCTTCCCCCAAGCAGATCACATAAGGCCAACGGGGTAAGGAGGTCTATTACATGACCAGCCACCTTATTGTCAGTATGCTGCCAGTGAACACATTTTATTTTTCCCTTTCATTTCAGTCCCCGTTACATCAGTTTTCAGGATGGGGGGGGGGGTTGATTATCCAGCATTTCAGCCGAGCAACCATCTGTGATCTTGCTGAGAGGCCTGGGCAATTCCCAGAACACACGGCCATGACTGATGCGCTCTGTGTGCTCGCACGCAAGAATCTGACTTTAACTCTCAAACTTTTTTCTGCGCGTACACTGACTGCAGAATTCCATGTACAGACATCACTATAGTTCAGGGGATTATAGTCCTCTATTGTACAGTTTGTCTTGATCCATTTAAGGACATAATCATGATTAGAAATGAAGAGCTGACCTTTAATTTATGTGGTAACATAGATGATGTAAACACAAACAGACTTGATTGTTGCGGGCAAAAATCCTTGATTATGCGGCACGTTTTCTTAAAAAATGCAATGGAATATGCAGGATATTTATGCAATTTTATGCGATGAAATTGCGGGAACTTGCAAAAATTGCGGGAACTTGCAAAAATTGGGGGAACTTTTAAAAGCTGCGAAGTGATTCCCCCAACACCCTGCTTTTCAATGATGTTCACGTCGCGTAATTACGTCACTTCATAACGTCACTTCATAACGTCACTTCATAACGTCACTTCATAACGTTCCCATGGCAACAGGGGCAAATGGCTGCTCTTGTGTGAAGTAAACGCAACATTTATCAACTTTCTGCTAAGATATACTGTATGTGACTTTTTTGCAACGAAAATGCTGGGATTATGAAATCATGCAAGCCCCGCATATTTTGTGCGGAAATCGGCAATTTATGCGGTGAAAGTGCGGCGTATTTAAAAAAATGCGGCCCCCGCATAAATATGCGTACTTTGGCTGATTATGCATTGAATTATGCGATCGCATAATCGCGTTTTTCTGGAGGGACTGGATGAACAGAATTTGGTAATGATCTGGTGTTGTAGTTGCAGTCATGTTATTTTTAATATAAAAATTGTGTATTAGAGCTGAAATCATTTTTAGAAAAATAAACTGCAAATGTTTTAATAACTGATTCAAGCTATGATGCCACACATCATCTTCTTTACTTTTAAAGAACTTTTTTTTTTTTATTGTTGGTTAAACCAAATAAGAAATTTAATGACAAAAACTTGGACAATTGTGATGGAAACCTTTTTTTTTCTTCTTTTTTGACATGTAATAGTCCAACGACTAATCGAGAAAATAATCAGAAAATTAGGGCTGCAACTAACAATTGTTGTCATTAATCCACTGATTATTTTCTCAGTTAATAATTTTGTCTGTAAAATGTTTCTTTGGCCAACAGTCTAAAACCCCAAAATATTCAGATAACTATTATACATGACAACGAAAAGCAGCAAATCCTCACATAAGTTAAAATTCATCATTTGAAGCAGAAGCTTTTATGCCTTATGCAAAATACAATACTAATTGTTGCTGCAGTATCATTATGGTACAAAGCCACCCACAACTCAAATGTAAAAAAAAAGTGGTGGAAATGGTGATATCCACATAAGGAGACAATTAATCTAGTCAACATCATGTATTCAGATTAACTTTAACAACAAAAGTTAATCTGAATGGGATCATGAATGCCAATTATTCAGTTTCATCATCCTCTAACATTTGGAGAGAAATAAAATGTCATCATCACACTAATCAGCAGGTCTGGTCATTAATTCAGGTTGGGATTGACAACAGAACTGTTAGCAGATCAAAAAAAGTCACACAGAAAAAAACACTTTGCTGCATAACACCATTATCATTGGAATGGGTATTTAACTCACAGCATGGAACTGATTTCTTTATAAGCTAGAATGTATCATAATTGAAAACATAATTATATGATTGATCATTGCCAGATTCACAGATGTCACAGCACATTCGGCCAAAAATGAATGACAGAGGGTCGCCCACAGCAAACAAGTCAGCCGTTCGAAGTCACTGTTTGAATTAGTGACATGTGTCTTGCTCAGTATGTGATGTCATCTGCTCCGCAGCAAATCTGCTTAATCTACATCCCACTTTAGCCATTCAACATCCCTACGGGCATCAAACTGACAACTTTGAGTCTGTGAATGCCTTGTCCGTGGTAACAGAGCCCCAGTGTGTAGCCAGATTCAGCTCGGGCTGATTTGCTGCATGGCTGTGCATATCAGTGGAGCAGGCTGAGGAGCAGCAGGGATGGGTTCAGGGTGCTCAGCCTGTAGTCATTACATCTATCACTGCCATAGCCGGGGGGTTAGAAACATGGAGAGAGGGATGTTGGTGTGGGGTTAGACGGTAGCTAAGGTCAGAGGATGTTTATGAGAAGATGAGGAGGGAAGAGAATGTGGATATGTTTTACCTACATTTTACTTATTACAGAAACCTTTATCGTGATCTCTTATGTTAAGAAAATAAAATAAAAATGATTAAAGAAAGGAAGGCCATCATTAAACAAACTAAGAGAAAGCTATAAAGGAATCAGAGGAAGCATAAGAGGGGGTGGAAGGATAGGATGGTGTAAAACATGCATGGTCTCAAAACATGCCTGCTGGAATGCCCTGATGCTGAATCACTGTGTGAGAGAGAGAGAGAGAGAGAGAGAGAGACACACACAAAGAGAGACATGGATAAGGAGGAGGAATGTAGACAGCATTTCTCTAAATTGCTCCATTAGAAAGTATTACTGGATAATTAACCAATACAATAAAAAAAATTAAAAAATAAGTCATCATTATGAAAACTTGACCTAAAGCCAGAGGCCACGTATCAAACCTGAAGCATCGGGGACGTCATATCATGCTCAGTGCCTGACTCTGTGCATCACTCTCCAGCTTCTACTGTAAACTAAATCACAGTATCACCTTTCTACAGCCGCAAGAGGAATTAATGAAGGAGGCATTGTGACTCAAGTGTCTTCTCTCTCACTGACACATCTCATCACACTGGTCATAGAGCCTGCCAGTGGACTGGACTACCAACCTCACAGCTACTGTTGGCTCTTACCCACTGCTCTACTGTGATTACCAGAGGCAGTGCGGGAGAGAGTTTATTTTCAGGTGTCAGGCCTTGGACTGGCTGGGAAGATTGTTTTCGCGACCCTGGCCCTGTCCGTGGAAAGCCTGTGTGATGAAACAGAGACTGATCAAAGTAGATGCGCTGAAGTATTTTCTTGTTTTCCCTCTCCTTTGGGTCAATACTTGCCTTCAGGTTAATGTGGACAGAATTTGAACTTCTTCTAGGACACAATTATTTACCACATACAGGATGGTTCTTGCATCTTTATTACTGGCAGTATTGCACAAATGAAAACAGTGCTGTGTCCAGCCATGCATGTGCAGTAAGAAAAAAAAAAGTTGAGTCACAGGCCATCTGGCTTTCTGATAGTGAGGTCACAAAATATTTCATCAATTTTCTTCATCTTTCCCTCTTCTTCTGCGACTGTGTACTGCACTGTGAGAAACAATAATAACCGCAATGGTTTTAATATCATTATGTATTTATTTAAAATTCTCATTTGATCTTTTGGGAGATACATCCCTCTAAATCCAAATTATGGATGTAATGGAAATAGTTCTAATTGTAAATACCGCTTTAATTAATTTAGAAAAATGGCAAGTTAATTATGTTTCTTTGCAGTATAAATTGGACTTAAAAAATTTGGTTTTATAACTTTTAGCCAGTAATTACTGCTAAATAATTTTGAAATGTACTCATTTTCTTTATGTTTAGCTAGTTAATGTGCCCGGAAGGTGGAGTTAGGTGAAAAATGTTCCAATTATAACCTGTAATAATGATACATTAACGGTTTGTTGACAAGGCAAGTTTCAAAGAGCTTTACATACATTTCACCTTAAACAGAAAACAAATACAAAAGAATTGCAGACAAAAAAGAGAGAATCCCTTTGGCATCACCTCGGCAAGTGCTAATATAAGTCATGCAATCTCTACCATCTGGTTCGTTGACTATGCAGCTCCTAAATCTCTGCACGATACCTGGTTTACCTTTCTAGTTTACATTAGATAATAGCTTGGTTGCCTATTAGGACTGGGCTTCCTGCATGGGTGAGATAATCGGAACTGCTACCTTGGTCTGACATAGCCCCGGGCCTGTACTTGTTCCTGCTTCACCACCTGCCACACACACACACACACACACACACACACACACACACACACACACACACACACACACACACACACACACACACACACACACACACACACACACAACCAAGGACATGGCACTGTGACTATGTGAGAGCACGGTTTGTCCTCAATACAGAGACACAAATACACACTCAGAGCTTTGTTGTTTAAGGTGTACTCTGCCTGTTTGTATGACTTAATAGGACTGCAGTTTGAATATTTGGTGTACATATACATGCAACAAGCAACTGAAATCCCTCTGCTTTCTTTGCCTTCTCAGTACAAGCAAGTGGAGCAATACATGTCCTTCCACAAGCTTCCAGCAGACATGCGGCAGAAAATCCACGACTACTATGAACATCGCTACCAAGGCAAAATCTTTGATGAGGACAACATCCTGAGTGAACTCAACGACCCTCTCAAAGAGGTGAGGCTACTTCTCTCTTGAGAACCTAAACTGAATTGAGAAATTGTTTTTTTTACTAAGCAACATTTATTAAGTCTTTTTGAGAGTGTCCATTTGAAGATTTTTATTTTTGGAACAGGTAAAAAATACATCTTAAATCAAAAAAAAGAAGAAGTTCTTGACAGGTAAGCTGTCACACAGTGGTTTTACTTTGGGAACATGAATGAGTTTATTCCCTTAAGATGAAGAGTGAATCTTCATTTGGCACCTTTAAGTGCGCAGGAACTGAAAGTGAAAACAAAACACCTGTCATCTCATTTTACAAGGTCAAAGGACAAAAACTGCAAAACGGATTCTCCTCAGCCTCCTGGGTGAACCCAGACTGAGCATCCGTCAAGTCAAGAAAATATTCTGCACAGAAATGTTACCTGAGCCTCACGGTCACTTGTGATAAACAACCTGAGCTCCAGAGCTGTTGAACAATCACTCTTTTATTTACAATATTTACAAGTCATCAGTGTAGAACAGATACACAGCTTGAGTATCGACTGAGTATACTGTATAATATTCACAAAAAGAGGTAATGAGAAGGAATATTGGAAGTTTATCGTGGAGTCAGTGACCAGTTGTTAAATTCCTGGCTGACCTGATATCAGCAGATTACATGGGAAATAAAGCATACTGTAGGTGGATGGGAGAGGAGAGGACTATAAAGCAAAGCAAGTGTAGGAATCGTGACCATCTCTCATGTAGCCCCATTAAGTCACCATACAGTGGGGTGGGGAGTTTCTGCAAGATTTTAGACACTCACGGGGAGGGGCAGGGATTTAAAGGTTTGGCTTACTACAAATAAACATCTTACAGGCTTATTGGTCCACTGTGCACAGCAAGCGAAATTAAAATCTGCATAGAGACAGTGTTGCACAATGAAAGCTATGCCCACGGGACAGACGGGTAAAAACAAACTGAGTCGCGCCAGAGCAAATATATAGCAAATATTTGTTCTTAAGATGTGTCAGTTATGACAGGTATTGTGGCCTGTTTATTCCCAGTTTCTAAAAATGACGGTTTTTGTCTGAACATCCATTAGAGGATTAGGTCACTTGAGGGTTGATTGTTATTTCCATAATTACTATCATAGAAGCATGTGTGATTATCTAATTTTGTTACAGTTTTCAAGAAACCCAACGAAAAACATACAAAATCAGAAGCAGTTTACAAAAGTGTGGCTTAGAACGTGTCAGAATTGTACAGTGAGTGAAACAAAGCAAGGGAAATACTTAGCTTTGAAAGATTACTGAATGCTGCATCCATTAACAATTATGCCAGGTTTTAGATAGATTATTTTCGGTACCTACACCGCTCACCTCTTCTGCTCTTTGACCATCCATTGAAAAAGCTAGATGAGTAATGCCAACCTTCATGCGAGTGCCAGTGCCACCTCCCTAAATGAGCTTGCTTTTGCCAACTCCTATAATCATATCAGACTAAGTGTCCAGCACAATTTTTAGGGTTCTGACTTATAAGTCAATTTGCGATCAGAATCAGCTCCACTTAGCAGCACTCAGACTTGCTTTGAGTCAAAGTAGGGCCATGAAATCAGCCCAAGTATACTTTAACTGATTCTGGCATGTCATTGATCACAAGTCTTGCATGAGTCTGTCAAACAGGTGTGCAAGAATGAGCCTGCGTCAAGCAATTATGACTGGTTCACATGACAACTCTGTTTCAGTGGATTAAACCGCTTTGGGTTTGGTGTGTAGGTCAAGGTAATCATGCTTACAGCAAAGTTCTCAGTTAATCATCCTGGTGTGCAGCTATTGACAATGGTAGAATTAATTTCAAATTCATCTGCTGAGATGTGAGACTCAGTGTTTTTTTTATATATATTTTGCTCCATTACTATGTCTATAAATTCTCTCCAGGAACCCTTTACTGGTTTCTATTCATTTTGGTAGGCTATGGAAATCAACTTGCAGTGAATTCACACGTGTTGACCCAGGTAATCCATCACATTGAACAGTTTGCGGCTGTGCTGCAACTGTGGGCAGAAACCACTTGAAAACCTCTCCGTGGGGTTGCTTTCAAGGACGCTCCAACATCTAATAATTGATTGTTTGCTGCCAAAAAGCATTCAATTGATAAGCTCTGGTATCGGAAAATCTGGTCAACAAAGACGCACAAGCAAAGATGAACTCAAAGAAAAGGAAAATTGCATTGCATTAAATGGTTTGCTATTCAGCAGCTGTGGTAGAGATTTCAGATGTCCATTAATGCCCCAACAGGGAGAATTTTCCAAACAGCCCCTGTTGTACTGTGTTACCACAGACAGACCACAGTGTTACATTTCTGCGAGGTGATTTTCAGAGCAGCAAAACCAATTATAAAACAATAAACAAAACATGTAAATATATATGTACTGTGTTTATATATATATATATATATATATATATATATATATATATATATATAAACACATAAAAAAAATCCATGCAGTTTGTAATGGGCTGAAATAACATAACAGCCAGACTGTTTTGCTATTCTCCCTACCACCACTCTTATTCTCCATATGACAAATCTTTAAATAGGCATAGCCAAAGATTGTTTCCCCAAGAGGACTCCTGGCTGGGCATGACAATTGCTTACTATATAATTCATTACTTCTGGTGCATGATTGAGGTCAGAGCCCCGTAGCATTAGCTGACACCGGCATCTGAGGCTAAGCTAACATCTCTTTGCGAGCATCCCAGAGATTGGTTATCTCTCTGATGATGTCCTGTTGTCACTGGAGGAGAGTTATCCCTCATGGGGGGTCAGCAACACACCACCGCAAATGCCAAGTGCCCCGGCTTTCCATCTGCACAGCAACAGAGATGTGTGGGTAAACAGACAACAAGCTCCTAATCTCCTGCTGGGTCTGAGGGGACAGGATGAGACCGGAAAGATGGCCTGCAGCCGGCACCGGAGGGCAAACTCATCAGGATCTGACTCGTGTGCCAAAAAGTTTCTTCTCAAGAGTGATGGGAAGTGCTTAAGAAGTATTAGGTATAAAGCAGCAATATGCATCCAATTCATTGCATCCAATTCATTTATGCCTGCAGATAAAAGGAGCAGAGATGAAGGATTTGTGGTGGTGTTTTGTGTCAGACTACCAAAACCGATGCTCAGTTTTCAAGGTGTAGGTGGAAAGTACTGAATTATTTATGACATGATGATCTCATCTGTTTGACCAACACTTTCTTCTTTTTCTCCACCAGGAAATTGTCAACTTTAATTGCCGTAAGCTCGTGGCCACCATGCCTTTGTTTGCCAACGCGGACCCCAACTTTGTGACGGGGATGCTGAGCAAGTTGAAGTTTGAGGTCTTTCAACCCAACGACTACATTATCCGAGAAGGCACGGTCGGCAAGAAGATGTACTTCATTCAACATGGTGTTGCAAGTGTCATCACTAAGTTCAGCAAGGAGATGAAGCTGACAGATGGATCCTACTTTGGAGGTTAGAACAAAAAAACAATACAATACAATTAACAATTTAAAAATTCTATTTAAAATAATAATTTTTCTACATGAAAATGCAAACACATGTGGGTACTGCCATGCCAGAACACCATACGGACAGGCACGTATGCTACAGTATGTTCATACGGTTATATATTGAGACGTGTGTCTAGCCTCAGGTCTTGCGTTTGATGCTGTTTGAAGTTAAGTTATTGTAGATCTAGATTCTCATTAACCAGTGTTGGACGTTAGACAGCTCCTGCAGTTACGTAACCACTCATCTGGTTGTTGGAGTAGGCCAAGGCGTGGAACTGGCATCCCTTAGGACACACAGAGGATCCTCCCCCACCCTTACCCTTACCCTCACACACACACACACACACACACACACACAAACACACACACACACACACACACACACACACACACACACAAACTCTTCTCCCCTCTATTCGTTCCTGCTGCATATACTTGGCACTAACAAGAGCAGCTAGTCGTTCCTTCTGTGTAAAATCAGGAGCTATTCCCTCAGCCATTTCTCTGTCTTCCTCTCTCTTTTTCTCGGCACAAGTCCCATTCCCTCTCCAAAACATTACAGATATCATTAATTTTTAAAATGTCAAATGTAATTTCATTGCACGTTGTTTACTCAGACACGACAATGTCTGCCTGCGGATTTCGTCAATGTGAAAGCAAAGCAAAGTTTCCTATTTTAAAGGTTATTGAATATTTCATCCCTATGAAAGGATGCTGAGAAGTCTAAGAATACCTTCGCTTTGGTGTGTCTTGCTGCATGCAGTTCATGTCTCACAGGCGAGTAGGGAAGGCAGTGAATCAAAAAAAAAGAAATTTGTTTCTTTTTCCTGCTTGTTCAAACCACAGTACTGCTGTCATGTCACTAAGTGTATAACTTGCTTTAAATATGGGATTGGGGTGCGTTTTAAATTCTGCATAGAGTGGACATGTCATATGGTAAGATATGTGGCAGTTGCAGTGCTGTTCAAACAATTAATCCTCTGGGGCTGCAGCTCAAGAGATATTCTGCTAAAGATTCATTGTGGCACAGAACAAGTAGATCTTGTTCAAAAAACTAAGCTAAAATGTCAGAATAAAAACCTTCGGCCAATAAGGCTCTGACAAATGGATCGTAGTGGCAGTGAGTGTTAGTGCATCTATCAAACAATTTCAGACAAAAAGAAAATAAATTGCAACAGTTTAACTGGCTATTGTTTCCAGTAGAGAATATAAGAAATATTGGTGGCTTAGAGTAGACTGAACAGTGGTGGGCAATGCTATATTTTGATAGTTAGATGCTCACATATTATCAGATAAATTCTAATTAAGGCTTTTGACAGCACAAACAGTACAGTACAATATTTTCATACTAAATGTGTATCAAATGACAATTTCATGTGAAAAGGGGTCACCCTTAGTGACGAATCCTAAACTTTATGTTTGGTTCACTCTCACCGCTCTGATAGCATCGCTTTTGGCTGCAGCAGGCTGCCGTTTCCAGCTGGTGAACATAGTGGAGCATTTAGCTAAACAGACAGATATTTCCTTCAGGAGTTGGTAGAGACCAAAAATTGAGCTAAAAGAGAGTGAATATTGGACTTTCACGACTACAAATAAATGATAATGTTGTGATAATGATAATGTGCTGAGGCCACGGAGGGAAACACCGGTCATCTGCACACACTGCCCACACTGCCATGACACAGAGCTGGATCTTAAATCAGCAAAATTTCTCTTGTAAGGACTGGAATAGAGCTGAAGCTAAAAATGATTTGTATTATCAATTAATCTCTCATTTTCTCAGTTAATTGATTAACCTTTAGTACCGTAAATGTCAGAACCCAGTGAAGAACACCCATGCCAACACTTGTTGGCAAGACAAATTGTTTTGTCTGAGCAACAGCACAACCCCCCCGCCCCGCTCCCCCTTCAATTTACTCTAGTTTACCTCATATAACCCTAAGAAAAGCAGCAAATCCTCACATTTTAGAAGCTGGAAATAATGAATATTTCACAATTCAACTTAGAAATCAACAAATTATCAGTTACCAACAGTTTGTTACCAGATTACTAGGCTTCCTACTGGCGATAAAGTGCTAGACTGTTAACTACCACGAGTCTCAACAAACCCCTGAAAATTGACCTCTGGAGACCAAATTTATAAATCCAGGAAATGTGTTGAGGCAGCTTTTTAGGGATTTTTGGATTATTTTTTTCAATCTTTGTCTAAAACATTTTGAAGGTTATTTTGTACCACAACAACTCTCATCTCATAACTCTAATTTTGATGCGTTTGCTGTGTGGTGTGCTCTCACTCAGTGCAGAGATTCACAAATAACAGCTGGGTACAGATTGATTTAGAAGAATACAAAGGAGTTTATACTGTAAGTGCAATAAGTAGTGCAGGAAGCTGAAGGAGAGTTTACAGTGAAACATCAGCATCTAAAATCAGTCCAATGAAAAGGAAAAAAACATACAGAGAACATAGAGTAGAGTACCATTTAGTTTTTTAATTAAAATCCAGTGTTGTATCTGTCCAAATAATAACGGGCACATTGTTCATTTTGCTGTGTTTTGTCTGTGCCCGGCCACCTGCTGTTGCCTTCTGCCCAGCTGGTATTCTTACCCGTTTGTATGGCATTAGTAGATGAGCCCTGTGTTGGGAGCAGCTGGCTGTACATACCAGGCACCTCACTTTCCCCCCTTTTCTCAGATGATTCACACTCCCCTTACAACCAGGCCAACAGACTCAGAGGGAGACAAGCAACAAGAAACAAAACCGAGCCCAGCCACAAGAAACTATTAGCATAGTCATGAGCAGGACATCTATGAGGACAGTAGGTCACAAAGCACCTCCAACCACGGTCAATGCCATGCCTGCATGCTAAAAAGGTATCCTAGTAATCACTCCTGGGCCTCCGTGAATAAGATTACATATTGGTACCACACAGCTCTGTAGTGAAGTCACTCTGAGGCTAAGGGACTGATAGAGTGTACTGCTAGGACAGTGAAAGACATGAAAATCCCTATTGGGCTTGAATGTCTTAGTCATATGGGACTCTCGCTCTCCTCACTCACAACCATGTAAAGATAAGGGGAAGGGGAGCTGGTTACCATGAGAGTATCTCTGTGGCACATGAAGGGATGGCACATTACCACAAATGCTCATGGGGTCAACTGTGATGCTTTGTAGCTAGGCAACAGACACGTGTAAAACTGCATAATGTGAAGTGATAACAGGGCCTTGCCATACACACACACACACACACACACACACACACACACACACACACACACACACACACACACACACACACACACACACACACAGAGCAAAATATGTCCATTCCACACATGCTTTAATGCTGTTAATTTATTAGTACTTTTAACATGGATTAAGTAAAAGTAGTCATCAAAAAAGTTGAGTAAGAGTAACTACTTGACTACTTGAGTAGAGAATCATAAGTAAGCCACACATGGATATTCATATTTTGAGAGAAAGTAGGAGAATACAGTAGCTGAACATTTTGATGTACAGTATGATGAATGTATATAGTGTTAAAACAGTGGACCTAAACACAATCTAAAAATAAAAACGTTCCTGTCAGCTCAAATTTCATCTTTTCACACAACAATCACTCACAACTGGAGTTCAGTTTAGACAGAATGAAGCTGACAGATGACAGAATGAATTAGTGCAGTTTGAAAGTGCTATTCCAACAGAGGAATAGGAGAAAAAAACTAAGTTTTGTCTCTCACTGTCGCTCTATTATTCTACTGCTGGTAAAATTCAGTTATGTGGTGATATGGCTACCTGAATCCAACAGAGCTAGGTGGAGCAAAGTGTCCGCCTCACTGATGTTTTTGAATATAAGCGGAACATAAATGAAGGGCAAAATCTTTGGCTACCACCACGTATGCCTGTAGTCCGATTCCTGCTAGTCTAATCTGGGTTGCGGGCAAGAGTTCTCATCCTTGTTGCTTTATTAAAGACTCATACTGGTAGGTTGGGTCGCCTTGGCAAAAACAATCTTGCGTGCCTTGCTAAAAGTTCTCCAAATTAAACTTTTCAAAGAACTGACATTTTGGGAAATATGCTTATCCACTTTGTTGTTAAGAGGTCGATGAGAAGATTGATGCCACTCTCTTGTCTGTGTGTGATATGAAGCTAGAACTACAAGACGGTTCGTTTAGTTTAGCATAAAGACTAAAAGCAGTGGGAAACATCTAGCCACGCTCTGCTTACCAGCACATGTAAAGCCCACAAATTATCACCTTATATTCCACTGTCATGTAACACATTTACTTCTGGATGTACCCACACGGCATCAAGCAGACTTGTTGATCGACCACTCACAATCTGTCTTTGTGTCTGCCTCTGTTTCTCCACCCTTTGTGAAACTACATGTAACAAGCAGGTTTTTCTTTCTTTCTCTCTGTAGTTTTTTCTCTGTCTTTCTTCCTGTGTTAACAGAGGTACCAATTAAAGGGAGCTTTTTCATTATGACAGCACTAACACCTTATTCACACCCACAGCTTGAGTGTTGCTCTCACATCTTGTGCACTCTGTGCTCTATTTTCGTGACAGCTCATGGTGTAGCAAAGTCATCACGACAAGTTAACATTTAACGATTTAATGAAGATGGGATTTTTGCTGTAGATTGGACAGAAGTGCAAATGTGGGTGGAGGTTGAGTGCTGTTGGTGGTTGAACAGCACTGAACAGAAGCCAAGGGAAGAAACTTAAAAGACGGGTACTGTTTTACAAGCTTATAAAGAGAAGAAACAAATGTACGCTGAAGGAATGGGGGGCAGATAGATAGTGAACTTAGTTGTGCCTTGTGTCACTGATTCACTAAAACCCTAAATTAGACGCTGTGAATGTCAGGTGTTACCATCACATATCTACAGTGGCACACATATTCATTTATTTACTGCTAGCTACATAAGATGCTCAGGTGAGGAAAATCATATTGGTTTGCACATCTTTTACAGGCAGCAAATAGTCCAGCAGCAATTCTGAGATTAGGTTTCCCAAACACATGTTGTATGAAATCATCTTGTCTAATCATTGTATTGTAGAAATTGGATTCTATTTTCTATTTTGGTCATTAACATTTTTGGTCCAATTATTTTAGGCTGAATCAACAGCATGACCTTTTTCACTCAACATGAGTTCTGTTTGCAATCATCTAATTGCTCCTCAAAAGATTTTAGCACTAGAATAAGTATTAGCAATAATAAGCATGCTGCTAAGAAAAAATGACCAATTTCTGTATTGCAATTTGAATGCCAGGATTTCATCCAAAGTAACATTTTCAGTCAGAGATATGATTGTTTATGATCTGCTGTAGCATAGTTATAACAAGGGCCAACCTGAAAAGACCACTGCCCAGTCCTGTGTGTGGTGTATTGATAATAAAAAGCAGTGTTGGACAGTAACTAAGTACATTTACTCAAGCACTATACTTAAGTACAACTTTGAGATACTTATTCATATTTCCATTCTATTCTACGTTTACCTCTTACTCCACAACATTTATCCGGACATTATAATCGCTAGATACTTTGCAGATTACGATTGTACATAACAAATTTGATCATGATAATAAGTATGAAAATGAAATCAGTGGTTCCAACCTTTTTGAATTGTGAACTCCGCAGTTCAGCCAAGAGAGATTCTTACTCTAAACTTCTCAGGTGGTTTCATTTATGAGGTCAAATTCTAAGATCTAATATTTTACAAAATTTCACAAATGAGAAAAAGAATATATGTATACAAATGTGTGTAGCAGAACTGGGCTTAACTACCTAACTGAATATAAAGTACTTAAAACTTGCTTCAGCTCAACTAGTTACAACAGTAAAATGCTGCTTACACATTGATGCATGACATTTTCCTGAAGTACTTTTACTTTCGGTACTTTATTTTGCTGTTAATACTCATGTTCTTTTATTTAAGTGTGATTTTAAATGCAGGAGTTACTTGTAATGGTAATGTATTTGTTACATTGCTGGATTGCTACATTTACTTTACTCAGATTTCTAAGCATATTGATTATTGTCCCATTCATATGTGTGTGTATTACAGGCATATATTGTCTTTTAGGACAATCTGTCTTTTGTAATCTCAGTAAGTGAGTGTGTATAGTGCTTTTACATTTAATTTTAGAGGTAAATGTAGCTACGTATACACACACAGGAAACAAGATCTTTATACTATGTTATTATCTGATGTGAGGGGAGCTGCACGGTCAAGTGTTTTAATTGGATTGTTCTAAAGATAACAAAGCAAATGTGTTCTCTTCACATCTCTTCTTGTAAGAAACTACAGCGGCTGAACAGGAATGCTACGTAACCATACCCCTGTTTAGTTATCCATTACATTGGAGAACTGATGCAGTACATTGATGCAGTGATGCCTGACAGCTTTTTTTTAAACTGGACTACTGTATCATATTATGGGATCATTAGCTCTGTGCATGATGATGAATTATCTTAGTATAATGCAAGTGACAGCACCGCGGCTTCTCATTTTATTTACATTCACATTAGCTTCTGCTTCTTTTGTACTCGAGGTTCATCTGTATGGTAATCTGTATTGCAATTAATGGGATGATTTCCTTAATGTCCCTCTGCAATGTCCACTTTTGTTACTGTTTCTTCACGTGTCAAATTTTTTCGTGCTCTCACTCTTTGTCTTCCTCCTTTGTGTCTCTGTGTTCCTGCCATACAGAGATCTGTCTGCTCACCAAGGGCAGACGAACTGCGAGCGTGCGTGCAGACACCTACTGTCGACTCTTCTCCCTCTCTGTTGATCATTTCAATGAGGTGCTAGAAGAGTACCCCATGATGCGACGCGCTTTCGAAACGGTCGCCATTGACCGATTGGACCGCATTGGTAAGACCTGTCTACATCTAATTCCTGACCTGTCTGATTGGTCGAATCTTTTGCCTGTCATCGTGCCTTGTTGTCTTGTCTTTATCAGGATTTGTTTGCCGTCTTTCTTCATAAAAGCATTGTGTCTGCCATCTTGTGCTGCATGACCTGTATGCTATCTTGTTTTTTTTCTCTTTTTTTTCCCTTCTTTTTTTTTTTTTTTACACTTCCGTCTCTTTCTTGTCTTAAATAACACTAAAGAAAATTTGTTGTAACCAGAATTAATCCTTCTAAAGAACCAAAGTAGCGTTTTGTGGTTGGATTAACTGGAAGACAGTGCATGTCGCTGTCCGGGAGGGAGTCAGGTCGCCCCCTGGTTGGTTTGGAGTTGACCCCCCCACTGGATGTCAGCGAGTGGATGGAAGCTAACCTCACATGCATGTGTCTGGCCCTGTTTCCACTCATCTGCACTCCTGGGTATGAGCAGCACCCCACCCCATATTAGAATTCTCAAAATCAACCAGACCCTGTGAAACGAAACAAAGAGCAGGGCCAGGTGACATCAGGGAGTTGTTTCAGACACTAACTCTCCGGTCCAGCCAACAGGCGGGACCCTGTATAGTTTCATTCAGCTCCTCATCAACAATGCTTCCTTATGTTCAATGTCTGATTTTTAGAAGAACTTGGCCAGACAGATTATAGTAGAATAAGTGATAATGGTTCAGACACATTTGTTACAGTGAAATAAAGGGGCACATGTATGGGATACAAACAGGGCAATAATTGGTTGCATTGACCCTTATGTTGCACATTCTCCCACTCCTTATTCAAATGGGTTCAGTCTGCTCTAATACATTGATTGGAACTGAGACATTGATAAATTAAATTAAAGTTGTCTAAAGGGATAATTTTTTAACTGACGGAAGTAGTAGTTTGTCTTTGTCTTCGCTAATGCTTTGCTTCATTAGAAATATGTATCTTTATGAAATTTTCTCCTTTTATTACTTTTAATATATTAATAACTTAACAATAATAATTCAGTACATTTCAGTGTCTCATTCAAGCAATAAGAAGCATTTAGTGAGTGTACTTTAAGTGTTTAATGAGGATTATTTTCATCATGTGTTGATCACAGATACTGCCGTACGTTTCTCAAGATCTGGTATCATCGTCTTACCCAACCCGTTTATTAAAAAATTTAGTTTGTCAAAACTTTAAAGTAGTAAGTAAGGTACAGATTAACAACACATTGTATCGATGGACAGTTGTGAATAGCACACGTTCAATTATTCTAGCACATTCTTGTTTTCTTTGTAGCTCAGCGACTATATACGAGTACGTTATGAAGTTTGACTAGTGTATTTCCACCTGTGACTACATGTAGCAAACACAAACTTAATTTTTAAGGTGGAGGCTCTACAAGTAAATTAATATTTGCTATTAAGGCGACAGGTTACTGGTGGTGAATAAAATTAAAATGTTCATGTTTTATAGAACGCCTCCTTTGCAACACTGAAATAGAAAAATCTAAAATGAATTTTACAGCTTATGATTTTTTCTTATACCGGAAGGAATGGAATTTGTTAAATAAACCACTATTGAAATGATTTATGGGTTATATTACTATTGTTTTATGGCTGCTACGCGTAGCAGCTCATCATCATTAATGATCAAACAAACTAACTTTTAAGCCTGCCGACAACACTAGAGGCCAATCATGTTTGGTGATTTGTTTCCCTATTATATTAACCAGAAAACAGTATCACATAAACACAAAGCTAAAGTTGAATTTGCTTAGTGACAGTGTGCCAATGTTGTCTCATATCAGTGGTTAAAGCTTGCAGTCTGTATCTACTTTTCTATCTGTTGTTTTTTTTTCTTTGTCATGGCTTTGTATTTGTGTATTATTTTGCCTGACACAGGCACGTCAGTATTGAATTTCTTTGCAACCCGAGTGTTGACTCAACATTGAAATACTGTAGTGTCAGGCAAGTCAGCAACAAGCAATGGACAATAGTTTTGGAGCCAATCAGAATTCAACAACAGATGTGTGTCACTGTTGAGACAACCTTTTCTCCTCAGAATTACGTTCATATATAAACTATTTTTTTTTTGGGGGGGGGGGGACATAATGGTGGCTGGATGACTGGATTATAACAAGATATTTGACAAAACATCTGCAAAATGTTTACACCAAAATTCATACTAACCATTTCTGCAAAAGTTAACATTAGACAAATCTGCAAAATGTTCATCATCAGTGTTTATCTTACAATACCATTAATGTATGGTTAAGATAAATTAAACTACTTAGTTTAGGGTAAAAATTTGGTCTTGTTCAAATTTTTAAAATGACAATACTGATACTGATGTTTAATACGAGACACAAACCTCCATCTCTCTAGCTTTGTGTTTTCGTCACCCACACTTTCCCCTGTGCTATACGAATGTCCTCCTACTTCTTTGCAATATAACTGAACACTAAGGCCCCGATCAGACAAAGCATTTTTTGCAGATTGCAAAATGCGAGGCGCACCACACTGCTTTATTTTTTTTTTTTTTATAGAAGCCTACAATTTCTTTAACAATTTTGTTGTTGCTAGGCAACCACCGCAAACAACCGTCTCTCAATTCATCTGATTACACAATGAGAAGATTATAAAAGATCATTGGGTGCTTTTCTGCTCTGAGTTGAAGTTTTTTAAACTCGAGGTGTTCAGGGCGCACCTGTAAAAATGTGAGGCGCTCAGCCACGCAAAAGTAGCGAGCGAAACGCTTCACCCTCATTGAAAACAGTCACAAAAAGCTGCTCCAGGCTGCTCAAAACTCTGTCTCCTCTCCGCCCCCTATCCCTTTTTTTTATATTGCTTTTTATGGTTATTTAATAAAAAAAAATGGGGGTTTGTTTGTTAATATATTATTTTTTTTTTTTTTTTTTTTTTTTTTTTATAATTTATTTTATATAATTTAAAACATAAAAATTAAATTTAAATTTTTTTTTTTTAAGAAAAAGTGATGTAGGTTTTTTTTAAAAAATAATAAAAAAAAAAAAAAAACAATCTAAAAAAAAAAAAAAAAAAAAAAAAAATTAATTTATTTTTAAGGGCTGATCTGGACCTACTAAAGATAAAAAAAAAAAAAAAAAAAAAAAAAAAAAAAAAAAAAAATAAAAAAAAAAAAAAAAAAAAAAAAAAAAAAAAAAAAAAAAAAAAAAAAAAAAAAAAAAAAAAAAAAAAAAAAAAAAAAAAAAAAAAAAAAAAAAAAAAAAAAAAAAAAAAAAAAAAAAAAAAAAAAAACAATTTGTCATGATCGGGCTATGGTTTTTCTATATATGAACTGCATTTGGTTACATGCTTGTCTTGCTCTAAAAAGGAAAGAAGAAAAGTAACCATGCTTTGAAACCAATAACGTGTTGCACATTTGACATTATCTTTTATCTATCTAAAAATTATTTGACCAGGAGTCCGTCTTGAGACGAGCACATCTCGTTTTCAAGAGTGTCCTGGCCGACGAGTAGGCATCAGGTAAACACTTTATTCCAATTCCAATATTCGAACAGGGACAAATTGACCTATAAAGGCTTGCTAAATGGATCCGGTCTCAAATTCATCCTCCAAGAGTTTGCCCTTTTGCTGGAGGTTACATCAACTGTTTAATTCCTGCATCAGTGACACATAACTCAGTCACCCACACCAGTCCTGCAGATGTTTTGATGGACACATTCAAAATGTCAACAACTAAGACAATCAAAGAAACAAAATATATCTCATTCAGTGTCACATGCCATGTTTATTTTGTAAGAGATTTTCACAGAATAATTAAGTGGGCTATGAACACATGCTCAGCTCTATTGGTGTGACATTTGTATTTAATCTTTGAACTCTTTGTTCAAAGTGTATTCACAAACAAAACCTGTCTGCTTATTAGTAAAAACTTTACTAATGCAATGCCACATACACTTTTTGTTACATGCAGAAATCCCATTTCATTATTTATTCATGCTTTCACCAATAGAAAAAAAAAAGTTTGTTTCTGATTGTCTGAAGTCTTTTGTGTAAACAATTTGGGGAAAGATTTAAGCTTTTCTGACACTAATCAAAGTTGTCAAGTTGACTACATGTGGAGGGCAAAAGTTTATTTAATCTATTACGAATCCTTTTCTTACACATTTTGCACCAGCTATCCTCTCTCAAATAAGTTCTTACATTAACACTCAACAAGAAGAAACTGAAAAAAAAACATTTCCTGCAGTGACTCATAAAAGAAAAGAAACACTTTATTGCAAATTATTGGTGAAATTATACATCAAATTGCATTGTGAGTCAGAATGAAAAATGTGTCTCTGTAAAGCATCTCAAAATGTGTGTATTTTATTTTTTAACAAATCCAGCCTTCATTATTTATATGACGTTTGTGAACATTATGATGTTTGTGTTCTGCTTGTTTTTGTTGGGTGTGTTGGTTGGCTTTTAGACTGTTTTACAAAAATTATGTTTTTGATGTCAGATATGGGTTAATTACTTATGAATCTTTTTTTAATCATATTGATTGGTAAAGTTGTATATTTAACTAATTTCACTGGTTCTAGTGCCAGGAAAGACAAATTACTTACAATACTGTAATTGTATTATTTTCAACTGGTGATTTGACCCATAGCTGATCAGTTTTCTATTTCAATTCAAAATTTTCTATGTAAAAAAAAAAACAAAACATTTCTTTACCCATTAGTTGTGTTTACATTTTGTTAATGTTTGTTTGTCTGTCTGTTTTTTTTATTTTAATTTTAAGGGATACTATTTTTTTTTATGTTCCAAAGTCAGTTTATGAAACAGGTCAAATGCATTTTGCAGACATGTGCAGAAATGACTACTGGCATTCATTGGAAAAGCAGTCCAGGATATTTTGAGCAGAAAATATACAAGTCGGAGTTTGAAGTGTCTGTTTATTATGAGTTCATTCTGTAGAGATGTGCACTGTAAAAAACTATTTAACGAACAAGGTGTGTATTGTGGTACAAATCAAAATCGGGTGTTAAAGTAAGTTTGTGTTTATATATTTCATAGAGGGACTCTTTACAGTGATGCAGTTTAGGTAACAGTCAAATATTTCCATGTATGTATAGACCAATTCTGCCATGCAAACATTTCACAGGCATTTAGATACATTTCTAGGAGCTTTCTAGGAGAAGATGTGAATAAATTGCTTCTTAAAATAACTCAAATGTAAGTGTAAATATAGCTCTAAAAGTCTGTTATATTGTTTGACAAGTGTCTATCTTTTGCACACCCTTAACTGAAAGAGAAGAGAAAGAGGATGATAAAATGTCAGACAGATTAAAGAATAAGAGAAATAAAGAGGGGCCAGAAGGGCAGCACTGATGCCTGTTGCCCTGAAATCCTAACAGTACCCCTGCTTCTATCTACCAGCAAACATTCAGATCCTCACAGGTTCTAGTTGGAGGAATAATACATATGTGTTGTCCTTCCAACCTACAGTTAACCCTGTCATCTTTAAAAATGCAATCAAAGCAGCCTTGTAAGTTAACCGTAGTCTCATAGTCAGTACGTGGTGCTAGTTTTAGCTCGCAACCCCAACTCTGTAGTGTCTGTTGCAGTCAAAATGGCTGCCAAACATAACATCAATCCTACCTTAAAGCTGAATGCATGGCTTGTTGGCAGCCTTGAGAGGACAAAGCCTTCCCGAAAATGCTACTCAACTGTAAACTCGGTGCAGAAATCTTCTGCCCTCGAGGACGTGGCTTAATGATTGATTGACTGTGGCTAAAGCCTTCAGCACACTAAAAGTCAACTCTGTCTTCTTTACCGACAAATAGCGCTTCACAGCCTGTCGATACACAAGGTCAACAGTAATTACAGGAAACACATGCTCTAAATGGATTTGGACACAGTTCATTCAAAGTAAAGAAGTTAATAGATTAAAATCTATATTTTCATTATTATTGTCAAATGTGGCAATTCTTTCTACAAAAGACCAGTTTCAAGACATCTTTCATGCTTTTAGTACTACTTAGCATTTTACCACAGTTTTGCTACCAAACTCCCAAAGCCACAAAAGTGGTTGTTGTTTTAAGAAACCATCTGTCAAGCTTTTATTGTCATGGACCATGACTAGTAACAAGCTGGGAAAGATGTCCAGGCCTCTGGGCTCAAAATGCCCTTTATAGGGCAGAAATAAAGCACTTTTAAAAACCAATTTGTTTACGTTTACATTTGTTTTAAGGAAAAAATTTATTATAATAATTACATTTTGCAGACAAAATTCACACTAAAGTATAAGAAAACAAAACATTTTATTCATGAAAATAAATATACATCTTTAGACAATTCCATGCACATTTTAATGATAAAGATAAAAGCACTCTGTGGTAAGATGAGTAAAGTTTAGTTTTCCATATTTAATGTATAATTATATTCACAACCTGTACCCACTGTGGTAGTGTGTTAGGAATAGATCTTTGTTGCTTTCTTTGCCTGTTTTTATTGTCACCTTGTTTATACTTTTTTGTTGTTGAAAAAGCTTATTCTAATTGTGCTTGTGATGAACAGAGTTGTTAAATAGAACGTGGCTTTAAATATTCTTAGAGTTTAGACTTTTTGTCTTTCCTTCGACAAAAACTGTCCCGTAACGTGATGTGTGGGTACAACTCATCAGTAGTATTCTTGTGTTTCATCGTCCACAGCAGCACCTTCACTGTCTACGCTATCACGTCACACTTCCAGTAATTTTTGTCTCCTTATATGTCCTCCTCTCAAACTGTATATTTCCCATAGTCATTACCATTCAATGTCCTTCACTATTTATATTCAATATGACGAACCTTAGTGGACGTGAAAAGATGCAGCCTGTAAGATTGAAAGAGTTGAAATTAGTGGAGTGAATATACAGTATACATTTAGTGGAATTAAGAGGCTGAAGCTCCTCTATTGAAGATGTGGTGACAAAAAAAGTTTTTTCCAACTAAAACATACAAGCTGCATCTTTATTATTACTGTCATAAATCCTGCCCTTTTCCTGTGGTTAAGGGCAACCAAAGTTTGCCATTGCTGTACGTGCTCACCTCTCCTGACTGCACCCCAACAGGGAAGAAGAACTCCTTGCTGCTGCAGAAGTTCCAGAAGGATCTGAACGCCGGCGTTTTCAACACGCAGGAGAACGAGATATTGAAGCAGATTATCCGTCAGGACAGGGAGATGGTGATGATGGTGGACCGCAAGCAGTCAGTTACCGGGATGAACTCAACACCAATGTCAGGAAACTCCATCATTAACTCACCAGGCCAACCTCCCTTCCCCACTGCCTTCGGCACCAATCAGCTCCAGCAGTCCTCTGTTCCCCTGACCTACAGTGCTTCAGCTATTGCCAATGCCTCTGCTGCCCGCATGCTGCCATCCGCTGCTGCTGCAGCGCACGGGGTTTACCCTGCTCCCAGTCTTTCCCATGGCAGCCTGAATTCATCCTCAATCAACCCACAGACCCCACTCCAGCAGCAAGGAGCGATCATGTCGCCCTTCTCCTTCACGGCTGCAATGTGTAGTCCACCCGTGCAGACCCCTCTGGCTAGCCGGAGCTTTCAGTACAGCTCGCGCACAGCCTCCCAGCTGTCACTTATCCAGCAGCCCATGGCTCAACCACCTCTATCCACACAGCAGCAGCTCGCCCAGCAGCCCGCAGCATCGACTGCAGCTGCAGCCTCTGCAGCACTGCAGCAGCAGCAGCAACCGTCACCTCAGCAACAGCAGGTCCCTTCACCTCAGCGGGGAGACATCCACAAGAGCACACAGGCTCTGCAGTCGGGCAGCTTGGGACGAGATGTCAGACATTTATCGGCCTCCCAACCATCACTGCCACATGACACACCTCTGGGGCCCAGAGTGCACCCAGCTTCAGGAGACTCTCTGGCCTCCATTGTGCCACCGACGGCGGCAGCGATCCAGGGAATGAATCTGCAGAGCGGCATCCGCACCACAGTGCCCCAGCGTGTCAATTTATTCCGGCAGATGTCGTCAGGAGCCTTGCCCCCGGTGCGCTCGGCAGCGGCGGCGGCGGCAGCAGCAGCATCATCATCCTCCTCAACCCAGCACAGGGAATCCCCCGGATCTAGGAGAGATTCTGTCCTGAGCAGTACAGAGACCGAGCAAGACAAAATGCGGTTTGCATCAAATTTATGATCCCATTTTTGTCCCTTTTCATTTTTTAAACTTCAATATGTTTCGATTCATTTTTGAAAGTGGAGATGCAACAAAAGAGATAAAGATGAGGAACTTCAGCATTTTTGTTTCTCTCCAATTTTCTTCTAAAATAACCTCATAGAAATCCTGTACATACAAGCCCTTGTATTATATTTTAGACACATTGTTTCCCTAAACTTAAGAATGTATATTATACAGATACATCTCTTTTCTTTTACGCCATGTGTATGTGTGTGTGTGTGTATATATATATATATATATATATATATATATATATATATATATATATATATATATATATATATATATATATATATATATATATATATATATACACACGTATATGTACTGCTGTATGTGTGGGTGTGTGTGAGAATGTGTGTGCGTGCATGTGACCGTGTGTGTGTGTGTGTGTGTGTGTGTGTAAAATCCAACTAGAATATTTGGCAATGGCAATTTAAAAGCTGTAGTATAAACATGAGTCTTCCTTTCTGAGAAATATAAAGAATTATATACAATGTATGAAGTTTTTATTTTATTTTATTTTTGCTTTCTGTTTTTTTTAAAGTGGAATGCATTGTGGATTCTGATGACTTTTTCTTTTCATTTTATTTATTTTTTTTACCATTGAGGAAGAGAAAAATTATCTTCTCATATTAAGCAGCTTTAGGCACCACTGTGGAATAATACATGCAATCAACTCTGACAAATAATCTCCAAAAGCACACACTCATGTAATGAATCTACCAGAATACCAGTTTCTTGAACCCTCATCTCAGAAACCAACGCAAATACTGTAAGTAAGTGTTATGTTGCTCTCAGCAACAAAAATACAGTATGCTGAGGCACTATATCCCCACAGTGGCTCACATACAAACCGTGACAGTGTTATGGGTCCAAAGGGAATAGATAATAGAAATGCTGCTTTCTTTGTTTATTTTCAAGGGGAATGGAGTGTGGAGAAAGATATGGATGGATGCTATTATTTTCTATTTCTAATTTCAGAAGGCTGAGATGTTACGTTATGTTGCTTAAAAATTCTGTGTATATTTATAATATTTATAAACTAAAGATTATCACCATTATGCAATAGACTGTGACATTAAGATTACCTATATGTGTGCTGTAAATAGTTTTGTAGATCTAGTATTTACAGATACTGTGTGGTGCATTCTCTATCATAACAATGTCTTACTTCTATCAGGAACCTGGATATCAGCTATACGCGAAAAAGGTTTAGTGACAAAATACACATTTCATAAGAGATAAACAAACCTTAATGCAATAGCGAGCACTACTTGATGCTGAGAAATGCCTGATTGGGGGATCCCTCTCTCTCTCTCTCTCTCTCTCTCTCTTGCTCTCTCTCTGTATTCTATTCCTAGCCCTAATATAGTTTTTGATTTCAAGTAAACATATACAATATTTACCTACAATACACAACTTGATTTCAAAGTCATCCTTTTAAAAGTAAATGTGTCTTTCTTTATTTGCCTCATTTCCCAAATCATTGTAAGAATGATTCTTTGGTTCTAACACTTTATAATAACATGCATCATTAATAAATGGTAAATTGATAGTTAATTAAACTTTAATTTAATTAATTTAATTCATAGTTATTTAACTTTTAACAAACAATGAATGATGATTTATCATCAGTATATGTTGTGAAATGTTTTAATATTGTCTGATTTAATGTTGTTTTGGACCCCAGGAAGACTAGCTGGTCATCTAGGTGTCAGCTAATGGGGATCCTTATAATAAATACAAATACAAATTTATAATGTTGTAATAAATTAAATTCATACTAATTATCAGTAATGTTATAATTTGTTATGCTATCATTAGTTGAGTGTAATATAAAATAATTAGTTTATAAATGTAAAATAATACTTTGTCGATGATTAATAATGAATTTGTAAACCCTCCATAAACATTATATGGATGGCTATTATAAAGTTGCAACTGATGCTTATATCCATTAGTTATTGATTAATAAGTGCTTTTTAAAGCATCAAGTAACATTAATGTGGCCCCTTTTAAATATCTTTCTGTGATCTGTAAAAGAGATTATTATTTGATTATTTGTGCACTGATAAAAGCAATCGAAATAATGTTCATAGGTACTTTACATATGTATTTATTAGCCATTAACAAGGTATTATAATCATCAGTTGCAACTTTATAATAGCCATCCAAATAATGTTTGACAGTTTATAAACAATTTCTTAAAAGTTTTCAAATAATTTGGTGATCATTATCAAATAGGTGCAGTAGGTAAGACTTATAAAACTAACTTTCTGTCATATTTGCTGAAACTGATCCTATGTTCCAGTAGAACTACATGAAGCAGGTCATTTAAAAAATGAAATCCGGCTCCTCTGGCACCACCTACAGCCTGTAGTGCGATTTGCAAAAATCCACCGCTCCCTGTTCAGATGCACCAATCAGGGCCAGGGGGGGTGTCTAACTTGCTTGTCAATCACTACTCATGCACACGCATTCATTCTCCCTTGTGGGGGGGAGGGGCTTAGGAGACCGTTTTGGGCTTTAGCAGAAAAGGGGGAGGGACTGAGAAGTTGTTGATGTTCAAATGTTTTGGCCAAGTCCTGGATCTTCCCAATCCTACCTACAGCACCTTTAATATAATGTATAAAATGTTATGATAAACTGTTAAAATAACAAATTAAAGCATCATTAATAATTAGTAAACAGTATTAATGATTCATTGTTAACAGCAAAATAACTACTAACTAAAGTTGAATTAACTATCAATTTACCATTTATCAGCGCTGGTTATTATAGAGTTTTACCTTTTTTGTTATTCATCAAACCTTTTTTGAATCTGCATCTTGAGTAAAACTGAACTGTACGCTGTCATATCACAATTTCTGTAGTTGAAGAGCCTGGCACGACATTTCCAACTCGCATGTTTTAAGTTAAAGACGTCAGGTATGCAGTCACTCAAGTGTGCAGGGGGGACGTTTTCACCAAGAGGTGTTTTTGTGCTGCTGCAAGTCAGAAAAAGAAATGCTGGTTTGCATTAAGGTTTCTGTCTCATGTAAATCCATTATGTGGGCTTAGGTACTCTAAACTGACCTGGACTGATATTGAGGCAGGGAAGCAAGGTCAAGCCAGAATATTATGACTCTATGCAAAAGGATAAGAGCTATTTCGAATATTTTAATCTTACAATAATAAAAGTATTTGATGACTCATCTAAAATAAGCCAGTCGTTACGGCTTGCAGGCCATTTCCCCTGCACATACAGTAGATTGTCGTGTGTGCGGTCTTCATACAGCGAGTCAAATGTGACAAAAGTAATCTGCTGTCATGCAGAATTTCTATTTAGAGTCACAGTTTTCATGGCACCAAACATCCCATCAGTTCAAAGTGACTAAGCCCTCTGACATACCGTTTTAAAAAGATTACAAGTCTTCGCTACAGATTGTGTCGATAGTGTATACAGTCAACCCACCAATGTCATGAAAGCATGCACTGTCACAAATACTTAAAAAAAAAAAAAAGAAAGATACTATCTCAAAAATGTTGACGTTATATGTAATGTTAGATTATGTTTTGTTCATTGTCTGTCTGCCTTGACGTTATCTGTGTGTGAACAGAAGCATTGACTTTTCACATGGACATTCTTAAGTATTTGTGCCTAAACTATAGCCATGTTCCATCCTTTTGTTATGAGTGTGAGCTCGCTGCCTACAGGGGGCAATTCTGCACACAACTGCGCATTCATTCATTTTGACTATACTCTGTGTTCTATGTCTCAGTGTTTTTAGACAGGAAAGGAGTAAGCAACGATGGCCAAATGTCTCAGTTTATCCGATTGGTATCTTTACTTACAAAGTGAACTTCTAGAGGCAGGATTTTTCTAACATTCTCAGTCAAGCTATATAGAATATTTAATGAGGTCATGTACAGTTTAAAAAAAAAAAAAGAGAGAAGTGCAATCCTTAGCAGTAATATCACGCTCAATGAGACATTGTACACATTTGGAGCACCTTTATATCTTCCTTTGTATAGCTAGCCACTGATGTTTGGGTTGAATATTGATGTGTGGAAGAAAACTGGCCAAAGCGAAACATTCATTGTATTTGTTTTAAATTGCACTTTCTGATTTACTAATAAAAAAAAGTTACAGATTATTTCGGCTAGGTTAGTTGAATGAGTTAGTAAGGGAGCAATATCCCCGAGAATTTGTGCTGCCCTGATCCTGTATGAGGTTCTAAATGAGGGGGAGATGTTCCATTTACAACGAAGAGCGCTTAATCGTGAATATGCCATAGTGTATAGGAACTAGTACACAGTCAAGATGGATAGCAGCACTGTTGCTTTGTGCTGTTTTTGATACTTGCCTTTGGAGGGAAAGCTTCCCAACTATGTGCTTTTTTCACAATCACAACTAACATACTGGAATGGGCATTAATGGTGATGTACAACACAAACTAATGAGCTTACATATTAGCAGTATAGAGACTCTCAACAAACCAGCACATATACTTGTATGTTTCTTTTTGTTTGTTGTTTTGTTGGTTTGAGAAAATAAAAAGAAGAGATGCAAAAAGGAAGGAGAAGGAAAGGAGATTAATAATAATGCACAGAGAGGACAAACCAAAATGCTTATTTGGTTTTGATGACTACAGGTTTCATATGTTTACTGATGATATGCGCAGTGGAGAGAGGGGCAAAAACTCCGGCGAGCTGCCCGATCCTCTTAAATGCCACTCACATGGTCATTGTTTAGCTCATTTATGTAATCCAAGGCTTAGAGAAAAAGAAAATCAGTTGGTTACTTGATACAGATGAAAGAAAGATAAATGTAAACTTTCTTACAACAATATGCAGACAAACAGTGTTTGTCAAAAAATCCTTTTGATTTTTGTTTGTTTATTTTGTTTGTAAATAATAAACCTTTAGAATATAGAAAATAAAAGACATATTGTCATTTAAAAAAAACCGAGTGTGTGTCATTCTATTGTCGAACAGTGTGTGTCGTGATGGAGACGGGCACTTTTTACTCATTTACAATTTGATCAAGGGAGAAAATGGAGAAATGATTTTGGAGACGAAGCAGTGATGGAGAGGTTGTGGAGTATTCAGGTATAGTGTCTGTCAGCAGTTACAGGCCAGGTGAAAAATCGGTCTGTGGCCATCAGGGATTTCCATTCATTACCTACAAATCCAGTTATCCGTCATAAAGCCATCATTCAAAAGACTGATTTCTCTGCATGAC
The DNA here is from genome assembly GCF_010015445.1 of Perca fluviatilis. Classification (NCBI taxonomy): domain Eukaryota; kingdom Metazoa; phylum Chordata; class Actinopteri; order Perciformes; family Percidae; genus Perca; species Perca fluviatilis. Next base: position 22,641,229 of record NC_053128.1, on the reverse strand, counting down.
TATGTACTCATAGATGGACATAGATAGATAATGAATGTGTCGCTTTTTATAACTAACAACACCTTGATCATGTTAAAGACGGTTTGATTTAGATTTGCATGTTCAGTCGCTACAATGATTAGTCGATTAATCAATTATTCGATCGGCAGAAAATTAATCAACAAATAATCTGGATGTTATCATTTTCTTTGTCATGTATGTTAGTGAACTGATGACTTTTGAGTTTTCCAGGTTGGTTGAACAAAACAAAACTTTTAAAGACATCGCCTTGGACTCTGTGACATAACGGCCATGTTTCATAATTTTCTGATATTCAATAGACAAAACGATCAGTTGATTTATCAAGAAAATAATCCTCAGATGAATCGATAGTGATAATACCACAATAACATCCATGAATCCATTTGTCAGCAAATGTATTTATAAACACCTTTCATAAAATCTTGTGAATTAATTATTTTTCTTCCTCTCTCCCAATTTAAAATTGAGCACAGCTCAACTTCTAAAGGTGGTTTGCCGTTACCTTTTGAAAGCCGGGCTCACCAAGGTTGGAGGGGTGAGGCATGCTTCAGTTGATCTGTAGCTCTGTCATCAGAGAGACACTGACCTCAATTAGGCATTTATGCTTCATTTAATGTGAGTAATTGGATTCAGGGAAATTAAATGTTCAGCATGTTTGTAGGATGACAACAAAAGTTTGTTTACAAAGCCATCATCACAGGAGCATCATTGCCTGCCCTTACATTCATGCAGGGAATGTAATGTACTGTAATATTAGTAGATATTGTAATAATAATGTCTACATATGTGCATATGTGATCCGACTATAGTCTCAGTACTTTATCTGTCGCCGAGAATAGGCAAATTACATATGGTTTGACACAATCTCAACTCAAGGTCCAATTAATGTACTAGCTTTTTCCATAACTTTCAACCACATTTCACAGTCTTCTTCAGCAAGTGGAGTTTGATCACTGACTGAAGTATGAAACTTGGGTACTTATTGTATATTGTATTTAAGTCTATTAAAAGATGACCTGATGGTCAGATGGGATGTGGTTGAAAGCTCTGTGAAAAAGCTGTGTGGACCTTCTTCTAAAATCTGTGTTGCTGTTCTGTGAGTTACAGTGTGCTACAGGAACAAAGCACATTCATTCATCTTTCATTCAGCTGGTAAAACTGTTCAACTTCTGTTTAATTAAAGAGATAGCCAGGTTTAATGGGATGAATGAATGGCCTGAGCATGCACCCTCTATAAAAATAAAAACCTGACCCAGAGTCATAGTTTAAAGCACTATCTACTATATATCTATCAGAATTTGTTATTCCTTGCATGGATATGATTCACATATAATCCTTAAAACAAAACTTTGCATCAGTATGCATCCTTTAATATCCACCATGAAGATGATGATTAGGATGTTATTTGGCCAATGTCCAGCACACTTAGTGCAGTGCATATATCGGCATCCTCATATCTGTTCCTCCTAAGGCTACTGTCACGTAAAATTCTTCCCTCTGTTATTCCTGAATCTATTGTTCTTATTTGTAAGGACAGCAGGTAACAAACAGTGCTTTGTGGATAAGCGTCCATAAATCCACTTGGACACAGATTTTGCCTCATAATCATCGTGTTAGCTTTTTCTTCAGTATCAAAAGTAATCATGGTTACAGTACAACCCCGGAGCTACTAGAATTTAATGCAGCATCACTTTTTTCAAAGGTGAAAAAATGTGTCCAAAATGTGAAGAAATATAAGATCAAATATAGCCAGGCAACAGCTAACTCGTCTCCATGGCAACATATATCCTGTTAATACCTCAAAGCACCATATATACATTTATATAAAATATATGTAAATGATGTAAATCTTAACAATTTTCAATTATTTAACCACTGACATGCCAATTGATGGATTTCTGAGTGTGGGGGGTTGGGAGGGTGCTCTGAATGAAAACGTCCAGGACCACCCCTGCCTGGAACAGTGCAAGCTGCAGAAGAAGAGAAGAAGAGAAGAAGAGAAGAGCCAACCGGGGTGAGTGACGTCCAAAATTAACCAACCAACACTTCCTCAGTGCTTTTTATTTTATTTTCAGTTAAAAGCCGAACAAGCTATTATTTAGTTGTTGGTTGGATAAGGAGACAATTGTCAAAATAATGACCAATAATTTATGTTTCTTTCTTCTTTAATGTTTATTTTAGGTAAGAGAAAAAAGCTGCCTATTGTTACAACTTTAACTTGTGTAATATTTTAGCTAAAGTATAGTCTTGTTTTTTTTTGTTTTTTTTTTGCACCATCAGGCTCCCTAAGTCAGTTTGTGGCTTGTTTTTAGTTTTTTTCCAGGGAGCTGTGATGTCAAACCAGGTTGTTATGAATACATGAGTTGGTCGAACTCCCAGGTTGCACCTGTCAACACCTGTCAACATCTTTAAAACAAAAAGTCTCTCATCCCAGCATCCCTTTATCAATCACTCCCTTTCATACACCGTTGACAGTTAGGATTAATGGGAGTTATCTCCTTTAAAATAAAACTAAAATAAGGGTTAGACGGCTTGACCCTTCACTGATCCAGTAGAAACTCAAGGTTGACAAATGTTTTTGAGAAGGCATTACATTTGTAGACCATATTGTTCTCATTTGAAATATATAAAGTCCCTAAGAAAACCGGGGCTGACAACGCCAGTATCTTCTTATTACTAGCCATCATATTTTCTTCCGTTCAGTGAGTAATGACGATTTTTCTTGACTACTATCAAAACTCTCTGATGAAAACAATGACTGACGACTGCGTGCTCTGTGTTTGCTCTTTACTCTAGGTCTAGAGAGATGTTCCATCATTTCCGGTTTTAATTGTTTGGGCGACAATACAGATTAGCACCGTCTGCTGTTATGGAGACGTATTACGTCTTGCGCACATGCAGAACGTACGCTCAAGTCGGCATCGCTTCGGTGTATTCCGAGGCACTTTTTGGACCGACGGGAGCCGACTGATCAGTCCGACTGCCTTTTCTGCCGTCGGGTTGGTGTGTCAGAGCCTTTAGAAAGTAACCATCACGTTTTTACTGTATCCAGAAATGTGTTATCAATGTCATTTTGAATATCTATACAAAAGAGGTAATAATGCTGTACTATATTTACTGATTAGTTTACCTGAATTGAAAAGTATTCGGTCAGGGATAGTTTGAGGTCCCTGCGTGATACCATCTGTGTAGCAACTCTGTGATGTTTTCATTTCAGCATCACTGACAGAACATGTGCTCCTCGGTATGACCCTGAAATGACTTGCAGCCTACAACTAAAATTGGTTCTTCTTTAGAAGGATGCTATCCTATGGATTCAATTATTTAGGATTGCATATCAAAGCATTTTATATAACCTGTAGCACATGGGGTCAACAATCATGTAAGTTAAATTATACCACCAAGGGCAGTATGATAATATAGGGTAAAGACAATAACCACCAACAGCTGTAGAGTCAGTTTTGGAATTAAATGTACAATGTAGAGAGTTCTCCTGAGAAATTGAATTACTTTCCGATTTAGATATAATTCAATCAATCAATCAAAATGTATTTCTATAGCACTTTACAGCAACCAGCAGGTATCCAAAGTGTTTTACATCAGGAATCAAGTATAAAACAACATATCATACAATAAAAAGAATGTAACATATAACACAGTAAAATCAGAAAAGGTGAAATTTTCACACCAGTACTACGTATTAAAAGCCAGTCTAAACAAATAGGTTTTGAGTTTGGACCTAAAAAGAGATACATCCGTAATAGTGCGAATATCAGGGGATAACTTGTTCCAGAGTCTTGGAGTAGCAACTGCAAAAGCCTGATCACCCCACCGTTTATACTTTGACCTTGGGACTTCTAAAACCAGCTGATTTGAAGACCGCAATGACCGGTTGTGCTCACGCAAAATTAAAATTCTGGACAAATACTCCGGGGCCAGGCTATTTAAGGCCTTGAAAACAAACAATAAGATCTTCAAATCTATTCTAAAATGCACAGAGAGCCAATGTAGGGTGTAGAGAACAGGAGTGATGTGTGCACGTCTAGATGTATTTGTTCAAAAGCGAGCAGCAGCATTTTGAACAAGATGGAGGTCTGATTCAGACCAACATAAAGAGCATTACAGTAATCCAACCTTGAACTAATAAAGGCATGAATCGCCTTTTCTAGGTCATGCCTGCTCAGGAAAGGCTTAACTTTAGCCAGGAGACGAAGCTGGATAAAGCTCATTCTAACAACATTACTGATCTGCTTGTCAAATTTCATGCTGCAATCAAAAGTAACACCCAACTTTTTGACATTTTTGAATTCTAATGAATCTTTACAACAATTGGTCATAACCTATGATGGCAACAGTTTGCCATTTATTAAGGGTTTAATGAGCTACTCTGCTTACAACATCGAGTACTTAAATTGTGGTTGCATCTCTGCAACTGTACTGTTCTCTGATACCATATTTCTTAAAAACACGTTATGCTGTAAAAAGCCTAGATGTAACCCGCCTAAAAGGGGTTAACCAGTTAATTGTATTCAATCATTATTTATCCATACTTTACGTTTATGAGTGATGGGGGGTTTTATTTTGAAAAATACATTTTATTTTGTGGGAAACCGTAAGTAGCGCGCTCAAATACTTCCGTTAGCGGACAACGCTAGAAACAGATGGAGCACGAGTTGAAAAAAGATTGAGAAGAAAAGGTATGAAGACCTGTTGTTTTGCTAACAGTTAAATATGATTTAGTTCGTTATGTAAACACATGTATACTTTGTTTTAGAAGTTGGAGAACCATCCAGAAATCTTATACTGGAAATCCTTTCTTGGTAAGCTAAGGTGTTCAATGATTGTGTGTGTGGAAAAACCACAAGGTGCACATGCTAGCTCCAGTTAGTGATTATTCAAACATTTTCTGTTGTTTGAAGGAATGTAACATGATAAAAGACATTTATTTCATGGTTTAGGGAGAATTGTCAACTAATTTGGCATGTATTACAAAAATTTGCTTTTGTAACATTTTATTTTGTGGTATATATGTGACTAAAGGTTAAAGTTACATACAGGAGAATATAAAATATCATTTTAAGTTATTTAAAGTGGTTAAATCAACAAATGCTGAAGTTCATATAAATGGTTTTCAATTAAAGACTGTATTTCATTTATTTTGATTCAAAATCTAAAAAAATCCTATGTAAAAAGGGATTAAAAGCAGAAAGAAAAAGTTCATTAGTACAATGTGTTCTTATAATTACATTTCAATTGTAATGACATAAGGTTAAAATTGTATATTCTGACTTTAATAGTTAAAATAGCTATTGTTCTTCATGTGAACTATGATATGATATTTCTGAACAGTGATATAATGTTGTACAACACTTCAAGAACTAGTTGATATCATAGATCCTGGACTGAACCTGTTCTATATATAGGTCAGGTCTTTTTCATGAGGCGAGCAGAAGTCCCAGAAGCTCCTTGAATCATACCATAGATATATACACTAGATGTCGCCTTGACTACGGCAGTTCATTGGAACGAATGCGTCAACAGAGCCGCCATCTTGGAACAGATAAATCGTCATGAATGCGATTTTCTAGTTTTTGTGGTTCGTTCCAAAGGTCAGACATGTATTTATGATCGAGTCCAGAGAAAAATTAAGCTTTTGATATTAATATAATCTACTTTGTTCAAAATGTAATGCCTAGTGCCTGTAAGCCTAGGTTTATAGTCCCATTCTTCCACTTGATACTGCTTCCACTTAAGTAAACTTAAGATGAACTATCGACTACAAAACAAAGAGACTAATTAATGTGTTAATACAAAGAATATTTATTATGATCGGTTCACAGATCTGAGTCCAAATGGAAACTTCACCCTTCTGAACTAAGAGTTTCTGCTTCAAAGTGAAGTTTAAACAGACTGAAATGTCCAGGCTCACTCCTCCACTATTTATTTCTGTATGTATTTATGCGTTAAATGTATGTGTATATATCTATGGAATCATACCAGGTGAACTACTGATCCATAGATGGCGAGCCTTCCAATGAACAGTGAACCTCCACCACAGCATTCCGGAAGCCTGTGGTAGGATTGTGTCAGTTTAACAAACTGGCACCAACAAGATTTTCTTTTTCGACTATTTACCCTTGACTTTGACTATCCCCCTTTGACTGACTCGAATTCTGGATTGAACTCTGGGATTCTTGAGGACGACTTCCAAGGAACATTTTCAAAAAGGACATTTTATTTTATTCTAAACTTAATTTGGACCCACAGGTAGTGTGCACACAATTGTTGTAGTGTTTGAAATATTTTGTTGAACTAAAAAATGTACACATTTCAAAACGTTACACCTGTGTTGTTTGGTTATTACTGTACTTCTCAGCTCCTACGAACCTAGGGTGTACATACTCTGAAGTGGGTTATATATATCACAGATACAGAGGTATAACACATACAGCAGTAACATCTGTTGTAACCATTGCTTTACAGTTGTAGACAGTACTATGTATATTCTGTAACAGCTTGGTCAAGCTCTTTATTAAAGCTAAATGACATTTAGACTGAGAAATATTCAAAGCCAGGAGTCTTTTTTTTACCATGTCATGCAATGAATATAATATTCTAAATGTCTTGTGCATCAATTTAGACACATTCCCCAAAGTTCAGCCTGACATATTTGGTATCTTTAGAAACTTTGAGATCCCAGCCAGAAAGTAAAATAAAGTTCTGTGGGTTTGAACCATTTTTGGCTTGACAGCACGAGTATTTACAAACTGGCCCACCAGTGGGTGAGTGAGGTTTAAGAGGATTTTAATATAATATGGGTTAGGGTTAGAAACAAATGCTCTTCATCTATCCTTGTCTGAAAAAGTGTTCAAGCAATTAATTACTGCATACACGGCAACACTTAGTTTGCAGTTCATAAAAAGGCAGCCCCTTCAGGGTGTGTCCTGTATGTCCCACTGATCGAATTTCATCAGGCCAGTCGAATCAATGTCAGCTTGACTTCCTTCCCTCCGTCGCATTTCGTTTTAAACAATCACCTCAAGACATTTATAACATTAAAGAACTGAGCGACCTCAGGTGCACATGTAAAGGTTATTACCACCAGGAGAGACGACCGCGGTAATCCACAAGGTGGTTTTTGTTGGGCTCTGATCCGAAAATAGTCATATTTATGCAGCTTTTCATTTCGACAGCACTCCAGAGATCGATTGCGGACTGTGTTTACAAGGTTCACCTACATTTTCTCGTTTGTCCCACGGTCACCTGCCGCCTTTCACATCCTATATTGGCCCACCGTTCTGACTCAGACTCAATCCGCTCGGTTTGTGTGTGCATGTGTTTACTCGGTATCTGTGCAAGCACTGATGAGATGTACAACGTCCAGGCCTGTTGGGCAGGGGACTCTGATTAGAATGCAATG